>NC_087475.1:32333014-32942822 GCF_036417665.1 Passer domesticus | reverse complement strand
CAGTGTAGATGTTTGCTTGCTGAAAATTGTGTCTACTGCTCCAAACAGCAGAAAACCTTGGTATAATCAGGATGAAATACATCCTTCTGATTCTAGCAATATACTTCTATTGGTGAAGCTAAAAGGCATTTCATTCTGGAAAAAATGCTACTGATTGAAGTAATCACAGCACCAGATACATGTACTAGATATTTCTTTTCCCAGTGATAGTTGTTCTGAGATTGTTTGATACAACAGTTAAGGATATTTGCACAAGTTTGATATTACCTTGGTGCTCCTGCTGCCTGGAAATGGTGTGGCATTTTTCTGTCGTATGAGTCAAAGTGTAACAAACTATCAGGAATGTGATCGAGAGAAATCTCCATTTTCCATTCCTTCTTTCCCTTTCTTTCTTAGGAAATCCATTATTCATATCTATATGGACAAATGTAATTTCTTAAGCTCATATGCAAACAAATGAATATAATTTAAAGGGAAGTTTTTAAGTTTTCATTTTTTCTCTAGATGTAATCTTTCATAGTTTTTACATATTTGCACTAGAATGGGCAAGAAGTGTTCTAATATCTGTTTGGGTTCTTGGTATGCGCTGAAATTTTTTTTAGGATGTTGACTAACTGGATCTTTTCAATGAGCTGTTAGAAGTATATCTAAGACTGCTAGTGTGAACACTGAAATCATAGAGCTAATGTGTGAAGGACCACCTTTTTTTATACAGCTGTACTAAGATTTACTCATCTTTGCATTTGGTGAAAAAAGTTTTGAAAGTTTATTTTTAACAATTTGAGATTTCTAAATATATTCATCTGAATATATATATACATATATATATGTCTATATGTCTAAAATGTATTCAGTAAGATGAACACCAATTCAGTAATATATACACCAATTTGAAATTAAGTTGGTATTGAGGATATTAATTCTTTCTCTTGTTAATTTTTAATGTTTGTAACTGTTCATGAACTATATATATGCACACAAAAATCAATTTTTTTTTGTTTAAAATATGTTTGGAAGAAAAATTTGGGCTGGTTATAATTGATGTTTAGGGGATCTAGTCTGAAGGTTTTTCCTGTAATGAAATTCATTACAATTTATTTTTGAAACCATGGCCCATGTTTCTTATAGTTCAGATGTAACTAAGAAGTTTCATCTCTTGAACAGTGTTGCCATGATAATTTAGGGAAAAGGCCTCTGCTAGGATTTTTCCTGTCCTAAGGAGCTGAGAGCCTCAGGAAAGAAATGTAAACAATAACTATCTGCTGCTGTGGAGTGCCACAGGTGAATCTTCCATTGGTTCATGTGGATTGTTTTCAATCAGTGACCAATCACAGCCACCTGTGCCAAGGCTGTGAGAGTCACAGGATTTTTGTTATTCATTCCTATTCTATTCTTGTCTTTGTAGCCTTCTAATCTCTTTCTCTCTGTTCTTTTTAGTATAGTTGTAATGTAGTATTTTAGTATAATATATAACATAATAAATCAGCCTTCTGATGAAAATGGAGTCAAGCCTCGTGTCCTCGCACCAGGGGTTGCAGTCAAAGCAAGAGAACAGCTCCTCATTGTAAAGGAAAAAACTATGCACATTACTTATTCTCTCAATATAAATTCTATACAGAAAACTGTGTACTTGGATAAGCATCTTACCTGGACACCTAAGCAATTGTTTTTAAAAACTAACTGGTGCACACCTATCTGTTCAATAGTCGAAAGTAATTTACTGTCTCTCTTTTTCTACCCAAATACAAATTCCTTGGCTATCACTGTATTCACTGCAGGGTTTCTTTTAATACAAACGAGTAATACAGTGAAGGTGTCATCCCTACTGTTCTGCAGATCTCATGCTATGCCACAAAATGTGCAGAAACTGAAGGCAGCTATCTACAAGTGTCTTTCCTTCGGTATAAATGACACTGTTTTCCTCTCTCTTTTCTCAGGTGCCTATCCAAGACTTTCACTGAGCTTCAGGCTGAAGAGAAATATTGGCTACTTTATTCTTCAAACCTATATGCCCTCCATACTGATTACCATTTTATCATGGGTGTCATTCTGGATCAATTATGATGCATCAGCAGCAAGAGTTGCCCTTGGTATGTGCTAAAATGAGTGGGACATTAAAATGTCAGATTTAATGTAGCCTTCAGAGGTTGTTAAAAGCTACAACATGATGTCAGTGTTTTGAAATTCCGAAATAATTTGCGTCAAAATCATGTCATCCAGTATTGCCTCAAAAGTGATGTTTTCCCCTTCATGCAAGAGTGTAGCTACCACTGAACCTCTGACATGAGCTGCTCATACAGGTCCCAGACTTGTTTTCACCAAAGCTAATGCTGTTGTCAGTAAGTTCATCTAGGACACAAGCTCCACAATCATACTTGAGCATGGGCTTTAGTCCAGCTCAGTGTGGGAGGACAAATGTGGCTCCAAGCCTCCTCCTGAGGTCCTGGGTGCTTTAACTGACACTGGCAGGAGCAGACTTCAAGAACCATTGCTGGTTCAGCACACATCAGCTATAGACCATACTATGCCACCTAACCCTCAGAGTACATGGTGTGTTAAGTGCATGTTCGTGACAGCTTAAAGTGTCATTTACCTCATGACAGAAAAACTTGGATTTGGCACAGGTATGTGATTCCTGCCCAAGGACTTTTCAGGTCAAGGTATCCTTTAAATAAGGGAAGGTCACTAGAAGATTGTGCAGTTGACACATCGGAGGGAAGGGATCCATCCAGAAAAGCCTTGACAAGCTTGAGAGGTGTACCTGCATGAACCACATGAAGTTCAACAAGGCCAAGTGCAAGATCTTGCATGTGGGTCAGGCAATCCCAAGCACAAGTGCAGGCTGGGTTGAGAATGGATTGAGAAACAGCCCTGAGGAGAAGAACTTGGGGTGTTGGTTGCCAAAGAGCTCAACATGACCCAGCAATGTGCACTTGCAGTCCAGAAAACCAACTGTGTCAGGGCTGCACCAAAACCAGTGTGGCCAGCAGGGTGAGGGAGGGGATTCTTCTCCTTGACTGCTCTCATGACACCCCAGCTGGAATGCTGGATCCAGGTTTGGGGTCTTCAACATAATAAGTCATGGACCTGTTGGAGTGAGTCCAGAGAAGGGCCACAAAGGTGATCAGGGACTCTGCCCCTGTCAAGGCAGGCAGAGAGACTTGGTTTTGTTCAGCTTAAAGAGAAGGCTCTAGGGTAACCTTACAGCACCTTCCAGTACCCAATGGGGGCCTACAGAAGCGCTGGAAAGGGACTTCATACAAGGACATGTAGTGACAGGACAAGGAGGAATGGCTTCAAAATGACAGAGAATAGATTTTGATTAAGAAGAGATTCTTGATTGTAATGATGGTGAGGCAGTGGAACAGATTGTCCACAGGAGTTTTGGATTCCCAATCCCTTGAAGTGTTGAAGGACAAGTTAGATGTGTCTTCAAGCAACTTGAACTGCACATGGCAGCAAATTTAGATGGTGTTTAAGGTCCCTTCCAAGCCAAACCAAACCATTCTGTGTTTCTGTCATAGTTTAGGAATAGTGTTCTCCAATTTAGTGGTGCTAAAAACCACCCTGCTGCTTGCTTCCGCCGTCCCCTTCCCCCTGTGGGTGGCTGGAGAGAATTGGAGACACAAAAGATAAAGATCCTAGGCTGAGGTAAGAACAATTTACTGGAAACAGCAATGAGACACGAAAAAGAACAGCAAACTGTACAAAAGAGAGTGATTCATACGCAAAAATGCTCATTGTGCAACTCGTGACTCAGTGGCGGCCACACTTGCCCCAACCTGATGGGAAACCTTCCTCCCAGAAAAGACTCCCTTCCCACAACCTCTGGCAATGAAGTGAGGTGATATAGGATAACCTTTGGGTCCTAGCCATGCCCCCTGCTGGCTACTGCAAAAATTAAGCCTGTCCTGGCCAGAACCAGGACAGATTCTATGAGAATGTCTCACAGCAAATATTTTATCATTTACAGAAGCAGGGATAGCTATACCTAACGAAGATTAAATGGATCTATAAATCCTTATAAATATTTCTGCCTCTCATCTTGTCCCAAATTATATCTTCAACCCTGTGCTTCTCAATGACACATACCTTGTCACTTCCCCATTACCCAAAACTTGTCACTGTGTCTGTGCTATCTTCCTGCTGTATTCTCTTATTTTCTTAAAACAGGAACATACTCCCTAGTTCCCTTATTTTTCTATAATGTACCACAGCAAGCCCAGACTCCAACCTGTGTCCTTGTGATTCTCTTTTTTCTTACCCCAAGTCTCTCAAGGTCCCACATACCAAAGCAGGCAGGGTAGCCACCTTTGTGCAACATATTATCCAGCATCTGAATTTGGGTAGCTGGAGATGCTGTACATTAACTGCAGTTACTGTGCAGTAATTCTGCACATACTGTGGGTTAGCTGGCATGACACAGTCTGGCATTACCACTCAGCGGCCAGGGTTTGTTTAGCAGCTTCAAGCTAAGTAGCAGCTTAATAGGAAGCGGGGCATAGAGTTCAGGCACCCCTGATGTGTTCATAAATGAGCTACTGGATAGCAGAGATCCACCCAGGTGGACCAAGTGAAGGTACTTCAAACACAACCATCACCATGTAGATACATACTGGCCAGGACTGCAGAGAACAGATGGTTAGACAGAAGTTACCATACCCAGTGACATTTCATGCCCTTTTTTTACAGGTTAATGAGATTATTCCTTGTTTAAGGAGAAAGACTGTCCCATGTCACCCATTTCTGTGTAGCACAAGTTCATCAAGTACTGTAAAACAAATATTAGAACAAAAATCAGAGAGTACAAGGCAAGCTCAGGAGACCAGATGTTCTATTTCCAATTGGTAGAAAGTCCTTTTGAGAGGACAAAAATCCATCTAGTAGTTTCTTCTCAGAAAACAATTAGTGCCTTGGTGATTATGTCTGTGGCATTGTATAATAGAGTTCAGTATCACGGGTCTAATCCTATCTTCCTTTGTATACCACCTCTTATTAGTCTTAAGCTGGTATCACAGAATCACAGAAAATGGTGAGTTGGAAGGGATCCACAAGGGATCCACAGGAGTTCAACTCCTGTCCCTGCACAGGATCATCTGCAAGAGTCACACCATGGACTCAAAAGGATTGTGCAAATGTTTCTTGAACTCTGTCAGGCTGGTGCTGTGACCACTGCCCTGGGGAGCCTGTTCCAATGCCCAACCACCCTTTGGGTGAACAGTGTTTTTCTAATATCCAGCCTAAACCTCTCCTGACACAACTTCAGGCCATTCCCTCAGGTCCTGTCCCTGGCCACCACAGAGAAGAGATCAGTCCCTGTCCCTCCTCTTCCCCTCATGAAGAAGCTGAAGAATGAAGAACTCATGAAGAATGAAGAATGAGTTCTCCAGGCTGAACAGACGAAGTGACTTAACTTGCTGCTCACACGGCTTCCCCTCCTGACCTTTCACTTTCCTCGTTGCCCTCCATTGGACACTTTCTAATAGTTCAATATCTTTTTTATAGTGCGGTGGTCAAAATTGCTGACAATATTCAAGGTGAGGCTGCCCCAGTGCAGAGCAGAGCGGGACAGTCCCCTCCCTCGCCCAGCTGGCCATGCTGTGTCTGATGCACCCCAGGACATGGCTGGCTCTCCTGGCTGCCAGGGCACTGCTGGCTCATGTTGCCATCCACCAGCACCCCCAGCACTTTCTGCAGCACTGCTCTCCAACCTTTTGTTCCCCAGTCCGTCTGTAAGTCTGTCTGTACATTGAGGTTTGCCCATCCCAGGTGCAGAATCTGGCACTTCTCCTCATTGAAGTTCACATGGTTGGTGATTGCTTGTCCAGTCCTCTAATTTGTCGAGGTCTCTCTGCAGATCCTTCAGGCCTCCAGGGGAGGCAACAGCTGCTCCCTGTTCTGTAGTGTCTGTGAATTTACATGGCGTCCTAATGTGAACCAGTATAAAAGCTTAAAGGCAATATAACACCTTTGGACATATATCATTGGCTCTGAAAAGCACACTACGGAGAAGGTATACCTGATTTCCTAAGTATTTGTTCGAGGAAGCATTCCTTGTGCAATTCTTGGGACACAAACTTTTACTCAACCCCTGCAAGAAGTATTCTCTGCAAGAGCCTGATTCTATTAATTTACTTCCACGTTTTGCCCCTGTGCCTGATCCCTTGTTGCACTGAACCAAATAGTTGCTTCCAGGGTGAAGCCAAGGTGCAGAGCAAAGGCCAGCTCATTCCATAGACTATGTGCTATGGACACTGCAAACAGATGGTGATAGAGTGCTGATCTTAAGAGAAATATTCAAACCTATCAATTCTACTCTCAACTTTTTGCTAGCTAGCCCTAGAAGTTCCTAAATTCAGTTCTTTGAGTGAGGAGAATAATCTCTGGAGTCCTCTCTTGTGTGAAGGACTATAATCACAAGATTATTTTATATTTTTGTCTTAGGGGAGTGTCAGCTTCTTCTCCTCCAGCTGTGCTTTAAAATAAATTACTGAGCTTCAGAAGGACATTTGGCCACAGGATTTTAGGATCTCCTAGGGAAGGTATTTCCCTTTGGTTAATGATAGCTACCTTTTTGTTCAGTGTGCCTAATCTTCCAGATCACCAGACATCTGACAGCAATACACATTTGTTTCACAGTTTAGAGGAAAAACACTGAAAACCGCATGACACTAACCCACTAAATATCCAAAATATCTGTTACACGATCTCATAGGGTATTACTAGAGTTCCCTGGAGTGGCACTGCTTACACTGACAGCTTGGTTTTGAGTTATATTGTCTTTATTTTTGTCTCTTCAGGTAAAAGAAGCTGTGCTTTATTATATGGCAGCAATTTTATTTTATCCTTTATTTTTGTTCTGCCTGTATTTTAGTGACTACATGTAAACTGATGGTATAATTATGGAATCAAAGAAAATAGTAATGGAGG
The DNA here is from genome assembly GCF_036417665.1 of Passer domesticus. NCBI lineage: Eukaryota > Metazoa > Chordata > Aves > Passeriformes > Passeridae > Passer > Passer domesticus. Next base: position 32,935,892 of record NC_087475.1, on the reverse strand, counting down.
AGAACTAATAGAATGACTTGCTGACTTGCCTTGAAATGAGACTTATTCCACAAATGAGTGTTTTCATCAACCTGTGATTTGCAATTCCCATAGAATTTCCAGTGGAGATACAGATCCTGCAGTTTATAGTGAATTCAGGCAGACTGACAATAAATTTGCTTTTCTTTCCAGATTTTCAGGTGCTATGTCCAACCTTAGATAAATAGCTTGACGTAAGGTTGATATAGATATTTTGTAGATATTTTATTAGTGTCCAGTTTGTTGCTATAAAAATACTGCTCTCCCTCCTTCTTTCTTCCAAAAATTCACATCCCTGTCTGTCTCTCATTGCTCACCTCACTTGTTTCTATGTAACTGGCTTACAGCAGTAGGCTTCACCAAATTAGTCATGTCAAATTCCACTTATACATTGTCCTTTCCTGAAATAGGTATCTAAACTAGATGAGATGAACTGCTCTAGAAAGGTACCTGTCTCTCCCTATCTACCTCAGGGAGACCCTACAGGACTGACATCAACCATCTGCCTAACTCTTGGAAATTTAAAACTGGGAGAAGACTTGCATCATCTGTGTGAGCACTGTTCTTGTTGCACATCAGTTTGGTCCCCATGGAAGAGATTTTCAATACAGCTACACAGGCTTCCATGAAGTTGCATTAACTCATGGCAGTGGTGCCAGATTCCATTGTTAGCTGTTCCCCCACTCATAGGAAGGAAATTATTGTAACAGAATAATAATGCATCAAGTTTTAATTTTGCTCTTTTTTTTGCAGTGATGTCACCTGCAAGACATCTTTTACACATCTTTAAGCTTTTTCCCACTGACAAGGCATATTTGCCAAGAAGGAAAATAGAACTGAAAGCTTGGAGTTGTAAGATATGTGATCTTTTTTCTTTGTGTAGGAATTACGACTGTGCTGACTATGACAACAATCAACACTCACCTGCGAGAGACTTTGCCTAAAATTCCTTATGTTAAAGCCATTGACATGTATCTCATGGGCTGCTTTGTGTTTGTCTTCTTGGCCTTACTTGAATACGCCTTTGTCAACTACATTTTCTTTGGAAAAGGCCCTCAAAGGCAGAAGAAACTTGCAGAAAAAACAACAAAGGCAAACAATGATCGCTCAAGGTTTGAAGGCAGTCGGGTAGGTTTCTTTAATTTACATATATTCTATTTTTACATTGCAAAGACTATCAGTATGAAAGAAACCAAAAAGAAACCATTTGGTGACAACCAACCACATCTTTTTGTGGACAAACTTGGCCATTTGAATTTTCAGAAGACTATATGTAGGCATACAGATGTGAAAGTGAGTATGATCTGTATGATAAGTAAGTGTAAGAAGAAGATAGTGGGAGGGAAGCTAGCTTGAAAACAAAGGCTCAGATCTACAAAGGTGTTTATTTGTCTAAATCAAACATAATCTAACTGTGATTTTAAGTACCTATGTACATTTCCATTTCTGTGCAAGTGAATTCAGGATCTGAGCTCACCTTTCCTCAGTTCACTTAGAGGAGATGTATTTACCATGGGAGAAAACAGATAAAGAAGTATTAGTTCTGCCATGCTAATTAACTGGCCAGCATAGTTCAGTGCTGTGTGTGGCATTGTCATCTGCTGCTGTTAAAAACCAGCAGGAAAGTGTAAGTCCTAGAGAAACTTTCAGACTGATTTCTGAAGCATGGTATTGGCAAGGTCTATGCTGATTATACTCCAGCCTATTTCATTGCCTGGAGTATTACTTTATCCAGTGAATACGTCTTTTTTTAATCTTTGGAAGAAAAATTCAAGGTATTCAGCAGTATCTGACATAAACAAGCCATGTCAGTTTGAATAGAACATCTTTCTTTTTTTTTACTAAAATGCCCCCAATGAGGCTTTTCCATTCCATTCTGTTGAGTAAGACTGTTTTTTCTTCTATCAGCTATAAATTGGAAGAATTCACAGTGACAAAACTACTACCTGTTTATCCAAACCAAAAGTAATTTCAAGCTATATTTGTTTATCCTACTGATTTTGTCTTCTTTAGTAAATGTAATACAGAACTACACCTAATTATCAGCACTCCTCTATGTGAAACAATTCTGAACCAGTAAACACATTTTTTTCCACTGTATTATGAAACCAGATTCTCATCACAGTTGGCAGCTCTACTTAGAACTAATATATCAGGACAAAGGAATTCCCTTTACTGGAAAAATAAATAGTCATAATAATAAAAAAATACAGATGGGGAAAACAAAGGGTCTCCGAATTGAAAGCTGTGGAGAAGATTGTAACTGCAAGCAGGTAATGCAGATGTATGCACTAAGGTTTAATTCTCCTGCTGGAAACCATCTGGTGTATCTCATCCATTTAAATGATTTACATAATTCAATACAAGACTTGTTAATGGGTCCAGTACTACCCCATGCCTGACAGTTCTTCTATCTTGAGATCAATTTATCTACATTTTCAAAATATTCATAAGTACCTTAACTAATGAAAATGTGTATTTTTATACCCAGTTCATGCCATTTTTATATCCTGAAACTGCTCATACCATATAGCAATCTTTTTTTTTTCCCCCTGGCTTTTGACTTACAATCTTTTCTTTTGTTTCTGAAGCATCCCAAGCAAATACAATGAACCGTTCTGCTTTTTCTGCTGGTTTAATATCAACCGTGCATGAATGAAAAATTTCTTCACAGCAAGGGTTGTCAAACATTGGAACAGGCTGCCCAGGGAAGTGGTTGAATCACTATCCCTGGAGATATTTAAAAGTTGTTCAGATGTGGCACTTGGAGACATGGTTGTAGCGCAGTGGGGGTTGGTCTCTTCCCCCACGTAGCAAGCGACAGGATGAGAGGAAGTGGCCTCAAGTTGCACTAGGGGAGGATTAGATTCTATATTAGGAAACATTTATTCACAGAAAAGGAAGTCAGGCATTGGAATCACCATCACTGGAAGACTTCAAAAGTCATGTGAATGTGGCATGTGGGGACATGCTTCATTGGTGAACATGGTGCTGGGTTAACAGATGCACTCAGTGACCTTAGGGGACTTCTTAACCTAAGAAATTCTATGATTCTGTCAAATAAGGATACAAATTCAGCGTACCAGAGTTTAAAGAAGAGTATGTTACTTTGTCCCTTGGAGTCCCAGGTGTGTAAGGGAACTCAGTATGCATTGTAGAATCATACATACTCATATTTACTATGAATATTTGCTGTTCAAATAACACGGGATAAATAATATTGTATAGTCCCTTTCTGTGTAGAAAACATTTTGTCCCCAGCCTCAGCTGGGGAATTCAGCAGAGCTTTTTTTCCAGTTTCTGGATTCAGGGCCTTCAGAGAAGCTGTGCCAGCATGCAACAGACACAGGCAGAAACATTAGGTAGAGCTAATTGGAAATCTTCCTTTGAAACAAAACATGGATAGGAGATTCATTGCATGTAGGATGTCAGATTTCTCATTTGAGAAACACTGGCAAGTGTGAAGCACAGGAAATGGATCAGAACAGGCAAGAGGTCTCATGGATTTCAAGATGCATCTCAGGAAAAATACATCTAACAGATATACAAAGTTTCCATGGCTTCGAGATACCACAGCTTTGAAGCAGGAAAATGTCATATCTTCTGGATCATGTCCACCATTTAACATGGTATACAGATATCCATGGATGCAGCAGGACTGGAGTCTTGCAAGAGTTTTTAGCATACTTTCTATGGAAGACAGTACCTGAAAGCTCTGCAACCTTGGTTCTGACCACTTCAGGGATGTAAAGGGTGGTTAACTTCTAATCTCTCCTTTGGTGGCTCTTGAAAATCATTGAATCTGATGGAAATAACAGTTACTTGCTTCTTGCTTTAGAGTTGGGACTCTGGTGCTGGATGATCTGGGACAGGCTCACACAGTGTACCCCACTACTGCACAAGTAAGGGAGGCTCAGAGACACATATGGAGACTATTTTGTGCAAGTTCAATGAAATTAATAGTTTTGTGGTTTTGCTGAGGCTTCTGTCTTCCATGGAATGTAATTCCATTCAGAAAGGGAAGGTTTCTAATCCTGGAAAATACTTCCAATCTTATGTGTTTTGGGGATGAGCGACATTTTTAAAGAAAGGGAGAATGCCAAAAGCAGGCAGCCCACTTTATCACCACTATTTCATGACTGTCAAATGTAAGCTGTGCTGGAAAGAAGATTGAAAAATGTTCAAATATAAAACTGGAGGAAGGTGTTGTTATTAGTTTACTTCTGACTACTATTTTGGGTCGCTCTGTTGCTGTTTTGTTTTAGTAATTGAATTTTCTTGTTTATGAACCATGTGCATGAGCTCCCTGCCACTGATTAAGAATACTAGCTCAGGGCGCTAGGAAAACAAAACAAAACAAATCAAAAAACCGAACTGAGCCAAATGAAAAAATAAACATTATTCAATTTATTGTCCACATCAGATGCTGTAACTTATGGGTGTAGTGACAGAACAAATTAGTGCTGTATCAGGTCTAGTCAGAGGAGGGGCTGGTGGTGTGGTGGAAATCCCTTGTGTTGGGAGGCAGCACTAGCAGAGAAGGGGCAGCTCAATACATTGCCTGGTGCTCAGGCCCTGAGTTCAAGCTTTTGTTTTATGGTTCCAAAGATTGGCTGTGCTGCTGAGACAGTGTCTTTCTCTCAGGCAAAGGGAACAAAAGAAGGCAGTGGGAAAATGGCATGTTGTTTCCACTCAGAAGTGTATTAGCCCATGAAAACCAGTAGAACCAGCATGGATACTACAATTGTAGTCTATTTTTTAGACGTCAGAGAACTGAAATCTGGAGTGCAAGCTAGCAGGCTTGGTTAAAAACACACCTCTTATAGTAGCAAAAGGGCTTTTCCTGCTTTTCCTATTGGACTGTAGAGCAAGGGAGGTTTTTAGTAAAAAAAAAATGTTCTAGACTACAAAATGCACAGATGTGGGTGTGTTGGTGTTGTATTTGATAATTGCTTTGCAAAGCAGTAACTTCATGCTCAGTAAGTCATTTTCATAATGAAAGCACTTGCATTGTCAGAATTTATGGGTTTGAAAAGCCAAAACTGGCACAGCCACCTCCATTTTGGTGCTGCTGCTCTGGATGTGCCTCTCCAGTGCCAGGCCTTTAGGTACTTCTCTCTGAGTTATTCCTGGTATGCTACCACTAAGGCTTGCTGTGTTCAGGAGGGCTCCACCAGCTGCTGCTGCTGAGCTGTCTGTTGGCTTCAGTGCTCCCATTATGGCTTGCTGTCCAGCTCTGTCCATGTGTTGAAACCAGCGAGACAACAGCTCCAGGTGTAAGGCAAAGAAGAGCTCTTGCAGATGGAACTGGCACAGCCAGTGTCCTCACGTTGCAGAGGTGACAAAGAAAAGCAGTGGGGAGAGAAACTCTGCACTGTATTCTGCTGTGCAGCACTGCTGAAGGTGGCATGATGGCTGAAGCATGTCTGACTAAATTCAATCTCTGGAAAAGGTTTCAGAAGATTCAGAGCTGGTGATGAGATGAAACCTGAGTGATCCTTTCTGAGTGACTCATCTGTGGATCAGCGGCTGACTACAGAGGAAATTTCACACATAGCTGTCTCTTCTTTTGACTGCTTTTGCATCACATTTTATTTCAGATAATGCACTGTAAATAGTATTCCTCACTGAATTGTTCCAGCCTATCACAGTAAACCATAGTTACTGAGACAAACACAGGATGCTGGGGGTTTTTTTTATGTATAACCAATTTTCATACACATACTCATTTGGGATTGAAAACTCTCTTTTGAAAGCCTTGGTGCTCTGCGTCGTATATGAGGGAAAGCTCTAGGATCAAGGAAGAAATTTATATTTATTTTTCATGAAATATTACTTCTGATATGGTATTGATGCTTAAATTAAAGTCCTCTGATTGTAGAAAAACTGTCAGAAAATAATAGGTGGTCTCTAAAAATGTTTCCTTTGAAAATTAATTGCTATTGTTATGAATCAATTCCATTTATCCTGTTTGTGTTGGCAGACTGAGGCTTCATTTGTAGCTCTCAAAGCTTGCAGTTTTGCTACATAAGTTGTTAATTTTTAAATAGGGCTCAGATAAAGCCTAATTTATGGCTACATCAGCATGAGAGAGCTTTAAGGCAATCCTGTTGTCACTTGTTCACTCTTGTGGTAGAGGCTACTTGTATAATCAGATGGTGAGCGTGTGTTTTGGACATTGCTCCCTCTGGGCCAATCCACACAGTTTATGTGATATATGTTTAAGTCCCCTGCTGAAAACATTGCTTTTTGGTTCAAACTGTGGCAATTTATGTTTTTAGTTTGGTGGGACCAAAAGGTCAGCCCCAGAGTACCAATCAGGACGGTAATTATCACACAAGCTCATTCAAGCTTCAAACCCCCAATGGCAGTCAGACGTGGGAAGAGCTTCCTCTGAAACAAGAATAATGCAATAACCCTTTGTAAAAAGGCCCTTCTCATCAGGCAGTGTCTGCATGTATTTTTAGCTCTGGAGATTCCTGGCTCCAACCCCCGCTGTTGGCCAAGGCAGCAGCTTCCCACCAGGCATTGCTGAGAATAGAGGCTCAGGCCACTTACATCTACTTAGCAGTTGTGTTAATTGTAGCAACCCTTCTCATAAGTGGGATTTCATTGTGAAAATTAATATCTTGACTTCTGTGGAAGAATTATCACTCAGTTTAAATTGGGAAGTACGAGAATAGCAAAACTGGCAGTATTCTCCTGTGTATCTTCATCTTTCCTGGGTACTTTTTTCAGTGCTTTTTTTAACAGTGGGAGATTTTTATATCACCACTGTGATGAGTAGGTACCAAATTTTTAAATATATCTGTCAAGGGGGATAAGCACAGTTCTTGTGGGAAGAACACTCATCCTGTAGCTCATGGTGGGGACATTCATTGTGCACTGAGACACATGCACGTGCTAGTTTTGTTTTGCAGCCACTTTGCACAAGTATGAATCGTGCAAATCCTGAGATGGTAAGAAGGATTGTATGTACAATTCATGGGACATATATGAATCTCAGAGGTTGTAATAATACAGACAATGTGAAATAGAGGGTAAAGGAGGACTATGCATTTGTTTTCTTTTCTTCCTCCATTGAAATATATCAAGGTTAATTGTAAAACTTCATTATTACTTAATAGACAGTGAAAATAATATGGAAGCTCCTAATTAGTTTGCTTCTTTATACTTTCCCTGTTTTGCAAGGTCTTTCTATCTTCTCAGTTCTGCTGGTTATCCTGGGCTCATCTACTAGGCGTAGTAACGTAATAACCTCTTCCATTTTTTGATGCTTATTAATTAATATAAATATATTTAAATGGCAGTGAGAGAAGTATCAACTTTTGGACTCAGGGAGAACACTCAACACTATAATTTTTGTTTTGCCTGCAGTTTTAAGTTATTTTTAAATATCCAAGTTATAATGTGGTCAATGTACTCAGCACTTAGTACTTTAAGCACAGATTAAACTTAAGGCCTGATTGCATATTTTTCTACATCTTGGAAAGCTATTTATGCATAAATAAAGAAGGTGAAAGAGGCAGACACTGATCTCTCTGGTGACCAGTGACAGGACTCAAGGGAACGGCCTGAAGTTGTGTCAGAAGAGGTTCAGGCTGGATATTAGAAGAAAGTTCTCTTCCCAGAGTGTGGTTGGGCACTGGAACAGCTCCCCAGGGAAGTGGTTACAATGCCAGCCTGACAGAGTTCAAGGAATGTTTGGACAACACTCAGGCACATGGTGTGACTCTTGGGGATGGTGGTGTGCAGGGTAAGGAGTCAGACCAGATGATCCTTGAGGGTCCCTTCCAACTCAGAATATTCTGTGATTCTGTATGTACTTAAATACTAATTTTGATGTAAAATAATGCAAGACTAACTACAGAGACAGAGCTTTTCATTATGTTATTTAAACCCCCTATTTGCATTTATATTGCTACACATGATGGGAAGTGTTTACGTGGTATTTGAAAATTTGGAATTGATGAACAAGTAAACATACCTATGGGGTTTGAACAAAATGCTTCCTATTTTTGAGCAAAATGCTTCCTCTGAAAGAATTATGAGGAGAAAGAGATTTCATTGTAACATACTCTTTAAAATTGATGGAATATTAAACAGAGAACTAAATGAACTTGAAAAAATTCAGACTCTACCTAATAATAAATCAAGGCTTATGGTAGTTTTCTGGCCCTAGTAAAGTGCTTTTAAAGTAGCTTTAAAGTTGAAGTTTTTAAAAAAATATTGGAGAAAGGTATTTAATAGCAGCTGTTGCATTTTGTTTTTTAAATCAAAATAGCAAACATCTAAATGAGCCTGGATCCTCGGCAGAATTAAGTAGATTTCAGATTTCCCAGATATAACAGGGCACTGAAGTTTTGGACCTGAAACATATAATCCAAGTTGAGTCCACTGGTGACATGGTGTTCCTCCAAGAGCAAGGAGCAGGTTCTTTGTGAACGTTGTCTTAATCTTCCTCTTTCTGGCTTCAGTTAGGTGAGTCACAGTCATTTATGGGTAATGACATTAGGCTGCTGGAGTATTTGAATTGTTCCCTTGTACTGTAATATGTATAGTTCAGAAATGGTGAACTTTCAAAGGTGAATCTGCTTCTCAAAATGCACTTATGTGAGATTCAGTCACTTCACTCTGGTGCAGGTGCTGTAATTACTCAGAGGTGGGAGGGATGGAGTTTGATAAAAATTTATTCTGAAATAAGAGCACTGGTCTTGCATATTTGTATCCATGCTGATTCAGCAGAGAATTAATTAATGATTTGGTACTCAGCTGTTTTCATCTGTTTTGATGAGTTTACTGGGAAATACTCCAAGGAAACAACCAACCCTTGCTTGTGTTGGGCAGAAGATGTGAGAACCAAACATGTTTGGTTCTGGAAAGACCATAGTGGAGAAGTGGGAAGGAATAGCTTCAGTGGAGCCAAAGTGTGGAGAAAGAAGGCTGCAAAAAGAATGGAAGCACAGGGTTGGCAGAAATGAAAAAAAGGGAAATACTTTTGTTAAAGAAGGATGGTAAGAATTGAGGGGAAATTGGCCAAATCCACAGTGTCCTCTATGATTTATAACAGCATTTGAGAGAAAAGCCTGCTATTAGCATTTTGGGGAGAATTTCCAGTGCACAGAGTGACATTTTTGAGCCAGGTGATGAATTGTATTCTAAGGCTCATACAGAGTAAAACTAAATTTTATCAAAGACATTGGCTTTGTTTGTCATACGTAGCCATGACTGCCTGTAATCCAGTCAGGTACTTTTCTTAATCTATACCTGGGGTAACATTTTCCCTGGAGCCACTGAGCAACACTCGTGTTCACTCATGAAGGATTCTGCCTTCCCTGTATATTCAGGCAAGCATGAGGTGTCTTGCACAGGTTACCTTGCCATTATTGGTTTGCTTCTTTATTCATTGAGAGAGCTTGTGTACCTTTGTCAAAGTAATTTAAATCATTGCTTAAATGATTCCAAAGTCATGTTTATGTGCAAATACTTTTTAACATGCTGCATGCATTAAGTATTCATATTTAAGACATCACCTTAAGATTGTCACAAAGTATTAGCATATAGTGCTCTAATGTTGTCAACAGCTTAGGTGGTTTATTCAAAACCTCTGAAGGCATCAATTTGAGAGAATAAATCTCAAGAATATCTGTGGACAAGAGGCTGATTTAGCTTCTGTAGACCCCTTCTCTCCATCTGCTCCTTCCTCATATTTGACATGCAAGCCTGTTGATCCATTAGCAAAGAGATGAATTTCTAAAGTATATTTCCAAATATGTTTCATTTGACATTTTGAGAAAAATGTATACTGTCATGCAGCTTCATAGGACATACTGGTATCTTCGGACAAAGAATTTACACAAAAGTTGCAACTTCCTTGACTGCCTTTCTGGTTTGATGCAGTGACAAACCATGAAAAGTTGTCACATCAAAGGCAGAAGCTGTTAAGGTGGCACGTGAAGTGGGCAGATAAGGTGAAGAAGGCTATGCCATGCAAGGTAATAATAGGAATAAAATTAATTCCTCTATCAGGAGAAGCCTGAATGCACAGGTGTACCCTCCATAATACAGGCTTTCAACTGACAGCTCACAACAGTCAAGGTTCAGTGTAGAAGCACAAAGTACCCAGGATGGGCTGATGTCTGTGTCTCTGTAGGTGGCAGTAAGAATCAGGAGAGATCAGGAAGTCCTGAGGGAAAGAAAAGTTGACATTTGTGGTGGTGGGAGGAAAAGGAATAGAGACCTGCAAGGGGATGGCAGTGCTCTAGGCGTGAAGCCCACCAAAATGTCTCTGCTACGACACTTTTAGTAAGCTGAAGGATGTTTCTCAAAGCCTAGGAGGAGATGGGAAAGATAACATTTGATGCCATGGGGGTCTGGATGAGAGATTTAGTTTTAAGCTACACAAGGAAAAAACAGGTTGTTGTGATATTTTACACATTGCACAAAAAAAATCCTGATCCTAATTTGGACTCTTAGGGAAAAAAAAAAAGAGAACAGAAGAAACTGAATCAGTTTTTTCAGAGACCACCATAAGTAGTGATATCCATGACTGTATTTTACACTTGTGTTTATTCCCTGGTTACAGAGATTGCTCAACAGCATAAACTCCTTTCTACAAGCCTTGAGATCTTACTTTTGTACCCAAAGGGTTTCTCCAATGGAGAAAATAAATTCTTCTTAATCACCACTGAGGCTTCTCCATTCCATTATTTTTGTTCATGTTGTTTATTTTTATTTATAGGCACTCATCAGCATAATATGCCATTACCTACAGCAGAAGGATTTGTTAGATACTTTAGAATTCTTCTCCTACTTGGCTGTATACCATTCATAGCATTTTATGTTCTTTTTTTTTCCATTTCCATTTGCAAGCACCTTGGCAAAGCATTACTGATACACTATCATAATTGTTTTCCCTGAGAAGAGATAAGCTGAAGCATCAATAATTGATGAAAGAAATACCCATTTCACAACATTTCAATAAGAATGAAAAAAGTTAAATGCATATGGACGGATACATAGCTGTGCATACTTTTAATCCATCACACAGCTTGCAAAGGACGTGGTATCAGATGATTGTGCAAACTTCAGAAGGGTGTGACAGTAGCCTGTTTTTACAATCACTTTTAAAATGATGCTTCTAGAATGAGATGTTCAACTGCTACACAATTCACACAGCTAGATCATGTGGCAGGTTAGAAAAATGTATTAATTGTGTGATGAATTATGGATGAATAAATTGCATATGTAAAACTGGAAATTATCATGTATTCCATGATTCACTACCTATTTCTGACACAGAGAACTAAATTCTCTTGAACAGAGTCACACATGTGCTAACTGTCTGAAAATACCCAGCACGTGGCATTTTTTTTACCTTCAGCCATCATTTTCCTTGCCCCAAAACTGGCAGAAAATTTGGAGCTGATCCCTGCATTACCTACATTGACTGCATATCTTTCAGCATGTAGGGCCTGGGGCATGGGGGTTGTGATGCCCCACCAATAAAAGTATCAAATACTGATTCAGACACCATTCCTTGGAACTTCTCCTCAGTGCCACTCATGGGAACCCCTAAGGTCTCTGGACTGATGGAGCCATACACAATTCTGTGCTGCTCTTCTTTTGCCACTCAGGAGGACTGGAGAGTCTGGGTCAGATTTTAAGTCTCTAGATGATCAGGACTTTTTTCTTTATTACTGAAAATGGCATTACACTGCTCTGTACTTGGAAATATATATGGGGTTTTTATGATTTTTATATGGAGCTCTCTGTGATATGGCTGGCCAGGGACCTGTTTTTTTGTCTATCAGGGTGATGCCTAGTCCTTGACTGTGTATGGGTTACTGCTAACACAAACATTGACCTTGCTCTAGTTGTAGTTGCTATTAAATTAAGCAAAGTATTATTAACACTAAAGCAAAATATCTACACAGAAATCTCTGTCAAGTTTCTCTTAATAAGACTTTGACTTTGCTAGCATGATAAATATACTTTGTGCTAAACACTGGTCACTGCCTCTGGAATAGGGTGGTGAAAGGGAAGAGTCCCTCCTATTTCCTCAATTCACCCACTTTTTTTCTATGCCTTAACTTCATTAGTTTTTAAGATCAATCACTCATACAGAAAATACCTGCAGCTGAAAATTGGCATGATTGGAAAACCATGCAAATGACTTTGGAAAGAAAACTTCAGAAGATAAGTTGTAATTAAGCTTTGTGATTGTAAAATACAGAGTTCAGCACATAAGAACTGTTCTTGTGATTTTAGCAAACTTCACAGGCACTTTTTAAATTCTTATTTTAGATCACAGTTAGGAAAATAAAAATATAGCCAGTTAAATTTAATTTCCTACTGTAGCAGAGAGAGGATCCATCCCTTACTCTCTTGCTCCATTGCCAGCAATGCAGAGGTTTCACTGAACTACACCATCCTCTAAAATGTGGCTGGTTCAGAGGGAGAAGAAAATGGTGGAGTTTGCCTAGTATCGTTGTGTACTGGATGTTTGGTAGTATGATGATAACAAAGTATGATGTAAAAGTATTGAAGTACTTGCCTCATTTTAGGCAGCTGAATAGTGCCATTTCTTTTTTAAGATTATCACATGCTTAAAACTAATTACATTGTTTTTCTAGATATGTATGGGTTTGGTGATTTACATACACCCACATTCTGCTCATCGATGTCAAGTCTTTTGAAAGAATTTATGTTTCTGTTTTTTCTCCCCAGGTGGACACCCATGGAAACATTCTGCTAACATCGCTTGAAATTCACAATGAGGTGGCAAGCAACGAGGTCACCACCAGCGTTACAGAAGCCCGAAATTCAACTATATCCTTTGACAACTCAGGAATCCAGTACAGAAAGCAAAGCTCACATCGTGAAAGCCTTGGAAGGCGTTCCTCAGAAAGAACAGGCTCCCATAGCAAGAGGGGCCATTTACGAAGAAGGTCTTCGCAACTGAAAATAAAAATCCCCGATCTAACAGATGTGAATGCCATCGACAGATGGTCAAGAATGGTGTTTCCATTCACATTTTCTCTTTTCAATTTAATTTACTGGCTATACTATGTTAACTGAGTGACTTAGTTTTTTTAAAGGACTTCAACTATAACAAGTGAAGTACTACTTGCCTGCAGAGTTTATATATATATTTATATATATATATATTTATATATAAAAAAATATATATATGAACTTTTACTATGTAGACCATACTCATGTATGTGTGAATACATGTAGCAAAGAACTGTGTGTACTTTAAAGCACATACTGCAAAGCAAAAATATGTATGCACACACACATGAACACATTCACTCTGAGGTTATGGACACTTTAACATAGAATGCACTTCACAGGAATTTTTTTAATTGAAAGGCAGGTGTCATCAAAGAAGCAAGCCTTGAGAAAGTAAGTGTTGTATATTATCAATACAAAATTTTGATTGTCATAGAAATTTTTGAACAGCTGTAATCATGTATAAAGTCAGTATTTAGTAACATCCTTTGTAAATGCTGCCGTACACACTAATCATAAAGCAGTAAAGTTACACTGGTAAGTTTAAAATAAGTTATTTATATTGCAAATCCATCAACTACCATTTCATCAAGCCAAATGTATTTTTCTTTGCTAAATTTTTTTGGGTTTATATATGTCATAATACATATTTTCCCAGTCCAGGATGGACATAGTTTTTAATGATCTCTTGCTTTCTCTTCTGCAGTAAGCAAACTGATCATGGGAGTGTTGTAGGTCTTTGGAGACATATACAGGTTTATGATATTTCAAACAAGCATTTTAATGTCCATCAACAGTGACATGAATCTTTTGTAAGTACTGTAAATGTACAGCACATTTTCCTTCCCTTGGACTGATTCCAGCTGCCATGTCATTTTGAAAAAGAACAGCACATTTCTAGTATAATTTAGCTGAGAATTCAACTACTGTCAATGTGCTCTACATCTGCTGTAGATTTAAAGATTGTTATTCCAGTGAAAGCATAGAAGATGTCTCAGGTTATTTGTTACTTCAACATGAAATCACCTAGCTGTAGCCTTTTTTAAACATGCATTCATATTATTTAACATTCTTATAACATTGTATGTTAATGTAAAATATATTTGCATAATATGCATATAAGTATATTTTCTCAATATTTTTCTTTCCTGTGCTTGCTATCGTGACCGCATGTTATGTCATATTTTTGTTGCTGTGATGTTATAACTTTTTATTTTCTAGAGCTGAGCAAATAGAGCACTTCTGATACTTTGATTCAGTAACGGAGCATTTTCATATTTGATTTATATACTGAAAGTATATGCCTACACTTACCAAGGTAGTGTGCTGCATTCACAGATCACAAGAGTATGTTTTGTTTCAGCATTAACTGTATTCTAACATACCCTTCATGAAAATGTGACCACTTTAGTTTTGATCCCAGTTCACTCCCTCACTGGGATTCCAACTTTTTTCAGTCTAGTAAATTGTAGTCATTGAGGTATGCCAATTTCAGATCTGTAAACCTAATTTCTTATTTAGCAGAACTAAATCTTTCTAAAGAAAAGAAGATATATTTTTTGTACGCAGTGTTTCTATCATGTACATTCTCAAATAACAACAAATACAGTAGCATAAATAGATCTAAAAAAATAGAATTCAGGCTTAGCCCTGACACTTCTCTGCATGCGAAATACCTGTGGACATCAATGGGATTTTTTGACAGAGAGCTTTGAATGCTAGCTGGAGACTTCTATGGGCAAAAATATGTGTGGATATGCATTTAGCAAAACCATCAAATATGAATGAAGCTGAAAAGGCCGCCCTGGCTCTGTAGCGACCACCCCCTGTTCTCGCTAGGAATTGATTTACCTGTGAGTAGAGCACCGATATTTGGGTTGCTGCCATGTATGGCCCATTACTGTTCCCACCCCTATTTGCAGCTGAACTGTGAAACTGCTCTGGACTGAAATTCCAGTGTCAATGAGCCTGGTGTGCAAAGATGTTTCAGTTCCATCCTCAAGGCTGCTCCTTGAGCATGGTGGGCTGGGCCAGTTGCCTTGCAGCGTGGCTGCAGTGCAATCCCCAGCCGGGAATGTTCATGGGAGCCCCGGCTGCTGCCGTGGGCAGGATCGGTGCCACAGTCCCGCTGCATCCTCGGCAATAGTGCAAAGTGGCTGAAGCTGCAGTTTTTAAGCACTGTATCTGCAGACAACTACACAGCATGAAGAGCCTCAAAGGAACCTGTATACCTGGAGCAGAAAACCTTGGTGTTTTAAAGCTCCTCAGTATTAAGTCCCATTGGTAAAACGCAATGTATTGTGAGTGCTCAAACATCTCTCCAAACTGTGAAGGGATTATAGAGCACATTCTCACCTTTTTAATCAAGGTAACTAACAATTAAACCCCTTCCAAAATACATATTAGATAGAATTGTTGAAAACCTCTCCTAAGTATTTATCTTAATAGCAAAATATGTTTAAATAAAACTATATGATTTTAATAAAAATTATTAATGGTAGGCTTTGCTTTAGAAAAATTTCCCTACTGAAGTTATCCCCAAGCAAGTCTTCCTGTAAGTGTCCTATAAGAACCACCCTGAGAAATCGGATTTGAGAATGGTTCTGCCCCTCATGACCACAGCACTTCCTTTTCTTCAAGCCTCACCTCCTAGAAATCACATGGCCAGGCAGAAACCTTCAATAAGAAGTGACTTTTTAGTTGTGATAGAAATGTGTATTCCAAATCCCACTGAAATCAGTTCTTCAGTGGCTTCAACCAGAATTTCCAAGAAGGCAGAAAATTACTCTCTGTACAGAGCAAAGAGGCAGTGTGGATTTTTCGGGGCCCTGCATGTGCAAGAGGGCTGAGTCTCTGAGGACTCTGTCCCTCTCTTACCCTGTGCACTACTGGAGGGCAGCACATTACTGCAGCCCCCTTCAGGGAACTGTACTCCCCATCTTGCCTGTCCTTGCAAAAAGTAGGCTTTTTTTCAGCTTTTTCAAAAGATTTCACATTCATTGGTTTAGTCACAAACAGCTTTAACCTTGAACAGATCCAAGTCTTGGTTTGACTTGAAAAAAGCCAGGAAAAAATCTCACTTAAGGTTAGCACTTCATCTTACACACACATTTTTTGTGCCTTTTTTGCCAATTCCGTTCCTACAGTCCCAGCACGACTTCTTACACACAAAAACACACACGTACAACCACATGATAAGAACAGTGTTTGCCTTGACCTCCCATTTTCTGGCTCTTGACCCTGTGCACTAGCTGCAGTGTATTATTTTAACCATAGTTTGCTTACTAAAAACGGTAATTTCAATTAAAACACACCAGAGTATTGTATTTCATAGCTAATTAACTCCTTTGTAACTCAACACTACTATAAATAACATTTACACATAATTTGTTTGTAAAAGGCATAAAAAAAGAAAAGAAAACTGGAACTATTTTCTGTTATAGCCAAAAGGGTCAATAAACAGTAGAAATATAATGGTGGTTTAACTCCAAGTTGATTTCATCCCATTGTAAAGATAAACTAAAACCCAGTCCTTTTTGCTTAAGGCACAACTATGTATTTTTGGTATTCTTCTGCAGTGGAAAAAAAGAAAAGTAAAATGGAATGATGAAGAGATGCTTTATGAAAATATTGATGAATGAATATTAATTTATTAAAAAGGATTTAAAAATTATTTGATTGGGTTTTTTTCTGGGAATGGAGGGAGTGTGATGACTGTTTAAACAAATTTAATCTTAAATAGCATGTAATGATTACTCTTACAGATTTTACAGAAAAAGACCAAATATGGAAGCATTTTCTAAACAACACACAAATAGAAGAAGAGATTCTGGAGCACTGAACAACTATATTTCCTAGTGCTTTATATACTAAATAAAGGAAGAAGGAAAAACTACATCCATTGACTTAGGAAGATTCTTAATAGCAAACCAATCTGTCTTCAAGCTGTGGCATTGCCAGTTAAGAGCAAAAAGTTTGTTCTGTGCTTTGTATGAAAAAGCCTGCTTCTACCCAGGACACAAAAGAGGTTTTTAATATCAAAACAAGACAATGTTTACTTATATGTTTCAGTAATCAAGTACTGTGTTCATTAAACATTTTATTGCTAAATAAGTTATTTTAGAAGATTCAGGATACAGAGAATTTTGTGAAATGGGATTTTAAAGACACTATATTATTGCTACAACCCCTTCCCCAAATCCAAAAAATGCTTTGAAAATTTGGAAAGCAGGAACAAGCTGTCATATGCTTGCATAATTCTCATAGTAGCTAATGATATATGTAACAATTTTAAAAGCAGATAAAATATTCAGCACCACAGTTGTAATGGCCTTTTAAATCAACAGAAAGGCTCCCTCTTATTTCAGCATGTTTCTGCTCACTTTTAGCAATGCTTCCCAGGTTGTAAGTAACATCTATGATCTATTTTTTCTAGTCCAGCCTGCATTGTAGAGGAGGAGAGATTAACCTTGTAGCAAGCTTAGTTTTGTGATTGGGAATATTTGCTAAGAGTTGCATTTCTTTGTGTATTTTGGAGATGATGTATGGATAGATACTATTTAATTGCTTAAGTACTACTCATTGTATCAAAGAGTTCAGGTTCTAGTATAAATGATGGGTCCTTTTTTCCAAATAATTACAGTCCTGTTAGTATCAAGACTATTTCCACAGATGTTGATTTTATAGACACAACTGTCACAACAGCAACTGCCACCTGCTAAAAGAGGTACAGCAGTAGCTGAAAAAAAACAACAGGAATCTCAAGGTTTCTCTGAATTGGTTTTGAACAAAGAAATCTCTCATAAGTGCCTTCAAACTCTTGCAAATACAGGGTCAGATCTTTACAAAAATTATTTCAGATTGTGGGTGTTTAATTTATGTGATCCTTATAGCTTGTGAGAGCTGATTTGTGGACTCTGATGTACATGTTCAGAAAATCAAATCTTTTGACAGTTTTCCCAACATACAGCATCACTTGTACTTGAAAACTAAAGGTATGCAGATGTAATAGTACAAAAATAAAAAACAACTGCCCCTAAAAGCAGCCTAAGTTTAAATCACTAATTAACTGAACTTAAGGTGATGCTTAAGCAAGCACAATGTTTGTTTGGACAATGTCCCTTAGCTTTGCAGCATTCACTGTGGTATATCTTTGTCTCAGCACTGCAGCCTAATTTAGGTTAGCAAGTTTTCTTCTCCCCAGTTACAAGAGAAAACACAGAAAGTGGCCCTGCACTGGCACAGCTCCAGCAAGGCAAAGGGAGGCAAAAAACTCTCTGGGTTTTCCCTACACCGAAAGACTCTGACCCTGTCTGAATCCCTCCTTGGAGGCACTGATCATTCCTTTAACTCCAGAGGGAGCCTTAGGCTAACTCTGAATTATCCCCCAGTTCACCACCAGCAGCTGAGGTCAGCAGTTTTAGCTGTTATTGCTCCTGCTGCAAAAACCTGGAGATAAAGTAGCTGTTACCCCAGCTGTCAGAAGGTACACTGCCAAAGAGCAAGTGGACTCAGGGCTGAGATACATGATGGTAATCTTTAGGTTATTCATTCTAATATTGTATTTAAATATATTTCAGTTATGTTCTAGCCTTCAAGGGTTAGCACATTTGTCTCCAGATGCTGGTGCTTTTTATATGGATGTATATGGGACAGAGCATGGGGAGTTTTTCTAAACACTTTAAATCTGCCCAGCAGTGCTCTCCTGGGCATTTCCTCCATCCCTCATGCACATCACAGGTCAGAGTTTGCATTTTCCCTGCACTAGGTTAACCACCCCTCTGCTGAGAGCCCAGACCTGCAGGCTTGTGCTGCCAAGTGCTGACTTGCTCCGCTGTACCATTCAATCCTCTGCTTGTTAGAAAGTCTCTCACAGATCAGATGCTATAATTAGTCTAACAACGAGCTGCTGCTTCACACCTTCTCCTAAAATGCCAGCACTGCCACTAGGGACCCTGTTTTCCCAACCTTTGAAAAATACTAGAAAAAGAGGAATTTGCAGGCTGTCAGACAATTAAGAACCTCTCTCCGTTCACCCAGGCTCACATTTTCCTTCAAGTTATACATTTAATCTACAGGGAGAGAAGTAATTTGGTACAAAATTTCCTGCCCAGGGCTACTCTTAAGAGTTTGCAGTCCAAAACACAAGTAATGTAGGTAAATGCTGAAGTATTTTAAATTTCTAGCAACAATCTGTACATCTTTTTTCCATTGGAGATATTTAATGTGAAAGGCACAAACTGCAGGAGCAGGAACCACCACAGTGAATTTCCCTGTGCAAGCTGGCCGAGAGCAAGGCTGGAGTCAGGCACATGTGCTCCTCTTGTTTTCAAAGGTCTTTCTTCTTGGCTGAGCAGCTGTAGAGTTTTGATGGAAATTCCAGCTCAGCTGAGAATGATCCTGGAACATGACCCAGAGCATTCTTTGGGCAAGTGCTTTAGGCATCTGCCTCTGATGTGAAGAGCTGACAAAGGCACTACATCTAACTGCATCTTAGATTGAGGGGAGTCTCCTGTCATGAAAAGGCTTTGGGTGCCAGGCATGTCTCTGTGAGTGCCTTCAAGGCATGGATTCTCCCTACACTCTCTATTTCTTGCCATTCTCCTGGACAATTGCACACTGGATGTGCTGCTTTGCCCTGCAGAGCTGTATGATTCTCCTGCCACAGAAGAGGACACGTGGACTGAATTCACTCCATCTCACATGGCACATTTATCTGAGGTATTCAGTTAGTCCTTCCATCTTTGTAGACCCTATTTTTAACAAATGAAGTTACATACTATCATCCTGACTATTTAAAGCACACATTTGGAGTTCCAAGTCAACATTTTTAGTTTCATTTCTTTGACTAGCTGCAAAACCATCTCCAAAGAGAGATTTGAGCAGAGGAAACTTGTGCACAGAAGTGCTTTTGCATGCTGCTCTGCAGCTGGAGTTGCTGTGCTTGAATTTTGCGTGAGACAGGGAGAATGAGAGAGAAATAATTCCAGGGAAATGGAAATAATTCCTACACTTGCCTATATTTGTAATGTTTTGGATGAAACAGTTTCAGTGCAGATGACAGAAGACATCCTGTGATGTGAGTGATCCCATATCTTGACCAACAGTTGTCACCTCGCTTTGGTATCAGTTAGAGCTGAGTGTGGGTTCACAGCTTTGGCTGAAAACTCAGAACCACACTGGCTATTGGAAAATGATTTCTGATTGTTTGGGGATAAGAAAACTGTGACATGACTTCATTTGCAAATGGGAACAATTTCAATTCATGTTTTCACATGAACTTAATGGGCCTGACTCGGTTGTATTCTAAGCTGGAGGCTACTGAATCATTAATTAATTTTTGAATTACTATTTCATTTTCCACTTTTTTAATGTGTAGCACAGAGGGATTTTGTTGGTTTCTCTAAAAATACAATGCCCATTTGCTGCAGGAAAGTAATTAATCAGTGTAATAAATGCATACACAACTGCACATAGTGCAATATATTAGAAGTGAAACACTCTAAAGGATACCCATTTCCTGCAACCACTGTTGGGCATTTTTTAAAACACTACTGACAGTTCTATTCGATGAATATGCTTATTTTATAACAACAATGATTGGGTATTCTATATGGGAAGTAAATATAACATGCTTCCATGTATCTCATTTGCTTTGACAAGGTAGTTTTTGGTGAAGCCAGTGCTGGAACAATTTGCTAATGACCTCACTGATGTTACATTTCTCTTGATCATGATTTCTTGCAGACCTGTAACATCCTGAATGCAGATGACAGTTTTGACATTCACAAAGATGTAGGTTTAATTATCATCTTGATTACTCGAGCTGGAAAGCCAGATGCCTAAATATCAAGAAAGGTCGAGTAGAACAAATCCTGATAGTTGGTATCTTTCAGTTTTGGAAAGGTTGCTTGGATTGAAAGGTGACTTAGAGAATAACAACAAGTAATTCCTTTGCATAACTGTCTTCCTGCACAAAGGAACAGTTGTTTAACAATGTTTAAACAAGGATTTGATTCTAAAAAAGAGGAAATTTGAGCTGAAATACCAAAGACATGTAAATCACCTCAAATAAAAGAAAACAGAAAGGAGACACCAATATATTTAAAACCTGATAGGTTTTAGTTTTACCCCATGACAGGTAACACTTTATTGTTGAGAGGCTCACATAAAGCACAGCAAGCCACCTCTTTAATAGCAGAGAATTTGTCAATATCCGTTGCCTTTATGAGCATGATTTATAAATCTATTTTCTAAAGCAATTTGAGGGTTGTAAAATCACACCATTATTTAGTACACAGCTCCTCATGGATTCTGGTTTATCAAGTGTTAGGTAAAGAGGGGAAAAAGCATCTGCTAATCACTCATTAGCTAGAATAGATTCAAGCAAATTACTGCTATTATGAGTTCTGATCCAAAGCCCATTATAGTTGAAAGAAAAGCTCTCAGAGGTTTCAACAGACTTTTCATACCACCTGAAATTAATATTAACCAGACTGCTGAAAAATTTACATCTTAATTGACTGCATGAAGATCAAGATATAAAAATTTCCAGACTACAAGATGACTATAAGAAAGATCAAAATACAGTAGTGGACTGAACTGCAAGGAATTGCAATAGACACAATGGATAGGATTTTTTGTGATTTTAGTTTAATCAGCTACGTTGTTGATGTTGAGGTGAAAAACAACCAGGTTGAGTTTTTGTTTGTCCATTGTTGTCCACAAAACCCAGGCTTTCCCCTTAGCAGCAAAATGCTAAACTAAATGAAAAAACCCTCCAAACCATCACCAAAAAATAGAAGCAGACCACATCTGGCAGGTCTAGAAAATTCTCCCCATCTCCAGATGGCTGGCATCCTACTGCAACAGATAGGTAGTTTAATTATTCTTTATTAATAAAAATGTTGATATAATATTTAAGGTATTATTGATGTTTAATCAGACATATTACATGCTTTGTTGGAAAGGAAATGTTTATCAAGACCTAACAGTGTTGAACCATGTTGAATTTATGGGAGAGTTCTAATTTGGGAAGTGAAGAACTTTTGGCCAGAAACTTTCCTATGTACAAAACGAAAAACATTGCCTGGCTCTTGTGCTGCTTCCTGGCCACTGTCACCAGTCCAGAAGTCTCAGAGCGAGTTACTACAGGTTTAAAGAACAGAGAAATCATAACAACCAAAATGAAGGAGAGCCTCCAAGGAAGGGCTACCTTCATGCTGCCAATAATTTAGCAACCTTGGAAGAATTTCTGTCTAGTATTTATTTAGGTGCCATTTATTTGGAGTTCAGTACTGGCTGGCATATCAAAGGATTTTGAAAAGTATATCTAGTAGCTTCATCTGTAATAAGAAAATGTGTTGGTAACTTCTGAAGCACTGTCTTCACAGATATGCATTCTTTTCCATTGTAAAGTGATTGTAAAATATAAAGGAAAGAGCTACAGGGGACTGGCTGGGTGAGGGTGAAGCCAACTGTGGAAATTTTCAGTACACTCAGTCTTATTGATAATTGATAACTAACAAAAAGGCTGCAGCAAATCATCCCTTAATTTCCATTTTCATTGGCTTTTCCCAAAGACCTGAACATTAGGAGCATCCTGCCTTGCCAAGGCCAGGCAGTCCTGTCAATGATTCTTTTCCATGCAGCGATCAGGCTCTAGTTTTAAATCCCAGATGTTGCCCCAGTGGTACCAATTGAGAGATCAGTGCACACCCTTGCTGTTGAGATGGGTAGAAAGCTCTCCAGAATGAAAGTATTTATGGCTGATTTTCCCCCTTTTGCTCTTTTGTCAAAATTGCCCTCTAGCTCAAATATCCCTTCTCCATCTAGCATTTATTCTTGATATATTTCTAGAGAGAAATCACATCCTTCACCCCCTTCCTTTTGCTAAGCTGAAACGAGTTCAGTTATTTTAAGTCACATTGTGTGCTTTTCTCCCCTGACCACCATCTTAGTCTTTCACCTCTTGCAGAAAAAAAAAAAAAAAAAATAACCCTCTTTATGGATCATAAATGACAAAATTATTATATACTGTTCCTACTGTTTTTATTCCTCCTTATCATGTCATCTCTTATGTCATTTCAACACACTCTCCCAATAACAATCATCAGTCTCTTCCTCTGCCCAGTCCTTAGCTCAACATTTACTTTTATTCATCTTTTGTGTCTGCAATTCACTTTTCCCTGCTGTGTCCACTTGCTCTCTGATGTAGGCAATGGATATTTTCCAAGATGCAGGAGGTCTTGGGGCCCAGACTTCTTAACACACCTCTGTTACAGCATCAGCATTAATGCTGGCAGGAAGAGACTTTAAATGCTGGATTATTTTGGGGTTTAAAACTGACGTCATTGTCCATACGTGAAGCCAGGTGCTCAGGGCAGGGCTGTGTCAAACCTCAGCACCTCCTTTTGCCAACTCAGCTAGGTATAAAAAATGCTCACAAATATCACCCTTAATGAACACCAGGGAAAACCATTGGCAATGGCAACAACCAGCCAAAGTGCAGAGCAGTGCACTGCACACCTGGCTGCCCAGTGTGTGGCATGCTCCACTTCCTGGGAGTGGCTCCAGGGGAGCTGATGGATGGCCATCCTTAGAAACCTTCATCTCCCCTTCTTCTGAATAGTGGTGGAGCTGATGGGATGCCATATCACCCTGTGTGCCAGGAAAAGCCTCTCTGTGGCTCTGGGGATGCTCTGCAGCTCATCCTAAAAACCTGAGAAGATGCTCTGTAAAGGGTCATGTGCAATACCAAGAGCAATTTGTAGAATTAAATACATATCTTGTTTGGATGCCAGTTCTTTTTGGTTTACCATTCATACTGTATCAAGCATGAAAACAACCTTGAAGAGGCAATTGTTGAGTGCTGTGCTAAAATTCGTTCTCATCAGAGCTGCCACTGAAGGACAAGAGGATTATTTACATGGGTTTGTTTTTTTTTCACAGAACAGAGTACTTGTCACAGCTGCAGTTGTGGGCTTTTTTAAATCTAATTGCAGACTTGAAATGCAAATGACTGTAAAATTTCACACACTTATTTTCAAAATATAGATTTAAACATACTACTTTTTGTTGCCTGTGAGTAACAGTTTTTTGTTGTTGTCTGGGGATATTTATTTTGAAACTTCCCAGGCAGTCAAAATGCCAAGCTTACACTATAGAGATGTATCCTTGTAGTGTCAAATACATGCATCACATGCATGTAATATTAGGAACATGTTTTGCATGTACTGAAGAACAAGTAGATTACAGACAAGCATGCTCTCTGCAACTTTAATTCCCATTACTGTGTATTAATCAATGCTGTATATTGCAAGTCCTTATCTGCATTGTTTTTTTCCTGCAGTATTTACACACCAGGGTGGACCAAAATTTCCACAATTGTCTGGCTAAAAAGTCTGAATATTTGAAGCTGGCAGGGGGATTCTTGGGTGCTCAAAATCCTCAATCAGAAGTAAGCAAATGTAAATTTTCCCTCAGGAGCAGTGTTCTGTGATGGTGGGGTCAGGTGTGGTGAGCAGTTTGGACCAGGCAGCTGCTCTATGGATCCTGCAGCTGCTGGCTTGGATGCAGTGATGCTGGTGGTTCCTACCTTTCTATTTTTAAGGATCTAGGCCTTTAATATTTGTACTAGAATGTAGTTGTGTACTCACTAAAAAAAGCAGGATGAATCCCAGTTGTTGGAACAAATTGCTTTCACTGAGAACAAAAGCAAGTGGTTATTAACATGACATGCCAATAGGAGCCTTGCCAATGTTGACTTAGGCCTCTGGGCAATAATGCAGTGCAAATAGCATTAAATTGCAACTAAAATTTTGAAACTGAGGAACAGAAGAGTTTCAGAGCAGGTGTGTAGCAACCAGAAAACTAATAGAAGAGGAAGACTTAAGACCTCTAACAACACACAAGTCTGGGCTTCTCTGAAAAAATATCCCAAAAATTAAGCTGGCATGTCAAGACTGAGCCCTGGGGAACCCCACTAGTGACCTGCCACCAGCTGGATGTAACTCCATTTACCAACACTCTCTGAGCCCAGCCATCCAGCCAGATTTTTACTCGATAAAGTGTGCATCTCTCCAAGCCATCCACTCTAGGGTACCTGAGGGACTAACTCATTTTCAGAGATAGCTGCTTTGAAATTTCTCCAAAATTCAATTTATTGATGTCTGTCTCAGGTTGGGATAGCCAATAACAGGCACCTAAAATTTCTTGCTACCTTAGCTATAATCATCAAAGGAAAATCAGAAATCATTTAATGACAAATGTAAACTCAAGGTGGATCAAGCTACAATCCTGCTACAGGCAAGTTATCATGGATAACTCAAAATTTCTGTTCCTCCTGATGTTGGGAGCTGCAGAGATTTTTATGGGGGTTTTGCTCAGTAGATCCTTTAATGTACATCAGTGCTTAGTCAGTGGAGATAGGTAATTCTAAAGATATGTTTAGGAGCCTTAAGGATTTAGCAGAAATCTGGTATCTGATGTTTATACAGGCATCACATACAGGGAGGAACACTCAAAGGGTATTCCTGAGAGACACCTGCACTGAGCTGCCTGTAATTATTTCACCAACTGGAAACAGCATGAGCTTAACTGAAAGCAGAAAAACTGTGATTCCACAGCTCTTCATGGAGTGTAGCAAATCCTTCTGAGGCAGAGCTTATGTGCTCGACATGGCTTCCTTATAGCTCCAAGATGAGAATTTCTAGTGACGTACATCTCTGGGCTGTGCCAGCACACAGCTTGGGTCAGCCCTAGTTCAGACACAGCTCCACAAGGCTCCATTACATCATGTAAACTCACCCTTTGTGTCCCTCCTGTTACTCTCTGAATGGTGTAAATGTACAGCATAATCAGTTGCATGAAGGCAGAAGTATAAATAACAATAAAAGATTAGGAGAACATTGCAATTAATCACAAGAATGCAGGCTCAGTGAACTTTTGTTGCCATTTTTAATGAACAATACATTATAATTAGAGACACCCAAGGGGAATTGTAAGCACTTGCCAGTGCAGAGATGTCAACTACAATAGTACCTTGTCGAGAGCTTGTTCTCACCATTTCTTAGGCTGTTTGAGATTTCTTCATGAATGATGTGCTGTGTCTCAGTAATGGCTAGCAAACATGGAAGAAAAGAAAGTGAAAAAAGAAAGGAAGAGAATTAGATCCAAACTCTTCTTCTATATTTCTTTAGAACTTCACGTTGTTCCATAGGGTCTTCAAGAACTGTGAAAGTAGTGTAGAAGGAATCTCTCTGTGACCTGCAAACTACAGCTGTGTCATTTGAGGGATATCAAACAAAACACCAGCAAGAGAAATTTATTTCCCTTTAAAATGACTAATCTGATACAGACATTCCAAAGTCCACAGCAGGGGATATCAGAATACACAATTCTGGACACCCAGCTTGGACAAAAACCAGTTTTGGCACAATTCATCTCTGTGTGATGGAGTCTGATACACAAAACATAAGACATTAGTTATGTCAACTGTGATGATTCCTTGTGTGATTAATTTATGTGACCCATATACAAGGTTAACAGGTTTTCCCACAGATGTTTCCTGTTTTCATTAATTTGATAAGCCACCCATTCTGTATGCCATCCATCAATGTATAGCTTTCAGACTATTTATTCTTCTGTGAATAATTTTCCCCAATAATTTGCTTGTCTGTGGACTATCCATCAAATGGTATTTTACTTCAGGTATAGATATCTTAAGACATAGCAACTTGCTGCTATTTTTCCAAATGTGATTTAGGATGGATTTAATATATTTTTGTTCACACACAGATTTTTCCTTTAGAGTTCCCAGATTTCTCAGGGTTTCTAGATTTACAGAGCTTTAGGAACTTTGGCACAGTCAAAATAACTTCACACAGGAAAAGTCCTCTTTAATTAATTTGATATCCTTCTTTGATAAGGTCACCTGTCTTGTGGAAGAAGGAAAGGCAATGAATGCAGGTTTTTTTGGATTTTAGTAAGGCTTTTGATTTTGTTCCTCACAGCAGTCCTCTGGACACGACAAATGTGATTTAGCTTTTGGTCAGCCCTCAAGCAGTCAGGAAGTTGGAATAAATCATTGTTGTCCCTTCTTACAGAAATAATGTATTCTAACAGTATGTATGCTATTATGTTACATTTATATAGTATTTATATACTATATATTTATATATTATGTATTTGTATACTAAGCACATAAAGTAAAAATACAGTTGTATATCTATTATTTCACAAATTTTTATATGTACCCTTCTAATTTCTTATTACTAAACTGTAGATCATTAGGACAATGTTATCAAAATTGTTTCCCTAGATTCATGTGTTTGTTTTCAAGCTACAACACCTTGGATGGCATTTCTAGCAGACTTTCAATAATATTTAAAAAACACCCTGACATTTTGAAGAGCAGGGATGCCAAGCTACCTCCGGAGTTTCCATGAGATAGCTGGTGATTTGATTTGTTTAGTCAGACAATATCTATAAGTCTCATTCATATACACAAGTGTTCAGAGGAAGGAGAAAATTGCTGAGATCTCGAAGTAAGAGCCTGACAGCATGCTTAAGTGCTTTTCTCCCCTTGGAGATTACAACTTGCATGAAATGTGACACAAAATACTCTAACCTAGGAGAGAAATTCAAGAAGGCTGGAGAATAAAAAACCAACACTTTCAAGGGCCTTCTTGAATATTTGTCTTGTTTGGGATGTATCTGAGATCATCCTTAGGGTCAAAGACTCCTAAGCATCTAATTCAAAAAGTAAAGCATGGTTAAGGGCTTTTTTTCTCAGAGGTTCCCTTTCTTCAATTATGTATCTGAGAAGAGCCATCAGGAATCACCCAAGGCGTTTTGTAA
Organism: Passer domesticus; assembly: GCF_036417665.1. NCBI lineage: Eukaryota > Metazoa > Chordata > Aves > Passeriformes > Passeridae > Passer > Passer domesticus. The sequence continues at coordinate 32,907,998 of NC_087475.1, read as the reverse complement.
GCAGATGTTAGGAATAGGAATAACATAGTGGTGAGATTTTGTTTGGGATTGAAAGGCAAATAAAGATCATAATTGCACACAGCACTGCTTGAGAAGAATGATGGAGATGACCACCTACCATTAATCACCTTCTCTGAATTTTAAGAACTTCAGGCACATTCATTTTCAATTTTATGAACAGGCTAAACTGTTTTTAAGTGGTAGGGTTACCAAGCTCCTACCTTTACCATAAATACTCCAACTTGCAATTAGAAAGAAAACAAATCCAAAAGAGAGAAAGGAGGAAAATGGGACATGCTATAAAAAGAAAAGTTGGATACCAGTAGTCCTTTGGTAACAGGCAGTCATCATGACACAGTGTTGAGACGCATTGCCAGGCTATACTGACCTCAAGAAAGATTTTGGAGTTGGCTTCCAGTGCAGATACAGGTCATGCTAATGGAACAGCTCCAGTAGCAGGATTGAATGGATTGTGAAAACCAGGATTTTCTGTAGAAAAAGAAAGATGTTGCTTAATATTGCTGCCACCATTCCACTTTCAGATAAATTTTGGACCTCCTAAATACCTACTTTTATATCAAAGGGGAAAGAAAACATTCAATACCATTGAGGCAAATTGGCATTTTTTGTGATTTCCAGTGAACACTTTTTTTTTACTAAGGCATCGAACAGAATTTTCCCTCTGTGTAGGTCTCTTTCCCTTTTGCACACATGCACTTATATAACCTGACCATTATAAACATCCCAACAAATGGAAGATCCCAACAATACCATGGGAATGGTACGAATCTGTGCCCCCCTCAGCTGAAGTAAGTATTGCTGCTGCTATTGTTGCCTTCTGTCTCCAAAGTGCTCTTCATCTGTGGTGGCCCTCGGGAGGAAACATGCAAATATATACAGACCCTTAGGACCAAGACAAAAATGACCATATGGCTACATTTTGTAACTAGATACTAAAATTGCTGGTTCAGAAATTCACTAGCTTCCACAGTTCCTGCATGGTTGCAGAGCAGTGTGTGACAGCATTAGGAAGCAATGTCCAAAGCTTTTACACTGAGAAAATACTGTATCCATGTCAGCACAGCCCTACTGACTTCATTACACTCATTGTTGATTTAGCTCAAAGGAAAGTTAGACTTATTGGGGCAAGAATTTGGTAGTAAAAAATGAAAACAGCAAACAAAAAAAAATGCCAAAAAACAGATGACAAATCACAGAGGAGAACAAAATGTTCATGATGTAAGAGAAACATCTGTTGTCCAGGTTATCCTTAAAGTACAAATGGTCTGAGCTTCCTCTTCATCTGAATTTGAAAAATTACATTTAAAAAAATTGTCCAATGCAAATATAGCACTGTGAAAGAATTGTGCCCTTTTCTAACATTTTAAAAACTCTCCAATTGTGTTATGCCTTTGTTACACTGTTCAAAAGAAAGCAATGATTCCTTTTTTGGGATCAGAGTGGTCAGACTAAGCATTTGATGCCCCCATTCACCATGACATCGAAGGAAACTCTAGACTGAAGTTGGGGTGATGTGGAAGCTGGGCCATTGATGATGCAAGTGTCAATGCAGAGCACTTGTGCTTTCAGTCATTTGCCTCCCTGGAATAAGTAATTTCATTTCAGAGCAAAATCTGTGCCCAAATGAGTGGCTACACAAGACATCCCTCACAAGGATCTTCTGCTCTCTGAGGAGTAGGGCTTTGCAACGGTGGATACCAACCGCTTCCACCTTTTATTTTCATCCTACTCCTGTCATTGCCAAGGAGGAAGGTTATTTATTTATTATTACTTTTATGCTCTTCAACAGTCTGAAGAATAAATACTTGACTGCAACAGGTTAACCAAATTTTGTAAAACCTAATGTGCCCCTTCTCAGTTCATGTGTACTGTCTCACCAAAGCATCTCAGAGTCTAAGTCAGGGGGAAGGAATCACTTTTCTGCCCTCACTGACTCACAAAGGAGCTTAGGTGAACATCTTAGAGGACATCACTAATTTATAGCTGGAAAGGTTACCACCTCACCTTCCTCACATCCCAGTGCTTGGCACAGATTGGGAAAATGGCTGGTAAACAGCCTGGCTCTGCCTCATCTAGAGCCACAAGAATCTTACTGTAAATAAATTCCCAGAAGTCTACTAAAACCAGATTTCTAGTTAAATCATAGAATCAGCAGGTAATACATTTTCTCTGAGATCAAAAGTGAGGCTGAACATGTGCTTATGTACTTCTCATCTAACTCAGCTGGAAGAAATACACAGGCTGCCCCTGGAACTCAAGATAATTTCTAACCAAAGCACTTGTCAAGATACTCTCCCCTCTGATATGTGCTACTCTCCTTGGAAGAACAAGGGGAGGGTTCAACCAGGGACTCTATATTGAGACTCTGTTAAGGTTCTCATGTTCTTTTCCTAGACACTGTACCTAATCTTCAGAGGTAGACTTCCTCTCAAAGAACAATTTAAAGCAACTTAGTGACTTTCCTCCTTTCTTTTTACCCTCTAGACATTCCTTACCTACTCTGTTTTCTTCATAGAAATCTAGGTTCAGACTACCTGATGGTAGCTATTTATGTATCTGAAGGTCACTTCAGGAACCCACTGATTAAAGATGATCTATAAGTTTCATAAATACACTCCAGTCCCATCTGTACCTAGAGAATATTTGTGCCTGCAGTTATAGACAGAAATCTATTAATTATTTATCTCGTAAGTTGTGAGGCCATAAAGGCTAAAATATCTCTTACTGGAGAGGACACAAAAGCTTTTCTTGAATAAAAGCAATTGCAAGATTTTACTCTGTGCAATATTAAAAATATAAAGAAGCCATCTGTTTTCCTTTCATGGGGAATGATTTTGTGTGTGCTATGCAGTCATTAATGATGCATACTGGAAGAGTTTTCTATATTTATTTGAACTGAAGCTAGCACTGCACCTAATGGAACACCAATTATGGTTCCTAGAAGTCAAAATGCTGTGGAAATAGATAAATGAGTTACCTAGCAATAAAAAACCAACAACAACGAAAAAAAAACATTACCACATTCATGCACTCACAGTACAGAGAAACACAGACAGCAGGATGCAAAAGCCATATTTTTTGAGAAAATCTTCTATGGCCTCTCTCTTTGTATGTCTGTTTTTAGCATATGTACACAGATGCCATTCATATATATTCTATACAAACAAGTAAGCAGAGTTCCATTTATAGTTTACTTGAGGAAGTTGATTAAACAATGTGTTGTTACACCTATCTACATGAGCTTGATTACATACTAGCAAAACTCTGTATATAGATAGACTTTGTAGAGGTTGAATTCAAACATGTGAAAGACTGAGCTATAAACATGCAGCCAAAGCAAGATCTATAAACTGTTTAAAGGGCATTAGTGCTCCAAAGTTATACAGTAAAAATAGATGGCATTATGCAGTTCAGTACATACTGCCTCTCATTAACTCCAGCACTGGCTTACACAGAACTTGTGAAGCTAAAATAACACTACTATCATTGCCAAAAAAAAGCACTCGTGAGTTGGGAAAACTCAAATTTTGCTTGCATAATCAAATGTAACACCTCTCCTCTACTGTGTATGCCACATGAGAGCATCATTACATGTTCTGACACTACTTTTCAGTGTGACACTGGCAGAATTTAGTACATATGTCATCAAAGACTGATTCATACCTGATTCTGACACTGCTTATCTTTGAAATTAGTACATCTGCAAACAGCATTATTTAAATTCTTTTTTACAGTAGTTTCACATGAAGACTTCATAGTTTAAAAAAGAATAACAAAAACACCCAGAACACAAACAAACAAAACCAAACCACAAACAAAAGAGAAACTCAAAGCTCCTTTATTCACTATCCATCCTTTTTGACACAGGTTTGTGACCCCTCAGCAACAGAGGTGCCCTGTCCCGACCTGGTGTGGCCCACCACCAGACCCAGTAAGTCACACTCTCTGCTGAAACATTCATTTCAGAGCTGAATGTTACAACTGAATAAGACCAACACTAATTCTCCGTCTCCTCCCCTGTGTCAGCCTAAAATCTAAAACTATCAAGTATGTTTTTGCCTCAAGTACGCTCTCTACACACTGACCTCTTCATCTTTACCTCCTCATCTTTACCTCCTCTTCTTCATCCCTGTCTCCTATTCCCCATTCTTACAGACAGCACAGTTCATTCAGCAACCAAATTGCTGATCTGGTCTCCATTTTTGTGAGCTCCACATCCCCCTTCCCACCTCCTTACCCTAAGAAACACTGTCTCTTGCTTTGTGCAGTCAGCCTTCTCTGCCCCAGACCTTCTTCCCAGTTATGGGAACTCCTAGGCTCTCAACCAAGATTCTTATCAGTCTTAACATTCCTGACTAACTTTAACTGAGTTAATACATGCACCTGGAGGGCTCTAAGGCTTGTGCACTCTGGAGAAATTTTAAGAAAACCAGAGTGTAAAATTTTGCTTCATAAACAAGCTTAAAAATCCTGTGATAAATTCATAAGAGTTCCATGAGAGCATGGAATACCATACATTGCTGAAGGTTACTGATAATAGTAAAAACAGACCAAAGTGCAGAGTATTGTGAGCTAGCAAATACACTCCCTCTACATCAGAGGAAATAACTCACCTTGCAGAAGGGATAGCAGAATCTTCCCCCAAACCTCACTTGCCCCTTGGACTGAGTTCTGGAGACCATCTAACCATTCAGCTGAGGCAAAGAAGAAAGGAATTGATTTAAGAAGAAGGAGGAGAGGATCTGCAATAACTCCGGAGGACTCAGAATGATGTGAGGAAGGGCTTGCATTTGATTTCTTGTTTCTAGTGGCATTTGCAAAGCCTAAGCCTTCTGTTTCATCACCAGCAGTTATTCATCCCAATGATGAAGACCTGGGCTCTTGTTACTTTGAAGCAGATGAAGTCTTAAAATATGGAGCTATAGATCCTTAACCTGTTGCTTATTTATTCATTACTTCCTGAGGAAGAAAAGGGTTTCCAGGTTAATTTATTATAGTGGTGAAATAAAACAAACAAACAAAAAAAAGGATTATAATAATAGGGAACAATTTCCCCTCAGTTCAGAAGGAGCTGTGGACTAAATGGAACATGTTTATGAAATTCCCCTTCTTCTTTCCTTAAAAAATCTGTTCTGATGCCCTAATGATGTACACCTGTTGAATTACTGCTTTGTCACTGATGGTGTTGAGAGCAGGAATTTGAAACAGGAGAACAGGGGAACAGGAATTTGAAATAAGAGAAGGCAAAGAGTCACTAAGTGAGGCTGACCCCAGAAGAAGCTCAGAGAAGAGCTGAGCCATAAGATCACAACTCTTGGTCCTAACTGATAAGCCATAAAGCCAAGAAATGAGCCTAGTTTCTTTTGTTTGCCTCAAAATTTCAGAAGCATGACAAAAATCATCTTTCAGACATAAGGAGAGACAGGTTTCAAATTTCAGGGCAGACAGGGTATGCTATACTAATTACAGACTCCATGAATGGGACGAGTCCTGAGACTGAATAGAGAGATGCAGCAAGGCAGGTGGTATCTTTCACCACTGATAGCTGAGATGGAAGCTATCCTTAGGTTTTTTACCTCTTTAACCTGTAACAGTTGGAGGTCAGCTCTTTTTCTTGCATACTCCCTCAGGTTTTTCCAAGAAAAATACAATCACCTCCTTAAACTTAAACCCGAGGAATAAACCTTGACTGAATATATATCCAAATGTAGTCATTTTGTCTAGTTGTTTCTTGTGAATGGTGCAACACTGAACTTCATGCTCATGTCAGCTCTCCAAAGTGGCTGTGTCCCACTGTCCAGTGCCATCATTTATTTGAGAGTAAGGATGCCTTGAAGGTCACATTAAATCTGAACAAATAATGCTGGAGTATGTCACGCTCTGGCCCAAGCAGGAGTAGTGTGGTAAAGGCAGAACAGTTTGGAGGACCTCGTGGGGAAGACATAGAGGAGAAACCTGGACACCTGTGTATGTGTGTCACTCTGTCTGTGATGTGCAATACTTTGGGACTTAGTTTTGTCTTTTTCTCAAATATTTGAATTCTCCTCTTACATTACAAAACTCTTTTCTTTTCTTTTCTTTTCTTTTCTTTTCTTTTCTTTTCTTTTCTTTTCTTTTCTTTTCTTTTCTTTTCCTTATTTTTGGGGTTTTTTTGTCACTCTTCTATTTTTTTTCTTCTTTTCTCATGTCATTGAGTCCATGGTAGTCATGAACTTCAGCTAGGAGTCACAACAAGAGGAGCCTTCAACTTCTGTTACTCTGATGTATGGCTTTTCAGGGAGATTCAATTTAAGATTTTTCAAGGACTTTGAAGAAATCCTATAGATGTAGCAGAAGTTTAATGCATCTCCTTATTATTCTCTCTGCTCCTAACTTGTGGTTGTTGGAAGAGTATATTTAAATATTTTCTTCTTTCATGCTACATCTTTCAGTGTGCTTCTACGTTAATTCAAAATGCTTTCTGTTAATATGAAATATTTCCATTTTTCAGCTTGTGGTGTACCTCATCTGGTGAAATCTTATCAGCATAACTGTAGATGAGTTTCCACTGAATGCCCAGAAATGGATGGCCAATCTAAAGTATCAGACTCCATCTTCAGCATAAAACACCTGACAGTCCTGGGACCCAGACAATATAATGTGGTCTTATCTGAAATCTGATTAATAAGCTTGATGTCTCTATGAGCTGGAGGCTTGCACTTAACAATGACTGGGAGAGGCAGCTAGAAGTGAAGCGAGGCAAAACATGGTCTGACCCTGAAGGGCAATATTAAGTATTTTGGTTTGCTTCCATGAACATCAGAGTGACAGGATGAAATATTTTAATTAACCTAGCTTTTGGCTTTGCAAGCTTGGTCCAAACTTTTTCCCTCTTTTAGAAACAGACTTGATCTTCATCCAAGCTCTTCCACTAGATGTCCCTCCCATGGCCTTTCCCAGGCTGAAGTAACTTTAACAAAGGTACAAAAATCTACCTTGGCAAACAACTTGCACTGCTAAAAATAATCTCCCCTATGCACTTAGCAGACAGGCAAAGACTATATAGAATGTGTGCATATTGATCCTATCATTCACATGCCAGAAGTAATTGCTCCCTCTGAGCATGTTTATAGATCTATACTAACTCCTGGTTTCCTCACAGCATGTCAGGACTGAACAAAGTCTTCCATAAATCCATGTTTCTGGAGCACATGGAGAACCCTAGAAATTCCTGTGGCAGGTCTGGCAGAAGCTGATCACATGGGACAAACTCTTGGGATAATCAGTGTTGACACAAAGCTTCACAGGCAGCTGGAGGTGCAGGAGTGACCCTGTGCATGCATTTCTCTGGGCTCTCACAGGACTGCTAAGCACAGCAGTTTGTTTCAACCAAGTTTTCATATTCTGAACTTTTTTCTTCAGGGAACTGTGAGCCTAACCTCTTCCCTCAGCTATGATCCAGGTTCAACTACAGCTTCTGTGCAGTTTAGAAACACTTGGAAATCTAGAAACTGATTTTTTTTTTCAGATTTTAATGAACTTCAGTCTCATCCTGGCCAACTTATGTGGAAGGCAAAAGGTCACCCCAGGACTCCTGGTCTCTCCATTCTCCACACTGGACAGAAACACATTTTTCTGATGTGTCTCACTGCGGCTGACAAGATCAGTTCATGGCCTGTTGCAATTTGCCAGTAATGTTGTAGTGCACAAGGAGCAGGAGCCATCTGCTCTCATCAGTGCAGTGTGAGGTTTCCCAGTGAGTATAGCTCTCAAATCTCCTCCATCCCTTCTCCAAAGTCTCCACAAGTCAGAGCTACCCAAGCCTATTCCTGGTGGAAATGTGCAGCAATTAGTATCAAAGCCCAGCTCATTCTGGCTATGTCTGCAGAGTTAGAGAAAAGCTGGAAAAAGGCTGACTTCTGGTGTTATAGCCAAATGAGAGGTTTATAGCACCCTTACAGGAAATTTGTGTTAAAGACAGACAGTCTGAGGACATCAGAACAGAGTAAGGGAATGAGCCAATAGTTAAACAAAAATATTTAGAAAATATTATTTTAAATTGATTTTTTTCCCCCTGGTTCAAGCACCTGTGACCAAAATAATCATGTTCTCCCGCTTTGGCAAAACACCTAGTTCTCTTGGGTAATGCAAGACTCTTCTCCTCCCTCCCCACAAATGCCTAAAGACAGAATAACAAAGCCTCTTTTGAATTAACTGAAAACTTGTCCATTGGCATGTTTGTTCTAACCTCCTGAATCAGCCTTTCTCATGCGACATGGTACCTGACACTCTGATGTGACAGGCAGAAGTAAGACAGCACCAGGACAGCTGCCAAAATAGCTGCCTACAGCTGTGTGGCCACTGAGGATGCACATTGTTTAATCAGTAATCACAATGCAGGAGCACCTTGAACATTTGAAATCTTCACAGGTGTCTCTTTACTACCAGAAATGCTTGTATGCCATGATCTAACTTCAAGTCTCAAGTGAGCTCGTGGTGGAGTTTTGGCTGCAGCTTATAAGGTAAGAATAAAGAACTGGCTTGGTTTTGAAATATAAAACATTTACTGCTGAATTCATTGCTGCTATGGCTGACTGAGAGCACTGATGAGTGGGGAACCACAGGACGTGAGGAGGTGACAGGTGACACCTTGGCTCAGTAGCAGCCCATTCACTTTCCTGGAAGGGACTTCTGGTCCCCTGGTTCTTCCCTGTCTGGTTGGATCCTCTGGTCCAACCCTCCTGCCAAAGCAGGACCGCATAGAGCAGGTTACACAGGAAGACATCCACGTGGGACTTTCTGCCCTTGCTTTTAAATTGTATGTAGGAAAGCCACAGAATCAGGAAGACACAAATAAAAATCAAGAGAGAGCAAGAGACCCAGGTTCAAGAGCAGGTAACTCAAGAAATTACCTGTGGCCAGGTCTGTTGAAGAACTAATTAACCTTAAGCAATTCTAGTCAAAGTGTGTGAACAGGGAGGGGCTTGCAATTTAGTCTGTGCCTGAGGCTCTGTGAATGTAAAATAAATGTAAGTGAAAAGGTCAAAGTATTAACTGGCATTTACATGTGAGAGATTTAGAGGTGTTTCCAGCATTGCTGTTTCAAGAGCCAAAGAGATCATTTGTCTATAAACAAAAACTTGCTGACCCCAAACCTAGCAAACTTTGCCCTTATCTAAAAGATCAGTGATAAAAAATTCTTCCCTCAAAAATGCAGAATTAGTGTGATTAATTAGCATCAAAATACTTGTTAAGCACCTTGCAGTAAGGGAGGGTTTTTTGCTAAAATTTTGTATGAAGAATTATATCAAATTAATTATTGCCAAATATAGAAGAAAGACAAAAGAACTTCTATCTATGTATTAAATTATCATTCTCTGTTTGCTTCGGGGTTTGGAATGCTAACAGTATGGTAAGGATGAAAGTGGCTCTTCTGACAGAAGGCTTAAAGGGACAGACAGATGAGAAAATGCAGGAAGAGAGGCTGAAGCACACAGTAGTTCAGGCATGCCTGTCATCACTGAGGGTGCTCAGGTACCCCCAGTTTCAATCACAGAACAGATCCTAACAGGGCAAGGATGTCCATACCATGTGAGGTACGTGGTCAAGAGACAAACTGATGAGAGTGTGTGTGTGTGCCAAGTACATACCTGTGCTTTGAAGAGATGTTGTGGAAGCAGGTGCTATGAAAAATACACTGAGGCTGACACTGAGCAGCCGTTTTGCTGAAAACTTAGATTGATGTGCTTCCAGTCAAGAACAGGAAAAGACCCTTCCTGCACATGGTATGAAGACCCCTATTTGTGCATCCCAGCCTAAGGAGGGGTTGCTGGGTTGTGAAATGTGCTTTTAACCAGTTTTGGCTCACAGGTTTCATCGTATCTCAACATTTCAGTCAACTAAAAGACAGGAATTTACTTATTAATTTACTTACAGACATTCCTCTTCTCCATGTCTGTTATCCTGGAGGACAACTAGGTAGCCATGTTGACACAGCAGTCCTGAGTCTTTCTCTGTATCTCCATAAAATTTGTCAATCAACACATATTGTGGTAAAATTGAGATCTTCAGTGGTAAATGCAGTACACACAGTACTCTTGGGAAAACACACCTTGGTGTGTCTAGTCATTTAAACTCCTCTCTCTTTCTGCAGTCATGAGATAGTTTATCTTTGTTAAGGAAAATACAAGCACCAAACAGCATTGTCACTGGTGTGGTGGAGGGATTTTTACACATCCCTTTTGATTTGATGGGGAATAGGAAAAGAGATCCTTCTGGCTCATTGTGACTGTTTTATTTTTAATTGCTATGGATTTAAGCGTGAAATAAATGCTGTGATATTATATTATGAGTTTTTTAGATCATATGCTTGAACTAGATATGTAAAAGGACCTGCCTGTGTGGGGAAGGAACACAGGTTCAGTAACTGCTATGTTATTATTCATAGAGCATATGCTGTCCTATACTCTGCAGTGATTTGGTCCTGCAAGGTTTACTTCTGGAATTCAATGCCCACTTGAAATATTAATTTATTTCATATGCCAATCTTCTGGGTTTTGACTTTTATTTGATTTCTGTGGTTATTTTTATTACAGATTTATTTCCAGAAAGCACATACTATTCACATGCCCAAAACAAGAATTACACAGACTGGGACAAGTAACAGGTTTGTGACTAGATATTTTATACCCTTGTAGGGTATAGAGCGAAGAATCCCAGACTCCTTCTATAACACAACTCAAATCTCATTCTGCAAGGTGTGGAGACACCTGATGCTTACACTTCTGGAAGTTGTTGCAGGTCATTGGTCTTTATGTAAAGTTATGTTTATAAGTGTCATATTGTCCTTTAGAAAAGCAAAATACTAGAAGAAGTTTTGGAATTTTTTTTTAAGTTTTGAAAACAGCTCAAGGTCACCTTAAACCTGCAGATCCAGTGAAGATGCAGAATTATGAATAAATGATGGTAAGTGGTAAATTTCTTTACAATCACAGTTGATTAATTTTGTTGTTAATAATGAAGTACAACTAAATGCAGTATCTTATAATGTTTTTGCCCATAAAATGAAGTAGTTTTGTGATCTACACACAGAAAAAATTTCAAAATATATTTACTAACCATGTTTGAAGATAAAAATCAATTAAAATAAACTAATAGTAATTTAAAAAGAATACAAAAGCAGATGCCATCACTCTCTACTTCTGGGAAACTAAAAACAGATGTTTAACCTACTCTTAAAATATTTCACATAGACCTCAACTATACCACATGATAATAAACACCATAGTTAGTGTTGGCTGGTTTAAGAGAATCAAGTTTGTTAAAATGGCATGATTATATTAGCAAAAATATTTTTAGATAGTTACTAGCTTATTCGGATGTTGTGTAAAAATGCACATATCCTGAAGGTCAGGCTTTAGTATATGTGTTCCAAACAGGCTGAATCTGCCCTGGCAATATCACAATCCAGACAGTTCACTGAATTAGGCTTGTAAATACAGCTAGATTCCAAATTTAAATCAGGAAAAGTTACTACAGAAATAAAAATGCAAACATTTTGGAATAAAGTCACTTGTGAAACTTTTTTTTTTTTTCGCATCTAACAGGGCAAGTTAAAAGTCAGTGATAAATAGAATATGTAGTCCTTACAAAATCCAAATGGTCCTTATTACCTCTACATCATTAACATTTCCTTCTTACAGGCTATTTCTTAAGCACTGTGGTCTCTCATCTTCTGATCAGTGGAGCCGACTACATTTGGTGAAATACCATCTTGTTCACACTTGGGATTAATTCTCCTCAGGTCATGAATAAAATGTATTAGGCTCCTACTGTACTGATTCCCCAGAGAACACTCATGGCAAAGCCAGCATCTAATTTTCCACTCTAAACTTCTTACTGCAGCTTGTAGGGTTTTTTTCTAGTTCAGTTTTGACTTTCATTTTTCAGTTGCTTGGGGGTCAGAGGCTGCCCCCAAATTATGCTTACAAGAGATGATTCAAATAGGGACAGGGCCATTGTTATCCCAGTTTTTGATACCATTTCTCCAACATCACTGTGCCCCTTAACACATTCCTTCAGGATGATCCAGCCACCTGCACGTAGACAATCCATTAAGAGTGATGGTTGTAACAAGGCAGGGGTGGGAAAAGAGATTTAGTGTCACATACATTTGAATTTATCTTTCTGCTAAGACTGATGGCAGGATCTTTATTTGCCCCCCAAGTCCACTCAGTAGTCAGAGTTCATTTATAGAAATACGTTATTGCAGGGACAAGTATAGTAATGTCCTATATAACCAGGGGAACTCTGTAAGCTTGACTGGATAGCATGTGATGGACATGACCTCAGAAAACTTTCTTAACTCACATGGCAGTAAATTCTGACTCTGAAGGCAGCCTAAAGTGATCAACCAACCTGCTGGCTTGGTGAGTCTTGAAAGATGAGCTTGCCCACACACTCTTTTCTGATTTCCTACAGAGACACCAGTTAATCTATTGGGAGGTGGAAAACACTTAAGCCAGCATTTTATTTCATTCAGCTCTCAATCCTTTTGAATAGCTGCATTGGTCTCACCAATAAGGCCAGAACCACACTCTATTCCTTGCAGCTATTAGCTGCAAGGGCAGGGCTGAGGTAATCTTGCTGATATGCACAGGTTCCTCTTCCATTCAGCAGAACCTCAAGCTCACAGGAGATGGTGCAGCAGTTTCTGTGAGCTCCAATTCCATTGGAAGGGCTTTGAACAGTGTTGGAGGAGAAAAAAGGGACTGATGGCATCAAATAGGGATACAACTGTGGTGGCAAATTAATTTCTGGGTCCTTGGGATAATGCATATTGCAGGCTTTTTTTAACAGAAGCAGTTTCCCACTTTATCGTACCCTAATGCTGCTATATTTAAAATGCAATATTTTGCTGCCCTACAAATATTATCTCAGAAGGAAAGAAGCAGCTTGTGAATCACCAAACTTTATTTGCAATCTGACCATGGTTTTAATGTAAATGGCATTCTCTTAGCATTTATAGGTTTGGATAAATCTGAGAGAAAATCTTCTTGCCAAGTTTTCTCAGCATGCCCTCTCCCCACTTACCTCAGTTGTCTGCCTCATGCACCTCTTTATCACAGTGCCTGATTCATTGTGCAAACTGGATGGAAAATGACAGAGCCTCAGCCACAAGCTTGCTTGGCTGAAGTGACATTTCTTGTGAATGACCATAATGCAAGTGGCATTTACACGACAGCATTTTGAAAAGGCAACAAATGATGCAGTGCCTGTCAAAAAACTTTTTCCTGCATTAAAGAAGGATGGACAGTTGCCATTCACTTCATGACTATCAAAATACTTGTATTTAGAGTCAAAACATCTGCTGCTTTTATATTGCTTGATTTTGTGATCTACTGAGCCCTGTCTGATTAAGTGCTTGTCGAAAACTGATGTTGAAAGTGACGTGTTTAACACATCATTCCCTGCTCTGAGATTCAGAGACAATTTTCTTATTTTCTGATGGGAAGAGGGAATGAAGCATATTGATCTGAACTGAATTCAGAACTGCACCCAACCCAGATGTATTTGGTCTCTTGGTCTCATAGACCACAGTGAAGAACAGTTTTCCAAGGCTTCTGTGGCTCAGACCACAGAGAAAGTAAATACACACAGCCTATACTTTTCCATTTAGATGGATGACTATCTTAATGAACTAGGGAAATATTGAATTCTTGCTGAAAGTGTGCATTTTAGCAGGATTCACCTGGATTCACCACAGATGTGACTTGGCCTACATCAACCCTTTTGGCCAACTTCTTGTCAACCTTCTACAGAAAAGTCTAAATGTTCACTCAGGCTGGAAAAAAAGAAAAAGGGAAAGGGGAAAAAAATCAGCCATGCCCCAAACCATATCTTGATGTAAAGATTTGGGATTGAGGACTAGTCTGCCTCAGGTCATGAGTGTCTGGGAGAAAAAATGGCATTCTAGTAGCTAACTAATCTCTGGATCCGCCTCTGTTGCCTTAATTCTTCCTCCTGTGACTTAGCCAAGTTTTATACAGATATGTCACTGTTAGACCTGAAATAATTGGAGGGTTTGGAGCTGCTGCTGTGAATAGATTTTATTCCAATCATTGTTCCCCATTACACTAACCCCTGTAAGAGGCTTTATCAATCATTTCCTATGACAGTCTCTAATTCTCAGCTTCCTTGACCACTGCTGTATGTCATTTCTTGTCATGTAACTAATTAGGACATGACATTAGGAAGACAGAGGCCTATAACTTGAACACATTTAGCAGAACAGAGTATTTGCTCAATTAGGGCCTTAGCTTCCTGATTGCTTTATGTAAACTAGAGGGACTATTGCCCCAACTATATTTCTAGGTGAGGTTTTGTGCTGGGACTTATCCCTGTGAAAAAAAGAACTCACGAGTTCAGCTACACCTGAACTCTTTCTAAATGTTATTGCTGTACCAGTTCAGTTCCCCAGGGTGACATCTGGTAAAAGGATTTATTTTCAGATACGCCAAGTCTTCACTCTTTTCAACTAAGGCATTTAGAAGAGATCAAAATGCTGTACGTCTTACTTTTAACTTGCTAGTTGCAACTCTTAATCCAGGTTTTTAAACAGATTTGACTGACTGGGTTATTTTATTTTATAAACTTGAGGGGTGGGCATATGCTCAAACAAACTTAGTTCATGGCAGGCTAAACCTACTGCAGCTGTGAGAAAAAATGGATTTAGCATTTCATCATCATGGCAAAGATGCTTTAAGTTGCTGGTGTCAGGAAAACAAGGGAGGTACTGCTTCTTTGGAAAACAATCCAATGGGACAGGGTGAAGAACAATTAGAAGCCTGAATAATAGTTAAAACATAAAAGAAGACAAGGTTATATCTCTATTTTTTTGCAATAGGGATAATTCTCTGCAGGTACCAATACATACATGTGCTGGGGATCTGGGGAGGAGGATTTGATAGACATGACAACTGACAAAGATGAATGATGATGTGGTATCTGAAGATATTAGCACACCCCTGAAAAACAGTTTTGGTCCTGCCAGATAATTTTACATCTGTGTTTCTTATATAATCTTGTAAACAAATATCTACTTGTGTATTTCTAGCCCTTGTTTTCATAATACTAATGCTCCTCATAGCAGTATATTCCTATCTCCATCCTTACAGTGTCTCATTGTTGAATCAGAGAGACATACAGGTTTTCTAAATAAGCATGCTTTGCAGCTGTGACTATGCAACTGTAATAAAAGATTCAATTTCAGCTGTCCCAATTATTTATCCCAACACTGCTTATACCATTCAAGAAAGTATACAGTAGGGTTGTATTCTCTTTTGGGCTTATGTCAGCACATATATATGTTGATTCAAAAGAGTCCCACAGCTGTCTGGCAGTGGTTAGGAAGTCCAGTCCAGGAAGAGGACCATGTCTATCAGGACTGAGAAATAAAAGCACAAAACAAAAACCTAAACCTTTCCCCAGACAATTTTCACACTATATGCAGGAAAACAACAAACATATCAGGTAAATGAGAGAGTTGTACTGCAAAGGCACTGGATGTATTGGCACATCAGCAGGCTAGACATTGACAAGGTCTTTTCTATCTTCACAGAAAAAGAGGAGAGACTGAAGGACAACTTTACAAAGGTTTAGAAGACTGTGAAAAAATGCAGGTGATGCCACAGACTGAAAAGAGTTGCAAGAAATCATTTTTATAATGAACAGAACTGAAATGAAAAGTCAAAGATGTTAAGATCCTTGAATAAGATCATAAGTGGCCTGTGTCTGACAGAACAGAACAGAAAAAAAAAAAAAAAAAAACCAGTCAAAAGTTTCCAAACCTAGACTATTATGATCAAAATTAATGACTCATAGAACAGCATTTTGCAGCAGCAGTCTGAATGGATATGCAAAGAGAGGGATCTCTTAAAGCTGAAGAAAATAATTTTGTACTATTAAAGATGCAAGATAGTGAAAGCCTGGATGAGTCATACTGTGTAAAGGAACTTTAGCAGAAGGAATCAACAATATTGTGCCATGGCCAGAATGTGAAAAACAATAAACTGAAAAACTGAAAACATTACAACTGAACAATGACCTGGACAGGGCTGGCCACAGTAGGTCAGAGGAACATTGTTGTGGAGGAAAAAAGGCATGGATCCACAAACTGGTTTTCACTCTAATCACCAGCCTAATGGCTGGATTTTCCAGATACAAGCTTCAGTCTGCAAATAATGTGCTAACCACATGCAATCACACAGCTCCTTCCACAGAGGAGAGGCCAGCTGTGCACTCATGGATAAACTGTAAAGGCATTTGTGCTTGGTGTTGTGTAAGAGACAACAGCACAAGAAAGATCATATTTTGATAAAATATATTCCTATTCCCATTACTGTGTTTGTGCCTGGGATATCATCATAGTCTATTAGACCTTATTCATAAAGAAGCAGGCTGAGACATCAAATTATCCTAATGTTTGGTGAAGGGGAGATTTGTGCTTCCCTGTGCAGAAATACAGCACACAGGCCAACTTCAGAAATTAAAGAGAAATTAAAAGCAGAGTAATTGCCTCAGATGGAGTTCATACTATTGCTCTAGCAGCAGTATGGAGGGAGTGAGGTAGGAGAAGGGTATTTAGTAGAGCAAGAATTCAGCGTGTGGGAGAGTCACTGCACAGCATTGGCCTGAGTTGAGGCACACACATTGCTCACCCATGAAAATTTTACTGCAGGGAGCAGACTACCCAGCTGGTGCTGGACTGAGGAATGTGTTAGTAGGCAGGAATGGATGAAGAGCAAAGTGAGTGCAACAGACATCAAGGGGAAGGGAACAAGGGGAGCTTGGGCAAACCTGCCAGCTCTGAACAGCAGGCAGCTGTACCATCCAGAGCAAGATCTAAGGAGCAGCTGAAACACACAGCTGGGAAAACTACCAACTTGTGGACAGGAGCTGGGGCAAAGCCTTTTTCTCTGACATTGTTATGATGGTTACTGACACAATTACCACAGTCAGCAAACTGAGCAGTAAAAGAATTCCTCTTCTGGAAGAATAGGGGTTGCTGAGGATTGAAGGCCTTTTGATCAAATCTCCATCTCCATAGTTAATATTGCTAAACAATGGGTAGAAAGATTATTTGTTAGATTTTGTGCCTTCTCTTCCTCCTCACAGAGTTGTAAGTCTCAACATGTCATGCTCACCAAATATGTTAGTGGAAGGCAAGTCTGCAAATGTATGTAACCTTTTTCCTTAGGGTTGAGCCCAAATGTCCTGATCTCCCTTATTACCTCGAAAATTACTCAATTTACTGAGACATGAACAACCATATGTGACACAGGCTTGTGCATAGAGTTGGTCTTTAAATCAAATCACATTCCTGCAGGCATCATTGACTCAAATCCATACTGAAGAGTGGCTATCAGAGACCATACAGATACAATTACAGTGCCCTTGCTTGCTCAAGGAAAGGCACTGCAGTATCTCCTATTAAATGGCAGGGATATATCTAAAGAGATCATTGGGTCACCAGGACAGTCTCTGCCACCAAAATGGCCTTAGGACATGCAGCTCTTCAGCCTTGAAACTTTCCTAACTCATCCAAGGAGGTAAACGGCAGGTGGAGACACAAAATTCGCATTTACAGATTACATCTGTAGATGAGAACAAGAACTGCTATGCTCAGATGAGTATGAATTGATGAGATTCTCTGTTCTGCTATCACTGCAAAGAAGTGGAAATAGCTATTTTCATTCAATTTTACCTTTATTTTGATAGAACAGCCTTTTCAATAGATTGCATTGAGCCTACAAAATCTTTTCTAAGAGATGATGCTGAATTCAATGGCTAGGTTTTTCCTTACCATTTAGCTCTAAGGTATTTCCATAAACAAGCTAAAGAAAAAGCAAAAAGAAAAGTCTAAAAGTATTATTAATCACTGATGGGAATCAAAGCACTCAAATTTTAATTTAATCAGATTGTAACCTGTAGTTTAGGGAAATTACTTATCTCAGTTGTTTTTGGGTTTTTTTTTGTTTTTTGGGGTTTTTTATAGACTTGTGAATTAAAACCTGTAATTTAGTGAATGCTAAACAAGTAATGAGTGCTAAAATTTAGCGCAACAAATTTATTTAAAATATCAATCATGCTAAGCCTGAACTTACAAACACAAACTCATCATTAACACAATTACAGTTGTGCAAGCTGTAAACATTGACATTTAGCATTCAATTCCTAACAGTCAAGAGTTGCGTATGTAAAAATTAGCTTCCAAGTTGTCACTCATAGAACTACCTTTGATTCCAAGTTTTTTGTGGATATCTTAAGTCATGTTTCAGTATTGATTATAATAATATATAATATATATGAATTATAATATATTTATACATACCCTTATTATATATATTTCTATATACCCTTATTAGGATAATCTTCTATACATTTCTTTCTAATGTGTCTATAAACTGCTTTAAGTCTAAGCCACATTTTGACTCCCATAAGAGAGGGTCTAAGGTATTATTAGGTGTAATTGTAAACAAATCAGAGATCTGTTAAATACCTTGTCACATCCCAGCTGCAGGAAGCCATTATGCAGTAATCACTTCTTCCTCATTTCCCCTACACTCTGGTCTCTGGAGTACATTATCTGTCTTCACCACAGGGCACAGGCACTCAACTTTGTACACCTTTGCTGTGTTTGGTCCCTCTGCATGGTCTCTGAAGGGAGTAGATGTTGTGGGGAGGATCGGGTTCCTTCTGCACAGCTGTGGAGAGTTCCCAGAGTAGCAGAACCCTCTGCAAAGGGAAGCTGGATTGGGAGATATTGAAATATGGGGATGTTCTCTTCAAGTCTACTCTGCCTCTTAGTCTCACATGGATATCCTTACAGTGGGTACACAGCTGGGCTAAAGGCTGAATGAAACCTGGTATGTGACTGCAAAGGCTTGCTCTGAAAACCACTTCTTGTCTAGTTCCTGTGATGAGGATTTACTGTTAAATCAGTGTTTCATGGCAGAAGTCTCTCTGCTGAGTCTCTGTCATTTGGTATGGGATTCTTACTGAATAAGACTCCGTCATTTCAACATTGGTTTCTCTGTTTGTCATTTGAAAGCAGTAACAACCTCTAGAATATTTTTGTGCCCAAACACTATGACATTTTTCTTCTAATATGATTCATTGATTTAGACATCTAACTGAGAAAGTTACAGATTCCTTTTTATTTACAATAAATCTTTTTTGTTTTTTAAACAAAGCAGAATCTAGGAACATGAATACCTCATACAATCAAACCAAATCTGTACTGTTAATGAGAAAAGAAAAGAAAAAAGCTTCTGTGTACTTTCTACATAGTTGTCTCTGTATTGTTGCACTTCCCTAGTCTATAACTTACAGTGTGGGGTCAATTCCCCACTGCTTTTGTAGTCTTTCTGCTGAAAAACTAAAATGGCAAATCTTCACCTTGTTTTAATAGGAAGAAGAATTAAGAATTGCTGCTTTCTAAAATGACCCAAGTTATGAGTATCTGCTCTCTGGACTGTTTAAATGCTGTAATCCCCAGAGCTAAAATAGAGTAAGAGCCACTTTTCTTCAGGATTAGCAAAGCAAGAATAAATGCTTCCTTGTGGGTGAGTTGCATATGCTGCATGGGACTAAGACACAAGCCTGGCAGTGAATACCTCTCCTTTCACAGGGCTGTGAATCTGGAGTGTCAGAAAGGAACTTTTGTGTGAGACACCTGATAATTTTACTAAGAAAAAAGAAATGTGAAAGTGAACAACATTTCACAGTCTGTTTTCAAAATAGAAATATCTCCAACAAAACAAAGGCTGGAGTATTGTTCACAATTCTGACAAAATGGAATGAGGGACCTGGCACTCCTTTTTCCTTGGCTACCTGATTTTTTCCAACATTGCCTTGACACCCTTGGAGGCCACAAAGCAGATGGCACCTAATGTATCCTGAAGGTATGACCTTTAGATGGCTAAGTTTGGGCTAGTCACAACAGTCTCCTTTTACAGTTATTAGGGAAAAATGGACACCTCCAGAGATAGTTCGCTCAATCTGTCTTGAAGAACTGTTTTAGGGTAAGATGGGTCATTTATGGAGGCACTTTTTTTCCTTTGAACCAACTTTAAAGGTAATACAGGTACTCAGCCTAGATCTTTAACTGCCAAAGTTGGGGGAGAGTAACTTTCTCAGTAACTCATGCAGTGTACATCATTGAAGAGTCGGCCCACTTAAATTTCCTAGCATGAAATAAGGATATTAAATCAGGATAAAGTAGGTTTGTTACAAGCAGGAGTAACTGCCTATTAAGCCAAAATGCTGGGAACACCAGCAAAGGGAAGCCTTTACCTTACACTGAGGAAGGGAATAAGAGGGACTTTGAAGCTACAATTCTCCCAGTAACACTGAATAGGCATTACCAAACTCCCCCTCTTCCCCAAAGTAATTTGATTCCCAAATGGAACTATAGTGCTATGTTTCTAACAACATAAGGCACTTACTGTATATTATGCATGACATTATTTTGACTTTTTGTCTCATGGTATTTCAAAATAAACTCATTTTCTTCATTTTAGCATTACTAGGAGGTTGCTTCCCAAGCCAACCAGAAAAATTTCTTCCCTGAAAAAGTTGTCAAGCATTGAAATAGGCTTCTCAGGGAAGAGGTTGAGTCATCATCCCTGGAGGTACGCAAAAGATGTGTAGATGTGGTACCTAAGGACATGGTTTAGTGGTGGACTGTAGCAGTCTGATTTGCTGCTAGCATAGTCCGGGGTAAGGAAGCAAAAAGAACCTTTGCATAATATCCTCAGATATTTCATTCCGCCACATGGTGAGATGATTAGGTCCCAGTCATAGGCACCCAGGGGGTCTAAACTTTCCCTCTACAGGGGCCTGGGGCTGACCTTGGTCTCAGGGCAGTACAAAAAGATGAGGGCCAATCAGGGAATAGGGAAGGAGTGGCTCAGGGACATAGGAGCAGACGTAGGAACAAGGGAAGGAGCCAATGGGTTCTAACAGCTTTTTGAGGCAAGCTTTTTGTGTCTCCCTAGACCAGGGAAGGCCCCCAGGGTCTCCACAGTGGACTTATCAGTGTTAACAGTTGGATTCATAGATGTCAAAGGTGTTTTCCAACCACAACAATTCCATGATTCTCTGATTCCAAGTGGGAGCATTGACTTCATGAAAAGCTGACTGAGTCTCCAAACTCCACTAAATGTGCTGAACTGGGCTTGGTGCTGTCACGTAACCATGAGGAATTCCTTGACATTCAGGAAAGAAATGCCTGTGGGCTATCAGTTTTGACACAATTCCTTCCTAGGTTCTCCATCCTAAAAGACATTCCTGACACTCTGAAGTGGCAGTCTGATAACTTGGAACACTTAAATAGCCCATGGATACCTATTTTTAGGGCACCACACTCCACCCCCATACTCTGTCACCCCCATCTAGAACTTCTGTTTCCACATGCTGAGCAGTTTCAGATGTTTTTCCTTGTTTCTAAGAAAAACATGTAAGGCAGCCAGGAGCTACCCAGCCGAGAACAGCATGTGGAAAGCAGGCAAAGCAGAATATTGTGGAGAAGATCTTACTTCAGGGACTCCTGAGGTTTTCCCTGTCGGTAAAGAGGTGCTGCTCTTCTACCTGTCCTAGAACACAACAGACTGCATTGATGATCACAGGCACATCTTACATTTCTTTGAGTGTTGATATCAGTCCTGAATGCACTGATTATCAGTTAAAAACATAAATTAAACTGTTTTGATCCCCATTTGATTTACACTGAGATGAGCTTTTTTATTCCATGACCCGAAGGCTCTGTCACTTTCTCTTCACATTTGTATTCACTGTCTCAAGGATAGCTTATGAAACAGATATGTCTTTGAGAGGGAGGCTCAGTACTGTATTCAGCCTTTCTTTTCTGTTAATGCCCTTTCTCTCATGTATTTTTTGAGCACAGAAACTTGCGTGAAGGTAGTAGGACAATGACAAACACAGACACCTCATTTAGTTGATGAGATGTATTCTTCACTGAAGCTGAAGGTCTTAAGAAGTTGGGAAACCCCTTTGGATTTGGTGGCAAAGAGGGAGACTGCCGAATTCTTTTTCCATGGCCTTGTAACTCTTAAACTCAGGGGCACAAGATAGACAAAGCTGACAAAAGGATAGAGCCAACAGATTTCTATTTCTTGATGGTGATGTCCATGACCAAGATTTTCTGAAGACAGATATTTAATCCAAAGCTGCCCTTGAAATATCTTTCTGATTTTTTAAAAATTTGATGGGGCAAGAGCTATAAGATTATCTTTCTGAAAATAAGCCCTTTGAGATGTTTCTAATGAGGCATACTAATCTGGCACATGGCTCAAAGGATCATTTAAAAAATATTTGAAAATATGTATGGCAAGTCAAGGGTAAGACAAGAATTTACTCTATTACTCCCAGGTGGTATTTCCTTTGTCTTGGAAATACTTGTTAACTATCAATGCAATAGAAAAGTGTTGTCCTGGCAAGTAGCAACTTCAACTGGTTTCCTTACAGGATTGCCCTGTCTTTCAAAGAGTACATTCCCTGTTTGTATCACATTAACCAGCATATCCTCAGCAAATATAAATCAATAGAGCTTGAATTACATTCCTGTATCTATGCTGACTTTTTTCTTTTGTGTATAAGTACTACCTCTGAAACTTTACGGTATAGAATAGAGGGACTTCTGGATTATTAAATTGATGGGAAATATAGATTCACTTTGGAAACAATACAATCAAGATCATGAGCCAGGAGCCAGAATTATAAGAGCTCCTGACTTTCAGAAATTACTAATAACCCAAAGAACAAAACCAGTTTTCTTCAGAATGTTGAAAGGTTGTTTCTTTCCTTACCGAGGAAACAGAGCCATTTTGTAAACCAAATTATGGGGGGTGGATGACTCCATCTCTTCATAGAGAGAAACTATTGTTCATAACTTGATGAAGGTTCTTGAAATGCAAGATTTAGAAGACATTGTTCAAAAGAAGTTTTTTGTTACAGAGAGTATTTTTTTGGTCAAAATGCAATTTTCTGACCTGTAACAAGAGAGTAAAGAAAGCAGGAATCTTGTACTTTTTTAACCTTGTTTTATCTTTCATAGCTCGGTAGCAGAATTGGGTAAATTTATACATTAACTGGAAAGAAAAAATAACTCTCTGGCAAGTCCCAAAATTGTTCTTAAGCAGCAGAAAAGAATAGCAGAGGGACTGAATTAAAAAAGAGAAGTATGTTGGTAAGGGACCTATGCAATGACTATCAAATAGTCTGAAGAGAGAAATACTTTGGTTATTCATGCTTGCTAACATTATCCGGGCCACTTAATAAAGTCCTTAGCATCCTTTCACAGAAATGGTGGTAAATCCACTGTGCCATCTTTGCAAATCAGAAAAAAAAAATTATATTTTAGGCCACAAGAACCCTACAAGACATGTTTAGAAACAACCTGGAATTTTTATGTGTGGTGTTAAAATGCTTAACTTTCAAAATATTCTTTTAAATTATTTGCTTTGGTGGAATAATTTACCTTAACTAAAATGCAGACAGGCAGTCCACAGTAAATAAAGAAACCTTTTCCAGTTTTCATTTCCTTGTCCCTATTTTGGCCCTAACATCTTTAAAAGAGCAGTGAGATCAAGACACTCAGAGGTACAATAGAATATCTGATGAAGAAAGTGCCTCATAAGATTTTTTTCTGACTGATATGACTCTACATTTGCAAATGGTCTATCCA
Source organism: Passer domesticus (assembly GCF_036417665.1). Classification (NCBI taxonomy): domain Eukaryota; kingdom Metazoa; phylum Chordata; class Aves; order Passeriformes; family Passeridae; genus Passer; species Passer domesticus. The sequence goes on along the minus strand of NC_087475.1, from coordinate 32,884,231 downwards.
TAAACCTCTTCAGAGGCTAGATATGGGGTGGGCAGTGAAATAAATTTTCTGAACTGTTCCATGTCTTGAACTTTTTGCAAGGCCTTGAACACCTACAGTATTGTTTTTCTGGGTGTGGTTAAGGCAAGGAAGAAACATTACAGCAACTTTGTTCTAGAGTTTAGAAAGAAGAATAAAATTCAATATTCAAAATTCAATAAAATTCAATTTGACTATTCAATAAAAATTAGTTATACAAGTTAGTCGCCTGATTCAAATCCCATTGGATTTGAAGGAACACTTCTGTAGGTAGGCTTATATATGAAATCCCTAGGTCCCCCCCGATGCAGTCAGGCACAACCATTCCTTTGCCACCACGACAAAGCAGGAAAGCAGAAGGTCTGAAGAGCTATGATAAGGGCACCTAAATCTACCACTTGCTTGTAGCCTTGAGCACCCTAAAGGAAAAAAATCGCCTGACACCTGGGTCAGATGTCAGTGGGATGTGAGTTGCCAGCCTCCTTCATCTGATCTGTGCATCCAGCATGGGGCTGCCTTTGCCCTTGGAGTCTTGTACATATATGCATTGCACAGCAAGGAAAAACACCATGATAACTCTGCAAAACTACTGGGAGGTCTTTTTAGAAAAAGGCCCTCAAAACGCGGAACAATGGCTTCTCCCTAACCTCAAGGGCTGAGACAGAGCTAATGAGGGCAGCAGAAATATCTGCACAATAGCCACTGTTAACAGGAAACAATATCTTTTTCCTTAAATGCTTGGCAGTCAAAGTTCATCCCACTCCCGGCCAGGAGCAAGGCCCTGGGAGCCACTGGCTCATCTCCAGCTTTGGGCTTTGGTACCTGTCTGGGGACAGGAATGGATTATGGTCCCATGGCTGAGCAAGGAAGGGCTATGGGGAGCTGGGGACCAGCACTGCTGTGGTGTGGCAGAGGCAGGGGCTGGCAGCCTCAGTGGGCTATGTGCCATCCTGGGCCATGGGCAGGGCAGGTCAAGTAGTGGGAGGCCACCAGGGACAGTCTATGGGGGTGGCTCTCAGGCATCTGGCACTGGCCCAGGCAGTGCAATGATTAAAGAAACCAAGGTAGATGCTGGCTATGCTCTCTTTCATAATTGTTTTTTAACATCAGTTTTCTACCTTGGTCAAAATGTCTACTTGACAAGAATGGAAACATGAATAGGGCTTTAAAATAACATGCCTTGCATATTATTTCCTTAATATTTTCAAGGAAATTGCATTGTGTTGTACAGATTTTGTACAAATTGTATTACTTTTTTTTATTATTATTTTTAAGAACTAGTCCTTGAAAAAAGAGTCCACCCAGGAGAAGACAAATTGTCTATCTGCAGTTCTTGTTTTAGACCTTGCATAAAGTTAACATATGGCTTATTTTCACCAGTGTTTGATGGCTACCTTTTAGCATGAATGCTAAAAGGACAATGAAAACATAACAAAAATAGTGCCCAAACAACTGCTATTTTAAGAAATATTTGAAATGAGGGTTAACATTGTTGACAGCTGCAAATGAGCCCAGAAAACAAGGCAGATCCAGCAAGTATCACTGGTCAGAGATGAGTAACACCCTCTGATTAAGCATCTAGCAAATAAATCAACTAGCTAAAATGAAAATTTTATTTAACTGAAGACTGTTGCATGCCTGGGTTGTAGATAACAATAGCTGTCCTTTAAAATAACTCTCTAAAAATCTGTAAAATTGCCTTTTTTTACAGTGGTCCAAAAGACTAGCTAGTCCATCAGCTAGTCCATCTTGTGTTTACTCAGGTAAAATACAGGGAAACAGCCTGGAACAGCGAACTCCGTTTTTTGGGGTGGGGAATACACATCTCTAGATACTGGTTGGGTCTGAAAGGACCCTATGCATCATCCTGAGTTGCTGCCAGACCACAGTACTGGCCAGCTGCCCCAACAGGTTTGGGATGTTTGGGATGGCCATGGGATTCTGTTCTCACCAGCCAGGGTCTCATGGGATTCAGCAAGCCTGGGGATAGTGACCAGGCACACTCAGAGCCATGTGACTGCTCAGCATGGCCACAGGGCCAGGACAGGGCTGAGCTCCAGCCAGGTCAAGTCTGTAGGTGATGGTCAGTGGGGTACCTGTCCAGGTGTAGCCATGCCTAAACCAATCATCAGGCAGGCAATAGGCAAGGTCAAGCAGAGAGACCATGAATTCAAATGCAGCTCAAGAGAAAGAGGAGCTCTTTCACAACAATGTGATCACAGTTTATTCAACCAAGCCGTAGGAAAACTGTCCTGAGCATGTGTAGACAGACCCCAAGGAAGGAGAAGCAGTTACAGAGCCTGTTTGATGCACTGCCACAGCTGTCTACACTAACAGGAGTTTCTAAGTCGAAGCTTTCCCTCTAGTTGGGGCTCAGTGGGAGTATTAGACTTACTTTGGTCAGCATCCCCCATCCCAGGAAGTGTTCAAGGCCAGGTTGGATGGGACTCTGAGCAACCTGGGCTAGTGAAAGGTCTCCCCGGCCATGTCAGCAGGGCTGGACTAGATGGTCTTTGAGGTTTCCTCCAACTCAAATAATTCTATAATTGTATTAGCACCTCCCAGAAAAATAAAGGGAGAAAAAATGCTCAGTAAGAAGCAAAAGTAAACAGATGTGTAGAAAACTTGCTGTATGAAGAATGAATCCAGGAATGGTGTTTTTTCAGTTCAGAAAAATAGTATTCTTACACACATAAAGTAATGTTTGCCAAATAAAGAGAGGGAAATGAGCAGTCCTGAATGCCCAGGTTGTTGAATAAGAGAAGGATGAAAAATTAGATACTAGATGAAAAATTATATGAAGCATTAAGAGAAATTTTGTCATTAGGTAAAGTTACACCCTGGAACTATGCATATCTCAGATTGGAAATTTTTAATGGAACTGGCTGACATCTTGAAAGATTTTCAATGCCTTGGTTCTGTATCTTCCCTAAAAATATTCTGACTAAATGTTTTCACCTGGATTGGGTTTCCACTGGTTTTGGAGTTTACCATGTTTCTATAACTCCAAGACTGGAGAATTGACATCCTTTTTGGCAATTCCTGATTGAAATTCCTTCAGCAAATTGTATTTTTAGATGCAAATCCCACCGGGGGAATGGAAGGAACATTTCATTCTTAATGCAAACATCTTGTGCTATAAGCATTTTGACTCCAAATGTAATTGTGAAATTGTTATCCTTGTGTGTTGTAATTCAGCACACAAAAGCATAAGGATCAATAGCTGTCTTCATTTGCTGTTTGTCTGACAACACAGAGCACGTCCCTTAGGGGCCTATGCTTAAAGCAAATGTTGTTGCTAAGAAACCCATTAAAGTGTGTTGTTAATTGACAATGAATGGCCTTCTAGTTCTTGGGAACATTTCTTACCAGCTCTGTTTCTTGTGGTGTACAAATGAGACATCACGTACTGGGAGCTGCTGATGTCAATGACACTGGTTTTTTAAGCACACACAGCAGGGGATGAGAAAGGTCACAATTATCAGATAAGGGAAATGCCTTTATTTGCTTTGATGGTGGTTATTTTATTTGGGGGGTATCACAGAACTCTGTGTGCCTGAAAGGAAGCAAGCAAGAAAACAGAAACAGATGGGTTTCTCAGCCATGGGAATGAGCTCATGTAAAGCATTCACGTTTGCACACGTTTTCCCTGTGCCTGAAATATTCCTGCTTTTCACAAGCTTCTTCCTAGATTCCAGATTTGTTATAAGAGCTAATCATACATATTAAAACATACAGTTCTAACATTTTCATACATGCAGATACCTCATTTTCTTGGCCTTTCATCTACTGAGTATTCAACAAGCCCTAGGTTTGTCCCCCAAATCTTTCTATGTTGTAAATTGCTGCTTAATACAAAGTTCATCCAACAAATTGTGTTCTTAATCACTAATCATTGCTTTGACTTATAAAAATCTGCAACAGTTACACAAATTAGAAGCAGAAAAGAGAATAGGATTTAAATGAAACAAGACATAAATCATATACAGACATGTATCAATGTTATCTCACAGAGACTATTCTGACAGACTACTGCATGTCTGTCTTAGGAGGTGTTAGCCAATGATTTGTAAACAAAAATAATACATTTTTTAAGAATTTAACAGTTCTTTTTTAAAATTTCTTTCTTCATATCCATATCCCTATTTGAAATTTATATAAATTGCTTATTCCAATTTAATCTTATATGTAGGAAGGTGCAATGAAAAGGCCTGATAATATAACACAAAATATTTTATGTGAATCTTTTCAGACAGCAAATATTTTGTTGAGGAGCATAGGAGAAAATTTATTTCTGAAATTAAAAAAAAACACGAAACATATTGATGCAACTTACAACATTTTCTTAGAAAATAACTTCATTTTTTTAGACACTTCTTTAAGTTTATAAAAGATCAATAAATAAATTCATCTAATCTTAGTAAAGGACTTTTAATCATTCTGCTTTCAGAAATCATAGAAATTTTTTAGACTGGTTTCATTTTAGTCTTGGAAAAAAAATGGGTATTTGGGAAATTTGACTCTGAATGCATAGGTGGCTGACTTAAATGCTGACTTATGGAAGCTGAATCATCATTGAATGGAGAGCAATCAAACCTTAATGCTAAGTAGACAGGATTTTGGAGGGTTATTAAAATCCTATTGGTCACTTACAAAATCATAGAATAATTGGAAGTTAAAAGAGACTTTAAAAACCATTTAGTTCCAACCCCCTGCTATGGGCAGGGACACCTTCCACTAGACCAGGTTGCTCAATGCCCCATCTCAGAAAACTTAATTTACAACAAAAAGAACATGTTTTGCCACATTCTTTCAGTTCCCTTCCATGGTGCAAAGAAAAACAGTACAAATAAAGTAAACTCTGTATTTTCAAATAAAAAAAAATAATAATTGCTCAAGAATTTCTCAAGAAGAAGAGCCTTTCTAGCTCATTCCTATGACAAGCATTGGATGAGTGTGTTTGACAGGTCAGCATGGTCTATTTATCCAAAATAGATAGTTCTGCATTCAGTAACCTCTAACACAGCAGAGGCAAAATCAGGATCCAAATCCTGGATCTCTTTACTTTTCAGTTGCTATAAATTTTCAGGGTGGAATAGATGACACTGCTACTGCTGAGGTTTTGCACAGTGCCCTGCTTAATATATCAGATATGTAGGGAAGTTTTTCTATGTAGAGGGAAGTAAAATGATCCAAGTTACTAATGGTTCTTTTGTCAGGCAAAAGACATTTTTCAGATTGAGAACTGACCAAAAATTTGTCTCCAGAACTAATTACTTTTGTTTCCACTTTGTGCAGAGCAGAATTCACATCACCTTCAAACTTAGCTCCTGGAAACCTCAAAAGAGAGACTGAACATAGAAGACAATGGTCCTATTGCCATGTAACTTCATGAAGTTGCTTATGTTGTATCAACTCCAGAAAACTACTAAAATCTACTTAGGAGGATTAAATGTAATTTTCTTCTTTGACAAAAGAAATTAAACTTGGTCCCAAAGCTAACATTCAGCTTAGAATAAGAGCCTGTGGTAGCCACTTAGCACAATGAGAAATTTGTTTCACCAGGAACGTATACAGGAAGGCTTTGCTAATGAAAGGTAGTCCATCCTTTCCCATGGCCTCTTCCCTTGAAACAGCTCTTACAATATGTATATCAGTCTAAGTATGTCATTGTCGTGTTTAATCAAAGATTAAAAGAACAATTATTTTCATCATCCATCTCTCCTCAAAGATATCTCTGGGTCAACAGTTCAGGAAACTAAAGTTATTAACTAGATGATGAAGGAATTCTGCCAAGAACAGTACATGACTGCTCCCACAAGATCTCTAAGTAGCACTGATACTTTCTTCAGCAAAATTAATCCCTGTTCATTAATGCAAAACACTGAACAAAGTCTGCAAGATTTAATTTGACAGCAGAGCCAGTTCTGGCCACACAGCCTTTGGCACATGCCAGGCTTGGAACTTTGAGGGTAAAGAAATTCAGCTTCTTATAAAGGTTTTTGCATTCCTCCAGTGGCTGCTTCCTGGATAATTTTTTGGGAGCTGTGGAGGTATAGATAGTTGCACACACAACTGCAATCTGGAGAGTTGTTGTGCATTCAAAGAGAAGCTGATAAAAAGATTTCCTTCATTAGTAAATAAAAATATTCAGTCAATGTGGTTGGCCAGCAGGATGCAATATAGAAGGTGCCAACCCATATTTCTGTACTTCCTTCATTCCCTCTGAGGGCTGCTTGCTAACTATGAATCTTCCCTTCCCCTTCCCCTTCCCCTTCCCCTTCCCCTTCCCCTTCCCCTTCCCCTTCCCCTTCCCCTTCCCCTTCCCCTTCCCCTTCCCCTTCCCCTTCCCCTTCCCCTTCCCCTTCCCCTTCCCCTTCCCCTTCCCCTTCCCCTTCCCCTTCCCCTCCCTTCCCTTCCCTTCCCTTCCCTTCCCTTCCCTTCCCTTCCCTTCCCTTCCCTTCCCTTCCCTTCCCTTCCCTCTGATGGCTATTAAAATTAACTCTGACACTTAAAATGAAGCTATACCTATGTGGATATAATGAAGAGATGTACTAAAGGCATTTCTTTGCAATGAAAACTTTAATTTTTTTCTGGACCTGGCAATATCTGTTAGTCAGTGAGGAGACCTCACTGACTAAGAGATATTGCCTGAGTCCCCCATCAGCATTTAAGTACAGCTGTGATGAACTGATTAAATAATAATAAAAATAAAAAAAAGATTGAGTGCTATTGCAATGTTTAAAAAATAAAAAAATAATATAACAACTGCTGCAAGTAACTTTTCTTTGCTATTTTTCCCTTTAGGGAAGCAAAACCTAAACCAGTACAAGTGAAACAGCACAAAGTGACAATCCACGGACACTTTTGTTTCTGATTTGATTTTTGACGTGTGTTGGTTTGACAGATTCTATTGAACTTCACCAGACACATTTGATAGTAACAGTTTTAAGGGCAGTTAAACAAGTTAGAGTCCTAAGACCTTCAATAGTCTGTTGGGTCCTAAATACCCTTCTAAGTCAATTACACCTAAACTCCCAAGGTCTGACCCTAAAAAAGGGTCATATGCTAGAGTAAAAGCTGAAATACAATTATGTGCACGTGACTTAGGTACTTGAGATTGAAAAAGAACTACATGTTAAGAGAAGCAACTCCTTCAGCAGTCAGTGCAGTGGCTGTATGGCACCTTCTCCAGGCTACCAGGCTGGAGGAAAAAGTCCAGTTAGGAAAGATCTGCTTTGAGATCCACCCATGGTAATCAGTTTGTTTTTTAAGGTCCTGCCATAACAAAGCAGGAGCACAGTATAAGCCCAGGGGGACAGGCCAAGCTGAGCCTTTCTCCATTAGAATTGTGGGATGCCAGAAGTGAGGAGACCAGCAGAGGATTCAGTCTCACTCTCTTCAGCTGCTCACTGTCTCTCTTTAGTGACAACACAAGGGTATGGAACAACTTCTGAGGTCTTAGTCACTGAAAAAATTTTAGGAAGGGAGATATGTTACAGCAGCATATGTGATCTTATTTTGCTTGAAAAGGTCCAGGGAATGAGGACCATGCTAAAAAGTCAAAACTTGTAGCAATTAAAATGTCTGTGCCATTTTCAATTGACATTTCTTCTTCCCATGGTATCTGGTCTAAGATGGCCAAAGCAGTGTTCTATAGAGTAAGGCTAGAAAACTGGGTGTTTGCTATGTAATTTACTACCTTTTTCCTTTCTTCCTTTTGTTAGTACCAGCATTTTTATGCCACTGGTAGTTTTCCTCCAATTGTTTTCTTCACAGCTACTATGAAGGTTCCTGTGGGGCTGAAGCCTTTGCACAAGAAAGACACCCACTGACATTTCCACTCCAGTCTTCCATTCTCATGTCCTTTGCCTCACTGTCTGGCACATTGCAAGCTCTTACTTCCCATCTGTACCTCAGCAGCACCACTGACAGTCAAACACGTAACTTAGCACTGCTGTGACACTGCATCAATCAAGTGCACACAGATCTCTTGCTGGTGTGTGACTTGAATGAAAGAGCAAAACTTGTTCTTAACTCAGCTAATCCATTTTTACTTTGGGGAAGAAGTTCATAGTTAAAAATGGACTAACCTGCTTCTTCCATAGCTAGAATTTAACTGTTGATAGCATGTAGTTATATTGTGCTCCATTCAAGAAATTTTATATATGCAGTTTATATATGTTCTACCATGCAGGGATCCCCTGAAGCATCCCTTTGCACCTATATCAGCCCTCACTCTATGCTTACCTCCTAGTATGAGCTAACATCTTGAGATGGGTGGGCATACATAGGCCTGATTCTGTCCTGTCAGCCAGCTGGATGACCCTAACCTGGATCAGGAAAGAGTAATAGCAATCCCAGTACTATGGATGTAATCCAAGCAGTGTGGTTAATGAAAAATTTTAATTTCCACTACAGAATTCCTCATCTTTAATTATTCATCTTTTCTGTTTGAGAATCTCATCTCAGAAAATGGGCTTTGGCATTTTGGGGGGTAATGGTGTTGAAATAAGTACATAAATAAAAAGAATACGTAAACAGTCTTTTTCCAGCTCCCAGATTTGTTTTTGGTTTGGGGCTTTTTCTTCCTACCTAATGTTTGCTATGGATATAGCTAGTACATCACAAAATTTGTCAGAGAAAAGTAACTTCTTTTATTATTGCTGTGTGAGTCCTTGACCCTTATTCTATTATTTCTCCTTTTTTTTAATCATGAGAAATGGAGAAAAACAGAGCTGAAATGAAATACAAAAACTATAAACTAAAAACTTTTGAATTTGGTAATAAGACAGGAGTCAGGCCCCACTGTTAGTTACATCAACAAAAAGCAATGAATTTTTCATTAGCCACAAGGCTAAATAATTCACTAGGAGGAAAGGGAACCAGGAGAACAACTTCAGCTCATCTGCAACTTCACTCCCACAGTATAAACCTTCCTTTCTCCTGTGCTCACGCTCCAGGAAAAGAGCCTTATCCTCAGACAGCTCTTAGAATAGAGCATGCTCTTCACTTATGTTGAAACTCTTTAGCTATGTGTAAAATGTGTAACTCTTCTGGGGTGCTGAGACTGAAACCCAGGTGGTCTCTGTCCCCAGTGTCCCCTGGCCGAAGCAGCCAGCTGAAGATCTGCCATAATACAAGTCCTGGGTTCATTCAAGATGGTCCTGGGTATATTCAATCCTTTGAACAGAGAGGAAAGGCTGCAATCAGAGGGCGAGAGCAAGTGGAAAACTGCCCCATGATGCTGAGCCTGTTCACCCCAGAGATCAGTAGGGAGGATCTGAGACACTTGGCAGGGATCTGCAGGACTCTGAGGACATTGGAAAAGCATCAAGTCAAACAGAAAAATCCAGATTAAATAGTTTGGGAAAAGGAATACTAACCAGATATTAGATTAGCAAAATAAAATATTTTTTGACAACAAACAAACAAAAAAAAAACCAAAAAAACCCCATAACCCCCCCCCCAAAAAAAAAAAAAACCACACAAAAAAACCCCAACAACTGTGAATGCTAAGAAAAAACAAAAATATTTCACTGTAAATCTGTGGGAAAGTACCTCAGTAATACCTTGCCTTCATTTAAGTCAGCATTGGAATACTTGTCAGACCACAGGGGGCTTCATGGAAGTGAGGAAAATTAGCTGAGACTTCTATTTCACAAGACTTTTAGGAGACACTCAAACCTCATTCTAAGGAACTTGCAAATGTGTCTCAAGGTGAAACCTTTTGCAAATGTTTGTTGGACAGCCACTGTGATAATTGAGGCAGTGCCGCTGTGACTCCTCTCATGTATCAGGAATTACACCTTTTTTCCCACTCCAGATGCAGCTTACCTTACAGAATTACAGAAGATTATTTATTTAGAACCTTTACTAGGGCCCACAAGGAGTTAATACTAAATTCATCTTCATTGAAAAGAATGTTGTCATACAGATTTTTTAAAATTCCTGCTTTCTGGGCATGCATTTGTCAACCAGAAATTGGCAAAAATACAAAAAATTATAATGGAAACTAATTTCCCTGAAGGAATAATTAAATCTTTCTCCTCCCTTTTGTCTCCCCATTTGCTTCTTCCCCTTACTTCATAGGCTCCAGCATCGAAGCTTTTAATTATCTGGATTGTCAGGTTTTGACATCCTAATTTCTCACTATGTGGAGACTTGCATCTTGGTAACTTAGCATCTGAATGCTAAACATCTCTTGGTTCACAACCCTCCTGCAGCTGAGCCCCAGTTGACATCAGTGCTCCAGTTTGCAAATTTTAGTCCCTCTCGTGCTCTCTCTCCATGGTGTAGATAAGTAGCTCAACAACCTTCCCCAAAGTCTCTCTTCCTTTTAATCTGACAGTCAGGATTTCTTAATCTTCAAAATTTACCTGTAACAAAAAACACAGGTAGTCACAAAAGAAATACTGCTATGAACTGTTCAGTGATTTTTTTGCCAAATTTTGCACCACTGAAACCAAGATAATTTGCTAATTTCCCCCATCAGAGCAGAGGTTGGTGTGCTTGTCCAGACCGTGCTGCCCAGACACGTAATCCTCCTTTTCCCACAGGGAGCACGTAGAATCAAAGCCATAAATTTTTACTCTGGATGAAAGCAATCAAACCTACAGGTGACATTCTGTTATAATGGTTGTAAAGGAGTATAGCTATATGTATGAAAGGAGGCAGGCAGCCATGGTCTGCAACTGCTTTATGGAAATGCTCAGAGGAGAAGAATGAGAAAACATGCTCAGAGCAGAGAAGCAAGCAACTGCTTATATTCGACTGACTAAATGCAGGGATCAGTTACTAATTACTGTGCTTGTTTGGTGGGTATTTGTACTGTATTTTTGCAGTTAATTCTAATTAAATAATTAGTGTGTTTGTTTGGTGGGTATTGTCTATAGAGGGACTGTGCACCAGTTACTCTGCTATGAAGTCTATGAAGTTTTTGTTCAGGCCTGAACTTGAAGAAGAGGGACAGCATGAGAGGCTGTTGTTGTCTCTAAGTCTCTTTTAACAGCTCTTGCATGGTCTTGAAGGTTAGTTATGCCAGAATAGTGCCAGACAAGACACAAGTCTTTCCCTCTGAAAATTGCAATTATGTAGTAATGATCTTCTTCTCTGCTATAATTTTCCTGTATTTCCACACAGACATATATATATTTATTCCATTAGTGATAGCATACCTTTTTCCTAGAAAAGGCTGTTACCAGTTAATGTATCTGAAAGGTGCTGAAGTAGCTGCTGGCAGTGCACTTATGTCCATTATAGAGATACCTGGAGGAAAGGCAGGCCCTACTGTCATTAATTTTTCTTTCAAAATCAATTACTGTCACAAAAGAAATGGAAAAAACGGAAAATGTGAAAAAATGTAACTACAGTGTTAAAGCACTGGCAGTTAATGGTGCTTTACTGGAAGAGAGAAATTCTGCTTACAAATTATTCAGCCCAGGAGAAAATGGCAACTGTACAGAAACACCAGAAGTCTTCTGTGCTTGGGTCCTCCCTATCCCAAATGCTCGTGAGTCTTCCAAACCATATTCCTCCAATATAGCAAAAAAACTGTGGTCAACCACTTTCAGTTACTTTTGTAGATGACAAGGTCACAGTGATAGCAGACCAGGCTTGCTGGAAGGAGTCATTCAAGCATATCTAAGGAGAAATACTTCTTGGAGTCCTTAAGAATCTGGGCAATGCTTGGTTGTACTAAACACTCCTTGGCAAACCAACAGAGAAGCAGAGGGCAGAAAGATAGAATAGAGTTACTTTCCTCCAGTAATTTGTAAATATGGCCTTTTATGCTTGAACTTCCAGGATCTGCAGCCCACTCCCATTCTCTGTGGGCAGTGTCAGATGCAGGGTTAGTGAGCTTGGAAATCTAATGTTTTTTTGTGCTTTTCTGGTATTTTTTAAAGGACCTCATACATTGTGAAGCTAAGAGTTTTCTTTTTAAACAGCTCACAAAAACACTGTAAGGATGGCAGTATAGAATGAAATTGTTTCTTGCAGACCTTCCTGAGGCCACAAAGAAAAACTGTGAACATAATTTCCCATGATTTGAAGTAGTTCAGTATTGATACCATTTATGATTTATTAATGACAGATCATTGACTCAAAATCCATGAACCATTTATGCAGAATCAATATTGGTAAAACTTTTGTTTTTGTTAAGAGAAAATAGAAAATACTAGACAATTACAAAATATCAATGTAACCTACAAGTTTCTAAAATTGCCCTTCTACAGATGATCCCAAGAAGTTCTGATCTCAGATATGCTTGCACACGCGGGATGTGCCTGCTCTGGCTGCATGTCACCCTCACTGCTCCCAATACTCCACAGTGGAGGAGCCCCCCCCAGGCCCACCAAGGACATCCTGGGGTGTGGGTCCCCCTGCACTCCACCAACATGGTTATCCCATCTGGTGCTCTCTGCATCCCCATCCCCTGTGCCCAGGGAGTCTGCCTGGGCAGGCACTGTGGAGCCACAGGGCCACACTGGTGTTCCCTTCCCGCTCCATGCCCTCTCTCCTAAGATACAAATACTTTATACTTCTTTTTTGCTAACTTTTCAAATTTCAAAAGCGTCTGTGCAATTCCCTTCTGTCATTTTTCTCCTCAGCACTTCTCCCTGTGCACAGCGAGGATGTTAGACCCACACACTGGATGCACACATGCGTCATTTACTGTCCCATTTCTGTCTTACCTGCTGATCTTGTCCAGACCATTTGGCATAGGAAACAGGGCCCATGTGAGCAGGATTATGACTGATGGCATTATGACTTCTGAGCAATACAAATTTTTGAAGATTCAAGGAGTATGCAATAATAAATGCTGGCAATGTGCTCTTTTCACTGATATCTATTGTTTTACAGTTTGCCTAGAACTAAACTGAATAATTCACGCTTGAATAGTCTGTTCTGGCTGTGTTGCTGCCTTCTGAATTATTTCAGAGACATTTTGGAAATATATAAAAGCCTTCTTGCACAGATAGAGGATTTGGATTTTAAATGTTAGCATTTAAATAAATCAGTCAAAAGTTGGGGGTTTTTATTCTAAACAGAAAACCAGCCCACACTCTTACCTTAAAACAAAACATACAGCTGAAAATGTTGCCTTTAAATTGAAACTGAAAACTGAACATCCTTTGGTTTCAGTAGCTGAGAGGACTTTTGCTGTGACTTACAATAGTTTTCATTTCCCACTGAGAATGCATTAGTACTGGCTTGTTTTGACCTGCTGCTGTATTTAGTTAGTATTTCAAAGGAAAGCAGCCACTTCTGTGTTTTTCTTCCTGCCATCCCCATTATCACTGAGGGCAGGGGACTGTCTGGAGCCCTGCAGCCAGCACCAATTAGAGCCAGACCTGCTGTGTGGGACTCACCTGACCAGATGCCCAGATTTACACCGTAGATTTTCACATCCTAGGCTTACCATCCACAGAGAGAGGATGCTTTTCCGAGTGCCATTTAATCTGTCTTAACACTAATGTTTAAAATAAGTCAGAGCAACCAGGTTCCAGTGACTCCAAAGCGAGCCTGGGAGGACACGGTCGCGTGTGGGCACTGACACAGCCAGCTTTGAACAGCAAGGCGAGGTGACTCCAGCCCACAGTGCCAACCCACTGCAGTTCCCATAAATTAGCACCAGGGCGGAAAGGATCAGCGGAGGATTTAACAGATAGCAAGCATAAGTCTCAGTGGTGCTCCAGAGGTGAGCAAGGTCAATTTGAACACCAGAGGAATGTAAGCAGTGTTCAGATTAATCCACCCACTGCTGTCCTTTGATAGCACACAGATAAGTCACAGATATCTCAGTGACTTTGATGGGAAAGATGCAGTGTGTTCTCCTAGCACTAAATTTACCACTGTGGATTTCTTTATCTCTGTCTTTTAGAGAATATGTGTTTTACACCAATCACTAGGGTAAACAATGGAAGAGTCTTCAACTTTAAAACAGAGCCAGTTATTTTTGTTGCTTACCTAGGGGTGTGGGGCTTGTATGTTACTAGGCTCTAGTTTCATAGGAGGAGTGTACTGGAGCACAGCAAATATATAAATATATAAATATATAATTACGAAATTATATAAATATATAAATACATAAATATAAGTATAAACCAGATATAAGATTCAATGTCCTTTTGTATGGCATGGCAAGAAAGTATATGGGCTTCATCAGAAGCTTCAATTTGGAGACAAAAACTGTGTATAGTCAGGAGTTCATATCAATTTTTAAAGGACAAAGATTACATTTCATGTCCAAAACATATTGGACACAACAAAAGCTCTTCCAGACCTCCTTTTGAAGGGTAAAGGTAAATTCACTACTTCAGTGGGGATTGGTACCTACTCAAATTTGGGTGCACATGACCTGATGACATTTGGTAGGAACAGAGGACAGTTCTAGCTGCTAAACATCACATACTTGAATTTTCATGCTTCATCAGGAAGAATATATTATCACTGCCAATGCATTCTGTGGATGTTGCAGGCTGTTGAGGGAATGAGTATAATTTTACATATGTTTATTATATATATATTACAAACTGTAGAAAGTAAGGGTTTTCAGAAGACTCCAGGGAGAGTAAAGGCAGTATCACTGTGTAATGTTATGAGTGAAGAATTTATGTGATCTTCATACCGATACATAAGAAGAAAATAAGAATATGGAAACAGTCTTCTTGGTATTTAATATAAGACCAAAAGAAATCTCCTCTTCTGGTGTCAAATACAATGAGGACATGAAGAATGCCAAACACAAAATGTTCAAGAGGCTGAAAAAGAGGCCTGTTAAGGTGAGATTTTAGAAAGAAAAAAGTACAAAGTAATGACATAGAAAAGAAATTTCCATGAAGGAGATCAAAAGATTACTTGATTGTAATATTTAAGACCTGTCCCTGGAAGAAAAATGTTATATGTTAAAATATTGCTTAGTCTAACAGGGAGTAGAAAATACTAGTATCCAAAAGCTGGTATCAGACATATTTAAGTAAGAAGTCATGCACAAACTTTTAATAGAAAGATAAAATTACCAAAACAAATTGACTTGAAGATCAAACTCTTTCTCTTTGGAAGAAATAGTTTGGTTAAATACAGACTGTAGTATTTAATTTGGGGACACAAGAATGGGATATAAGAGCCTTGTTTCCAAGACAGAGTGAGCCTAGTGGCACCTCCAGACTCTAAAATCTCTGAAGCTACAAAGTCAAACTATATTAATCTACAGTTTTCAGCTTCTCTTGGAATGGCTGAGGGGAGAAAATGAAATTTTTAGAGTAGAAAAACATCACTCTTTACAAATAATTACTGCAGGTCACCTACACATCTTCAAGAGAGAAAGAAGCAGGAAAATGATGTGTATTCAGATTGCAGATGATGACATCCAGCAGGAAAATCCTTCATGGCTAAAAATTTTGCTCTGGAATTTAGATTTTGATAATGTATTATACAAAGGATTATTAAGAAGACAATGATCATTTAGAAACATTAAGATATCAATGGTAATATCTTTGCAAGCTAAAATTTCAGGAACACAATAGGTTCCAGGTTTTCTATGTCGCATCTCTTTTTGAGCCATATTGAAATGTAAAATTAAAGGACCACTCATTCTTTCAGATTGTTCTGCTCTTCAATATAAAATTATTTTTCCTTTTCTGGGAATGAGAACATGCTCTATTTTTTCAGTCTGCTTTTGTGGGTGCCATTCAGAATTTATCAATGTAGTAATACCTGTGTTCCTTCTCATTTGCCTTATCTCTCTATACATAAGCCTTTCTTTGTTAGGTCCATTTGCCACTTTGCAGCTTATTTGGATCTTTAAGATGCTGTATGAGAGAGGTCTAAAACTGAAAGTCATACCTTGGTAAACATTCTTGTTTTTATGGAAATGCAAAAATAGCTGCACACAAAGAAAACGAGATAAAGCAAAGTGGAAAAAAAAGGAATTAATGTTAGAGGCACAGAAGCACTGAAACCAGCTTTCATTTCAAACTGCTTGTTCACCAGAGAATCTGAATTGTCACAGAAGTGAATGCACACTAAAAGTAGCCAAAATTATACAAGAGCTTACGCCATACAGTGTTATTCTCAGGGGAAGGATGTGCTCCAGATCTTTCAAGTTTTATGCCTTCTTTTCAGAGCACCACAGAATAATTTAGATTGGAGAAAAACTTTGGTGGTCCTCTAGTTCAATACCAAAGGAGGTCCAGTCAGCCGGTATTGTTTAGGGTTGTGTCCAGCTGCAGTTTAAATATCACCAGGGATGAAAATTCAGCAACCTCTTTGGGAAATTTTGTCTCCTCACCCTCATAGTCAATCAGCAAAAACAGTAAGAAGTTTCATAAAACAGTCTCTTTTCCACAATGAACGGGTTCTTCAGTCTCTTCTCATTTGTTGTGTGCTTCAGTATCTGACCATCCTGATGACCTTTACTGAATTAGTCTCAGTATGAATCTTTCTTGCACAGTGGAGCCCCAAACTGCACAATGGTCTCCAGAAGTGCTCTCACAGGTACTGAACAGAGGTGAAGGACCCCTTGCCTCCCTGACTGTGTGGCTACCACGGCCCAGGTGTGGTTAGCCTTGGTGTGGCACAGCGAGGCAGCACGGCGTGGCCAGGCAGGGGTTGTGCCGCGGAGCACTGCGCTCCTGCGGCACCAGTCCCATGTGTGATGTGCACCTTGGGGCACCCCACTAGAACAGGAATAAAAAGCTCTTAGAGTGTGTCTAGAGTGCAACAAAGATGGTGAAAGGCCTCAAGGAGAAGACTTTGGAGAAATAGCTGAGGTCACTTGGTTTGTTAAACTTAGAGGACTGGGAGGTGACTCCATCACAGTCTGCAGCTTCCCCGCAGTGGTCAGTGGAGGGCAGGTGCTGATCTCCTCTCTCTGGTGAATGATGACAGGAAACCTGGAAATGGTATGAAGCTGCATGGGGACGTTCAAAGAAGACATTAGGAGAAGGTTCTTCACACAGCATGGCTGGTCACTGGAACAGGCTGTCAGGGGAAGTGGTCACAGCACCAAGACTGTCAGAGTTCAAGGACCACATGGGCCTTAGTTATATAATTTTAGTTTTAGGGGGTCCTGCAAGGAGTAAGGTGTTGGACTAATTTTTTTTAGAGTCTTGTTTTGTTATGATTTCTGAAGTGTCTTTTTCTTCTTTGTTATTATGGTTTGGTTTTCTAAATTCACTGAAGTTACTTCTTGCAAATCCATCTTCCAAAACTTTGAGAAAAGCAAGGAATGGTCAGGGACATTCATTTCGCATTAAAGAAGGTGACATTTTGAGGACATATGCAAAAAAAAAAAGTCTGAAGATTCAACATTAAAAGCAGTGCACAAGATGTTTTACACATGAAATATTTTAAAAATCAAATGGAAAAAAAAAACCTGGAGATACCTGTAGACTACTTCTCCTTCTTTTTTTATCTAAAAAAATATCAGTCACAAAATTTCTGGCAGCCATGGGAGAGCAAGAAAAAGCTTCTTTTATGTCCTCAGAGACCAGCCCATTCTCTTCACTTCTCTTAGCTGCATATAAACTTACTGGTGCTTTAACATCAAGGTACATAAAGGCAAATACCTTTCTGAGTAAAACCCTTTCATTATTTTTCTCTGTATAAGTGATTCATGTTCCCTTATAAAACATGACTGTAGAAGTTTGGTTCTTTCAAAACTTTTTTATAGAGTTAACTCCTGGGCATGGAGACTGGCTTAGGGAGATTCATAACTAGAACTAGCATGTTTGTCAGCATGATTTGTCACTGCATCAGGTGAAAACTTTGAAGTTAATTGGTTCATATTTAAGCCATGCTTTGAAAATGCAAACTCAATGCAGCTTTTTTCCATAATGAGGTCCATTTCTTATACTGACTGATAAGCAGTCAGTATAAAATGATGGCCTCTTAAATCTCTGGGAATTGTACTTAATGAGAATGACTTTGATTCTCATTATATTGATTTCAGTGGGAAAACTTCCATTCATTTTAATGGGTACAAGACCGACCCTTTCTGAGGATTTGGAGTCAGTCCAGTAAAGACCATAAGTTTATGAAAGGGAGGTACAATTGCACATTGCCTTCACTGCCTGAGCTCCTGTTATTAGACTGTACTGTCAGCAAACAGTCCTGCCTCAGATCATGGGATGAGCTCAGGTTTTGAGACTGCAAAACATCTGGAGACCCTCTGACCACATATATTTGCCTAATATATTTTCACATTTTGGACCCTAGATAAGGATAAACTGTCTTCATATAGAGTCCAGAGCCTGAATTTCTCCTAAGAGCCAGATGCTACAATCAGTTTTTTAATGAGCAAGACACACTGCTTCAAATGGCAGGGGCTACATATCCCCTTTCTTAGCACAGTTTAGTAGTTATAGCAATTCATTATGAATCAGAAAACCCAAGCTCAATGCCTTGCTCAAACATGTTCTGTCCACTGGGCCCCAGGCTAGAATATACAATGAGATTTCTCAAATATTCCATGAATTACTTGTAAATATGAAGGGAATAGTACAAAATTGATGAGGGAAAGTTGGCAAAAGAGAACACAAATCATTATAAGGCAGCCTTTATTAATGTTGTTTTTCCCTTCCTCAACATTTTAAAATAAAACCTGTGTTTTAGTTAAGAAGATAAGATTAATAGGACACAACAACATGTTCTTAAAAGTTGTTATTTCCTAGAATTATGATAATGACAGAAGTACAAAATTGCAAGATAAAAAGTGCACTGTAATGGTGCTTTTATTTTTCTAATTCTTCTGCTAGTTCTGAGATCTAGTTTGAAGGAAGTCACTACTCTGAAGCACTCTGACTCTTTGGGAAGAATTCCAAGATCCAGTCGTAGATTTTTAATGCCACTTAGGTGCCATGGAATAAGCCCCTTGTCCTCCAGCTGCCACTCTAAAGGCAAAGCATCTCTTGTGTTACATTTCCCAGTCCTGCACAGCCACAGCAGGGTGTCTAAAGTGGCCTGCTGGAGGCCAGGCATGGAAGGCGAGTAGAAACTAAATCCCACTCTCTAATGCTACCAGGTCGTCTGAACTTGCTCAAAGCTCTGTCAGGAATTGCAGCTGTGGCTGCATAGAAAGATATCAGTGCTGTGTTTCTGCATCTCCTCCTAACTTCTGAGCCTTCCCAAGGACAAGAGAATGTCTAGCACAGTGCTGTGCAGGGGAGTCAGCCCAGTTGCCAAGTCCAGTGTGGCTGGACTTGCATGTTGCTGTGCTTCCAAGGCAGGCATTGTCAAGCCAGAAATCCGGATGGATTTTCCCATGCTTCTCTCAAATCTTCCTCCACATAACCTGTGACTTAGCCGCAAATATGACTACTTAAAATGCTTGCAAGTTATTGTAAAATCATTGCTTTGAAGTGTACTCCAGTGCATTACTTCCATCAAAGTAATTTGCTGCTCAGATTACCATTTCATTTCCACCAAGACAAAAAAAAAAAAAAAAAAAAAAAAAAGTAAAGGGAACATGCAAATTGTATGTGTTTCAATGAACCTTCTGCTTTAAATGATATATCTGAATAACCTTTGAGAAAGCTTGGTTGGGATGCAGGTCTGAACTATCTTTCCCCTACTCAACATCTAGCCTGCATTTCTCTGAAGACTAGTTCCTTTTTATGTTTCTCCTTCTCTCTTGTGTAATTGCACTGATCTGGAACATCTGCCTTCCCAAGAGAGAATTGTTTAAAGTGAACACAGATTTTCAGCAGGAGGCATCTGGGATGGGTATGAACATGATCTAGTCACAAAATATGATTCCCCCCCCACAGGTAATTGTAATTAGTCAATATAGCTGTGTCAGCATTTATTTAAGGCGCTAATTCACATTTGCTGATACATGTCCCCTTGTAAATTTTTTTTTTTCCCATGGTAGGTCTCAAGAGTTCTATATTTATGCAATGAGAATATATGGAGAGATATCTGCTGCTTTACTGTAAGCACCCATAATAACTGAATCAAAAGAAGTTTAAATTGTTTAAATATTAGTTAGAAGAGCTCCAGAGAAAAAAGTGGCCTGTATTTTTTCTCATCCTCCTGAGACTCTGTCTTTGCTAGAGCCTGTAGAAACACATTCAACAGTGGAACCCCCTAATTTCAGTACTTGTAACTTGATAATTCCCCCCATGCAGATATTCCATTTGAATTTGGCCTTTTGATTGTCCATGACATCATGTAAATAAGTTACTAGGAATCAGATTTAAATAGTATTTATTTAGTTCCATATCCTTTTTTTTCCTTGGTACAAATCACAAGGAAAAGTTATTTCTGATATATGTCCATTATTTTCAATATGGAACTTCTGAGTACAAACACAGAAGAAATGTGACCAAATCAACCTGCACAGAATCTTTAAATAACCCTTTTTAAGGAGACCAGGGGTACAGACAAGTTTTTGGTAATGAAGTTTCACTCTTGCAAATATGTGTTTTTCCCTTTATTGTCATATAGATGATATACTGTGAAGGTATCGTACTTGGTTTGGTCACATTCGGCTGTAGATCATAGTAATCACTCATTCAAATAGCAGTCTGATGATCTTTTCAAGACCCAGGGTTGGTGGTGCTTAATTTTCTCATTAACCCAATAGTCAAGCTGACTCAGACTGAAAAAGCTGTAAGTCAAACACTAGGAAATCTGACAAATATTGGATAGACAACTTATCACTGAGGGAATTTTTTTCTTCCTTAATCACCTACAGTTAAAAATGAAAACACAAAGGTACACCTGTAGAGCCAGTAAATGAGAACAGTTGCAGTACAAATTATGAGGAATAGTGTGTTGCCAAAAATTCATGCAGAGAAATGAATGTCTTCCTGATGGGCATCATTTTCCAAATGGGCTCTTGCATTCTGTTGTGGTTTGAATTATGAGTTTCATGCAGACAAAATCTGCAGTTCAAGTGCACAGGCTGGTGAACAATAGCTGCTTGTCTAGAAAAATGAAAACAACTGATAGCCTAGCAAATGAGTATGGTAAATTTAAATTAACAGAGAGGTTGTCTGTTTTAATCTCTGACTGAAGGGCACATTGCTTTCCAAAATATCTCAGTGAGAGAAACAATTCCAGCAGAATTAAGTTTTTGACTTGTATGATCTGTAAATGTAATTTTGATAAATCAAGGAATTAAATCCTGCTTGTTGTTGATTTATAACTTGCAAGGAAACTCTCTTAAATGTCTTATTATTCACAGAACCTGTAAAATAATGTCTGGTCCCTTGCTGCTCTGTACACTGTTCAAACTGTTGCAATTGTTAGCTAGGGCTGGGTGCTATATTTCCATGTAGGAGAAAGTACATCAGCCATTTGGAAGAAAGTGAACTGGAAATTTATTCTCCACAAATTAGAGCTTACTGACAATTTTCAGCCTTTTCCTAAGAAAACACACTTCTTGCAATGCCTAAATAAGCAGTTTTCTAGGCTATGGTCTCATGCCTGTTGCCATGGGCAATAATCAGTGTGTGTACATGAGACTTCCAGATCTGCCAGGCCCAGAGGTCTCAGCAGGCAGAGCAGAACAGCAGCATGGCCTTGCACTGGTGCTGCTCAAAGCTGGTCCCTCGTGCAGCTCTTCCCTGTGATCTGCAACACAGCAAACCTTGCTCTGCATCCTTGCACATGGCTTTCCCCTCAGGTAATTTACCCTTAGGTATTTTTTTCCCTGGCTTATTAGTCCTGGAATGTTTCAGTGAACATGAAAAATGATTAATAAAACATTTTCTGTACTGTTAGAAAAGATAGTCTAACTTTCTTTTTCATCATCATAGCCTCTTAAGTAATTCATTATTTTTTCCTTATCTTCACAATTTCCCTTGAACAGGGAGATGTACCATCAAATTCACCTTACACCTGAGGAATGGAGGCTACTTAAAGCAGACTCTGACAAGAGGTAGATGTCTGAGCTCAAACCTATGACTTGTAGAGTCCCATGCAACCTCTCTGACATCTGTAGAGGCTGAGGCACTCACTGGCCTAGTTTGTTCTTGGTGTAACACTTGTCTTTTGTGGGTATATCTGTATTAGCATATAAGCTGAGTCAGGGGTGTGCTTTGGAAGATGATCTCCTGGCTGTCCTCCTCACTGTGTGTCATGGACAAATCTCACAAGCCTGCAGACAGATTCCTTTCAGATGGCTTAAACAGGAGATGAACTCCCAAAATGTACCAAATGCTTTTCAGCTGGTGGTGGTCACTGTGTCTGGTCTGAGGCTAGAGCCACTCTCTGGAGGAAAGTATACAGCATGGATCAGATAATCCACACCACCTATCTCATTCTACAAATTGGATTATTTTCAACCACACTATCTTCTACCTTAGAAAGAGTTTGGAATGGTGATGAATACTGAGGTTTTTACCTGGCAGATGTGACTCTTCTCTAGTCCTCATCCCATGATAACAGAATTTGATACATGGACACACAATTCACTCTGACAACAGGAAGGACAGTAGAAAAACTAAAGACTGTGCTGCAACATAATTAAAAAAAAAATGTGATCTTTTTAACCTTAACCAGGTTAAATTGTGGTGTCAGCAGAGAACATGTCAATAACTCATCCCTGGAAGTGTTCAACACCAGGTTGAACAGGCTTTGAGCAGCCTGATCTAGTGGATGGAACTAGGTGATCTCTAAGGGTCTTTCCAACCCACTGTATGATTCTATGATTCACAGAATTTCCAGGAAAATTATTTGTCATCAATCAAACACCTGGGGATGTCTGAATTTTTTTTATGAAATCTCAAGTTATAACAGGCAAACGTTATCTTTAGAAGTTGCTTTCATAATACTAATCTGCTCTGCAACCTAATGGTGCAATTATGATTTATTTATTTTTATTAAGTCATTCAAAAGCCTATTTCCTTTTTGAATAGCTACAAAAAATGCATAAAGTCTTAATGTGTTGGAATACTAAAAAAGCAAATCAAACGAAGAACAGTTCCTGAGATTTATGAAGCTGTGGTACTACTTCAATTTTAATAAAACATAGCCAATGACAAAAGAGAAATATAAAATGATCTAATTATAATTATATAAAATGTAATTGTGCACATTATATAAATGTAAAATTGTATTAAAAATTTGATGGCTGAGCTAGCCATATAATCACATCTCTATTGAAATTGGTGGGTAAAATGCAGTTGGCATTCCAGACAGTTGCCAAATGGAGAGGCACATTTATTTTCCACCAGCATAGTTAAGTTCAAGTATGCTTTTTATATTTTGATTCAAAATTTTTATATTATAACTACTTTTATAATATATTTGTAGTATAAGTTTGTCAGTCCATACCATTTCCTTTCTTCTTTATTTTCATCTCCTCCTAACCTGGTGAATTACAAGGTCAACGCCTTGGCCTGACTCCACCATAGTCAATATCTACGACAAGAGCAATTCAGTGGTCTGAACCAGCCACAGTATAAACCACCTTGTATACAACACTGCTTGTTTACTAGATCTCTGTCAGCACTAACAGGAACTAAGGGAGATCAAAATTAGACCACAAAATTAAGCCAGATTAATCCAATCCAAGACAGCTCTTCTCTTGGTCCTTTTTATTCACCAGCATTTATATGGATGTGTTGCTGTGACTTCCCTTTCTGTAACAAGTTTTTTCTTGTTCTTATCAGTGCAATTTATCAGTTCTGTGTTAGCTATACTTTTGAAGTGATTGTCTGGTCATATGTTTTATGTGACTTCCTTTCACAGTTTACCATAAACCATACTACGTGACATTTATATAAATGAGTGCATTATAATGATTTGGTAATTCTTTACACCAAAAATCATATTTAAGTCTAGGCATATCTTCCAAGACACTTAAGTTTTAAATGCTTATATAGACGCTCCATTTGCTGTATTGAGAAAAAGGTCAATGACTTCAGATTGCTGAGATGCCTACCCGTTTTTGTAAATATTTGCAGGCGGTGTTTCTGGCTTTTTTCCAGTATGGGTCCTGTTTGGGAAATATTTATGTTCTGTAGCAATATGCAAGAAACTGTTCTCAGAAATTTGATTTTCAGTTTTCTTCTAGAGAAGTTGTTCATTCTTCTCTTCTTTCAGTACTTATCAACTCCGCCATATTGTCAACTTCAGGTTTTCAGCCTGGAGAACACTTCAGCTTCTTCAGTTCTAGAAAAACAAAACAAACAAAACATTCCCTACCCTCCCCCCACCCCAAACTTCACCAAACCCAGATGTAAAAATACAAAATAATATTGATGTTATCATAATATTAACTCATCAATAAAAGCATGGATTTCAAATTAGACCATCAGACTATTGCATTGACTTCAGCCTGCTAAGTTAAGCAATTAATCCACAAGTCCTTCAAGGTTTCTGGTCTTCACTGAGTGAAGTCTTAGTCTGCCTCCAGGAAATACACTGAAACTTCACCCTGCCCATTATAGTTCAGACTGTGTTTGTGCCTTTTGGGCAAGATTATGATTTTAACCACAGTGACACTAAAAGGTGACAATGTACTATTCATTTACAAGCAAGAAAGAGGTTAGCCAGCTGCTGATGCATGTCTCATATAGGTAGAGAAATTGGAGGAACAAAATGGGTAGAAAGCCAAAATCATTCCAGTGGAGTAAATATAAAAGTCATAAAAACTGCTACTTCATTGACAGGAGGAAATCCCATTAGGCAGCAGATAACAGAGCAGTAGCTGGTACCCCAGAGAAGGATTTGTGTTGTTCTAATTTATAAAGGAGTGTTTCTTCCATTTTATTGCCTGTTCATGCTAATTTTCAGGAGTGGAATGGCCCAGGAAAAAATGTGCATGATAGGGCACTTCATGCTAGACCAGGTGGATCTCTCGTGCAGCTTCTGACACCTTTCTTCCTTAGATTCATATTTTTGTCTTCCCTAGTTCTACCACACTGCACTTAACTCCTTAGCACCCTTTTGTAGCCCTTTTTCTTTGAATCCCCTTCAGTCTGACAACACTTTTCTGGCAATTTTTTATATTTGGTAAGAAGGCAGTCAAGATGCAGTAGAAAGGCCACTTCTTTCATGTTTCACAAGTTCTCTGGGTACCCATCCACAAAATGACGATGGATTTTTATTCCATCATATTGCATTAGAGACATGAGTGTAAACCTCTGTTCACTATTGCCTTCCATCTTTCAGCATTGGGCCAGTCCAACATCTTTTCTCACTCAGAGAATGTTTATGACAGAACTTTTTGTTGTATTACTCACTGTATTTCAGAATTACATTTTAAAGTGTGGGTAAAAATATATAAATGAGGGAAAGTGATCTAATGCCATTATGTTAATAACCATGTAGGTTATAAAAGAAAGTAACAATCACTTAATATTTAGTAAAGTTTTGCAATAGTGTAAAACTATTAATTTGAACATGCAAATTTTTTGATTGTAGAAATCCTGAGAAAAACACAAAGTCTTAGATTCCTGTTATAAACCCATATAGGGAAAAAAAAAATATGTTCACCTTCCCTTGAAGTCATGTCACTTCTTTTAGCTATCCAACATGTAGGCTTCCATTTTAAACCTGGTTTTGGGGGTCATAGTTTTAGCAAATGGGGGAAAAAATGCACCTTTCTAAGTTGACGGGAGAATTACCTTCTGGAGGTGCCTGTTTTTCCTCATTGACTGTAGAAATAGGATCTTGTGATAAGTCCTTATCTCATTCAAGTATATGAAGCCTGATCTACAGCTGATCTCTGTCCTTTTATGGTTGCTAGACAAACAGGTCTTCTCCACATTGCAGTCCATTTCATCCTTAATGTTGGAAGTAGACCAGGTGAACCACTCTCTCCAGATGTCTTTTACTTTCAGCTTATAAGAAAGAGTTACTTATTGTGAAATAGACCTCTCGACTCTAGACGCCTCAGATCTGGTGTGATGCATTTTGTTTGGGTCAGACAACCTCGGACTCTTCCAAAATGCTTACAAGCTGAGGAGACATCAGTGCACAGAGGAGTCAGAGACATCTGTGCCCACTGTTATGCATAGAAATGGCACCTTGCTCTTCCTTGAACGAGTGGGCTTCAGAATGCAAATGTACAGCACTGCTGGGAATCTGGAGCACGAACAGGATGAATATGGTTACTAACTCTGCTGCTAGAAGTGAGAAGTGCATGTGGAGCATTAGTTAAACAAGTGAATTCATTGCACTGAGAAAGGACTTCATATCTATTGAGGTTTTCAGAGGGTAGTCATTGTTAAGTTACCCTTTTCTGGAGAGGCCAAGCAATCTATGAGAAGGACTGTGTAAGAATATCCTACTATGAAACTGCACACCTTATCTCACATTTTGAGATCAAGCACACAAAAGACCTCTAAATTATTTTGGAAAATTTTCCATGCAGCTACAGGAGTTCTTTATAGTACAATTTATTTCTATCCTCTTTGTGGTCAACCCCTTGGAAAGACCAAGACATCCTTTCAAGAAACTCTTTTCATTTCTGGTCTTTTGTGACTCAGCTCTATTGTAATTCTGCTCCACCATATGGGTTTTTTCCCCAGTATTTTCCTTTTTTAAAATAGATCTATATTTTTCTTAACTGCATGATGTCCTTCTCTTTCCAGTCTTGCTCCATCTGATTAAAATCACACAGCATGTTTCAGAGGCTGGATCCAGTAATTAGTCTTTCAAGTCATCAGAATCCTTTCCTTCTCCTCCATGCAGTCTGATCCTCCTGCAGAATGGGTATCTCTGTGTCATTGCACCTCTTTCATAGTCTCTCCACTGGAATGGATCAGTCTGAATTTCATCTTTGAGCTGTTCTGAAGCAGTAAAATAACTCTTGGCTTAAATATTATGTTGTTCTTTATGGTGGGAACTTCTCAAGCTTATCTTTGCAGTGAGAATCAATACCTAGCTGCTGTTCTCCAGGTTGTGCAAAGATGGAGAATAGGATGCACCTGAAGTCCTACTCATAAATCCCCTAGCCTCAGCACTGTAACGAGTATGGAGTATTGCTGCCCCACAGGTGAGGAGCTGTACTACCTCTGACCATGACACGGTTGACATGGAGATGTTGACAGCCCACCAAGAAGAGGCTCCGGACGCTTGATAGAACAAGAAGAAGATGAACTGCCAAACAATTTTTCTGTATCTTCATGAAAATCTATTTCAAAATATTCATATTTATCATTCTGAGCAAACCAAAGAAATGGCACAAGTAAAAGCAGTAATATCTGTTCACATAATCTATCTTCTGTTTTCACAAGATCAAAGCCAAATTACAAGTCTTGCAATAGGCCATAAAACTCGGTTGTTCTAAACAAGGGAAAGAAAATAATCAGAAAGGACTGAACTGATATCCTGCATGTCTTGGAGCAAGTCAGAACAGAGTTCTACTCAGTGAAAGATCCAAATCATATACATATAACCATACAAACCATATAAATAGAATTTAATAAAGTCAAGCATTAATTCCCCACAGTATAAACAAAAGCTGTCCCATAATGTTGTCTCAGTATCAAGTGTGAATGTTTTTTAGGTTTTTATTACTCTGTGTGATACTGAACTCATTAACCTTTTAAAGCTGGGTTTTTTGGTCTTCTTATCTGCCTGATGATTTTATTGTAGCATTATTAATTACCAAAAAAAGAAAAAAGCACTGTAAGTAAGCCTTTTGTTTTTATAGCTGCAGCCATCCTTCTACAATATTTTAGTCTTGATAAGAGTAGCTGTAATTTTTTGACAATTAAAAGCTCTGCTGGATATCTCTTTTCCCTTTACAGAGCTATTGATTTCAGTGTGTAGTTCTGCTTATCCTCTCTCCTTCAGCTTGTCTTTGCTCTGTCCTCAGGCTCTACTACTTCTACCTAATGCTGTGTTTTCCAGTGCAACTCTCTGGATGAACTTGCATCTGCCAACAACAGGGGAAAGGCTCATGAGTATTCTATGATATGACTTAAGAGACTCCTTGGATTGTAGGCATCTTTGGAGGGGGGTGGTAAAATCCTCGTCCCCTTGGAACTGCCCACATGAACTTACTCATTCAGTAATAGTCTGGTTTTAGAAAATTAATTCTGAAGGAACATTTTGTACACCATTTATCGTGACGGCAGACAAGGAGCCAGAAACTGATGAGAGAAAACCATATTTTATTTCTGTAAATAAACTCTCTGATCATTCTAATGTAAGCTGTGCCCCAGAAAATGCTGTGCCCTGTATCCTTGCTTTGTTTACTCAATGACTTGCCCTCTGCATTAGCCTGTTGCTGTAAGGCAGGGCCAGTTAGGAGCCTCCCAAGGACAATTCTGAGTGGTATCCAATTGTTGTCTCTTCCCACTGCTTTCCAAGACCTGCAGATAAAAAAACAAGCTGATTTTAATATCTTTCCACAATTCTCACTATTCAAGAGATTAACTTCTTTTTTTTTTTTTTATCATGTTTGGTTACTGCTATTGGATCATATTTTTACACTTACGTGTGCCTGCTTGCCTTCCTCATATGACATTAAAACTACCAACTGAATCAATCAACCATTTACTTTTTCCTGAATTAGAAAAAACAAACAAACTATTGACAGGCCCCCATGAGATTTCTGAAAAGCAGTTATAAATGAACTTTAGAAATGTGAGAATATAGTTCAAGTAATGTTTTTAGCCTTTAACACTTCTAAAGCCACTCTCAATGGTTATGCATTTCTACAGGTTTTCTTTTAATATAGCAACCCTGTGGTAAACAGAATAAACTCTCTCATAAACCTTAGAGTTCCTGTTAATGTATCTTCTTTTTTAGGAAATGGAGGGTGGAGAGAATGTTACAGTGGCACATCTCCACCAAAATCTCAGGAATTAGTTACAAATACCTTCTAATTTTCCAGTAGTCATCTGTTCCATTTTTGAGTCCCTCAGCAGACGTAACGTTCATAAGGGAGCCATATGGTACCACAAGAAAAAGGGAGGTAAACATGTGTCATCTGTGTACAAATAAGTTGAACTTCTTTCTAGAGAGACAGTCAGTAATAAAAAAGGTAATAAAACATTAGATCAAAATACTAATATCTCATTTATTATTCCTATTTTGCTAATTCTAAACAGGGATTATTGTCCCTTTACTTGAGGCACAATCTCTTATTTTCAAGCAGAGATGGAAATTAAAATTTAATTTTCGACATTAAAAAAATATTCTCATACTGGAAGTTTAACATTTATTTTGTTTTAGAAACAATGTAATCATCAATGAACACTGAATTTACACAGAGAATGTGTATTAGGCCCTTTGCAACCGTGTCTTATTGTATGTGAGAATTCAGCTCTGTTACTTTTAAAATAAGAGAACAGCATATTATATATACCTCCATAATGATTAATGGTCTTTTTCCTCCATCATGATTAATGATGGAGGAAAGTGATTCTATTCAGTCAAGTGTGATTATTGTATTTAAATGCTTAAATCAGAAGTACATAAACTGTTCACCCATCTTCTTGGTCTCTTATAACTAAACTCAAGGAAAAACCTGCTCCAGCTGATGAAATTCCAAATGCAAGCTTTTATTTTGAACAGAGGCGAAGAAGGTCTTCTGGCACTGATGGTAGCTCAGTACTGCTGCCTGTGCCTTTGTTCACAGGAATGGAAAGAACATCAAGCACCCTTGGTTTCTGGCTGATCCTGGTACTTAAATGAGGTTCTGCTGCAGTTCCTTTGGTTGAGCAAAATGAAAAAGAGCTTTTTTTTTCCAACTAAGTACTGTGCTGTACTGCCAAGAGGACTCTATCATAATAACAAAACATTACTCGTATAACTCTGGGATACATTTTATAGATGAAATGTTAGGTTGAAACCCAATCTGCTTTAATAATTCTGTATATAATTGACCTTCTATTTATCTGATTCTTTTACTTCCAAGAGCATTTTCTACCACAACAACAAAATTTTGGAGCTGCATATTGGAACTGTGTACACTTGTGCATAGTAATGAGTTCTGACCCAAACATGCACCAGGTTTTTAATAACTGTCACATATTTCTTATTAAATACAGTCAAATTTTTTATGAGATAAAAATATTAAGAGATTTGATATCAAATTTCCTGTTTCTGATAGAGACTGTGCAGACCTGACAGAAACATAAGGGGAAGAGGAAGCAAAGAAGCTAAGGTTCAGTAGATGTTGGAAATGTTCAGTGAGCTACTGCTCACTCAGTCTATCACTCCTCTTACACTGATGTAACTGAAGGAAGAAATGCAAATTTACAAAGAAGCAGAGTCAAATCTATAATACAATATTGAGATCCATTTCTTAATGCAGGCATACTGGTTGTTTCTCTAGGATTATGCAAAGATATTAGCATATGTTTGTGCCAACAGCAGGACTAGTCCAGGTGGGCACTAGCTAAATGCAATTAAAATTTGCTATGTATGCTTTTGTTTTGCACCATGTCTTTGCTTTAGAAAGCATCATGTTACAGTACGAATGAACAAAAATTCCCAAAAAAGGTGATCCATTTCCTGAAGGTACTTATTCCTTGTTTTTGTATAACTGTCAATCCCAAATGCACAAAGAAGCTGAAGGGAAGAGGAGGAAGAGGAGTGGTAGCCAAGCAGTGGTAGCCAAGCAGAGAGAAGCAACTTCATGGACTGAAGTTCTCTCTGCAACTTCTGACTGAAGTTGCAGAGAGAAGCAACTTCCATGGACTGCTGTTTCATGGATTTTCCTTCACTGGAGTTATGCATTCAGGAGAACCATGGCTGGATACATACTCTAGGTTTGCAAGGTCAAATTTCCATATACATGTGTATGGCGTACTGGAATACTTCCAGCAAAAAAGAAGCCAGAATAAAACCCAAATCCAGACTGAAGGCCTTGGTGGGTTTGGATGGTGAAGCAGAAGTGCAGGCAAGGGGCTTTAGAAATCACATACAAATTTTTAGTCAATCATGAGCTTGACATGTAGAGCATGAGGTGGGGTGGGTGTTACATGCTAATTAAAAGCTCCTGTAAAAAATTTATCTTCCAGGTACAGGTACAGAAATTTCTGGGAAGGATGCAGATTTATTACATCCAGATATTTGGAGCATATTAAGAACAAAAGAAACCACTCTGCAACAAACATTCAAAAATATTTTGTTCAGTAATGTTCTCATCTAGGACAAAAAGGGGATATAATATTATTACGTGTAGAATCTTTGTGTTGCCTTTAGAGTACCTTGGAGCTTTTAAGCTGGACCAAGATTGATTGTCTGTTTACAAGTGAGTTATAAGACAAATAAATACACTGCAGATCACATCTGGGTTAAGATTATGGAGGTGGCTACAACTAGATGATAAATTATTTTTTGAACTGGAGAGCAATACATGATGCCATCCTGAAGCATAATTCATAATGTATTAATATGTAAGTCTTAAAAGTGAACTAACAAGAGATTTACAGGCTGAAGCCTCTCTTCTGCTACAGAATGAGACAGCTTCCAGAGCAGCCTTTGTAAACACAATAAATGGTAAAGGACTCAATACTGACTGATGGGGCTCAACATAATCAGTTTCAAAAGGATGTGGAATACTGAAAAAGTTGTTTGACTTAACAAATAAGCAGTGGAAGCTTTTCTAGATATACAGCAAATAAAATAATTAAATTGCCTAAAATAATTAAATTGCTATGCTTCAAATATAATCCAGTAATGCTCCAGTATCATGCCTATTTTCTAAAAGGCACATAATGATCTAGCTTTTACTGGTTTTTATTCTGAGGAGATCTAACATTGCTGGATTTAATTCTTGAAGAGAGTGTTCATTTTTCAGAGATTATATGACGTTATACATATAATCATATAAAAATAGTATTAATTAAAATACCAATTTCATCTAAAATACCAATTTAACACTGGGTCATGTTAATATACAGGAGCTGTAAAAAGTTTTAATAAGAATGTTAAAAGTGAAAATTTATTTATTTTAACATGTCACTGTTCCCTTCCCAGCCTCACTGAAATCGAAGAGGATCTTCCAGTGAGTAATTTCCCAATATTAGGAGACATGAGTTCACAATACAGTTTCGGTCAGATCTCATTTTTAAATAATGTGTTATTAGGAATCTCTGGATTGGTTTATGATCTAAGAAATTAATGATTTGGACAATTATTCTGATAGTATGCTAAGGAAAATTTAAAAAAAATAATTAGGTATGCTGCCTAGAAATGAATAGTGTAAAAACAAGTTGTGAGCTCTTACTGAATTTTCATTAACTGATTAAAGAGATGGGCTAAGGAAGAGGAACTGCTGCTATTTAATTCATTGATTACATCTCATTTGGACTGTGCATGTACTGGTAAATAAATATGGTAACAACCACCCTCAAATGGCACAGAAGAGCCCAAATGCCCACTATTAATGCTCTCACTCCCCAGAGCATGGTGCCTGCATGCACACTGCCCTTCAGGAGTAATGATTTGTGCATGCTGTGGTCTGAGCTGTGCTCAGGAATTTGGCCCACTCTGTCAGTACTCATTCCAGACTGGAAAAGGAGACTCATTCCAGAGCCTGGAAATGCTTTCTGGGAGTCCATTAATTTGATGGTTTAGAACTAAACCAAAGATAGTAAAGAAGGGAGTATATTGTTTGGAAGAGTCTTCTCTCCATTCCCATCTCAATCACTCCATCACCATTGGTCAGGATTTCCAGTTTTACCCTCTCACCAAATTAGGCACCAGAAAGCCTTTTCCTCACCCTGGATATAGAAAAGTAATTTTTCTGAAGTTGCAGTGGGTTGAATTCTGCCTAGAAACAGACACCTAAATGTTTTTAAAAGACATAACCAAGTTCAATAATGTGACTAGTCACCCAACAAAGCTAGCAAAGTAGGATGTTTGTGATGGACAGAACTCCTGAGCAGTGCAGAAATCAAAATAAACATATTAAGGCCAGACAAGATCATGAGTTCGTCATCCTGAAATGGGTTTGCCTGTGATGCTCTTTTCTGAAGGCTTTGAACAAATACCATATACAACTCTAACAGTGCTTATAGGTTGCAAAGTCATCAAGTAACTAATGCACACACACATAATTTGGTGTGAGTACAGCACTGAGGTTTTCCAGGTTTCCTATGTTGTGCTTACATATATTTTTGGAAACAAGAGGAGAAAAAAATAAGGTTTCAACTGTGAGTTTTATAATAAAGTGAAGAGCCTCTTCTGGTTTCGCTCAACTGTATAATGAGATGATCCTGCATCTAACCACAGAAGAAGAAAGAATTAAATGTACCTATGCAGTGTTATGTAAGATGACTTATGGCTGATCAGATTTGTGAAAACAGCAAAATATGCTTTCATCTGCTAGAATAAGCCAGTGTTCATATATGTTTGAAGTGATTCCTCAGTATTTTGTACAATGATGAATGTTTAATTATTAGGCAGATGTGTTCAGCTTTTGTACAAAATCCGCCTTAAGGGCAATAAAATGTTTGTGCTTCAGCTTTTGCCATTTTTTTCTTCAAGCTTTTCAAATTATTCCATGAAGACTGACAGATAAGTTGAGTAATAAACGGCCTTACTCATGAATTCAAGCATATTTTCTATGGATGTACATTATAGACCTTATACTTTTCTCAATTATATAGGAACCAGCTCATGAAGTTCAATGAAAATACACACATGAAAGCAAAGACATATTTCTGTAAGTACACTCTTACAATTAAATGCTCCTGAAAACTGCCTGAACTTAATGATTCTCAACTATTCCCCAGTGGATTATGGGAAAAACAAATACATAAATAGAAGCACATTGTTAAGGTAGAAAATATAAATATTTTTAAAAACTGATATAAATATAAACCTTTCAAAGAGAAAAAAGGTAAATTCCTGGATCAGAAGGAAATGTTATTAAGGTAATGCAGTTAGGTGCAGGTGCTAGTAAGACGCAATGTGAGAACTACAGCAGACTCAGTATAAACCACTATTTTAACAGTATGAAACTAGTTCTAAACTGACAGCATCACAATATTTTTTGCATATCTAATGTTTTTGCTCATTGATTACATAAATGAGTGAAAATAATGATAAAAATGGAATTCATATTCACTTAAAACTTTATGGTTTTGACAGAAAGTTCAGGCAAACACTTAATTTTCTGTATCTTTAAAAGTTGAGTTCTAGTCAAAGTAATTTGACAGCTGTGAAAGAAATCATTATCCTCATAATTATTGGTTTACTGGATGATAGCCTGGTATCCTATCACATTTTGCAGAGATTTTAAGATGTGACACATACTGCCCTGAATTATTTCCGATCTAAAGAGAGTCTAAAAGAAATACACCAAAGAAAGCCAAAGGAATGGAGTAGATATAAAAATTATAACAGCTGTGGCCAGTATACCTAGAAAAGCTTGAAAGAAGAAAGTGGCATAAAGGTAGACTTGATGTTACTAGAGTAAAAAGGGATCTTATTCATGGTATGCAACAAACTAAAGAGATGAGGAAAGAGGACCCAAAACCCCCCAAGAATTCAAGAAGAACAGCTAGAAACAGGGACAAAGCAGGGAGAGAGCATCCAGGTGCAGAGAGAGCTGGTTTGAAATTCCTAGATCTTGTAACATGTTCCTGCAGCACCAGTGCTAGCATGGAAACCAACACTTGTCCAAATGGAAGCTGGACTTGATGGCCCTGGCAAATCACTTCCAGCCTAAATCACCCTGTGATTTTGGTAACCTGCCTGGTAAGATCTGCCCAGCCTGGTCTGTCACAGGCAAAGCCTTGGGCAGGTGAATGGTGTAGGTACAATCCTTCTTCATTTGTCAGATGCTAAGGAGTTGGCTTTCTTGCCATTATGTACTTATGATGTTTCTGAAAAGCTTTTGCACACCTGATAACAACAAAACATAGATGAGCTGGTCTGAGAACAAGTGGACCTCAAAATGTTGGCACTTTGACATGATTATTTACACTCTCCCAAAAAACAGAATTGGGTCATGAGCAGAGGAAAGAATATTTATCCATTAATTGACATGTCTGGATGAAAAGAGGATACTAGAGGGAGAAAAGAAGAGAGCAAGCCTATCTTTACAGTTTTGAGAAAGAAAGTAATGTAGAAGTCTATATAAGTAATTCTTAATTCTTAATTATCTCAGATTCCCAAATAATATGCAAAAGCCTCACACATTACTGAAGAGTACAAATCTGACATAGAAATTTCCTTCTACCATCTCTGCACTGCATCTCTAGGCCTGCGATGTTTTTGCTGCCTGTGTCTTATAACAAAGCAAATTAATCTCCATTTTGCAGCCAAAGAGAGTAAAATTTTACCAACAACTTCCTCATTAGTTCTGCACTGCAGGCTGCATCTGCCTGATGCTGACCTCCCTATGAATTTTTATTGTTGTGGTATTTATTTGGTCATAATTATCTCATCTCCACCTACACCAACCTGTCAGAGAGAGTGTTAGTTTTTCTTTACTGGTTTGTAATTCTATTACACAGCCCATCAGCAGCTTGTTTCTGATTATTGCAAGCACAACACCCTTCTGGTAGCAGCTGTTAATATTTGTCCTTGCTTTATTATGCAACAAGTGCATGTTGCTTGCCTATAATAATGTGGAACTAACAATGATATCCCAGCCTGCTTCCTGGGAAATTATGCTCTCCCTGCACCTTTTCTTTATTTGTAGAATATGAACCAGATATTTAACCAGCTGTTTAATATGTCCATCATGTTGGAAAGTCACAGGAACAAAGAAGGCCCAGCAGATATGGCAAGAAGAAAAGACTGCATTAAAAACTTTCTGGGTGGGCTCACAGCATGGAGCCAGCACGGAGATACCAGAGTTTGTGGGAGAAATCAAGTGTTGTGCTAACAGAGGGATGTTGTCATCATGGCGCAGCCAAGACCAGGGCTGTGCAAGGCACCTCTTAGACTAGTTTATCCTAAGAACTATTTAACAGGGAGGTTGTGGGGTTTTTTTTGGTGGGTTTTTTTTGTTTGGTTTTTTTGTTTGTTTGTTTTGTTTTGTTTTGTTTTTTTGTTTTGTTTTGGTTTGTTTTGGTTTGTTTTGGGTTTTTTTGACAGGGCCATTGCCAGGCAAATCAATTTGTCATTTTCTTTTTGTACTGCAAAAAACTGAGGGGAAAGTTTTACAGAGATTTATCAAATATTTGCAGGCTACCTGTTCCTTTTAAGACTTGGTTTGGTTTTTTCCTCTTTGTTGATCAATGCCATTCTTTGGACTGTTGGAGGATCTCACCCCCCAGTCACAGAGAAAACCTATTTTTCTTTGAGATACTAATAACTGTTAAAGGAACAGTGCTGGTGGCTCCAGACAGGATTTCATCTCTACATATTCATTCACAGTTGCTGTTCTCACATTTGAAGAGTATTTTTTACCAAAAGTTTCAAATTCCTGACTTTTTAAAAATATCTCTTCGCACTCCAGATGTCTACAGATGAGGGATTTCAAGCTAAGCTGCTGAGATTGTTTTTAAACATCTTTATTCCTGCGATGCAGAAACCTTTCAAGTTACGCTGTGCAAAACTATCTTTTAAAGTTACACTTTGATAACATTCAAGACAGTGGAATTGAGGTAAGTGTTGATTTTAAAATACTCAATGCTGGGAACTTCAAAGCTGTCTTCTATCTGAGCGTCTCTTTTATTTCTCACCCTGTCTGCCCCTCAGTCCAAGAGGGGCTTGTTCAGATTTACACAGAGGTCAAAATCTGTTAGTACTAAGATTTACCTTTTAATTTTGCACATATTTTTGTACACTTTTTGACTTCCAGGTGTTTGCATGTCAGGATTTTAAAGAAGAAAAAATTCTTATCTTAAAATTTTATCCTCTTTCATTGATGAAGGAGTTAAGATATGGATAAATCTATTACATTAATCTTAGGGTATATGTATGAACCTCTTAAGCCTTAAGCACCTCTCACACCACAAGAAGTATTGTGACTCTCCCTTGCAGACTGTGGCAGAAAACTCAAAAGCTGGAGGGACACCCGCAAAAGATAGACTGAAATTCATCAGAACTTGAAAATGAAAAAAATTAATGAAAAGTGGCCTTTTTTTCTTGTTTTCAGGCTATGAATGACATCAGTTGGAAGAAAAGTACCAGTTCTGGAAAGAAATGAGCAACCAGGTCAAGTGAATTTTTACCATATGTAATTAACTTATTACTTCAAATTGATGTGCTCTCTTCCAGAGAGATCTAAAAGTTTGGGATGCATGAAGAAACTGAAGAAAGTGATGACAGTGTCCTCACCCTCTGCTTCCTTAGGTAGGAGACTGGCTTCTGATGTCCACTTTTGTAGTGTCAGTCCCTAGAGACGTGATTGAGAGAAAGCTGAAAATGTTGTAGATGCCTAAATATAATTCATAGCCAAAGGCTGACCAATGGGTTTATTGAAGTGTGCGATCCAAGCAATGCCTGCAGTACTTCTCAGCACTTAGGAGAATATCAGCTTCCTATCTCAAAATCCCATCTTAGCTTACCCCATTCAGAATATTTTGTCTTAAATCTATGTAGCTTTGGACGAGTAGAAATCAACAGTTTGTGTTTTGAACTGGGGCTGCATAAAGACAGTAAGTCTGAAGAGAGATTCTGTAAAGCTGTGGAACTTTATAGCCAGAGGCAGTGGGATGCAATTAGAGTGAGAAAAACTAAGCTGCAGACCACAGAAGTATTAGACTGAGACTTGGGTGCCTATGTGGAATGGTGGAAGGTCTGCTCTCTGTGATCCTTGGTACTGTAGTGAGCTAAACTTGCATTTTCTAGGAATTGCCTTTTATTGTAGGGAACACAGGATCAGCAAGTCTTTGGATGAGACAACTGAATAAGCTTTTGCACTATCTAATTGCAATACTTATATGAAATAAGCTATAAAATAACTGAGGGGAGGAAAGAAAAGAAGAAATTGCATTATTGGAAAGTGGAATCTCTCATGCAGTATTTCCAGACTTGGCGCAAAGATGTGCCAGTAGGATATTTACCTTTTTTCTAGCTAGATTAAAAAGTTTTTCTTCATTGCAAGCTAGCAAAGGACAGGTCCATCCCAATCAGTCCTTTTTTCCTACATCTTACAAGAAAATTCAGGAATATTTTGTCACTCTACTTCCTTTGTTGTATTATGCAATCTCCAGGATTGCAACATACCTGGAGGTACTTCTAGCACTTGCTAATAAGAGATCTTAAAATAGGGTCTGTAGCCAGCACTTTTGTCACATTCCTTAAAGTGTCACACAAAATATTCACTAAATAATTAACTCAGCAGTTGGCATCATGTCATAAACAGTTGTGAATATGCAACAAAATGTTGGAAAAGTGATAACTTGGATTTAAAAATCTCACTGTAAATATTTCTGAAAGGAGAAGACTTTATACAATAAATAGGAGTAGGAAAAAATTGAAAAGTTTGTAATTGTGAATGGGTGTCTATTACACCACCATGAAAGAGATAGCAACGTTCAAAATGTTCTCAATGTTCTTAAATTGCAGGAAAGGTTGGTTGGCATATTTTTGTATTGTAGTCATCTATGGGATCCACTGACCAGTCTATCTAAAGCAGGCATTTATTAAAAGCACTGGTGAAGTTTTCCTAGAAGTGTTTGATAGAAGATTCACAGAAAATCTACAACCAGGACCCCAAAATATTTGATGTTCATATTGTGCTGGATCTCATTTCAGGGCCTAAGACCTAATCTACTGTTCACATACTTTATGAAACTGTCAGACTTTGAAATGTATGTGCACAACTTGAGCTCTGGGTACTGCAACTTCTAGAGACTGGGAGATAAGGGAGATAAAAGGCTCATAGAAACCTTATCAGAGAGACAGCTGGTTCAGAGGAACTGCCTTCTCTACACTATATAGTCCCTTGACCAATTTGTAAAGGCAACTTTTTACAAAAGCCTTGTGTGTTTTTATTTTTTTTCCCTGCATCAACATTTGATAAAGTTTTTGTCCTCAGGCTCATTGGCTCAGATTTTCTCATCCCACTTATTTTTGGGCATGTAATTTGTCTCCTCAGTGAGGAGCCAAGGCTCCCAGTACTGCCAATTCAAAGAAATTAGCTCCTTCAGAAGCATTTGGGAGCTGATTCACCCCCCAATGAGCCTGGGTGAATGCCCTTCTTACTCTGGCCATGCCAAAAGCCAATGGAAATTAACTCAGAGGTGAAATTAATTCTTCTCTCTCCCTGTGTTCTTGCCTCGTGCACTGTGTGAGATTTTGAGTGGCCTTAGAATCATAGAATTGTTAAGGTTGTAAAGACCTCTAAGATCATTCAGTCCAACCATTAACCCAGCACTGCCAGGTCCACCACTAAACCATGTCCTCTAAGTGCCACATCTACATGTCTCTGAAATGCCTCCAGGGATGCTGACCCCACCAGTTCCACAGGCAGCCCGTTCCAGTGCTTGACAACCACTTCAGTGAATTAATTTTTTCCTAATATCTAATCTAAGCCTCCTCTAATGCAATTTGAGGCCGTTTCCTTTTGCCCTATTGTTTGTTTCCTGGGAGAAGAGGCTGTCATCCACCTCACTAATTTTTCCTCTTAACTAAGAACAGGAGGACTGTGAAGGCAATTTGTAGGATGCTGCATTTCCCCTGGAAATGTCCTCATGTCACTGTGGAGTGTCTGAGATGTAAAGCTTGAACTAAAGCAGACAAATTCCCACAGAGATCTGAGCCACCATTCCTATGTTGCAATACATATACTTGGTTCATTCTAAGTGAGTATTTTTATGACAGGTAATTTGTTTGAAGGTAGCATCCAGGGAAAACACAGCAGGTTCCTCAAGTGGAGAGGAGCAACACTGGTGACAAAGCTTACAAACAGATCCTCAAAAATCTGCAAGAACTGTTTAACCTGCTACGAAGTGGTACAGTCTGGTGCTGGAAAGCTAACAAAGATTTCTCAGGGGATGAGTGCAATCAAGAGCATGTGGTATTTCCAATTAGCTAAAATCTTGCAGTATCTTTGTCTCTTAGCTGACCAAAACAGATTCACAAAAACCCTTTTCCTTACCTTTTTTTTCCTCCATGTTCAGCTGCACTCATGAGGTGGGAAAATAATGGAGACAATTCATCAGTGGGATTTAATGACAGTCCAGCCAAGTGGTAGAAGTCAACCTTCTTCCCTTTCAGGTTCCAAGCAAAGACAAGTTCTACAGATTACACACAATAAAGAAAAACCTCTAAACCTCATGAGCTAATGGACTCTGCCCTCACTTTTTTCATCATTTTTGCAGTTTCATTCATGATTTTTTCTCCTGGGCTACCCGCAAAATAGATTGTCCTTAATCTTTTACCAACAGACTTATCTACGAGAGGCAATTAAGACAGTTTGGACTCATGATTACCACAGTCTACTATGCTTTTTTTTTTTTTAATCCCAAAAGCTCAGTCCCTCTGATAGGGGCCTTGCTCCTGACACTTCAGTGGATGGCAGATGGGCTTCAGAGGTGTTCTGCTTGCACTGAGTTATCAGCCTTCAAATAACCTGTTGTGCTGAGTGCTTATGCTGCATAAGAGGCACCATGGTAATGGCTTTAGATATAGTCTGCTGAGGTGTCCTGAGCCTCCTTCCACCTCTTCCAGGAGATCTGGGTTTCAGTTGCTACCAAGTAGAGTCCAGGGGAAGCAGGAAACAGTGGGAGATTGTTGAAGCAGCAGTTATTTCTGGAGAGCAACACAGGTTAATAATTATGTTTGGAAGAAACCTGTGGCTGCAAATAGCAATAATCAAATGAAATGATCTGTGATAGTAAATGGTTTTATCTCAGGGACGAAATGCGAGAGGGGAGGAAGCACAAGAAGCAGCAAAGCAGGAGGGTGCCCAGCTCTTTTAGAACAATTGAGCCCACATGGGGGCTTGCACAGCTGGCCTGAGTATTTTTTTAAGATAACATGACACTGTGGCACAAAGGGAGGATCCCTCTCAGCATTAACACCCATTCTACTCACCAGCTCTCAGCTGAGACAGGCAGTAGTACTGCTGAGCCCACAGCCTTCCTGTGTATTTCCCCCCCCTTTCAAGGAATGTGTCTAGGGAAGAGACTAATTTATAGGAACCCTAATCCTCTATTTATTTTCTTGATAGTTTAAAGATGGCAGAAGGTCTCTAGATAAACAATGTGAGAAGGAAAACAGAGTGATGAATAAATTAGACCTACACTTCTATTATTCCATCTCCTTCTCACTATGGAGATAGGTGATAGCTGTTTTGAAAAGTCAGATAAATGGTGCAGCACTTCATCGTTTTTTTTTTTTAATCCTCTCTTCAAGCTAGCTATGAAATAGATGTAGGGTGTTTAGCTATATATATACCAGGTGTGAATGCTTATTCTAAAATGACTCTCTCCCTCCTCTTTAGGTGCATAGCAGTCAGAAACAAATGATACATTTTACCAAATATGAAATTCTAATTAAAGGAAGCAGGAAAAGGGTCAGTTAACAATTACATCAAAGTGCTTCATGCAAATTTGTTTTCTCTTGCTGACAGGAGTGTTAGACATTAATTTATGTCTATGGCAAATGATTTGTATAAAGATCTTTCTTCATCCATTATGGAAAAACAAAAGATGCTGTTGAGGTTGCTTTTTTTTTTTTTAATTAATCTTATTTCAGACAAATTTCCATGACATACAGTGTTTGTAACATGGCAATGCTTAAATCCAGGCAACAGACTATAACCCATCCTACTGGGTGCTGTCAGAAAAAGTTAAGATTGCTCCTGACCCATTCCTCTATGTTTTGCAACTTGAACAGGTAGACTCTCCCCTTGACTGTTTAGATAGGGGGGGAATGGAAACTGGGAAAAAAATGCCTCCATTTTGACCAGAACAACAGTCAAATGATCAATGAGTCTTGATTCATACCTATTTTCTGGCACTAAGGAAAGGCTGCAGGAAGTGTAAGCCAGAACAATTGTGGAGTAAAGGAGCAGAAGCACTTCTTTGCTGTTTCCAGAAGAGAAACCAATAAAGCACCAAGAGTGATACTCTCTTTCTGCTGAGGTGAATCTGTGGAGCAGACCCTTGAAAGGCAAAAACATAGCTCTGTGGAACCCACTTATGTTTTCAAACACAGAAGCCTTCATTTCATGCTGCAAGAGGCTGCTCCTCCAGGCCTCAAGGGAGCAGAGCACATCATAGGATTCACTAGTCCTGCTGCACTAGCACTCACAGATTTGCTCAATAAAAATGTCAAATTCAATGGCCAGGCATCTTCAGTAGTTCCCTTAATATCTTTTAATGTTTTTGTGCTTACTTTCAGTCCTAGACAGAGATATGTCTACATTTAAGACAAATTTTTCAGGGCTACTCCCATGCTGGATATCAAGAAGCAGAACTTCTGTCAGTCCCTGGCATGTCCAGGACCTCCCTGGATTTAGGATAATGTTTGTGTGACAGGTTGTGATCAGTGCCACCACTGAGGAAAGACCTGTAGAAGAGCCATGCATTTTAGTAGTGATTGACATGTTTTTAACTCTGAATATGAGCTCCATCCTGGTTAGTGACAGCATGGTCAGTGCTTTGAGATGGGCCATCATATCACATCCAGTGTTTTCATCCAGCACCTGAAAAAGAGAATGTAAACTCTTCCTTAGGAACACAGGAAGCTTTGGAGAGTAGTTTAGATAGTAGAATTAGAAGCTACAAGTGACAGCAGTTTTACCTTAACCACTGCTTCAAAGGTCTGTGATTTTTAGACCAAGGGTTCTTGATTGGAGCGCCCACACTTTTGGAGATTATGTAGGTTATGCAGTAAAAACAGATAGTTAAATTATATTGTTGCTGTTTGGAAGAAGTCTAGTCACAAAACACCTACTTCTCCTTGTTTCCAGATAGTTTTGGAGATGTCTGAAGTGTCTCCAGAAAAAAAAATTGAAATAACTATATCTTAGAATTTTTTTAAAATGGCTTTTTTTTCAGCAGCAAGTTCAATTAAAAATTCTTTCAACAGAAATGTGACATGCTGGAGAAAAATATGGCACAGAGCATTTCCAGGTCCAGCATGAACAAATGCTAGATGATTTTCAACAACGTAGTAGTCCCAATGCAGGAACTGCAAGATTTTTTTTCCTAATGTTGCATAAAAGGTTAAATATAATTATTTTATATATAATATGTTTCTTGTGAGAGCCCTAATGACAAGACTGTTGACAATTGTCTCTACCCATTGAAAATTTCTGGAACAAAAACCCACATCAGACTATTGATGTAAAGCTTTTTCTCCAGTCCAATGTTAGCTATGTTGGAAGGAGGAGCTGGTTTTGATGCCTTTGTACAAGACAGGATAGAAAAGTTTCCATAAAGGATAGCAGTCAGGAGAGGAGCTGGAAATACTCAGGAAATACCAGAAAGGTGCCTAACTCCATTGTACTTAAAACAAGTCTAAAGAAAACAAAACCTTTTACTACCAACTAAAGTAAAAATTATCATAGTATTAATTAATCTAACACATACCATTTGTCACAGCATAAGCTGCAAGACTGCAATGTAAATTTCAGATTTCTTGATTTTTCATACTTTGATGTCTTAGGTCCCCAGGAACTGGACCTAAACTCTTAAGCAGCTCAGATAAACTTTCTAAGTAACCAATCTACTGGCCAATTCTTTGAAAATCTTCAGAAAAGGTGTGAATTTCTCCAACATTTTTCTGCTGGCCTTATGCCTTTCTTTCCTAGGAATAGTGATCTCCACCATTTCACATTCTCACTTGGCCAAACTACATGCCACATTCATTTCTCATCCATTTCCTCCTTGTCACTCAGACTAAAATCAGATCAGCCATTTTGCTGAGGGCTTCTACCCCCGGGTTTTGTATATGAAGATTCTTCAGCACTTCTCACCTCTTTTTCTTTTTTTTTTCAGCTAATAAAGTTAGGACAGAAGCGTTTCATAATAGAGAGGATTGTATCTGAGAGAAATGCTGGAAAACACTCCTGGTAGATGTTGTCCATATCATATATGATTGAAAATCCAGGATAATTAAATGAAGCAGAGGTAAGCAAAGTTCTTCTAAATGGAGAATCGTTCAAATGATAAATACAATTATTTATCCTCATGCCTCAAGTGAAAACATTAACAGAAATGTGAAGACTTCTGAAATTAGCATTGCATGAAATTCCAGGATACTGAAAGTCAAGTGTAATAGAAATCTGATTTGATAACACTAGTTCTGTTTAATAACAATGTTTTCTTTGGATCAGCCCTCCATCTCATGAAGACTGGCTCATGATAAGAGAAACATCAGTTAATGGAATAATGGTCTTTAGAAACTGCAGTCACCTGGTTTCTGCAGGATTATCGTTGTAATTATGTTTAATTCTACATAACAAGTAGAGAAAGAAAACCTTGAAAGCCTGATTGAAAGAGAGAAGCTGTGCTGCAGATACAATCATTGATTGCTGAGGTCCACAGTGGAATGAAAATATTGATGCCCTGGCACGGGTACCTTTGCATAAGCACAAGCAATTCAATTAGTACTTCTGGAAAAGTTGCCTTCTTTACAAGAAGTTTGTTTTTCTCCAGCTAGAGTGTGGTAACCAGCTATCTTCCTTAGGTGTAACACTGTGAAGTAAAATGTTTTGCTGATCATGATCTCGTGTCACAACATCTATTTCACTTACCACATCATTTT
Organism: Passer domesticus; assembly: GCF_036417665.1. Classification (NCBI taxonomy): domain Eukaryota; kingdom Metazoa; phylum Chordata; class Aves; order Passeriformes; family Passeridae; genus Passer; species Passer domesticus. The sequence continues at coordinate 32,839,666 of NC_087475.1, read as the reverse complement.
AATGTGATTCAAAATGCAAAATGTTGGATGTCACAGATGGCTGAAATCTGATATTCCACTAACAGTTCCATTAAGACTCTTGTTGATTTAAATAATTGATTGTACTTCATGTTCCAATGGGCTTTGAAAGCCAACATGGTCAGTTGCTTTATCTCAGCTAGAGAGCAGAGCCTTCCAGCTATGGGGCTGTAATTTAATTACCTTTTAGCATGTCCCTATATACTGAGACTTCACTTATTCTTCTAAAAGGAAAAGAAAGCCCAACCAGTGACACTGTGAGATTGCAGAGCTAATCCCTGGTAGAAACCCCCTTGGAATCAATCCAAAGATTTGCTAACCTCAGAGAGCTTCAGTCCTGACCAAACACAGAAACCTGTAAAAAAAAAGAAGAGGAAAGAACCCCACTCCACTGCAATATAAGTAATTCTTCCCCCTTGCACATTTCATCACTATCCTCTTAGCCTGCAAAGACAGAAATAAGCAGGAAAAGTAACATCTCAGGCAGACACCTAGTCTTTCTTCAAAAATTAAAATATTTTCTTTCTTTAATTAGTCCTATGCATTTTGTCCGTTATTATTTGGTTAGTTCCATTAAGCATCACTAAAAATTAACTGAGGAAATGCCCTTCTACAGCTGTATAGAATGCTTCATAATTTTGTGTATTACTGGTTAATTTCCATAAAGATATCATGAGTCTCAAAACTTGTAGATGAAATTATTTGCAGACCAAAAGCACACAACTGGATAAATCCAATGCACTTTTTTTATGGTACTTACCTTTTGCTTCATGAAAACCTACTGAAAAATGTGGGCTCACAAGCTCCTGAACTGGAAATGTTATTATCATGTAAGTCTCCAAGCTAAAAGTGACTGAAAATGCTTAAACAAGGCTGCTGCTGAATTAAGTTCTCCTTACTTTGGGGTTTTTTTTTTCCTGTAATTTATGTATCTACTTCCACTGCATTTGGTAAAGCCATTAAATATTTAATTTGTACTTGATTCTTCTTTCATGGCTGGAGTTCATCAGCTACCCTTACTTGGAGTAGGTACTAATGTTGACACACAACATGCATTTAAAGGAACACTCCTGTAGGCTTGTACTGGAATGTGAGTAATTATTAACAAACCATAAGGCCAGTTTTCTTTCTGCTTAAATGTCATTTGGGCTCAATTACATGATACTAAGATGAACAGGTCATTAAATTCTTTATTGATTCTAGTTTTAGCTGAGCTCTGTTCATTTTTTATTTGAGCTCATTTTCTTTGGTTTGAACTTTGACTGTGTTATTTGATTCAAAGTTATCTTCCATGGAAATTCTTGAGAGTATGAGGCCTTACACCCCTGCATACATCCCCATATTCAATTTGCTGTTAATTTTTCCAGGACATTTTTTTCTTTTTCAAGATACTGTGCTGTGGCTGCAGTGTTCACAAAGCATCATAAGTCTCTATGACCCTACTCTTCTATATTTATGCTTATGGCCTGAAAAGGGGCTGCAGTGAGGAGGAAAGACTCCAAGAAGAGGCACATACAGGATGATGGGAATGGGAAGGCTGAGCCTCTTTCACACAGGGAGACCACGTAGACAACATCCTGTGGGTTTACAGCTGGCAGGGCAGCAGCAGGGGGAGCAGGGGCTGGCACGCAGCAGCCAGCCACCCCCAGATAATTCAGCTGAGGGCAACTTCCCTGATGTGGGGCTCTGCTCCAGAGTGGGCTTCTTTGGTTCTGTGTGACCATGAGAAGAGCCACTGCTACTTCCAGTACAGCTCCTGGGGTTTCAGGAGGTGTAGAGAGACAAGAGTTTATTGGGGAGGCAAAGCTTTGGTGCTGAGCCCACCTGCAGCCTGCTAGATAATGCTTGCTAAAAAAGGCTCCTGAAGTCAAAGTCCAGTCTCCAGATCCATGTGTGACATTGCTGAAAAGTTAAATGGGATGATAAAAAAAAATTGAGAAATAAAGCATCTCTAACAAGGCACAAAACTATCATATTATATTTCCTGGACTGCCACCATTGCATGCAACAGTGTTTAGCAATTGAAAAGAAATCATGGTCCAAATGCATTTTTCAGCTGGCTTTCTCAAGTAAAAAGATTCTTACACGAACTATACCATTTTTACCATGCAATGGAGTAGTGTTTCTGGAAAGGAGAGCCTGTCCTCTTTCATAATTCATCCTTTCTCTAAATGGAGGCAATGACTGCCTCTTTGAGATAATTACACAGAGTGTCTTTCCTATTACCATGAAATACGATTGTTGATGATGTATGTGCCAGATAGGAATTTGTAAATAAACACTTCCCAAATAAATTACTCAGGGGCCATCCAAAACTCCCTCTTCATCACTGTAATGACAGGCTGGGTATGAACCTGCAAACCAGAAGGGAATAGTCTTGCCATGTGAAACCCTTCAATGCTTTTCAGTCAACTTATCATACCCTTGGAGCTATTCAGGAAGCATCAGCATCCTCTGATAGAGACCAGAAGACCTAGGCTGTCCATCTTTATGTTTTTCTAACCTAAAAACTACTAGAATTCAACCAAACTTTAGCCTTCAAACACCACAGTGACAAAGTTATTGTAAGAGGAGGGAAAGACTACATGGGCTCTTCTAGGATGGTACTAGAGGTAGAGACAGAATGAAAATCCAATCCATGTCTGTCATGCCATAGTTGCACCACTTGCAAGAAAAAGAAATCATAACTAGGGGAAGAAGGCATATGCAGGAATGTGATACTTGTCACTGTTGACTGACCATGATGCAGCAACATTAAGCTGAACTTTTTCAGGCAGGGAGAAAAGGGAATTGATTGCTCTCAATTTCTTGCTGAGCACTCTATTTGTCTGCTGCATAGATTGCTAGTTCAATTATTAAGCTGGTATACAAAACTAGGTTCTCCCTTTTTAAAGGATGAAAAGGCACACACTCTCCTTTCACCTCATTTAATACTTTGACCAAAGAATACCACTGCTTTTGGGTGTCCATGTTTTCCATCAGGGTTGGCAAAGATACCTAATTCCCAGAAGGGACAAGGGTTTCACCTTTTAGGCATGGCGCAGACACCTGTGGCATGCCATCCAGGAACCTGGCCTGCACTTCAGTGTGTGGGCACTGTCACTTCCCTCTTTCAAGACTCCAGGTGTTTTTGTGTCATAACTCTGAGCTCCGTGGCAGGAGGTAATACTTACCCAACAATATCCAGCAGTTCTGTATAAAAGTGATGCTTACATCGGTATCACCAAAGATAATGGCCTTGCACAGAGACTTACCTTTGTAGAGAAAACTTGGATTCTGTGTGTTTTGTAGAGGGACAGAGAATAATGGGAAAGTGAACAAGTGTTGACAACAACAGCCAAAAAAGGATATTCCAGTCAAGGGGCACACCTGAGAAAGTGTGCCTATAGAAAGAAACCTCTCCCAGTTTTCTATCCCTGTTTCAGGGATGCCACTTCAGGGGAGCAAGCCAAAGGCACCTGCCTCCTTTTCAGGACTTCACAGTTTCCAAGTCTGTTTTCTCTCACCCTACTGCACATTTTTTCTCTTCACTTGGAGAACTAGAGCAGCATGTAATGAGCCATGTTTCTCATCTACTCCTAGCCCTAGGAACCCTATTGATCTCATCAGTGTTAAATTAGCCTTGATAGTGATATGGTATTTTGAACACTACTAAGCTACAATGCTGCCACCTCCTAAACAAGCCACAGGCTTTGTTTCAAATGAACACAGCAACTGATTAATCAATACTGAAAGGTTATCAAAAACTACTTCCTGATAGCAGGCTTTTATGATGCCCAAGGACTTTTTGTTTCCTCCCAGTTATATGAAAAGACATGGGTTTTTTTAGTACTTTTACTGCCTTCTTCTCGAGCCTTATTTTCTCCTTCAGGCAGTCCACCCTCTTCCCACACATTTTCCTGACTCTGGTGGAATTTCTCCTACCCTTCTGCCCAGAGGGATCACAAACTGGTCCTGCTCTCCAAAGGAAACCATAGTGGGATGGCTGCTGGCTGCAGGCTGCTGGCTGCTGTGGGTCTAACTCAAACACCTACATATGACTGGCATGAACAAAGTGTTCCCCACTCCCTGAAAGAGTCTCAGTCTCAGGGTTGCTGACTGCCTGCTTCCAGACAGCAGAAAACTGAGGCATAAAACTCCTTGAGGGCCAGCCAAGATAATCATGGCCATGGCATGCTTCTACCCTCTAGTGGGTCTACTCAAAAGTTTGCTGGGTTCTGTGATAAAAAAAAAGAAGGCTTGTAGAAGGAGCAGGGAGGCCCATGGTAGGAATGGGAGGTGAATTCCATGAAGTCAATTGGGACCAGTGAATTCCCATGCCCTGGCCCATTCTGTTTGTCACTGGGAGCAGCCACCCCATGAGCTGGGTGAGACCCCTCAAAATGAGTCCATGGGAGAGACTCTGTTCGGGTCACTTGAAAGATGGGGAAGGACTGCCTGCAAGAACAAGATTCTCTATTGGCAAAGAGTATTTTGGGTGGGATATTTGGAGAAAGGAACTAAGGTGGTGAAAGCAAGGGAGCAAGGGGTACTGAGGAGAAACAAGCATGGGGAAACAGAGGTGAAACAGAGGAAAAATAAGGTTGATGCTATTTAAGTCCCACTCTGTCCACATGTCCAGCCAGCACAGCCTTCTTGTCTTCCTTTTAAATTTTGTTTCTGATGATTATCTCTCCAGCTACTTTGCCCATGTGCCGAAGCGCCAAGTGCCCGCCCTCGCAGGGGCTGGAACCATGGGGCCAGCACCTCAGAGATGAGGGCTTGTAGGCTGGAGGTGCAACCGGGACAAGGGCAAGCCCATGAGGAGCTGAGGAGCGGACAGTGAGGAGATGACAGGCTCATGTTGGGAGGGACCCTGGAGCGAGCCAGGGCTCTGTCAACTGGTGGCTGTGTGTGGTGCAGTATTGTATTTGCAGGGTGCCCAGATGAAGGAAGGAATGATGTATCTGACTCCATGTTCTAAGAAGGCTAATTTATTATTTTATTATAGTATATTATATTAAAGAATACCGTACTATACTACACTAAAGAATACAGAAAGGATACTTACAGAAGACTAAAAAGATAATAAAGAAACTCGTGACTCTCTCCAGAGTCCAGACACAGCTTGACCCTAATTCACCAATAAGTGAAAGCAATTCATATGAAACCAATGAAACCATCACCTGTTGGATAAACAATCTCCAACCACATTCCAAAGCAGCAAAACACACGAGAATCAAGTGAGATAATATTGTTTTCCTTTTTCTCTGAGCCTTCTCAGCTTCCAGGAGAAAAATCCTGGGTAACGGTATTTTTCAGAAAATGAAAATGCCACAGTGCAGTTCATGTGCCTGTCCTGCCTGTTGCAGTTTCTACACTACCATACAATATGAATCACTGACATGTTAAACTGAGAATGGGAGGATGACTCTACAGGCTAATTGCTGAAACAATCTGATATGGGGGAAGACTCGTGTTCTGGGCTTCACTCATAATGAGTGTTTAAGTACATGATATAAATCAAAGAGGCTTGGGGAAAAAAAAACTCCTTAGCCTACACAGCACTAGTAGATAGCAGCTGGAGTATTGCTTGAAACATCCATCTCCCCTATTTTCAAGTAAGCAAGGAAGTGTTGATTTGAAAAAGAATCGAGAAAAATTAAATCTTACCTTTAAAAAGCTCTGAAGGAAATGTTAGCATTCTTCAGCATTGTCAGGGCTTTTCAATAAAGGTTTGACTGCCCTAATACTTTATAGGAAAAAGCATTAAGTACCAAACTGCAGAAGAGGTATGACATTCTGCATCCCAAAAAGCACAGGGTGTGTTCTTATAGCCCAGAAGGGTCTGATGTGGATTTCTTACCTCTCCTCAGCATCCTGGATACTCTCTCTTCCTTGAATTTTCTACAGATTCCATGTTTTAGCACATCATATTCCCTCTGTCTTGATCCACAGCACCAAAGCAGCATTTGTGAATGGCCAGGGAAGCACCTATCTGCCAAGGTGCCTTTTCCTTGAGCTGCACATGGGTCCAGTCCCCTCCTGAGGGGACAAACAGGTTTTTCCAGAAAACAATTTGTATCATCCATTTTCATAGAAGCTTAGAATGGCATGTTTATTTTCTACTGGATTGTTAATTCTTTAAGGTTCATTTTAAGAATAAAAATAGCTTTTTACAGCATTTGTCACTTAAAGGAAATATTAGACAAAAAACATTGGACTGAATTTTGGTTGATTCTTCCCTTGTTGAGTCTGGTCCTAAAATGTCCTGAAAGATTCCTTCCAGAATGTATAAATTTAATATATACAATACATATTATATACTATTAGAGTAATGTATAATATCTGACATACACTATTAATATATTCAGTACATTTCAAGAGATATATGTGATAAGTAATATACTCATACATATCATATAAATTATACATTTTGTGTTGTATATCATGTTATATTTTATATTTTTATTATATATTGTGTATTTATGTGTTGTTTATATTTCTAGAATTGCAAGCTGTGGAGATTTCTACTTTGATATTTTCTTTAATCTTTTGCCACTTGAAAAAGTAACCTCTTTATGAGAATAAATTTTATTAGGGTGAGGAGAGAATTGATCTATTAAGCCATCCTGTGTCTGTTTCTGCTCTGCTGTCACCCTTTATTGTACCACCTTCATCAGACCTTCTCTGTTTACACAAGCACATGGTTCTCTGTACAGAAATGTCATAGCCTGTCCCTCCTACTGCCTATGGTTTTAAGGTAAAAACACACATTTCTGGAGAAGTTTTAAGCACTCTTCTGCCAAGATCTCTCTGCAATGTTGACCTGTGGAAGCAGCAAACCTGTATGACAGCCAGATTCCTCTGTTTATTATACACTCAGGGTTCTAACTTTAAATTTTGTGCCATTAGACCCTTTCCTCTCTGCTAGCTATCAGTATTCCCACTGGTTCCTGCCCAGGAAACAAGATCTGAGATGAAGATGGATTTTTGTTCAAGAAAAAAACAGCTGTAAAAATTTCCCAAACATTCCACCCACTTCAAACTCTTTCACATTTTACCAAGAAATTTTGTCTCAAACAGTGGAGGAAACTCTTGGTAGGAAGTTTCCTGAGAGAGAAGAGAATGCTATTCTCCATCAATACTTGCACCTCTGGCACTTAAAAACCTTAGCTGGGTTTTCTTATTTTGACTTTATTATAGCTTTTGGAAGCACTTTTCTCACGTAGTTATACAAAAAAATTAAGCTTGGCATTATCTTGTTACAAAAGTGGAGGAATTGTAAAGCTGAATCAATATGACTTTGAAAGCTGCTATTTAATTAGTTTCAGTTGATTAGACAGACATTTGAGTTTATAGCAGTGCAGCCTGCTGGGATTAACAGGCAATAATATCTAGATATATTTTCTGGTAACAGTTTTGTCCATGTCCATGTTATAAGCACATCTGCAGATGGCAGCAAAAAAATTACTCTATGGGAGGTGAATTTACCTATTAAAATGACATATGATGGACCATTCTTCCACCTTGTCTAAGAAGTGGTTTGACTTTTTTGTGCTCCTGCCCTCTTTGTCCAGAGACTTTCAGAGCAAGAGGTGCAAGCAGCACGGTGAGTCGAGGCATTAAGGGGATAATTCTCATGCCCTTTGTGTTACAGCCTTGTGACCCATGAAAGAGACTCAACTTCTACCACTACTCCAATGCAGCTTTTTACTGTGAACAGTACTTAGAAATAGTGGTGAGGTTATCAAATATATTTTTCTTGAAAAGACCACCAAGATCCTTAGACATGCCTGTGATGTGACTTAATGGCAGAATACAAAAGAAGATTCAACTTTGAATAAATGACAGGGTGAAAAGACTTTTTAGCACATTTTCCTTAAACAAAAACTATAGTTTTGCCTACCTAATGCTCTCAAAAAGAAAAACACAATGTTTACATTTGTGCCAGAGGATTTCCAAATTTAATATGTGGTAGCAGCTGGGAAAATGCAAAAATGCAGCTGCTACAATTTATAAATTAGTGCAGTCCCCAGTGAAATAAAAGTCAAATGATTTAATAACAAACTACTATTTGTTGAGTTATCTTACAGAAAACTGAAATGTTGTGAGAATGTTATTCAGTACAGACTTCTTGCAACCCACAAGTGGGATGAAAGGTGGGGCTTGGTGACTTGATCTTTCATGAGACATGACTTGATCAGACATGTCACCTTTTAAACCAGCAGCCTAACAGCAGTGCCAGAGCCTGAGCATACATTGTATCCTTGCACACATGAAACTGCCTTTCATTTCAACAAGGAGTTTTACCTGCATCTGAAAGACAGTGTCATCTTTGGCCCTGCCTAAGGAGACCAGCAATTTTTAGAGACTTCTAAATCCCTTTCTAGGTTATAATAACTGGATTACAATTCTAATAAATGTTTGATTGTGGAGGCTGGAAATTTATCATCCATGCCAAGCAGACAAAATTGAACTGAATTTGCAAAGAATAAATGCTTTCAACATTAAAATTATATTTTAAGACAGAAGCTGTATTCTAGGAAATCTAGGTTATTATTGACATATAGTGAGCGCCTGGCAGGTGGAATCCTTCCTCGTATACCCTTGTCATGAAGCTATGCAGAGCATAATTTAGCACGCTATTCCTGACATCAAGGTTCTCTCCAATAGGTTTTGAAGGGAATTTTTCATTCATTTGGTCGTCAGGGCACAAAATCAATTACAAACATGAGGAAAACATACCTGCAATTCCAAAGTCCAAAGTCAAGTGTGGGATTTCAGTCTTGAACCCTCCCTTTCTTGGAGAGATTTCTTTTCACTACCTTTACTCCTCTCCCATTTTTGAGATGAGTTTTGGGGATCAAAAGGACTTCCCTGCAGTTACCACAGTTGCTAAAGGTGCAATTCATAGAGCAGTCTCAAGACCTGCTGACAAGAATACTAAAGGGATCCAGGAGAAAATTTTGCCTTAGGAAATGGACAGGACAGATCATAGAATCCTAGAATGGTTTGAGTTGGAAGGGAGATTAATGATCATCTAGTTTTAAATCCCCTCCTATGAACAGAGACCTCTTCCACTAGACCAGATTGCTCAAATCCCAAATCCAGCTTGGTTTTGAACACCTGGAGGGTTGGAGAGTTTACACCTTCTCTGGGCATCCTGCTCCAGTACCTCACCTCTCTCACAGTAAAGATTTTTCTTCCTAATATCAAATTTTCTCTCAGTCTCTCCCTCCTGTCCTGTCAATGCATACTTCTTGTGCCTGGCACAACTGTGGCCACAGAAGTGACATTGCCAATAAAAAGCTGGATAATGTGTGGGAATAAAGATACATGTTTCTAAAGTAAAGAGAGTGGTATTGTAGTGGGTTTTGATTTCCCATAATCTCAGCTTTAAAACTGTCAAAGAGGCAACCAAGATACTACTTCCATAGTATTTGAAGAGGCTCTGATACTGTTTGTCCATTTTCTAATTTTTGCTGGTGGAACTGTAAGGCCAAGGCAGGGTGTTGCAAATTCATTTCTGTTGCAAAACTTTGGCATCTGAGCACCCCATCTTCTGTTGTGCAAACACCTAGAATTACTATAAATGAGGAGATGCAAGTAGTGTCTGAGATCCCAGCTAAGGTAAGAGAGGGGGTTCAATGTGAGACAGAGCCTTTCTTTGCTCCCCTGCCTTACAGCTGTTTCACATTTCCCCAGTAAGCTTTCCAACAGTGCAGATTTATTAACACACATTGTAGGGAGCGAGAGGCTTTGCATACTGGAAGACTACAGATGCTGGAAGGTTACAGTGTAAAAGAGAGTATGTAAAAGAGACAAGGCAAAGAGCAGAAAGGGGAAAGAGAGTCACCCCCAGTGCTACTTACCTTCATATGGAAATACCCCACAGATTATCAGCCAAAGAAAATTAATAAATAGCAGTGAGAAAAGGAGAGACAGACAGGGAAAGAGAGTTCTGCACTAATCCTCAAAATAAAACCAACCCAAACCAACCCACCAACCAACCAACCAACCAACCAACCAAACAAACTAAAACCACAACTCAAAAAATTACAATAATCCTCTGGATGGCATTCTTGGTTTTATCTATTCACATGCATCCAGTGGAGAAAAATAATATGTACAGCAACAGCTCAGTTCCAGGACAGGAATTGTCTTGCTGCCCAACATGCAGAATCCCTTCAGATGACCTCTCATTAGTTACCTGCAGACCCAACACACGGCACTGAGAGAGTGGAGCCCTCACTGAGAAGTCAGCAGGAGATTCACAGCTGCAGAGACAACTTAGACCTACACCTGCATGACCTCCTTAGTGCAGCAGATAACCACCTTTAGAGAATATCCTTTTGAAGTGCTCTTCACCATATATCCAGCAGGGCTATGGCTGCAAAGTGGGACAAGAATGAATGTTAATTCGTACTTGGGTGCCCACATCCAAGGCAGTCTTAGGGACAATAACTAATGTAGTGAATTTCCAAAGGATTTAGGCAGCAAGTGGCTAAGCTTAGTGAAAACCCCAGACAGAAAGGGTAAGATGAGAAGAGAGTCAATAACTAAGCAGGTAATTAATTTGAAATGTCAATAAAGTAAGAAGTCTCTGATACTTGAACACTTAAGCTGTGTGATTAAAATTTAACAATGTATATTGCTAATGTAAAAATTTAAGTACAATGATCCAATTTCTAAATTTTTAGTTCTGCCCTGACAATAAAAAACATTATACAAAATAGTAAGTCAAGCCTTGCATCAGCACTGCAGGCGATGTTGAGGAATTGAAAGCTTTTTCCTCTAGGACCACAGCAAGGATGGCATCTGGTATACAGAAAACAGTGCAGTATATTTCAGTACTTCACTTTACTGATTGATGTTTGTAATTTAGGCAAACCCAAGCCTGTTCTACTGGTGAAAAACAGCTCTGACACTACAACAGCACATAGCTGTACTATAAGGGATCTCAACACAGGCAAGGCAGAGCCTCGTGTGCAGTGAGCCCTGGATGTGCTGAGATGGCCATGGCACAGCTGCAAGAATGAGGCAGTGCAAAGCGCTGGTGCATCCACAGGGGTCTGCAGTGCTGGTGTGCAAAACTCTTGCCTGTTTTGTATGGCTGATAGCTGGGGCTGTAGTTTCTAGATGAGGTACGCTGTAAAGGTTCAGAAAGCATGGTGCAACAAACACCCTCCCATCCACTTGTCCACCCCAAGGGATTTCTGTACAGAGGACCATCGTTCAGGACATATTTGCATTCAACTTAATAATCAGTAGCAACAATTTTACTTACTTCATGTCCTTGAGAAGTAAGGCAATAAACTGCAAACAAAGTAAACACCCTTCCTTTAGAAAATGCAATTTGGACATCATATCCAAATGAATAAATCATTCCTGAAAGGCAGAAGCAATATTACTGTTGAATTAGTGTTGGATGTTCTTTTGTTAAATTGTATACAATCAAAGCAAGGTGCCAAATTACCAACTAACTGTCTGGAGGTCGATTTTTAAATTCATGGATGAGCTAATGCATTTGTGCCAGTGATCATAAAGGGAGGAGTTCACCTTGCATTAGCCTTGACTCATAACTATAAATCCACAATGTTACCAGAAATAGATGTCCTATTTCTTGTCATTGATCTGCAAGCCATAATTTAAACATTTACATGTCCTAATGTTGAGCCTTCCAATTGCCTGAAACATGTCTCTCCAGGGAATGCCCTCCACAAGGAGAGGGACTGTAAAAATAAGAGCATCTTCAGTAAAATCTGGGAACCTTTGACATCCTGAAGTTTATCAGAAGTCTCATAAGTCAAGGAGAGTCAAAACTGAAAGATAAAAGGATATTTATAAGGGTTAAATGAGGACATAACAGAAGTAAAATAAGCATGCACCAGATTATAGTGTTGATGGGCAAAAGAAATTAGAAGTGAAGGAATTCTGCATGACTGTTAAGCAATAAAGCTGTAGGAATTGCTATAAAATTATCTCATGAATTGTCTTATTTTTCAGCAGAGCTAATATCATTTCAAAGAGTCATTCATTAATAGAAAAATCAGAGAAATGTTGTTTCACTTGAAATAATGCTATGTGTTTCCCTGACACTGATATTTTAAAAACAATACATATGGGAAATGAATGAGTCACCAGTTATGAAAAGATGTATCATTCAGGAGAAGTGAAGCACATGGCAAATTTAAAGGAAGTGGTTTCAAGGCTGTAGTATGAGCAGATGTCATTTGTAGGGGAGATGGGAGAGTGCATAGATTAGTTTCAAGGCTTATTTGGGTATTTCATAAGTGCACAAGCAAACTTCTTGACTGTTTCTTGTCAAGTGCTCCCTTTCCTAAAGTGTGGAGATTGCTGTTAGATAGCTAATTAAACCAGTGCAATGTGAACATCCAAACACCAAAGTACCTGAATATCAATGTGAGTCTCAAGAGCTTTTGAATTTTTAATTTAACTGGGTTTGCTCAGACCACAGTTCAGAGAGCTGATGGTACAATAAGACTGAGAAACCCTGCAAAGAGTTCACTGCAGTATTATAGTGAATTTTATATGTTATAGTTTTTATATTAATTTGAATATTTACTGCTTCTTAAAGTTTCATTCTTTATATAATCTGCGAATGCTGAGTTCTGCTGAGGCCTTTAAATGAGTCTCATAAATAGATAATGATAGAATTTTTGAAAGTGCTGTGAAATTTAATAAGACTTTGTGGTCTTTCATCATGATTCCAGTTATGAATATAGTGCTGCACATCTAAAGTCTACCTGACTTCATTTTTTCAGTTTGCCTTTTGTAGTAGTGAAAAATCAGTAGAACAAAACTCTCTGTCTTCTTGCTCAGATACAAGTTTAATGGCCTGTAATTTTTAATAAAATTACTTTTTAACTACTCTTTAATTCTGGATGGCTCAGTCTTTCAGAAAATTCCATGCAAACAAACAAACAAACAAACACAAAAAAACAACAACAACAAAAAAAACCCACAAAACCAAAACAACCAAACAGACAAAAAAAAATCAAGGAAGAAATGTCTGTATATTCAATGATACTTCAATTGTCCAGATGGCCCTAGTCTACATTTAAATGCCTCTCATGATATCTTCAGATGTACATGCATATGTAAATTAGGTGTGTTTAAATCCTCTGCTAAAATGGGCAATAATTGAGCCATTTTTTTATTGTAGGAAGTAATAAATCCCAGTGGCTGCTCTTACCTCCTAGCGTGAGCTCCAGGGTGCTCCCTTGGTGGTGGTCTTGGGGAGCCCTGCAGGCTGGGGAACCTGCAGGATCATGCCCTTGTCCTCCCTCATCCCCACACCTGGGCTCCACCTGATGAAAAGTCAGCCTCAAGAAACAAGGGAACTTTGAGGAGACAGATCTCATCTACATGGCCTGGGGTCCCAAAACCCCACACAGGACAAGGAAGCCCTCCTGAGCCCCAGAGCTCCAGCAGAGTCAACATTTCCCAGTTCACATCAAAGACAAAGCTTATTCTGACATAGACTCAGACATCACTGCTGGCCATGTTTGCAAGCAGTACATGATATTTTGATGCAGTTTGGTCCACCTGTGCTCATACGTCCTAGCAAAGTTTTATGATCTTAGCATGACTTTAAGGGAAACAGAGAGGTTTTAGTACTTTGGTGTTGATCGATTATTTAATGAATAAAACAAATTTTCTGACCTTGGCTGTTGGCTGTAAAGAAAGAAAATTTCTTTGATTGTTACTTGATGCCTCTGTTAATATTTTTTGGCTCTTATATATAATATAAAATTGAATATCATATCTTTATATAGGAAAAGCTTGATCCTGTTTTATAAAAACTTGTGTGCAATTTTTATTGCTTTGGAAGGGATTGTTTTGGATATCCTAAAACATAAATGCCTTTCTGGGCCTGTTGAAAACATTCTGCAACAGAGAGTTGAGGCCTAAATTGCCCTGACACCGGCTTCATGTGAGCTTCAGATGTCTAGAACTTCTCTAAAACCAAAATGTGGAGCTCTATCTCTCTTCTTATCTGCCCTTTTTTGGAACTGTAACTAATAAAGCTCTTCTTAGCCTACTTATCCCTGTAATTCTCCAGACACTTGTATCAATCTTTTAAAACTGTAACTTAAGTGTTTTATCCAATATTTCATAATTCACATAAAAAAATGTTGCAGTTATTACTTTTGAGTTTACCCCCCATTTATTTCACTGGCAGTCCTCGTTCTAGCTTTGAGGCCAAGAAGAGAAAAACTCCTCATCCATCTTCTTTTGATTATCATTATTTCAAATATATTTATAATTTCTTTTTTTTTTGACTGGCATCAAACATAGGTGTGATGATTCAGTGCCTTCTCCCACCAGATGCTGAATGTCTCTAAACTGTTCCATGACATCCTGAGACAACATTGTGCTGTGCTGAACCACACTTAGGAGAAGAATCTTTTCCCCTTATATCCATGTGATGTTTCCCTTGCCAAGCTTCCAACCTCTACCTCTTGTCCTTGCACCTTTGGAAAGCATTCTTTCCAACAAGGTCCTCTGGAAAACAGTTAAATTCCTCTTTTTCCCTTCTCTTTTGCAGGCTGACCAAGTCAAGGCCCCTCAGCGTCCTTCTATTCATCATTTGTTTCCCAGTGTCCTTCCATACACTCTCTTCTGTCTTTCCTGAATCAGGAAGACAAAAACGGACACAGAATCCCTCCCAAAGCCTTGCAAAAACCAGGTGAAAGGGAATAAACACTTCCTGGCTATATTCTTGCTGATACAGCCCAGTCTCTGCTAGTCTTCACCATGATGCTGACTCATGTTCAGCCTGCTGTATATCACGTTCTCCTGGTCTTTTTGGGCAAAGCTGCTCCTTAGTACCTTGCTCACTCCCTGCACAGTTATATGGAGTATTCCCGTCCCAGGTGCGGGAATTTGTATTTTAATTTGTTGGATTTCATTGCTTCTTTCAGCTGACTCTTTTGTTGTGGTTCCTGTGAACTCCACCCACCAGCATGTGAAGATCTCTTTCCAGCCTAGTGCCAGCTGCTAACTCAGTGAGTGCTCTCTCCTTTTGAGGGTACAGAATTTTTATGGAGACCACCAGCACTCAGTCTCAATATCAACTGCCATCAGCTAGTGCATAATGTCTTCCAGTTCCTGCCAGAAATATCTGACAGGTTTGATATCAGACTTCTAATATTCAGACAATTCCTTCTTTGAAAATTAATGGTGTGCACATATGACAAACATCTAGACTGCTCATTGAGGTGCATTTGAAACACCATGGCATTGATATATGCAGGTCCAGACTGTCTTTGGATGCTTCCAGCAGTGTGTTTGTCTCCCCAAGTTCTTTTAGGAGAATTTTCTTTGATTTAGGAGAACTCACTGTTGAAAATAATTATTTTCTTGCCTCTTCTTTTGCTTAATGCTTGTTTTTTGCACCTTGTCTTATCCTGAACATTTAGTTTTCCCTTTTGTTTACATCTTCAAGTTTCCATTCAGCTACATAGATCCTCAAAGCCTAATGTATTCCAAATACATCTCTGTGCCCAGGGAACACAAGAATAAACTAAGAAAGAGAATGACACTTTCAGTAGCTTCTGAGATATTTTTTCTCTCATTGCTGACAAGGTCTGCAACAAAGTTCAAGGATCTTTCAAATGTGCTAGCTGAGTACTCAGAGTTCTGGTATAACCACACAGCAGCTCTTACTGCAGAGCTGTATCTCGCAAACAATTTCCACTTTTAGCCAGACATGAATTTAAATTTAAAGAATCTTTCTTTAAATAACAATTAATTGGCTATAAAATTTATGCTCCATGTTGGAAACAGAAGGCTCATTTCCTTAAAGGCTACTCAGTACCTCATATTCACTGCTTAATATATTGCTTAGTTAAAAAAAGACATAACATACCCTACTTGTACACATTTAGCTTAATTTCATCAGCTTTGAGGTTCCTTCTGAAAACCACAGTGTCATGTGATTCTACTGTGACCAATTTGGGTGACAACCTCCAGTTTGGCTTTGTCATTCAGTAAGAATCTAATGTTGAAATGTTCCCTTAAACATTCCCTGAAACTAACCATGGTCAGGACTACTATATTTTTATTAAAAATGTAGAGTCCAAACCCACCAAAACTGGACAAATAATGCAGAAGCAAAGTTTCTGCTTTTACACTTTCCAGATGTGGTAGATTTCTGACTACAACTATCATTCTCTGGGGTGATGTAAGGACTACCTTGCTTTTGGCAATTAAATTCCATTTTATAAAGGGAATACAAAAAGCTGGAAGCAGGCTCGGTTCTAAAAACAGTGGGATTTCCAAGGCACTCATTTTTTGTGCATTTGCCAGCAAAACAGAGGTTTGGTAATACATGGCTAGCCATGAAGGCACAAGGATTGATAGAAAAGTCTGGGGATAATGCTATGTCTGGGGTAAATACATGTCTGGATTGTATGGCTGCTCCTGCTTATCTTTTACACCTGTTACCAGCAGGGAATGCTGACACCAGCGGCCAAAGGTGCAATCAGGTTCAACAGCAGTACTGAATCCAATGGACCCCCACCAATAAATGTTGCTCAGAATCCAGGCAACACAAATTATAAATAAGATCATTACAGCAGCATTTTCTCTCGAATGAAAACACTTGGGCCAAGTGCATGCCCTACACATGCTTGTGTCAACTTGACAAAAGCTGCTGCAAGGCAAAAAAACAACAGCAAATGGTCCTTCAAGCATTGAAGTTGTTGCTGCATGGAGTTGTTTCCTCCTAAAAAGTTTAAAATGAATTTTCAGGAGATGCCTGAAGTCAGCTGGTTCCCTTTTTTCCAAAAAATTCCTGTCTGGAAAGGGAGATGTCAATCAGATCATTTTAGCTTTTTAGGTTTTCCTTCAAATCCAGCACTTCATGCTCCTGTCAGTAACTGCATCTCAAAGCATGTGGATACACCCAGTTCAGAGGCAGGGAAACACTACATTTATTCCTCTATCCCTGGTGCTACAGCTGGGGGCTGAACCTGAGGAATGCTGGAGCCAAACTGAATGTCCTAAAAGAGGAGCCCATCAACAGCTGCTAAGGGACTTGTAAGAAGCTGTTTCAAAAGTGGGGCACTGCAGCATACGAGTCCTTGACATGCTGGTCTTTTGTCTCTGTTTTCCCTTCCATGTTCTCTAGCAGAACTGGATGGAACTGCACTGCCTATTTTCAGGACAGGTTTATCAGACAGGCAGGGGGAAAAATTATCAAAATTAATCATACCAATGGTTCATCTCATCACTCCTGGCTGCCCACAGAAGGTTCTGCTTCATATGAGGATGTTAATCGTAGTTCTCCTGCCCATTCAACACATCCATTTTAGGCAAGAGAAAAAACTAATCCATAATATTTTTTGCTACCTGGCAATAAATTCTCTCTCCTTTTATTGTGATGCCGTTGAACCCTTTCATAGTTTATGATGTGACTTGATTTACAGAATTCATAATGCCACTAAATAGATCTGCAGCTCTGACCTATAAATACTGAGGTATGTGGCTTCTTCATTTATAAACGGGGTTGGTGATGAGAGCAAATTAGATAAAGTGTTGTGGGCTGCAGGAGGTGTGAACTGAAAGGCTACCACTCTGCCTTCCTAATCTAATCTTAATATTTATCACTCCGCTAGAGAGAAGTCTCCTCCTTTCATGATATCTGCATTGCAAATCTTTTGAATTGTTAATGTTTTCCCTGAACAGCCATACTGCCCCCTTATTTACTCTGAGAGGTGGTGAGGGAGTATGAAGAGTGTAAAAATTGACCATTGTTGATGGTCTTTCTATTCATTTGAATGGGGAGAAGAAAGGCACACATAAAAATGTACTTTCCTTGACTTATTTTAGACTTTGAACAGGAACAGAGAAGTTCTTATTTTTAGTCAAGATTTACTTGTGTTAGACTCTATATTCCTATCAAAAACATGAGGAATGTCTTTATTTCCCAGAAAATGGCCATTGCATTCATCATTTTCAGAAGTAACTTCATATTGCACTGGTGGCCATCTCTTGCCCAGTGTTAGTAAGGGGTACTAAATATTTAAGAAATGAATGACAGAAAAGAATTACAAAAATTCTGGCCTTACTGGATTTTTATGCCTGTTTTAAAAACCTGTGGGGACTGATATTATATGACAATGTGAAGGGCTGTAAAAGTTTTCCTGCTACTGGACTAAGAAATGTTAGTGATGACTAATGCAGCTGTCTCAGACTTGTAATAAATTTTTTGTAGTAACCTATACCATTATAGGTTCTTTTTGGCTACATATTACCTGTGGTACTTCAACCATCTGCTAACACTGAGGCTTTAGAAAAAGTGGTCTTACAGCAATTGGGTGCCATCTAGCAATCTTATGCCAGCAGCTACTGAATGGAAAAAATATTGCACTCAGTGAGGAGGCAACTTGGCAAAATCTTGCTTTGATATATGGTTTGCTCTCTTAAAAATGCAAGAACTTGAGAGGTTCAACTCAAATCACCACCATGCCTGGCAGAACTCTTAACCTCTCTTTTCTGTGGCTCTGCCATGCAGGAAGAACAACAGGATCATTATATGCCAAATGCAACTTACTGCTCCATTGAAATAGAAACTTGCTGCAGAGGAAGTTCATCTTTCATTCAGGTTGGAAAGCACACTTGAGGATAGTTTTCAACACAGAACTAGCAGAGCCTATGTGCCTAATAGCCCTCAGGGCATTTCCTCCAGAACAGCCACGAGACAGGAGAGAACAAAGAAATATGTGGATGAGAACATGCTATCTAGGTAATTTGGAATCTAACCTTCTGTGTCTCCTTTCCATTGTTTTGTTCTTTTTCAGAGAACCCATTAAAACTTCAAGGGAAGTAAGGAAGGGACAAGATATTATAAACCTCTTTGAATTGTCTTGAGCTGCTCCATTGTCAAAATTAAGTTAAACAAAACTGCAGAAAGCAGCTCTTAGGGCTGACTCTCCAAATCTTTTCAATAGATACCGTTTTTCCTTTGAAAGACACTTCAGAACCTACACTATTCTCTGGTTTTTGAGTGCCATATCACTCAAGTTCCGTATTTTCTGAACTACATGATGGTCGAAAACTTCCCAGAACTGGCAAGCTGTGCCTGGGACTCTCACAGATCTAGTATTTTTCTCTTTTATCTCCTACTTCTTCTGGAACTCTGTTGCTAACTGAGAGCAACTTACTACTTTTATAAAAGTATAAGAGATAAAGTGAAATGAAAAGAGGCTTTTAGAGTTTGAGAGAGGGGAAAAATTAATTAAAATAGTACCTGAGGTGAAGTACAATCAGGGAGAATGTTATCAATTATTCTTTACAATATAGCTTTTTAATGGAAGCTCATCAGCTAATCAGCCAGGGCTAGCAAAGTGTTCTTCTCTCTACTCAAGTGCCTGAAGTCAGAGTGCAACCAGTCTATCAGATTTTCTTGTCTGTTAAACAAGAGCATAGTGTAGGTAGTAGCAGTCAGAGGCATCACTGAAGAAGAAGCACTCCAGGGCTTCTCTACCTCTCCCCATCTGGAGTTACAAAACTTGGATTTGAACTAAGCAGATCTCCCTGACCTGCAAAGAAATATAGAAGTGACACTGTTGAACTCCCTCCCTCTGCCTTTGAATAAATAAGGCACTGCTTCAAAATCAGTTGGTTTGGCTCCCCATGATGAGAACTTAGACCTGTTGAGCCCAGGTGAGCCCATAGTGAGTAAGACAGATGAGTGAAGGTGCCAGCAGCACTGAAGTTTCCCATCAAGACACAGAAATAACAAGATCTTCCACAAAAGAGTGTTCCTGGAACGAAAGGGTCAGAATGATAATTCAGATTTTTCCTATTGAAAAATCCTTTGAAATGACCCCATCTTAAATAACATTGTCAAGATTGTCTGGTTGTCTATGCTTGTGTAAAGATATATTATTTTAGTAGCAAATGAAATCATAACCATAAATAATGGAGAGATTGGTGTATCTCATTGAAATAGATACAATTTGTCCAAAATGAGCACTGTGGTATTTCAAATCTGGGCTAAATTTTGAATGGATTAATGAGACTCAAGTAAGATATTTGAATTGGTTTTAGACTTACTTACTTCAGTGGTACTTAAATATCTCTCAAACACATTAATAAGGGAAGGCAAATCATCATTAAATTGAAAGATGATACACACATTCACATTATTTAAATCAGACCAAATTTATCTGTATAGATGGAGATTTAATAATTCAGTTTTCTGACACATTTTAACATTTAACTCTGGGAAAAAAACATTTCTATGCTGATTGCCTTCATTGCATTTTTAAAGTTAGTTACTGTGCACAGCTAACAGCAGGATCTGTGTCTGCAGAGGCTCTGTTTTCCCTTCTGGCAAGAAAGAGGTGATAGAGTTTATCTCCATTTTCTACAGGTGTGCCATGACCCTACTCAAGCACCTTGGGAAGAAAACCATTATTTAAAATGGATGTTTTCCTACTGTATTTACAGAAAGCCATGTCCTCTCTATCCCCTGTTAATCCCCACACTTGTTTACGTCTGCAAAAGTGGTCAGCCTTTTACAGCACCCCAAAGGAATATAACTCGTTGGCTTGTAAACAGATGAAATCAACCAAAAAAATTGCCTTTCCAGGTTTAAAAAAAAAATACAATCACAAATGGAGCACAATGAGAACTTCATGCCTTGTGTAATAAAATTAAACTGTCAAAAGCCTCCTGCTGTGTCCATGGGGTTTGATGTTTATTATAGAACATCACTACTTAAAAACTGAAGGACTGGCTTGGCCAATGAAGAAATGAGTGGAAACATGTAGCATGGCATGCACACATAAAGATATGTGAATGAATTTAAAGCAATAAAAAAGATTCACATGAAAGGAAGTGAGAAGAGGCAGAAGTCTTTCAAGCCACAAAACCAAATTGTTTGGTGGAACAGCTCTTACTGTCTACAGTTTTCCCTTCATGTCCCTAGTGGGCAAGGAATGAGCGTGGCTATGAACATCCCTTAAGCAAGGACCTGAAGGGCTTTGTCAGGAGGTACCAAGCCCCACTTGAACTGGCAGATTTAGGCCACCTGCCTTCCCCAGGCAAGATATTTTGGTACACCTGAGATCTGTCCCAGAGGCTGCCAGAACAAGAATAACATTGTAGGAACAGGGCCTGCTCATTTGGCATAAGAATTAGAGCTGACACTGGGGCAGGGTTACAGCTGGGACTTCTTGTTGGCTACACCTACACTACAAAATTTTGTTTGCTCTCGGAAATGGTCTTCAGCTCCTCACTAAATGGTGTGGAGCAACTCAGAGCAGAGTGCCTTGGAGACCCCTCCAGAGCAGAGCAGCTGGCTCCATGTTACAAAGCACACAGCCAGGATGCGTGGGGTATCTATTTGGCTATCACAAACCAGTGGTTTTTTATGTAAAGTTTATTGCAGATGAAAATTTCTCGAGGTATGTGGGCTTTGTTTTGGCATGAAACCTGGGTATGGGGTGTTTGTCCTGGAACATGGTGGGGGGCCAGCTGCAGACCAGGATGTGGAAAAATTGCTATGGTAGAGTTGAAGTAGGCTGTGCAGATGGACTAAATCCTCCATGCTGCCCACTGGGAGTAGTTCCTGAGCTGGACTTCCCCAAGAAGCAAACCCAGGTTTTTATTTTAATCTGTTTTTATTAAATGAAGCACATAAGCTTGTTCCAAAAGAAAGTTGCCATAAGAAAATTAACATTTCTGCAGCATGAGCAATTATATGATCAGTTCACCGAGGGATGAAATGGGAAACTAAATTATTAGACAGTGTAGAAGTAGCAGTGATTCTGATATGGCTTCAATAATACATCTACTACATCTTTCAGTTACTTTCATAAATATAAAAACATTGTCAGTTAACTGTTCCTTACCCAGTAAGGAACATGTTGGAGTATGAGACCAAGGCTTTTCATGCATATATGTAGAGTCTCCTTTAAAGAAGGACAATAAGGAAAGACAGCTGTAAAATCAGATGATGACCAGCTGTACCCTCCTTGTCTAGGCTGGTCAATGACTTTCTGATTGTCCAGATAAGGACACAACATAGATCATTCAGCAAGAAAAATTCACTTTTTAATTGTAATTCTTTAATAAGGATTCAGAACTGAACAGTTGCTAGCAAGGATTGAGACTGGGGAAGAAGGAGTACTCTGAGGCAGTAACAATAGCATTTTCTACCAAAGGGAAGTTCTTGAAACAGTTTTCCATTAATCAAGTCATGAAATCATGCCTATAATATTAATGAGGTAAGAATATTTCCCCTCTTTTCTATGATTCTGGCAAAAGAAATCTTTACTAGTACCTGTTTTTTAAGCCCAAATATTTGTTACTCTGAAATCAGGAAATATTGGTTTGCCTCATGAAGCAAAAGAATATTACTCCTGTCCTTTCTGGTGTGACAACCAATTTGGTTCACTCTCCTTATCGCTTGAACCACATACAAATTTATCTGTTGCTGAATGGCAATATAATTAATCTAGATTAATTTTCAGGTTAAATGAGTTTATAAAGACAGAAAAAGAAATACAATAATCTAGTTAATATAAAGACATGAAATACCTTTGTGAAGTAAAAACTTCCTAATACACTTGTCTAAAAATTATAAAAAAGTGGTACTGCTATGCGTAGACTGAGAGTTGTACCAGCCATTCAGTGGTTTCCAGGCTTCTCTTTCTGTGTTATACACTTTGTTTGAAAGGCTGCACTGAAAGTCGGGGAAGAACAATAGGGAAAAAAAGATATATGAAAAATAAGAGGGTATTTGGAGAAACATGGAGCTGTACCAGTCCCCCAAATGAGCCTATGTATAATGATCACTGTACAGCAGCCTCCTGAGAAATATTCAAAGATCCTCCACACAAAACCCTCCTGCTTGTCTGAGGCATAGACAACATCTTCAGCTGGATAATTAGAGGGCAACATGCTGGCAAGGAGTCTGTGTAATCTATATAACAATAACATTAAGAAAAAAGTCAACATTCTGGGGACTATGCCAGCGATCAGGGCATGATAATTGCTATAATTAAAAGCAAGGCAAATATTGCAGGAAAAGTAGGTCATTCTTCAGGCTGTGTATCCCTGATGCAAATGAAAACAATATAAAGAAGATTGTGTAACGTGATCTAAAGCAGACAAAAGTGCTGCTCTTCCAAGGTTGCTGCAGACCCTTCATTAAATGCCTTTGTTTCCATATGCCCCACCAGCAGGAAATGTTTCCATAAACACAGTTGAAGCTGTTGCAGTCTGGTACAAGGACTATTGGAGAAATCTGTTGTAAAAATGCGGTGAAAGGAGCATAATTAAGGCCTATTGTGTGCAAGGGTGGTTTAAGGAGACTGTGATACTGCATATTTGAGAGCTGGTGAGCTTAAGTGCTGGGGTTTTTCTGACAGTAGCTCCAGCACTGAATTTTAACACGTGGCTTTGCACTTTCAGAGACGTTGAGACTCCAGTCAGTATGTAACATCTCTTTGAGACACCTGAGAACTGGTTTCTGAGGGAAAGGACAAGACACAATAACAAGAAAACAGAAGGACATTTCCTTGCATCATCTCCAGAAGCAGCTGGGCTGGACACTGACAAAGATTCTGTCCTGCTGAGGGTGTCACTTCTCCCTTTCTCTGCTAACCTCACTCCCACCAGATGCACAGGACTTGCCTAACTTTTACAAAGAGATCGCTGCATCCCCACATCTCAGCCCATGCTATTTCCATCTTCTTTTGCCTTTCCTGTCTTCCTCAAAACTGTCTCACTGACTTCTCCCCCATGCAAATCTACATTTGGTCTGACCACTACAGGCAAGTAATGTCCCCCCATGTGCTAATTCTGAAGTTTTTATAAAGGCTGCTGGATACAGACATTCTCACCATGAAGCCCCTTGTGTCAAGAGCCTCACATTTCCTTCCATGCTTTTTGGGTGCCCCTGTTCTCTGCTGCCTTAACCTGGGCTGGGGATTGCACACTGAGTGCTGAGCAGGGACTCTGACCTGACAGCAGTGTGTGGGACAGGTCTGTGTGGGACAGGTGTATTTCAATGGAAAAAAAAAAAGGAAATTAAAAAAAAAAAAAGTATTTGAGATATTTATTGTAACTTTTCATTATAAGGATCTCAACTTTCCAAAAATCCCTACATTTACTTGCTTTCCCATGCAACTGCAAAATTGCGGTGTTGAATGCAAGGTTACAAGAATTTTGCTTTAAAAGGGAGGGGCTATACTTAAGTTTAAATTGCATTCATTTGAAGGAATTCACTAACTGTAAACTCTGTTCCTCTTAATTGCAAAGATTCATTGATATCCATGGACTCTTTCACTCTGTATCCAACTTTGTTTTAAATATTTTTTACATATATAATTTACCTAAAAAAGTGATAGGAGTCGCAAGTAAGATTCAAAGTGCACAGATGTTTTACCTTAATAATTAGGATAGCAAAGTCATTTCTCTGTGAAACAATGGGCTTGATTTAGTTAGCATCCTGTAATGAAACTATTTAGATAATCAATTCAAATTAGGGCACGGAGCTTCTTTGGTAAACTACTGCGTTATTAACCTTAACGATGTCAATGTTTGAAGTTTTCTTTTTCCTGCTATCAAACTCAACTTATTAGTGTCTAAGGTAAAAGTCACAAGTGTGCTTCATACTGAGAAACGTATTAATGTTTGTAATTAAACACAACAACTGTCTAGCACAAGGTGAGAGAATTGGGAAGTTGACTAAAATTTAGAGATAGACTACAATAATGAATTTATCCTTCTAAGCCTTTTCCTGAAGGTCTCCCTGTTGTTATTTGGTTTAATGCACCGAACTAACAGCAATTTAAAAATGCAAGAAAATAATTATTTTGGCTATACTTGTGTAAGTTATGTATGTTGCAAAGAAGGCACCAGTATGCAGAAGTTGAAAGTGGTGGATCAATGCCTTGGGTTAACCTTGGCTGGCTGCTGGATGCTCACACAGCCACTCTTCCAGCCCCTGTCCAAGAGCCCAGGGGTGACATGAAGGGCACCCACCCATCTGCTGCAGTGTGGGGTCCTGCACAGGCTGCACTGAGTGCATCTGCTCCAGCATGGCTCTCTGTGGGCTGCAAGGGAATCTCTGCACCAGTGCCTGGGGACCTTATCCCCTCCTCCTTCTCTCACCTTGGTGTCTGCAGGGCTGTTTAATTCCTGTCCTATATTCCTGTTAGCTACTGTGCAATCGTTTACATACTATCCATGTTTCCTCTGGCAGTCATACACCACCTGTCTATCTTCTGCTTATGACTTTGAAAAAGTCTGAAATATACTTTCTTCTGCTGTTTTTCATAATTATTCCTGACTCTGCTGAGCATTTAGGACAAACCAATTTCACTGTGGGAAGAGTTGTCCTTATAACTCGTCTTTCCTATTAAGTCTTGTAAATCTTAGAGTGAAATGGACACTGATATAATTATAGTCTCTGCAAAAAAGACTATTCAGAAATGTTACTATGCTAGACCTGAAAATTTAGTTATTTTCACTGCTTAGAGTTGTACCAGCAGACTAAAGCCAGGCAAAAAATGAAGGCAAATCAATTAAAATGGGGCCGCTGAAGAGGATAGTTTCAGGATACCAAACCTCATGCCCCTCATTACTCTGCCAAAAGAATTTCACAGATCCCATGCAGAGCCTGAGAATTCATGTTGGAATTAGAAACTACCTCCAAAAGACTGAGAATATATCCCTCAGAAAATAATTTTATGGTATTGTCCTCTACCTTTCTGCTTGCATCCATTTGAATTCCGTGAGCTGCAACAAGATTTCTTTTTTCTCAGTATGGCTTTTCCAAAAGTGTATTATGTTTCAGCACAGGTATTTGCAGCAGGTGATTAAGTATCCTCATATTGTGCTTCTTACCCTCTAACTGCACTTCATTTGCTCATATTTCAATTCTAGCTTCCAACCTACCTCTGAATGCTGTACTATTTTTCCAATATCTTTGTCAACTCAGAGACACAAATTATTTGGTCTAGGGCGTGTGAATCGATCATCCATTCTGTCACTGAGGACTGCTGTTCTGAATCC
Source organism: Passer domesticus (assembly GCF_036417665.1). Lineage (NCBI taxonomy): Eukaryota > Metazoa > Chordata > Aves > Passeriformes > Passeridae > Passer > Passer domesticus. The sequence continues at coordinate 32,813,605 of NC_087475.1, read as the reverse complement.
AAGTCATATCTTGTACTCCTCAGTGGTCTTCTTCTGCAACATCCCAAGCTTTCTTTAACAGGGTTCTGCTCTTTACCATTTTTTTTCTTACTTAAATCCTCACTTTGTGAAGACCACTTGTGCACAAGTGATTTGTTTCAATTACACCTCACATTAATTTATTGACCCAGGTTATCCTACCTATCCTATCCTGTTTTTAAGATAGAGGAAAAGCCAGGTGAAAATATCCACAAGACATAGAATACAGAACAACTTTGTAAGAGTTACACTTCTCAATGGAAAAGTAATATGCTGGATGCATGGGCCAGGGAACTTCTGTATTTTTGAAGGCAAAATTCCTGCATCTCCCATTTGCTGTCAGCTCCATGTACAGTAGCAGCTAAGTCTATCACAATATTTTCAGTGCATGCTGTGATGTGTGACAAACTGATTAATAGTGTATACAAGTTGTTGTGTCTGCCAGTGACTGAAGCATAATCAGGATTCTCTTATGTCCTCTTTAAGCTCATTCTCTTGGTGGAAGCAGCCACAGTCAAGGAAAAATCCTCCTTGGTGAGAAGTTTTCTGTCTTCCCAGAAGAAGATGCTGCTCTTCAGCACCACATTCCAGCACACTGCTTCATGAAGAATATGAGCAGTTTTCCCTGTCGCAATGTTTAATGGAGCAGTGTAAGGCCCCAACCAGCTTTCTCAGTGAGACTTTTGAAAGGGCTTACAATGGTTCATGTACTCTTAGAGTCTGTTCTTCAAGTTTTGTTTGAAGGAAGCGAAAACTCCAGGAAAAATCTCTAGCACACAAAGATCCTTTAATTCTAACAGCTGAAGATCTTTTTGCTCCACTTTAGGCAGGATTTACTGTGGAAAAAGAACAGTGTGGAGGCCTCCAGAGAGCTGCAATTCAAAACAAGCACAAATGTACAAGCAAAAACCTACTTTACAGGGATGCAGCATGAGAAGCTGTATCCTCAGTGGTTTTTTAGCACACAAAAATAACTTTCAATGGTTTCTTGTCCAGTTAGAAATAATTTTCAGCATATATTGGCAGCACATTTCTTTTCTGTGCTCTACCTCTAAAGGCTGCTCCTCAAAATGGAATAATTCAGAAAAGTGATAAACTCTTTCCCTCATCTCTGATTTGAAAATCCAAAGAAATCCAAGAAACCTTCATTGGAAGAGACACATCTGCTGAAGTTGAAGTGTCAGTATTGCTTCCTCTTTTTTTTCTCTTCTTTCAAAACACAAGTCAGATCTACTCTCATTTAACATCTTCTAATTTAAGTTGGAGGTAGTTTTTTTCCAAAGTCTATTACAAAATAAATGTTCTGTCTTCTACAATTAGCAGAGAACACTGGCCAGCTGCCCAAGTAACTAATCAACATGAAACTTTTATCAAGACATACTGCAAAGGATATACACTATTAGGTGCCAGATTCTATCACTTTTTTTTTAATTCTATCACTAGTGAATGAAAATTTCTGCCACAAATCAATTTCTTGATGTTTAACTTTGTCTTTGAGAGGATGATAACTATCATCAAATATTTTGAGACTCCTGCAAGGAAATATTTTGTAAATGCTAATGCCCTTATGGAAGAAATGCTGTAAAGTAATCTTCACTTATTGCTACCCTATCCTTCAGATGAGCAGAAAAGAGTTCTAGTTTAATTGCACAGCAACACAGCCAGAAATAGACACAGACAGTGACATCTGCACCAGAATTTCTCAGCTAGTTTGAAAATTTCTAACAAGTGCTTAGTACTGTAAGTGGTTCCCTGCTTAGTAGCTGAATGCTAAACTGCTCTTGCCTAAAGAAAATTTCAGGTGCTTAAGAAAAACGAATTCATCTCCTTTGCTCTATTTTGTGTTTCCTTAGCAATCCAGCTACTAAGGATGTTTGTATCACTCTCCAGAGAAGTGTTCAGCTCCTTGATATACTTTATGGAAAAAAAGCAATGGGTGTTTTTTTTTCCTTTGTCTTTGTGTGTGCAGATGCCTCAGTTGAGAACCATATAACTTTCTTACCACTCCCTCAAAACTGGGTGCGTTGCAAAGCTGCACATGGTAACCAGCCTGAACATGCCCTGTTCTAGACCAGAGATTTAATTTTTGTCTTTTTATCTTACTCAAGAAAAAAAGTTTTCAACAGATCCTTCTTCTTGGCTTCTCCTTTTGTATGATCCTTACAAGAAAAGGAATTCATTAATGCCATTAGCTGCATCCTATAAGGCTCCCTCACAAGCTAATAAGCACATGGTCCAAAGATGTATAGTTATGTAGGCCTCAAAAAGGATTCTAGGTGCTCCCTTGAGCTTTGGGTGTCTTCTCAGTTCTCCATCTGCTGCAAAATATCCACTGTATCTGAGGCACACTGAAGATATAGATGTATGACTAGTCTGTTGAATTGCTGAATTTATAACAAGATTTGCACCGTTATTGCATATAACCCATTGCTATTTTCTTCCCAAAAAAGAAGTTGTTATAATTTTTTAGCAGGCAATACTCTATATCAGAGCATACCAGCACATCTGTGTTGATATGTGATTCTAGTCAGACAAAAAAAAATTTCAAAGAATAATACCCCAACACTTCATTCCCTTCTGCAAATCTCCTGGTGGGGCTCTACAGTCAGAATCTGCTTCTCATCCAAGCCCCTGCTCTACTCCCTGATGAGAAATTACATTTTGTTTGGATAGCAGACTCTTTTCCTCAAGGTGTGCCAAAGTCACTGACTTGCACTTCAGTGGCTGGTGACAGCAGCGTGCCCACTGGCTCCTGAGGACTGCAGCTGTTTGTGCTCTTCGCTGTTCAGACTTGAATGTGCCTACGGGACCTCAAGGAAAATGTGCATCTGAATATCTGAGGCTGTGTTGTACAATATGTTGTCTAATTTCAACACTGTGGTATGCCGGCTTCCCTAGGAGGTTTCTTAATGCAGTCTTACTGCTCGATATCCTCTGGTGGCTGCACTGCTCCTAGCTCACAGGGGAGGTGGCAAAGCAAAGCCACTTGAAAACAAACACTGCTCATCCTTGATGGGGAGAGGAAGGAAAGTAAACAAAGACTGTTCTGGCAGTGTGACAGGAGGGATCAGGCAGCCTCTTCTCTTTCAGAGGCATTGGCAGCCCCCATTGGCCAGGCTGCACATGCTGCCTGGTGCATCCAGCTGTGTCCACACCGTTTAGTTGCCCTCAGTGGAGACAACACCCAACACCTTCCATGCACCAGCTGAATGGGGCAGCTTGTCCAAGTGTGACTCTCACAGAAATGAGGATCTTTTTGAGGAGGCGAGCAAGGTCATAATGGCACCACCCCAAATGTTTTAATTCTATGGACAGAAAAAGTGAATGTATTAAGGTAGACAGGGTTATTCCATGATGCTGCTGATGGTTAAAATCATGTTTTGAATCAATGTTTCACTGCAGGATATTGCCTCCGTAATATACTGCATCAATACATCAACAAAGGGGTGTAAGTCTGATACTTCACTGTTCCATAAATCATCCTCCCATCCCCAGCTGCAGAATTTATTGATTAGCAGGATGGTATCTGGGAGGGGAAACATACAGCTGTCAGGATGGTTTCTTTTCCTAGTGTTTACACAATAGGCAGAAAACAAATTTCTTACTTCCTTTTAGATGAGCATGTGCTATGTCTGGGAAACAGGACCAGCCTTAGATCTCTCTTCCCCTAGATCCCCTTGTGCTGCTGTCTCTGCAGAGGCACATTTCCCATTCCCATGGAAACAGGATGAGGAGCACAATTTGCCTCTCTGCAGAGGACCCTCTCAATAAAGCTGCCCAGAGGTCTTGGCTTCTCACAACCCAGGCAGTGACACCAGGGCTCCCTTTGGAATCTGAGGTGCCCTTGGACACGCAGACCAGTTCCTCCCAGCAGTTTTCATTCCCAGAACCCCATGTTTTTCTCTTCCAGAAGCCCCAGTGCAAGACACAAAGCAGCTATTATTTTTCCTATGAAGCAACAGGGATACCTGTCTGCAGCCTTTACTACCTGTCTACCTACTAACATTTTCTCCCTGGATATTTTTGTCTAATCCAGGGCCTGGGAGGAATAATGTTTTTCATCACATCTAAAGGAAATATCACAAAACTATAAAACTTGGATGATACTTTCTAGAAATGTCTCAGAATAAATTAAATTAAACAAACTAGATTATTGAAATCCTCTTTCAGGATTTCATTGTTTCAGAGATAATGAATCCAATGGTCAGTATCTGCCATTTGGGAATGATGAAATGAGTTTTGTGGGAGAAAAAAGCAGAGACAATTTGCAATGAAGGAAGAAATGAAGGTGATGCAGATTTCAGGCCTATGCTATGTTGTTATAGGAGGATGAACTTTCCTGGTGAAAATGCGGGCTCCAATTCTGCAATTGTCCTGTTTAAACATACAAATAAACCTTAAAAAAAAAAAAAAAAGAAAGAAGGAAAAGAAAGAAAAATAAAAAAAAATCCCCAATGAAGAATCCCCTTAATATTACCTGGTAATCAACATTTTATTCAGAGAATTTCTTAACTTTTCCTATGACCACAGATCATGTTAGTACTGAGTACTGCCTTTCTGGACTTCCAGTGTCTACACAACTGTTCTCAGAAATTTCTCCTTCAAGGAGAGATGATATACGCCAACTATCAGGTTTCTAATCCTGATACCTGGGGCCAAACAGCTGGCGATTAAAATCTTTCAGCAACATGAGTTCTGAGCAAAGAGTCAGTCACGATTGCTTCAAAACTCCACTTTCCTCTTGGTGAAATCAGGTTTTAAGGTTATTTTCTAGAAGGTTGGAATTGGATGTCTTTTTAGATTAGTAAATCAACCACTACATGGATTAAGATAACTAATAAGAGGTTATTAGTGTGGAATAAAAAGATAGTTAAGGGAAATTTAAAAATATATCTATTGTGAAGTAGTTTCTGATGCAGGAAACCCTTTGCTATAAATGAAAGAACACAATGAGAATAATTCTAAAGAGACCATATATATAGCATAAATAAAAAGTATAATCAAAAGTTGAAAAATGAGCAAACAAATTATAAACAAGTTTTTGATTATTATGGGATTGGTAACTAACAAACAGCAGAATTATTTAGGGCATTAGATGAAATGTCAATTTTCATTGACTTAACTGCAAGTAGGATCTCACTACTTGTTAATTTTCAAAATATTTTGTGCTTCCATATTTAAATTCATAGTATCAATTTCAGGCTTTTATGGATCTTGACACTTTTAATATTTAATGTTCATAATATTTTAATTGACAAAATTCACTGGAGAAGTCATAATGTAGTAAGATACGCAAATTTTCAAATGTTTTAATAACAATTGGTATCCTTTTTATTTTTCTTCAGCAAAATACTTGATCCCATTATGTCCTCTTGAAATAGAAATCTGATTTGAAACAGCACCAATTTAATACAGTTCATGGTGCACTTTTATGTATTTTACTTGTTTCAATTATTAACTTTGCTAAATGGCCATATGGAAAGTACTTTTTAATGTGCTGCTAATGCCCTGATTTTGTACCATAATACATGTTCTCAGCAAAAAAGAGGAAGTTACATCAGCTTCTATCCTCATGCCACTTAGTTCTGACTCAACTGTTTTCATTGCAGAGACAGAAAATCCATCAGCTGATATAACTGGACATGCTTTGAGGGTCTCAGCAATCATCCAGCTCAAATTCCTATTTTGTGTTTTTGCAGACTGCAGACAAAGAACAATAAATAGATGTTCCCCATCTCTCATCCTCTAACCCCAAGACTGATCTGTGATGCCAACCCAACTTGTGCAGCCACAGGTCAGTTTTATCTGATCTTTGTCAAAAACAACACTCAGGGAAAACCAAGGGCTTTTAAAAAGACTCTTCTTCCTGTTTCACCTTCACAGGAACTTCCAAGGAAATGGATGCAGCACCGTGTGTGATGGTCACACCAAAGTCAGTTTTAGTTCATGAGTTATGTCCACTTTCCAGTTCCATTCCAAACATACTGGGGCAACATAAACCACACTCTTCAGTTCATTCATTTCATGCCTGATGAATTTCTTGTAGAACGGAGCCATGAATTTTTAACAACTCTGCAAATATGAGGGAAAATAATATATATTCATTTCATTATTTTCTAAGCAATTTGACAAGGGAAGTTTTCCCTGTGCTCCCAACAGAGGAATCTTACATCAGCTCAGATACTTGCTCTGTGTGCCAAGGCAGTATTTCATGCTCCTGCTCTGGTCAATGCCTCACAGAGAACAGAAGAAAGGTTGATATCTGCTCTCGGTTCCAGATCAATTTTCCCGTTCTGACTGTTCGCCAGAGGAGAAAGGAACATTATAACTTTTCTAACTACTCCAAACTGCCTGGATTCCTTGTTGCCTTGAGAGAAAAGATCCTTGAAAAACAAAACTTCAGCGGAACTGCTGCTGAGGGGCTCACAAGTCACAGCTTTAGATAAGTCCCATCTTCCTCATTTTTCTCTCTGTCTTCTCTTGAGCTACACCTGCAGCTTCCTACTAATAAATCAGAAGTCAAATACACTGCCTTAGATTTTATCAGAATGTGCACAACTGAGTGTGAGGGCAAGAGGAATCTGCCAGAGTTGTGTTATGTATGTTCTTTGTTAATTTTATCCTATTTTGGAGTTCCATGGGTTAAAAATAAGCTGAACCATCAACTGCTGTGCACATCTGAAAACAGCCTTAGCATACTCAAGGTCAGGGCTATCATGTATAAATATCCTGCAATATTTAACGTATTTTTCAATCTGCATCCCTATAGTATCCCCAGAATAAATAAAAAAGATGTTGTGTTTTTCTGACTGTAACCACTGCTGCTTTTCCTGTTCATTAAAGCTGCATATTTATGTACTTTCTTCCCAGCAACAGTGTCTGAACAGGACTTATATTTTACCTTCACTTTTCTACAGCACAGAAAGCACTGTCACTGCTCAAGAGCTAAAAATGACAATGCTATAGCAGCCTCTAGCCATTATTATTTGCAGTGGAACGTGGTTTTCATTTTTGCTGCCTTCTAAGATATGAGCTATTTCTCCGAATATATGTGCACGCACACATTGCCTCAGAGGAAGGAAAAACCCAACCAACTGCTCAGATCCAACAGTTTAACTAAAAGGTGTTGGTTGATTTATTACCAACCAGTTCCTGTGGCCCAGTCCCAAGCATTGGTCGCCCTCACGTTCCCACCTGAGATGCTGGGGTTTTTCCTGGCCATTTAGAGAGCATGCTGCGATGGGAGGAGGCAGCCTGCAGTCTATTTTCCTGGACCACAGCAGGGAGCTGCAGGAGCTGAGGAGTCAGGGCATGCTGGATTTTGCAGTTCTTCCAATGAGGCAGTAACTTCTGGCAAAGAGCAAGGCCACAGGAGGGTGGCAGCTTCACTCATTAACACCCAGAACCTGGCCACAGACACACAATAGCCTTCTGAGAGGTGTTTAAATCCTGACTTCTGAGAAGAAACCTTCATCAAAGCAGTGCTTGAGGTGCACTGAGAATTTACTGGACCTGATTTTCCTTTTATCTTAGCAAAGTTTTATGACCTCCCAAGAATGAGGTAAATGGAGCAATTGAAAGACAGAACAATTTTTTTGGATAATGCTGCAAATCACAACTTGTAGCAACCTAGGCTCTGATTAGCAAGTGCCTAATCTCAAGCACAGGAGAAATTCCAGCAAAAAAACCAGTCTCTATGCTCAAGTACCCTGCTGAATTTGAGTCTTGGTGACTATTTTCTTCCTATTGATTGACATGTATCCTGAAATTTTCTGGATACATATCACTGCAGGACACAAAACACAGAACCTAATCCAGCTCAGAGAAGGTTGGTGTTCCCTTTCTAATCATCAGTGTGTGTCAGGGCCATAGCAGTGATTTTATCTCAAAGCCTAATTTATCAATTAATTTCCAGATTTATACATCTGTAAAAAAAAAATTCTCAAACTAAGTCACTGTCAATATTTTAAATCTGTTAGTTGAAATGAAAACATGAATTTGATCTCATGCACTCCTATTTACCTACAGATTGGAGCAACCAAATCACTGTTGCACCAGTTATTTGCAATCATTCATGATAATTTATATCATCAAACTCTGGTCAGCTAGAAGCTACTCTGAACATAATGCTCCATGAGTCAGGCTCACAAGTCAGCAGTGGAAAGGAAACCCTGTGGGAGTGTCTCTTTCTACAATGAGAGTGGAAAGAGTCCAAATACCACTGTAGATACTTGATGTTTAAACATCTTAAACAAGCAAGACTATGAAGACTTAGAACCCCACTCCCCCAGGTAGTATCATTAGTGAGCTATATTTCTAAATCACTAAGTTTCTATATCTCTAAATCATGCATTCTGTCTTTCCCCTTCTGAAAATGGTAGAAATTTTGTTCTGAGTTCAGTTGAGCAAATGGGAAATTAACTAAAACCAAAAAGCCTCAAGTGCTTTTCTCTGTTTCTTTTTCTGTTAGTGTTATGGCTGGAAAACAGCAATCAAGTGCAAAATTCATTACCCATTTTTGACAATGAGGTGTCTATAATACAGGTATCTACATGTGAGTCGGTGTTTAAGACTTTGTTACAGTTAGACTTCCGATTAATACAGATTAAGCAAAACAAGGCTAGCATTGATGTCAACTGAATATGCAAGCTATGCAATTGTCCAGCCTAAATATCAATGCCATTTTAACTATATCTAGTTTCTGTTTCAAATATGGTTGGACCTCCCAGAAGTCCTTGATGTCTCTGATACCCCAAAACATCTCATATGGCAACAGGTGGCACACTGAGATAAAGAAACCACGTGCCGTTGACTTGGGCACAATTGGCTGTGCTGCAAGCTTAGGCACATATGGACACACACATGCAAACATCTGAACTTCCATGTCTGCAAGCTGGAACCGATCTGCATCTTTTGTACATGCACAGCAATATGCTGCATCATCAAAACTTAAATTCATCATTATTTCACTTCTGCCTTCAGCCTCCCAAGGTTTCATTTCTGCGTTTGCTTCTTAACCAGTGCTGCCTGTAACTCTGGAGGAGGAGGGTGTAAGTCAGGTCTCTCCTCCCAAGGACATGACTGCTGCAGGCTAATTTGTAAAAGGGGAGGCTGGTGGAGCCACTCAAGCAAATTCAGCCCAATATTTTGTAAATTCAGAAGGCTGGAAAAACAGATTTATGGTCTTCAAACCTCAGCACAGATCAGAGAGAAGTTAATCAGGCAGCATTATACACGTTACATCTCCAGGCAAGGCTTCTGAAAGAAACAAGTAAAGGAACTCACAGAAACCGGGTTTTTTTTCTCCCACAAGCCCGTTTCAGAATATAGAATGCTTCAGATGTTAAAAACGTAGTTTCTTTCTTGTCACTGTGATAACATTAGCTTTAGGTTGCTTCCTGCTGCTGTGTGACAGCTGTTGCAGACATCAGTTGGAATGCACAGCACATAAGTTTGTCATATAAATTTAAGCTAACCAATCTCTCCTCTTGCTATAAAACCTAACCCAGTCATCTTCTGTGTAATATCTGGTCATTGGAATGATGAAGTTGTTATAACAGCATCTTGACTAATTGCATCCATCAATAAAGATGGATTTGACACAAAAAAAGCATAAATTAAAACAATCAATCCACAAGAAAGCAGTCACTTTTAATGCATGATTTATCACAACAACCTGGTATTCTTCTCTCCCAATTTTTAGAAATCTTGTTACCATAACAACTGGATGTAGCCTTTACACAGAGTGGGCCAAATCCTGCCCATGGTGACACAGATGTAAATTCAGAATAACTTTGCTAAAATGCCTGGAAAGACAGTGGTGCAAATACAATCTAATGGGGCAGAATGGGACCCACTATCTCTTTGTGTTACCATTTTCTTCTGCTACTTTGCCTTGTCAGGAAGACAAGATGTTTTTCTCTTCTACTCTGAATAAGCTCATAACGTTGTAGAATAATGAGACATAATGACAGGTTAAACAACAAAGGAGTCGTACATCTGGAATACCATATTAACTAAATTTTAAAACTGTATATTAACAAGTTTTTTTAAGCCCAAGAAAAGACTAAATATCAGAGAGGAATATATTCTCGCTGTTCAGAGGCTACATCTAAATCATATAATATAATCAATAACTTGTGTAATAAGAAAATATAATGAAGGTAAATTCATACTTTTTTGGCTAAACAGAAGATATACACTTTCACAGAAAAAAAATGCCTTGGAGGGTCCTGGGTTTTATTATCTAGAGCAGGAAGCCATGCAGTTAAACCCTTTTTATTTACATGAAACTAATTTCAAAGACATCATAACAAAACATTCTCAGACTTGTCCATCTCTTCAAGGAAATCCATGGAAATTTGCTGTCATGTCATAGTCAGTGAATGGATCATTACACCCAAATAAAGCAGAGACCAGGAAGAAAGTGTGAATCTATTCTATCTGGATTGTTCTACAGAAGCATTTTCCAGGCTGCCAACGAAATAACATTTTAATTAATTATAATAGCAATCAGAAATCCAGTTGAATAAGTTCTTTGGAACTTGGTAGAAATAAATCTGGTAGACACATACCCTAATGATAATTTTAACACCCATTCCTGCTACAAAACCAAATTATGCCACCAAATTATGCAAATTCTGTAGGTAAGCTGGAGAGAAGAATATGCAGAATATAAAAGGCAAGGAATTCTTTACATGTAGTCCACAAAAGTAACCAACCTGCAAACTTCTATATATTAGAGATATATTTTCCCTCATTAAATTCAAAAAGTATGGAGCTGCCATCCTTGACAGTAAATAGCTCATCACATTTGAAGGCTTTCTCCGGGTGAAAGGAGACTCAAAGACCTGAAAAACCTGGCAGCAGGAAGGGAGGTGACTTGCTATATTGAGAGCAATCTTAGAATAATGTCATTTTGGAATGTAATTTTGCAAGCAAACCAAATAGCAGGCATTACTAGTGCTTAGATGTCACTCTGAAGATTGATGCATCAACATTGCACTGAGGCAGTACAAGAGCCTCAGAAAAATAGATTAGCAAGGCTCACTATCCAATGAAAATGTAAGGTTATAAAGTTAAAAAATGCACCTGGCCAGAACATCAAGAGGTCAGTTACTTTGTCTATTTGCCCAAAGGCAGGATCATCTCTAACTACATCATTCCAGATAGCTTTTTATTCTGCTTCCATTTAAAGACCTTCAACAAAGATGTTTCACAATTTCCAGCCACTTCATTTCAATGGTTCGTTATCTTTGTCATTAGAAGACTCTATGGTGCACTTGAGGGTGTGATTTCAGCATGGATAGGAACTGCTGCAACATCTTTACTGCAAGATCAGGCATTAAGAGCCTTGAAACCATCTTGACACAGGCTGCATTTGCTGAGCTGACTGGATGCCCATTAGTAACAACAGAAGCCCACAACAGTTTTGCTGATATTGACTGAAACAAGCTGATCTGCAGTATTTTTCTCCATCACCTCCCTTACAGTATGGGTTTCATTTTATTTTCTTTGAGGCTAGGATGTTTCACAGTTCCCTCTTACAACTGCTGTGGCTAATGGTGAACACTATGTTTTCCAAGCACTTGTCCAGAATTTTTCAGATTGATTCAGAATCAACTGGCAGGTGCCTGACTAGTGCTGTACTGCTCAGTGTGTGTACTAGTGAGCTTGTTTCAGCTGGGCTGGAGTTAATTTTCTTCACAGTGGCTAGTACAGGTTTCCTTTCCCCCAGCCCATGCCTCCAAACAGAAACGGAACTAGTAAAAAGATGACAAAATAATAAGATGAAATAGATTCTGTCATGTTTCATGGCAGACTAATTTTTGTGAGTCTGTGCAGTGAGTGTCACTACACACCACAACAGGAAAATGGTATCATTTCAGAAAAAAAAGTGAACCTAGATTGGGAATCCTTCTTCAAAACACTGGAGGTTGAAATGAAACATTAAAGCACAGAATCAAATATAATAGAGGTACTTGGCTAGATCTGACGTGCCTCCCACAGTGAGCGCAGTCCTTAAAAGCAAATTCTCAAATTCTGAATATCAAAACAATAGTGAAAGACGAACACAACTTTTTGAAGTCTGGGAAAATGCCTAAATGATGGCAGATGGCTGGCATTAACATGGGTATAAGGCCCCACTGGCAGCAAAATCTCTTCTTAGCATCTTATAACTGCATGGTTGCGGTGTCCATCCTCCCATCTGCAGGGTCATTTTACCAGATCTAACAAAGAGTGAAAGTAAAGGGCAATGAGTGGGAAAATTATAATTCAAAATAGTTGCTTCCGAAGCATTTGTTGATAAGACCTTCATGGCAGATATGGTAAAACAAGGTCTGCCCTTGACATTGCTGGTAAAAGACAGGATAGAAACATTGGCTGTGAAGAAAGAAGCCACTGAATCTGTTGGAAAAATGGAGAAAGCATCCTACTGATGAAATTTAAAGACTAAATCCATCTAAAAGCCTTCAACCAGGTGGAAATTACTAGGTTAGGGAGTTGTGTGGTCTAGGTTAGGACTCAGTGGGGTCAGGGGAGGAGAATCATCACTGCAAGGCAGCACTGATCTCACAAGACTCTCCCTTTCATCTTATCTAGAGGAGCAGTAAGGAACCTCTCAACATGGGCATCTCAGTCAGTTCCACTGGGATATGATCAGGAAACAGAAACAAATCTGCAGCACTGACCAAAAGAATGATTTTATTACAGTGTAAGTACTTTCAGAGGAAGAAAATGGGAAGTGCAAGAGAGTTCTCCAAATGGAGTGGAAGGACACCACATGGACAGTGTGGCATGAGGGTGATTCACCATGTGCACAAAGGAGCACAGGGTTTTTAGCCCAAAAGCCTGAGAGGAGCTGGCCCTCTAATGCTTGCTGAGTACAACACTTAGTGCAGTGGCACCATACTTCATTGGTCATTAGGCACTGCTTCATAAATGTGATTAAGGGAATCTTTATTTTATAACGCTCTTAAAACCAGAAGCCAAATAGGAGTCTACGTTCTGTAAAGCAGCAGTGAGTAAAATTATGAGACCTATAAATTAGAAGAAATCATCACTTTGAAAAAATAAAAATAGAAATGAAAGAAAATATGCCTGGAAGTGTTTCAAGACAGTCTCCAACCTACCTTCCCTTCCCAAGTCAGGATCTGCTCTTTTTTTTGACATTCCTAAAAAAAAGTTTATCTAACACCTACTCTCAAAGACTGCTACTAATAAAGCTTTCACAACCTCTGGAGACAAACCATTTCCAAATTTAACTTGAAATTCCCCTGAAGCAATTTTAAATGGTTCCTTCTAGCCGTAACCTCTACACACATTTCCCTCTTTTTATTTCCCTTCTTTTGAAGCCAGCTCCCTATTTCAAGGAACACAAATCTGATTAAGTCAGTAATATACTAATTTATACTCTTCACAGCCCTGCTGAAATTATTCTTCCAACAGTGCAAAACTCAGCATGTAATTAAACCTGTAAAATTCTATCTTAATGCAGAAAAAAAGGTTTCAAAAATTTCATTCATACAGACCTGCTCTTTATGCCCATCTTGATATCCCTAATATAAGTCTCTTACAATTTGTCCACATTTTATAATGTCAAATGATTTATTGCCTTCTATCTCTTCAATCAAAGTCTTCAGTAATTTTCTATTACAACAGAATTTCTTTCCATATTGTTTTAATTACTTTCAGTTCAACTTCTTTATATGGCCATATGTGTAATTACTATGACTCTTACTGAACCAGCAGCTTGCAGCTTATTAAGTGGATTCTGCTCCTCCTGGTGTCATTGGGAATTCTGCCATTGTCTTCAATAAAAGCAGGACTAGACCCCCTGAAAGGGCCATATTATTGGATAATTCAGAGCTCTGGTGAGAATTGACACTGGTATATTGACAACAGCATGTTTTTTTAGTTTAGGATATCTTAATTGGATTAACCACTTTGTTTTATATAATGATTTTATATCTCTGAATGCAATTTGCTATGATTAAATAAGAAATGTTCCCTTCTTCAATTGACATCAACAAGAACAGTAAGTAGCTTTCAGTCAAAAGTATAAATTCTGACTTGCATCTCTTCATGCACCAGCAATCTTTGTGTGAAAAAGAAAACAGGGTTAGTGTGAGGAAGAAGGAATTCAGTCTGGTAACTGAGAGTGCAAGAAGAATTAACCCAGTATATTTGTCTTTCAGGTTGTGTCTCAGGCAGAGAGAAAAAGGATTCCAAAGGCTGCACCTACTCACCTGTTCTGGGTAGATGCCAGCTTCACAGGTGTAAACTCTTGAACCCTGTGTGGTTCAGTGTAATGCTGTTGGTTTACACCAGCCAGGGGTGGACAAAGGAAGGCTGGTGAACAGAAGACAGCATGAGGTTGAGGCGGGGGAGGTTTACATGAGATGTCAGGAAAAAGTTTTTCACCCAGAGGGTGGGTGGGCATAGGAACAGGCTCCCCAGGGCAGTGGTCATAGCACCAGCCTGACAGAGTTCAAGAAGTATTTGGACAACACTCATTTGGACATCAAGGCACGTGGAGTGACCCTTGAGGTGCCCTTCACAGGGCTAGGAGTTGGACTTGATCATCCTGCTGGGCACCTTCCAACTCAGAATATACTCTGACTCTCAGACATCTGCTGCCTGAGCTGAAGTTCAGGTCCTTCATAAGGCAGCAGGTGAGACACTTCCACTCAGAGTTTTTGGGAGAGCACTTGGCTCAGCTCCTACCTGCCTTGAATAGCTCTGGCTGATAAGTTAATCAGATTTAGGTGCACTGCCCTAAAAATCAAGCCAGGCTTCACATCTCTCATGAGAACAGAGGAAGAGGCAGGAGATTGCCCTTACTATGACATAACTGCAACTTCCTATGGAGGAAGTGTCTGTCTTGGAAAGAGAGGATCCAGACTGTCTCCACAGGAGCAGGCTGTCAATGACCATATGAGATTCATTAGCACAGTGGCAGGTGCTAACGTTTAATCCACCTATCAAAATTCAAATAAACTGCTTTAGCCTGGGCTTCTAGAGTCAGGTTTTTCCCTAGCATTGAACTATGTTAACAAGAGAAATTCTACTTGTTGGCCCAAAGATTCTAGAATGTCTAGCCAATTTTTAGTTATTTTATTAAATACTACCTTATTTTAACTTTATTTTATCATGGAAAAGCATGCTCCAGAGCAATGTGAGATCCAGTTTACATTGTCTCAAGCAAGCTGCACACTAGTCAAATAGTTTCTAAATCATCAATATGCTATCTCACTTTTCATCTATAATTTCTTCTGACCAGATTCAGGAATATTTGGCCCAATCATTTTCCAGGCAGTAATCTTGTAAGTGATTAAAATGCCTTCTTGGTCACCATTTATTCAGATTACAAAAAAGGAAGCAATTTAACATTTGCTCAGACTTGGGAATTCTTCAAGGAAATTTGCATGGGTTTTTTGCTCTTATTTTGTTTTCCGTTGAAATAGATCCATTCTAGTATTCGTGACATAGAAAAATAATCATCCCACCAGTCTTGCAACATGTAAAAAACTGGAATTCTACATCCCCCTGCTGGAAAGATATTTTGAGATATTGTGTAAGACATTACACCACCACATGATCCTTGCTAACCTGGCAGTTTGGAAAGAAAAACAAGCTGATACCTTTTGAGTTCGTCTACTTTCTCACCTGCAGAGTCCACCTATGGGAATCCCTTTTGGAGAAACTTTCCATTTTTACTTACAAAATACACTTGTCTAAAAGCAGAGCACAGGATTGCTGTAGATTTTTTTGGTAGGATTTGACAAACTTAAATCTTTACAGGGTAAAAAAGGTAAAAATCAGAGCTACCAAATTAAGGTGATAAAGTTGCCTTTGAAATCATTAGGATGAAAGAGAAATTCTGTCAAATGACTGCCATATGCTAAACTAAATTTTACAAAGAAGGTTTTTTTAAATGGCTGCCTGTTAAAAGAATAAGAAAGCTGGGTATTGTTCTGGGCCTTTTTTTTCCTTCTCAAAGGTACTGCTGTAGCAGGAAATTGTGTTGCTTCTTGTGTAAAGCGAGTTGGGACATCCATCAAGATGAATGTGTTTATGTGCATACCTGGTGGCGTAGTTTGAAGTGGTATATTGTAGATAAAAAAACCCTGCTCAAACTTAACACACAGGAAATTTTTGTGCAGTAATTGTATTTCTTTGTTCCTTACTAAAATCAGAGCTTCTACCTGGAAGCATGCAAAGTATTTAATTTTGTAACATAATTCCTTCAATTTCAGGCCATGGTAAGTAACACTTTTGTACATGTCAGCTGTCAATTCCCATTAGAACCTCCAGCTATTACATGGTTTAGATATAGCTGCCTGACGATTACTGCTGTATGTTGTGAATTCATCGCTCCAAAAATGGCAGAATAAATTGAATAGTAAGGATTCTGTATGAATTACCTCAACCTGTGAAATGATAATTTCTGAAAGCTTTATCATGTTATCAGCTTTTGCTGGAGAGGATTTGCAGAGCACAAGGGAAGAGCCTTGGTGGAAGGGAGAAAAATCTCTTCTGACCAAGTGAAGAGAGACCTCTACAGGTGTTTGGTTTTCTCAGTCCAAAGACCTTTGGAAATCATTCCCTGAAACTCTTAAGCAAAAGATGTGCCCAGGGTTCAGCTGCTGAGTCAGAAGTGATGGGAGAAGATCCTGACCATACTCCTGAGGGGAGCTGTGCTGTTCTTGGTGCCCACTTCAGTGCAGCCCTCCTGTGTTTCCCTGGGGGACCAAGCCACATCAGGAAGGATGTACAGGGGGATGTGCAAGCAGCCCCAGACCAGCAGCCAGAGGGGTGGGAAGCCGTGTGGTCCAAACACGTACAGGACTGTTCCTTCCTGCACAGTGCAGGGTGTGCTTGGCTCTGTGGAGGAGCTAATTAAAGGCCAGAGAAGCTTTTAAACAGCCAGCTTCCTTGTGCTTCTCTACAAGGCATGCTGGGGCTCAAGTTACTTATTATTATAACTGGTTTGTAGTCTGCACCAAGGCCCCAGAGACAGCATAAATAGAAGGAAGCACACAGTCCTACAGTCTTGCAGAACATAATTTCTGGTTTAGCTTCTAAGGAGCTAAATCCATCTGCATAGCTAGCAGTCCCTCCTGACAATACTCTTTGCTGCTTGAACAGCACAGTAGGGTGTAACCTCATTGCAGATTTTTTTGTGTATTTTGGAAAGCATGCTATCTTCTCCATTACTGAGTCTTATTGACAGAACTAAAAGCAACCTAATGGAAAGCATGAACATCATTTACAACCATACTTTCTGCACCAATATTCATATCATTTTTCTCTCACATCTATCAACAAGCCTTGCCTCACTAAAAATGCTGGGAAATAAATGAGAGGTAAGAGAAAAAAAAAGCGAAATGGAATTTCTATGACAGATATAACAATGGAAATGTAGAGCTAAAAGCTGCGATTCTATACAGTGCTTAAGCTTTTAAAAATTGTATCAGCTTCCTGTCTAAATTTCCCTGAGATCATTATGTTTTAATCTGCAAGTACCAATATTTTTCCAGAAATTGTAACTAGGCATAGATACTGCAAAAGGTAAGGCCAAATTAAGAGCCGTATTTACTTTTCACAGTAACTACATGTGCCCTGAAAGATCAGGATTCTGACATTTCTTATGCACAAACAAGACCAACAGGTTGATATTGGACTTTTCAGTCATCAAGTGTAAAAATATTTATTGATGGGACTACATGCTGGGGACTACTGAAAAATAAATGTTCTGTTACAAAGATAAAAGATGAAAAGACAGTATTCCAGGGGAAACAGAAACTAAGAAAAATAAGAAAGCAAATAAAACCTAACCAAACAAAAAGCAAAGAATTCTCTTTTTTCTAAATTTGGTTTTCTCATTGGTATCTCCACAGGCTGCATAGTGTTACTATTCCTGTGTGCACGCTCTGCCCCAGGAGATATTTGGAATTGCTGTATCAATCTGTACATTATTTCTGACTGTCTAGCATGTGGCTGCATCAGATAGTTTTTCTAACAGAGGTCTTATGAAATCCTCACAGATATAGCATTGGTGTCTTCAGTAGGCTGCCTGATCAATTCTTCCCTCACCTGCTCAGCTGTAAAATAGATGGAATAATTTTGGCCTGGCAATAGTCAATTTCTCTTGTCTTGAAGATTTTGGGAAGGATATTATCAGCACTTAGATAAAGGTCCTTGCGAATTTCCCACAAATTTAAATACCCATAAGTAAACAAGGAAAAAGTATTGCCATAACAAAATAATTACAGTAATATACTCCTTGGTCATGGCCCATATTTATGGATATGCTATACTATGTATTACCATGTTCTCACAGGCTCTTTTATTTTTTTAGTGGGTTTGGCTAAGTAAATCCCTCTGCCACACCAGCATTACTTCCAGAATCAGCTGGAGAAAGACAGATCTGCTACTGTTTAGAGACAGATCTAGATACAAGGTGGGGGTTCATGCATGTGGACCCAAAGCACCGACCTCAGGGACCTGCAGGTATCCCTGGAGCATCCCTGGAGCACCCCCAGATAAACTGCTGGGGGTGATACACAACAAAGCACTCTATGTAACTATGTGCCATGTGTCACTGGAAAAGTTGTAAGAGGATCTTTTCATTTCCTACCCTTCAGAAATGCCAGTTTCTGGTCTGCTTAGTTTTGCTGCTTCTTTTTTGTGTTGCATCTGGATTTCTGACCCCTCTCTCTCAGGCTGTTTTTTAAGCAAGAGCCCGCACTAAGCCAGTGTCAGTGAGAAGTGAAGGAATCTGCTGTTTCCCTACTCATGAAATTTGCATGGCTCTTGCACTGCCAGACGCTGCCTGTGTTTTCAGGGCTGTGAAAGCTAAATCAAAATATTCACTGTAGCGCACCGTGCTAAGCATAGCTATGGCACATTTCACGGTGAGAGTTTACCTGGCTGCCTTCTTTCAAAAGAGGACTGAAATTGTCATTTTTAGAAAGTAACTGCTGATTTGGGTCTCTTAGCTCCACCTGAGCACTAACAAACAGCTGTGCTGGCTCACAGTGCTTCTTCAGAGGTGCTTGGGGTCAGGCATCAAGTTGAGCATAGGTGCTGTGAGGAGGGGACAAAGGAGCTGGGCACCCAGTCAGTGCTGTGTCTTTTACAGCATGCTGTAAGTAAGACCCAGGTGCTGTGTCTCAAGCTTTTGTTTCCATCAGCCTAATGATAAGCTGCTAGAGCAGTTGAAACTGCTCCATCATGACAAAGAAAGTTGTGTTCTGTCCCCATCTATCTCTGCATGATGTCCCTGCAAGCAGCAGGGTTTCGATCTGCTTGCATATTTCATCATGCAGCAACACTTCTCCAAGCCAGCATGTTGGCCAGTGGATATTTATAATGATACAATTTCTCATCATTCAGAGAGCTCAGTATTTCATTGTACACTTCCTGAAATTCTGTTACTCCATATTCCTGTGGGTCCACTCATTCCAGACCACCCTTTCCTTTACTTTCAATTAAATACTTGAATTTAATGCCATGTACCTCCTGTACTTTTTGATTTAGGTGCTAAGGGTCAGCAACAAAGTAATTAACATCTACAGTGATCTAAATCTCGGACACTATATTTAAGAGTGTTGTTTACAATAAAAAGCTACTTAAGTATTCACATAATTTAAAGATGAGGGACGTGGCTTCAGATGGTAGGACTGAGCATCAGTCTCAAGACTGGTTGAAACTGAAGCCTATGTGGGATACTTGATTTGACCTCGTAGTGCCTATATGCTCTGAGAGACCCAGTCCAGCAGACACCATTTCAATAATGTGACACTCAGACACATTAACTGGTGAGCACTCCAGCTAACAAGCCAGGAGTTACCCTGAATCTGTTTCTCTCTAATTCAAATATATCATCAGTCAGCTATCAGCTAGCTGACTGATTATTTAAATGAATTATACTGTGACATCCTAATATTTATGCATGCACCCAAAATCTTCTCCTTCAGAAGAGCTCAGCAGTAACATGAAAGCTGTTGTAATCAACCAAGGGAGGCAACAGCTGATAAGACATGCACAGCATATCCTGTCCCAGAAAGCCATTTCACCCAAACTACCCAATTCTGTCCAAACATACTCAGTGGCCATTGTTTATATTTCCTGAAGGGATTTAGTAATGACCTGCATTTATAGGTATGCTTTATATGGTTGCACAAGGGATATAATTTGCAAAATCTGTGTTTTCAAAGGTTTTACAGTTTAAACCACTCTAGTGAATTTTCCAAGAAAATGTCATCTACTGTGGCTAAATTATATGTCTAAAATCCAATTAAATAACAGCCTGGCCACACTTCTTGTTTAAACCACAGTTAAGAGCAGAATTAATGCTCAAGCAGATTTCATATTATTGTGTAGAGGATCAGAGGTCTGTATCTGCTAAAGCTCATGGTAGAAAAGTATCTGTAGCCCTTAAAAGATTGAGTATTTACATTCTAAGGAAAGACCTAAAACAATTTCAGCTGTAGGGTGGTAAAGTAAACCTCTGTTTAACAACATATCTGTCATCCTTTAGATTTACTGTCATATGTAGAGTCATGACTATAGCAAAAAAAGGGTAATAAATCTTGTACATTTCATATCTCATGACAAAAGAGATTGATCTATCTATGGATTGCTCTAAGGGCCCAGTAAACAGAACAGAACAGACTGATACCTAAAGCCAGGTCTCTGTTGCTTCTAGTGAAAAATGAAAATATGAATCCAAACTGCAGCCCTCAAAAGGGGGGATAACATGAACTCGAAAGTATGGCCGGTCATGAGAAAAGAAAAAAAAAAGTCAGAGGGAAATTGCGTTCTAGCCTGACTTTTCAGCCTCAGCTGGGAGCAGGAAAGACACAGCTCTGGGAGCTTCCCAGCACCTAACAAGCCCAGAGCAGGGTGCATAGGCCAGTGCAGGCTGACCTGCAAAGCCATGACAACATTGGAGTAGCACAGAAAGTTTCTTTTATTAAGCATGAACTCAATAATTTTGCTATATTTTTTAAACTTTATTTCATAGTAGCAAATTTGTGTTTTCTTATTACAAGTCATTTTATCTCTTAATCTTGCTTAATGCTAAATCTGTGATGAGTTTAACACTGGCTTGAATACGCTCTCCCCATTTTTGGAATCATTCTTCCAGCGTGGAAAATATTCTCTCTGCCACACTAAATGGCAAGATTCTCAAAAACATGAGGTGTTACAGATGCAGATGTTAGCAAATTTGGAAAAAGTGTCCTTCTCAGCAGAAGTCAGCTTGACTATCTTAAGAAAAAGGCAAGGTAATGAAAGAATTAAATGTATGAGTCACTGTAAGATGAATTTGTGAATCTCTGCAGCCTCACAATTCTTACTTTCCTAGCTCTGGATTGTTTATAAAACTCACAGAATCACAGAACCAGTCAGGTTGGAAGGGATGTCAGTGGGGCACCTGATCCAACCTCCTGCTCAAGCAGGGTCGTCCCAGAGCACATTTCACAGGATTGTGTCCAGATGGCTCTTGAATATCCCCAGTGAGGAAGACTCCACAACTTCTCTGTGTAATCTGTTCTCATGTGTAATCACCCAGACATTAAAAAAGTTCAGGAGGAACTTCTTGTGCCCATCCACTTCCTGTGGAACTTCAGTTTCTGCCCATTGCCTCTTGTTCTGTTGCCCAGCACTACTGAGAAGAGCCTGTATTCCTCCTTTTGGCACCTCTTCTTTGGATATTTGTACACATCGATGAGGTTCCCTCTCATAACCAAGACTGAGAAGCTCGAAGAGTCACAGAGCACATGAAAGAAAAGCAGCTTTTAAATAAAATTTTTCATTGGGGCATTACTTTTTACTGCCTTCCCAAGGTCATTAGATGTATTTAATCACTACCTGCCTGTGTCTCTCCTGCCTCCAGAACATTGTCTGTACCTTTTGGTCAGTTTCAAAGAAATCACATTTGATTAAAAATTCACAAAATCTCCATGAAAGAAGATGGCCAAGATGAACTCCCTGAGGTCCTTCCTGAAGGACAAGGGTAGCAGAAAGTGGCAGGGCATGGGAGGAGCCAGCCACCTAATGTGCTTAACTTCAGGGGATTCCCTTGTGAGAGCACCATGATGCTGACCTTCTCAGGCACCCCTGTGGACAGTCAGGACAAGGAGGGATGCAGAATAAAAGCTTTTGGTGCTGCCACAAAATTCTTCCTAACCTGGTGTTTCATATTTCATTATTATCATTATCTTTTACCTGGACTATTTATATCTCTAGCTGTAACCATTTGTTTCCAGTCCCCTGGTTCTTTAAATAAGGCTGTCTAAATGTATTACTGTCATTTTTTGCTATTATTATTTCATTTAATTTTTTTCATGATGTAAGCTGCAGGCATAGCTCTAGCCATTATATGACTGTTTAATTTGAAGTAGAAATGTACCTAAAATAGTTTCTCTTTTCTTTCTTTTGGGACTTACAAGTTTCTTCTAAATTATGAATGCTTCCAGCCTGTTTTTCATTTAAGATATAATTGACTATCTGAATAACCTCTCCATTTTCTGTCAGTTGGGTTATACAGGAGTTCTAAAGTCTTGCAAAGTGTTTATCCAAGACTTCATTTACCAAGCTGATTTGGCTATCCTTATATGAAGGTCAGTGGTAAATGGAAAAATTCCTCTTTTTCTGGCTCCTACTTTCAGACAGAATGAGATAATTTTGAGCAAGGGGAAATATTTTACCCTGAATGATATAGGACATGTAAATCATGTTTCTAATAGTCTTAGAAACTCATGTGATTTCCCTTGAAATCTTTCTGCAGTGGATATATGCCCAGGTCACAACATATTTCAGAAAAGGGGATTTGCAACATTTCAAACAAAAATTTTTAGAGATGCCTTGGCAGAGGGGTCACAGGTATGGGTATGCTAATGTCTCACATCTGTAAAGGAAAAAGAAAGATTCAAGCAGGTGACAAAATCCAAGAGTATGTCCAAGATCAGCCATTTCATGTCAGGGCAAAGAACTCCCCTTGCTCTGCACATTTGTCTCACACTGGTTGCAACTGAGAGGAAATGTCCCAAATGAACGAGGCCAAAACTGCACATTCCTCACAATCCTGTGCTTAGCTGTAAAACTGCTTCTTAGTAAAATGCAGCAGTTAAGGAGAATAATTTTATTTATATCTGCCCTACTTCATAGTCAAATACACAATTCATTATTCAAATATTCCCTGCTCAATATGAGGTATAACTGGGAAGGGAGAAATGCTGACTAAATAGGTCCACAACTGCATCTGTTTGTTGTGAGCAGCTGGAGGCAATGAACTGTTATTAATTTTATTATGTATTTTGTAGTTGCCAGAAGCAAGTTGGATGTAAAGCTCTAACAAGGTGTATGGAGTGGAAATGGTCTCCCTGTTGTTGGCTGCATCTTCTCAGTTAAACTCTTTTTCTTCCTCTCCCACTTTAACCTGTGTGAACAGCGAGTAAATATTCCTGAATATTCCAGTCATTCTTAGGATGTCAAAACAGTTCCAGCTCTGGAATCCTCTCCTATGAACCCACATGGCTGAGCCACCAAGACCAAACATCAAATGTTGCAGGAGTGGCAACCTACCACTCCTTTCTGTTCCTGTTTGCCTCAGATAAAATCCACGGTCATTCCACTGCTCCTTCTTATCACCAAGAGCACGAAGTTCATACTTCAGAGACAATCTCTATGGTGTTAAAATCTTCTGTGTAACATCATCAGTGATTTCATGCTTGTGATGGATGGCCTTGTAATGCGTTACCACGTCTTCAGAGATATTTGGGATGCACAATAGGCCCTTGAAGTGAAAAGGTGACAGTAAATGCCAATTTTCTTCTGGTTTTATTTCATACCCAATGGACTATGAAGTGGATAGGAGTCAATGAAGCATTCTGGAGACTTGTACAAATCATGTTGCCAATGAAGAAATAGGACGTAGAATTTTCACCTCCTAACAAATATATAAGCTAAAAACTTTTGGGTTTGTAACTTGTTTCTTTTGATCAAATGATCCATTGAAATAGAAAAAATGAAGACTGCCAGTTCATTCAATGGCAATTTGGAAGCAAAGGGTGAACTGGAATTTGAAAGCCAGTGTATTACTCCAAAGTCGCAGAACTGAAGACATTAAAAGGGGTCCTGTGAGATACCAAACTCCTACAAAGCACACAGAATTTAATCTATTTTTGCTCTATTTTCCTCATAATTATAAATAGCTAAAGACACACAAAGACATGCAGTTAATCTCATTATTTTACTCTCTTGCACATTGAATTCCTACATTTTGTGAGAACACATACAAGTAAGAACTCTGAGCCAATGTTTTGATAATTTCATCACTGTTTCAATGGAATGAAGCTGCTGGAGTGAAATAATCATGGCACCCACATCACATTTTGAAAAGAGCTATTTTCCTTTTTAGTTCTGAACAGTAAAATATGTTGTTCAGACAACAGCTCATAAGCACCATCAGCATCAGAATTTTAATCTTTCTTGAAACAACAGCAAGCAGCAAGAGAAAGAACTCCAAATAAATTTAGTAGTGGAATCCAGGTATGTGTCTCATCATGGATCTTGGATTAATTCAATTCTTTCTCCACCTCAGCAAGCAGTTTGAGGCTATTGGCAAGCAAGATGGAAGAGATGAAAGTGCCAAGTACGGCAGTACTTTTAGGTTAGCAACAGTGACAGCTATTAACACAGCACAGAAAAGCACAACATTTCTGCAATGAGACTACTGGGGCTAGTGACAGAGGGATGAGGGTAAAGAGACAACCTGCCCCATTCCTGAAAGTTGCTTGCACTAGGGACCAGGTTTAAGAGCAGACAACTTGTCTGTGTATGATGTTTCACGACTAAGACTGAAAAAGTTATTTTGCAAGAAATTTTGCTCCCAACGAGTTTTACTATTCCTCCTGTTCACAGAATATCCAGAAACACCTCACAATTACCTCTAATTTATCCATTGTTGGAATTTACACATTTTGTTGCACATCTTTTCAGTCTTCTGGATTGATTCAGTCCAATACTGAAACTACTTTGGTTAGCTGATAATAGTGACAAATCACACAGTATTGCTTTTGTTCCTGAGTGGTTTAGCATAACTCATAATTAAGAGAAGATTTTACAGGGTTTACAGAAAATCTTGAAGGGGTTCAGGCTTTCAAGGAGTTGTGTAGTAAATGCCACATCCTAAGGTGCCTTATCCCTCGTGCTGCTTCCCCAAAGGGGCACTGCTTAGTGCCTGCCAAAGAGAAGTCTTTGTAGTCAGCAGCCAGCAGGATCAATCCCCAAAGGATCTTTGTCCCTCAGTGGAAAACACATCCTTTTCAGGAAGTTCTCAGCTTCTCACAGCAGATACCGTGTAAGTGTTCCTGAGCAATTGCAGAGCAATTTTCCACCCTCTAATTACAAAGACTCTGCCCTATCTAGAGCATTGAGAGTGTTTCCAGGCTCCTAGGACAAGACTAGCCAGACAAGTGAAGTGGTGAGAAATGAAATGGCCCCAGGTTGGGATGGATGGATGCAGGATTTTGGATGGACACTGCTGAATGTGCAGACCTGCAGCTAGGCCTAGGTGCACCCTGTACGACTTCCTTGTTACAAATCTGGGTATAAAGATTGAATGTTAAGCTTAACTTAGCGACTGAAAAATCAAAATTAAGTTATTAAAGGAAAAAGCATCTAATGCACTTTAAAGATTATTGTTTATCAAATTCATTCAGAATGTGCATTTTAAATTTAAGTATTATCATCTGAGATGACAAATTTAGTTCAGGCCAGTTCTGTGGTAGCAGGCATTGTCAGGACATGAAGGGCTTATCAAATAGTCCACTTGACTGCATTATGTCTGCAAAATCTGACAAAGTTAGAGAATAATTTTTATAAATACATCTATTCAGGATTTATGGTATTAAGCAACCCGTATTCTATCCCCTCCATTTGAGTTTTGGTACAATCATGGCCACAAATTCCCTTTTTTTTTTCCATTTGGAACATGATCAGTTTCAGCCTCTTGCTGATCATCAGTGGATTAACAATCTCTACAGTTACCTGCAATTATTTATTCATGGAAATACTTGCCACACTTGATCAAATCATCTCTCAAATTACTATTTAAAAAATAAATAAATTGAACTTCTCAAATCTCTTTAGAAGATTGTGGAAAATGGGCTTTCTAGATTTCTGAATTATTTCCAATATTCTTTCCTAAGCCCTCTCTAAACTCCTCCCTTCTTTGCCTAAAGGTAACCATGAAACTTAAAATAATGATATCTCTTTTTCTTCCATACAATAGACATAATACCATTTTCTCAGTCAGAAGGAATTTAGTTGAGTCAAATTTTCCTCCTTTTTGGAAATCCATGGATTAAAAGTCATCAGTGCATTGAGGGTTCAGCTGAAAAAGATTTAAAAATTAATAAAAAATTAAAAGGTTGCTATAATTCTAAAACTGGGGATTGCAGTCACTGAAAGAAGGAAATGGAAATTAAGAAAATTTTGCAAGCCGATACTGATCCCAGCTTCTTAGACATATTTTAGGCAGCAAAGAATGGATGTTTCTCATCTCACTCACTAAGTGAGCCTGCTTCCTCCAGAGGGACTCCTTTATGTCCTAAGAAAAACTGTGTCAGTTCCCAGATGTTCTCCAAATGTTTGACACAAAAGGGTAAACTAAGGACAGAGATCTTGCTGTAAATTACTTTTTTCTCTCTTTAGTGGATTTAAATGAGATGTTTATTATCGCCTTAACATTCTTAGAGTGGTTTAGTTCTGTATAATAGCAAAGCCAGTACTAAGTTAATTAAAAGAGCTATAAAGTCTGAAAGAAGCCAGCAGGTTTCTATGGGTTGCTGATCAAAGGGAAAGTGGTTCTTTTTTAAGTGTTTTTTTTCTTGGTCCTTTAGAAACACTACATCTCTCTAATCATGTACGATGTTGCTATGATGACAAAATTACATAAACCCAATAACTTGAAACAAAATAAGGTTGAAAATGGAATTCACCAAAAAAGGGAGAAAAATCAACTTCAGAAAATCAGACCAGTAATTTATAAAAGCAACCACAGATCAGTCTAGAACAATAATATTCTGTAATCACAGCACTTCAATGACCTAGTTTAACAATGAGTAACAAAGGACAGAAATTATGTGGATCAATAATTCACCTGAATGGTAGTAATGCATTCATGTAATAATGTAGTTTGAGTCAATGAGAGAAAGCTATGGCCATGCTCTACCTGGAACTGAGGGAGTTGTGTGCCGGGGTTACATCCCAATCAGTTGTCAAGTTAATGTGCATGTAGATATTTTTAATGTTCAGACCAGTGAACTGTTTGACTCTAATAATACACTTACTTGCACATAATGGAGTTTTGTTTATGTCTGTAAAGAATGGCAGTATTAATGTGATCTATATTCTGAAGGAAAACAAAGCAAAATATTAATTCTTCTCCATAATACCTAAATAAACTTTTTTAAAATACATGTATGCTCTGGAAATACCTTTATACTCTAAACGTTTCAGATCACCTAATTAATTTTCTCCTATGTTATAAACTATTCTCCCTCTCCAAGTATAAATGGATTTCTGAAGCTGGGGGACTTTTTCTGTGAGAGGGAGAAAGAGAAGGTTGTGATCTGTCATGCATATTAACAATGGACACAAAGAAAAAAGGGAAATTTTCTTAGCTTCCTGTAACATTTCCTGTAAAAAAATTGTATTTTAAAAGTACTATTAAAGTGTATCCCAAGGTAAGTTATAGAAAGAAAACCCACCAACTTGTGAATTTTCATTTTCATATCTTAAAATAGATACAACATTGTGTCTGTCTCACCTACAAACCTTTTTACACAGGTATTTTAGTAAACACATAGGACATTTCTTAAAATGTGCTTTTTTCAGGTAAATAAACTTTTGTAGAGAGATTCAAATTTGACAAGTGTTCAGTGGGAAGAATCTGAAGCACAGAAAGACAGAACAGAAAACTTTGTGTTAAACCTAAGAATCTCACTTATATGATCTAAAAAAAGACCAGTCATGTTTTGAAAACACTCTGGGTGTTTACCGGTTTTCTGATAAGTAATTAAGAGAAACATAAAAGTCTGAAGGGTCAAAGCAAGAAAGAATTATCAGCCTCCATGCACTTTTTATTTTGGATTTGTTAGCAATTATAAAATCCTTTGCCACTGAAATCCTTCAGTGATGATAATTTTTTATGTGCCATATCAATGGGGCAGGACAGCTGAAAGATGACAAATTTGACATTAAAATTACATGGCCTTTTGTATTTTCTCTAAGGAACTGGAGGCAATTTGATTCTAGCACAGACATCTTCCAGTGTAAATCTATTTTAAGTCAGAGTGTGAGAAACAGAATATTTAGGTAGTGAGAAATTTTGCAAATATTTTTTCCCAGCAAGTGTAGCCCTCTTCTGCAGTGATAGGATTTGGCAAATTAGGCTGATTTTTTGCTGATCAACTCCATTTCCACAAATGTTCACCAAATTATTTATGCAAAACCAATGAGATGTGTTGTCTTTGCACACTG
Source organism: Passer domesticus (assembly GCF_036417665.1). Taxonomy (NCBI): domain Eukaryota; kingdom Metazoa; phylum Chordata; class Aves; order Passeriformes; family Passeridae; genus Passer; species Passer domesticus. Next base: position 32,785,027 of record NC_087475.1, on the reverse strand, counting down.
TTCACTTTATTCTTTTCCCACACACCAAAATGGGGACAACCTGGTATAAATCCCTCATTAACTCTACACTGGGATACTTCTCAAAAAAGTAAAAAAAAAAATTGATTATCAATAAAAAGGAATAACAAGCTACGATTAATGAACATATTTCTTTCTCTGCATGATTATCTTTGATGGCAAAAGAAAATGGGGGTCAAACCAAAAGCAACCCAAATACCTACAATGAAGATAATTTTAGAAAGTGCTTTCTAAAAAAAAAAACCAAATATTTAATCTGTAGTTAAGAAGATGATCTGAAGAATTCATAAATATTCTTAAAGTTGGTACTGGTATCTTTAATGACTTTAGATCTGTTAATCTATTTCAGACTTTGGACTGATTAAGAACACTGACTGAAAAAATCCCTTGTGACTTGAGTGTACTGGCTGAATACTAAGCCAGGCTCCTGCCATGGATGACACAGTCTTGAGTGTATCTTAAAGCTTTTGGCTGCATTAGACAGAAAGAACATACTGAAATGGAGCTGTTCTGGGGTAATGTATGAATACTGTATTTTGATCTGCATAAATAAGTGTTCACTGCAAGAGTACAAGAGGGCTGTCAGGAGAAACAAGCAGTGTGATAAGGAGAATGGCTAGAAGTAAGACATAAATGAATGCTTTTTGGCTTTCAAATCATTGACTTTAAAGTTTTTGTTTCCTCAAAGAACAGGCTATAGTAACAGTTTCTCCAGAAATACCAAATTTTGCAAAATCACTGTAAAGGAAGGAGTTCTACTATGAGCAGTAATGGTTGAAAGATAAAGGAAATTGTTCAGACAAAGATACTTGTTCATACTCCAGAAAATTAGCTGATGTTTGTAAAATCTTTGGATGTTTATCAGTTCTCTAGTATCATATACATACAATCATATACCTAGTTACCATCTAAAATCTTTCTCTTTCCAGTTGCTCACCTTCTGGGTGAGCATGGCTAATGCCTGCACTGCTCTGCAGCTCAGAGAAACATCATGTGAATATCCCAAGTTCAATCAAGACACAAAGCCTGGCCTGGAGATGCCTTAGGGGAGGCAGAAAAGCACCTACCCCAGGTCACAGGTATAAGACTAGCAAGATGAATTTGGGACATTCTACAAAATTGTAAAATTCCTGCTTAAGACCTAAGTTTGGGAAAATGCATGTGTACTCTTGAGCTTAGAAATGAGACTTACAACTTCATTTATTTCGAGAACTGCAAAGCCATTAGAAGTGGCACTATTGAAAGAAAAGATAAAGAACTTTCCATCCAAAGCTGTTGAATTCTTCACAAGCAAGCAAGCAACTCTCTTCTATAGCTAAGAGAGGTGGCATTTTGCTATCATGACTTATGCCAGTAGTGGGAACTTTGCCAGAGACAGCAGAGAAAATAGTTGCTGAATTTGAAATACTCCATACCTAATAATAAATAAGAGCTCCATATATTACACAAATGTTCTTTCTGGAAAATGTCCTCCCCTTTCAGTCAAATTGCACAAAAATATTCCTGCAATAAATATCATAGACCTTGCTATAAAATCCGTAAGGAAAGTCCCCTCCCCAAATCTGTCTATGGACCTTGCTTTCAGAATAATGTTTCTGTTATTGTACAGGGCATATTATACCCACAGTTTCCAGAAACTATTGGAATAAATAACCCGGTTCAGACTCCCCCTAATTAGAGTCAGGGAAACAATATGTGATTAACAGCCCACAAGAGCCAGTAAAAGCAGGGAAGGCAGAGATTGTGGAAGCAGGGTCATGAAGAGGTCTTGGTGACAGAGAGGTGAAACAGACCTAAAATCTTCATCATATGCTGCTGCAGTCCAATTACTGTGCATTTTGCTACTAAGCTCAAAACAAAAATTGTAGGTTGTGACAGGAGAACATGACTAGGAAAAAGACCCTGAGGAAATGTAAACCTTGCCAAGTACTGAGGAAAGTGCAGAGGAGAACATGCCTTGTCACCCAAAATAATAAACACCACACAAGAAAACACACACCAAAACCCTCCAGAAAGGTTTCAGACCTGGCATCTGAAATATCACCTTCCTGGGCTTGGTTCTGACACTGTTGTACATTGCTGCACTTTAGGATTTGTTTTACTTTAGAGAGATTACTTCAATGGGACTCCTCATATATGCAACCAAAATTAGATTGCTTAAGAGAAATTGCTGGACCAAATGCAAAGACCTTTGAAGGTTTGTGTCCAGTTTGTAAACCAAGCAGGGCATGCTTACAAAAACAGCTGAATATTTTTCAGCTGCAGAAAGAAGGTGTAGAGTTTCTACAAGTAAATTGAGTGCATCTTACAGCAGCTTCCAGAACTATTGTTGGAATTTGGCACCTTCTGTATTTCTCTTCTAGAGATCCACATTATGGATCCACATTATTATATGGTTTGTGCACAAGAAATCTATTGTTCTGTTTGCTATCACAGTAGCAGCTGTAGGATGTTTGGAAGCACCTCTAGTGTTAGAAAACAGGCAGCTGAATACAGCAGTTTGGCAAGGTATAATCTAGGTAGCCTCAGCACTACCCCCTCCCACTTCCACGCATTTTTAGACACTTTTAAGTTGCTGCTCATGGTGGCACCAGTTGCTGACTTGAGTCTCCTAGAAGCCATCAGTGTAATTTTAGTGGTCACCATATACAATTCAATACTCAGAGTAGCCTGTATGCATATGAAGGAGCAGAGGGGGCTGTAGGGTTGGATAGATAAAAAAATCTGAAAATACACCCTTTCTCTGTACAGAGGAGTGAGTGCCATAGCTCCCTTGCTTCTCTTTGAACATCGTTTGCTGCTGAAATGCTGTATTTGTGTCACTGAGGTTCAGTGCCAAGACAAGCATTTGCCACCTATATAGAAGCTTAAAGTAGCACAGAGGCTGACAGAAATACCTTGAAGGCTGACAGAGGGGTGGTATTCTGATGTAGTATACCCTGATGTAGGAAGTTTTTATTTATTTTGAATTATATAAGCACCCTGGGGAGGAATATGGCTTAGATTTACTCTGCTCTGACCCAGCCACAGTGTGTCTGAAGTGCAAAATTACCATGAAGCACTCCCCAAGAGTCTGGAAATGGTGCAGCCCTACTGAATGATAGATTTTTAGCAGTTTTCCTGCCTAGATCCCACTTGGTTAATGTAATGCTGATTAAAGCAAGTACACTTCTACAGCACTCCCATTCATTCCTCCATAGCCACTCACTGCAGAGACCACGCAGGCTTTTAATTATTTTACTAAACAGGGAGCATTTTTCTTGGAAGTGCATCATGAAATCACCATGCTTTTAATTCCAACAGGAAGACCTCAAATAGCAACAAAGTCCATGTGAAATTCCACATACGTTTCAGCTTTCCTTCCACAGCACCAAGCAGAAGGAAAGAGTCCAAGGAAAAGGAGGGAGCCTCAGATAATACGTAGCACTGTTACAGTCATCAAGTCATAAACCCCAAGGCTTTTCTTTTCTACAGGAGGGCAAAACCTGTTTTCTGGTGCTTCCACAGCCATGGGTACCACATCCCACTGTCTTTAGCTCATACAGAGCAGAAGAAACATACCTGTCTACTAAGGTATCTATGTCTCAAACTCATAGTCAAGATCACAAGTCAAGCTCTTGGAGAAAAGTAAGAAAATGGTTCTCTTTTTTTTTGCTATCAAAGACAAATGAGGTTCATCCTGTCTTTGGACTTCATTCTCAGAGGTAAAATATATCTTCAGTCAAAGGCAGCTACCTGGCAAAAAAAAAACCAAGTACCATCAGTTTTCTCTACTAATGCAAAAGATTCCTTGGGTAAATTCATCTCAAACCTGAAATCATTCTCTGTAAGCCAATTTTGCTTCAATAAATCAAAAAATCACCAATCTTGGAATGTTTTTCACAAAGATGACCCAGCATATTAAGTTTTTGCAGTGTTTGGTCGGAGGATGCACTTGTGAAGGTGCAATAATAAGGTGAATTAGCTACCAGATGAAATTAGTTATAAAGAGACCTTGTCAGAAATTCAAGCAAAAAAAGAAAAAAAGATAGAAATCTGAGAATTCACATTTGCTTTATTAAGCAATGAAAATTAAGATGTCTTTGCGTCATTCCTAGGCAGTTTAATCCTTTATTACTAATAAATGATCTTTTATTTAAAGGATTTTGAAGTGGACAGAGATAACAGTTTAATCATTATGATGAAAAGCCAAGATTTTTCATCTTCAAAGTGCTGAAATATCAGCATACACCAGTAATAATGAACCTTGTTAATCATTAGCATCCCCCAAATATAATGGGAATAACATTTTCCTAAGAGCTTGCAAAAGAATTGAGAAAAAAAGCGAGTGGGCTTTTTATAGGTTAGACCTTTTATAACTAACTTTATTCATATTTTAATGAGTAATGTATGAATAAGTGGATTTTTAAGTTAACAAATGAATATTTAAAGAAAAAAGAACAGAATGAATTTGTCAATCAAAAGACCTCCAAACCCAGGTACATGCTCCAGGCGTGATCTTGAAAACATTTATGCACATGAGTAACTCGTGACTCATGACTCATCCCAGTAAAGTCAAGGCTACTAAATTAACCTTTTATGAGGAATGCGTGTTAGGATGACAGCTGGTATTCCACCCAACACAGTGGAAAAGATAAACATCTGCAAGGTAGGGGCCTAATGTAAGAGCATCATCTAAGCTTTCCTCCAGAGAAAGATGCAAGTATTGGGGAGCAGCTCTGTGGGAAAGGCCCTAGAAGGTGAGAGGCAGCAAGCTGAACATGAGCACGTGATGTGCCCTGCAGGAAAGGCAGCCAACAGCTCCGGTGTGTGTGTGAACAGGGGCATGGCACGCAGACCAAGGAAAAAGGATCGTCCCTCTCCTGGTGGCACTCACCACTCTAGACAGGGCATTGAGTTTAGGGCCCTGCAATGAAGGAAGCATATGGGAAAACTGGAGGGAGCTTTTAGAATGTTCCAAGGCAGTCAGGAAGTGTAAGAGCAGAGGCAGGAGAAGCTGGGCAGCTTCAGCCTGGAGAAGAGATCACTTTAGGGGCACCTAACAGCCCCTCAGTGTCTACAAGGGGTCATCAGGGAGACAGAACTAGATTCCTCATAGTGGTACAGGATGAGAGAATGAGACATGAATGTCCATACATGGAACCAGAGAGTTTCAGACTTGATTTAAAGGAAAGCTTTTTCCCCATGAGGACAGTCTGAAAATGGGGCAAGTTGTTCAGAGTGGTTGTACTTCTCCTCCTTGGAAGTTCTCAAGATCCAACTGGACAAATCCCTGAGCAGTCTTGTCTGATGCCACAGCTTACCCTGCTTTGAGCAGGGCTATAAACCAGGTCGCCTCCCCTAGCTCATTTTAACTGATCCCACAATCCCACAAATCACCTACTGTTGCTTAAACTGTGGCTTTAATTAGGGAAGAAATTATTCCTTTATTCCCACATTTCCCCAGAAACAGTTTTATCCTTCTAATGAAGTTCCCAAAACCTGCATACTACCAGGCAGCCTTGTTCCTTCCATAATGACAAGCACTCACCATGAGTTACTGGTATCACTTTTTCAGCCAGTATCTATACTATACTCTTGGTATATCACATCAACAGTGAAACAACAGAAACTTATTAAACAGATCTTTCTGTCTAAGAATAGATTCAGCTTACTTCATCGGCCATCTCGCTTTTTTTAGTTTTCCCAGTAAAATACCATGATAAAAGGATTATACACATCACCATATGAAACTGTATGTGACCTCTAATATATACTTTTATATTGATGAATGCTTTGGCAGGAATGTGCATCAGCACATTTGTAAGACAGTGAAGGAAATCAGTATGTATGAATCCAGAAAGTATTTTCATTTTACATGGCCCCTCTTTGCACTGGGTGCACAGACACAGGCTATTTTCAGTTACCCAAAAAATTTGTGGATAAAGGTCTCACTCCTGTGGCCTAAAGGAACTCCATGGTAGTTCTAAGAAAATCCCACTTTAAAGTTCCATTGTGTATGAGAACTGTCTGCAGGCATGGGCATCTCTGTAAGAGTCTACCTAGAAACTGGAAATGGTCATGGTTATCAAACCTTACAGCCATCCTGGCTGGGGCACTGTGTCAGGAGTCCAACTCCTCTAGGCTGGGAATGGGCAAGGGATGTAATGGGAAATGGTGATATCCTACATGCAAGGCAAGCAATGACTGCTCTTACTCTGCCTTTCTGTGAGGAACCAGGTTTTTTGTGTACATGCATGGTACCAAGGTGCCACTGAGAGCTTCTGTTCTGCCCAGTGCCTGGCCCCCCATAGGGTTCAGGCAGGAGAGATGAACGCATGAACTCCAGCCACAGGAGCATAATCCAACCCAAAATACTCAGACCTAGGGGACTTTGACTTTGAAGTGAAAGACAGAGATAAACAAGGAGTTTCAGCAGCTCTGAAGTGGTCGTTCTTACTTACAAAGACTCTGGGGATTTATATCCTCTTAAATACTTATGCTTTCTATATCTAGCCATAAGTCCAATAAAAATGTTTGCAGCAGATCTTAGGAAAGGAGCACATACTTTTGCAAAAATAAAACAAAAATTAAAAATAAATAAATAAAATAACTTTCTGGAAAAAATGCCAGAGAAAGATCTTCTTCAGCAATTTTCCTGCAAAAAGGTCAAGCTCAAGATGTAGATAATAAAAAGAAATATCTGAATAAATTCTCAGCTGGTATCTTAATAGTTATAAATCCCCTTATCTCTCTTGCAGGATTCTTGCAACCATTGCAAACTGCTTCTTCCAAATCAAAGGGTGACAAGAATTACAAAGAGGACACACTAGACCAGATTTCACCCATCTTGGACCAACAGAAAAATCAAGTATATCTCTGTTCTGGATACCACCATAATTTGTGAGAGTCTTGTAGGTAGGGGGAGAGAAGAAGAGGGATATACTAGGAATATTTCATCTTACAGTATTGGTATCTTCTACACCAGCTGCTTTTTCCAGCTTTCTTTTGGGGTCATATTAAGAAGGAATTCTATAATCAATGTTCCAACATCAGAAAGTAATCAAAAATAGATGGCTTTCCCACTGCATATCTCCTTATCTACACAGTAATTTAATATTTACAACAGTTAATGAAATCTGAAGTGATATTTGACATAAGTTTTTAAACCAAGGTGAGGGAATAACTTGCTGTGCAAGACTTTTTTCTGTGCTCAAATGCCCATGACTATCCTTTGGAAACCAGTCAAGCTTTTTTTTTTTTTTTTTTATTTTTTTTTTTTTTTTTTTTTTTTTTTTATAGCCTTCCTAGTCTAGACCTATACTAAAAGAAGGATTGTAAACCTTCTCACTAGATAATATGGAATAGCCAGATTGTTATCTCTCTGATTATTCTTGAATTCTTAAAAGCAACAATAGTAATAATATGGATTGGTCTCCCTCTAATATGATGATGGTTTGGAGGTTTAGCTTTATCAAATAATACAAATACAACAGTTTAAAGCTAATTATGTATCTGAGCAACATGAAAGATGGAAAGATGGCTAAAGAGTAGCTGCCAGAGCCCCACCTGAGTAAGACTGGTGTATGGAAGAATATTTATTGAAGGACTCTCTCAAATCCAGTGCAGGCTTCTTCTTTTAAGCGCACACAACCTATAGCAAGGCCACGTTGTACGTACTCCTTTAGTGTCCCGGGTGGCTCCCCCATGGTCCCACAGCAAATGTCCCCTCAGACATCTGCCGAGGCCTGGGGCAGTCCTTTATTTCACCCCCACCATGCTGTGACCTTGCCCATCACCAGATGTTGGCTGAGAGCACAGCAGGGGATGACCTGGCCCCTGTTTAGGTGTACAGCCTTGCTCACCAGGGAGTTGGACACACGACAAGTGCATCTCCTCAGCCACCTCAAGTCCCTCAGAGCTTCCTAAAGGCATGGAGTCATGTTTAAAATGAGTATCAGCACCTTGGACACAATCCATAAATTAGGCCTAAGTTATGTTCAAGGCTAGTTCAAGCTACAGAATTATACAATCATATCCTTAACCAGCTCATTTTTTTGTGTGTGATGGAACTCACATAATGATGAAGGTCATATCAAGGACAATACTTTTGTAGGGGTCAAAACAGTTGAAACAAACAATTTTATTAGCTAAGGAATATGACCTTTCTTACCAACTTCTTCTTGAAGGACTGAAAATATGTTATTTAGAGCATTTGCAACATTTCTTGGTTTATTATGGGCTAATGAGGCACGTGTTACCCCTAAACAGCATGAAAAAACCTCAACCTTATGCTGTGAAAATTCAACCTTTTCAAGGTTGTCACTAGTCTACAGCCAAAAACAGATGCAGAGCTGAAAATAATGAACTATATAAATATACATGTAGTTTTTTCACTTTATCCTCCTGAGTATGCTCCCTAGGTGCTTCATGCTATGTCAGTTTTCATCTGCTAAAGATCTGTCCTAACACTTGGAAATTAAGAACTGTAGTTCAAATAAGACTTCTTGAATAAGTTTGGAAGTGGTAGAATATAGTACCTGACTGAAGTTGTATAAAAACTTTTTAAAAGTGTGTGTTGTACTTATTTATCTATTCTTTTGCCAAAGAGATGGACAGGGTTAATACACATGATGTTCCTGATGTTCATGAGCACCTTTTCAGTACTGTTACTCCATTGTGTTCTTTCTCATGTGATTTTTTCAGAACTATACAAATCCCTGTTCTGTTATTTTGTTTTGTTCTTGTATTCTCCTTCATGTTCCACATGCAAAGGAAGAAAAAATATTTTTACTGCAATATGAAATAGTTAGAATCCTAGCACTGATAATCCAAGGTCTGTAAACAGACATTAAGCAATAAATCCACCTTCACCCCAGCACAGTGTTATTTAGCAATTAATTGCAAAGTGGTTTGTAGGTTTGTTTGTGACATGTATCTTTCAATTTAACCTTACTGGATTGTCCTTACAAACAGACAAGTAGACAGATTCCTCCTGCCTAGTTCCACCTCATCCTCAGCAATGGGTCTCCAGTTGATACTTTGGGGTGATACTTTGAGTTTGGCTGCACAAAGTGGAACCTGGGTGGAGGCACTGGGGAAAAAAGCCCTTGGAAAGGTCATTATTTAAATATTTCTCATGTGAGCCTGCCCTCTTCTCCTCCCCAGCTTTACAGCAAGTGTACATGACAATGAAAATATAAAGAAAAGCAATGGGCTGACATTCCAGAACAAGACAAAGCTGTAAAAAACACTGATTTTGGGACTCCTTCTCTGAAAGAATAATGCTTAATGATTTTGCACATGTGCAAGGAATGAAAAGACTGTAATCTCATAAACCTGACATAGCTAAGATGAGCTTCAAGCCTTGACCAGTACACACCAGGCTTCTTGGATCCAGTGACTGCAGGATGTGAGCACAGTCACTGGAGTTTAGCGAAGCACAGATGAGAGCTGACTGCATCCGAGTTCTCTGTTTGTGTGGCCCTGCAAAGGCCACTGCAGCACCAGAGGCTTCCCATCCAAGCTGAGTACTCTTCAGATGTCAGGTGATGTTTCTCTTGGTGGCTGATCCCAATCTAAAGCTACATTTAGAGGATAAAGCACAAAGTCACCACTTTGTCTTTCAGGCTCATGCAACATTCCTTCAGAATATCCTTCATAAACATTAAAAAAGGTAGAAAAATCCCCACCAATTTCAAGTTGTTCCTGTAGCACACATTTTGGAGAAATCTGAAGAAAAAGATCTGTCTAGATGAGAAATAAGGATGCCACATCTACAGTGTATTTTTAAACTGAAAATCTCTCCCTCCCCAGGGAGACACAAAGTTCTACCACAAAGCAGAAAAAAAATATATCAAGGCCAGCTTCTCAGAGTGGGTTTAAAAGGCAGTTTTATTTTCACTCAAGTTTTTTGAAGTTTGAATATGCCATTTGTGCTTGTGTTGTAATGGGCAATATAGAAGGATTGAAATGCCTAAAAATTACATGATTATCACTGTAATTTAACACTCAGTTAATGAAGGCTTGAACTGTTGCCCATATTGCCATAGTGTAGCTAGCAGGTATCCATACTGAACAGAGTTTACATTTGCAAAAAAACTGAGTTAGAAATAAAGGTTAATCCACTGCCATATAAACATTTGATCTTGCAATGATCCCATTAACCTTTCTCGTACGTAAGGATTAGGCATAAGTAGCTAGCAAAATACTGACTTTATTTAAAATTGCAGAGCTGTGAGTACCCAACTTTTTTTTTTTGGTTTTTTTTTTTTTTTTGCTTAGGTGCAAAAGTTTAAAGCTTCCTCTGCAAAGTGATCAAGCCCAAAGTCTCACAGGTTTTGTTAATGTGTTAAAACTGCAATCAGCAGTTCAATGAAGCAAACTCAATTAAAAAAATGAAAGTGTTTTCATCTCTGTTGACTTGATTTGAATGCTATCCTGACTACAAGAGGGAAGAGGGATTGGGAAGTTCCTCCAAGGGGGCTCTTTGGCAGAGCCTTTCACCAAGAACTCAGGTGAGACTCATCCTGCAGCTGTGACTGAACCTCCCAGCAGTGCCAGTAGCAGAGAGATCCTCTCTTTGCTGATCCTAAGGGAGGAGTGGTCATGCCAGGTTTCATGATGTTAACAGCCAGAATTTTCCCCACACTGAAGTCTTCTCATTAATGGGACCTATCTGCTTCCTGATGGAGGGACTCTGGAGAGCTGCACTGGTGTGGACTTTTCAACTCTGCAAGATCTCAGTGAAAAATAAATGCAGTGAACATGTGCACTGCAAAATCCAGCTCCAATGCTGAGTGCAGTAGCTTGGATGTCTGCATGTGTGATTACAGAGTTACTGCTTCCAGGCAGAGGGGAGGTCATTAATCAAGGGGTCATAGAATAATTGAGGTTAAAATGGGCTTCTGGAGGTCATCTAATCTAACCCCTGCTCAAATAAGACAGAAGTTCAAAACCAGAGCAGGTTTCCAGTACTTGTAGCTTCTGTGAGAGCTTGGCAGGGAATGGCACACAGAGATGAGTAGTGTGACAGTAGGAAAGTGACACTAAAAGCAGATGATGGCCATTAATCATGGTCCTAAATTTCTATATGCTCCACTGTTTGGCAGTCTGTTCCTATCATCCAACCCTAAAAGAAAGCTGGCAATAATTTATTTGTATTTTCTTTAAACACAAGCAAACTTTTTTGGCATGTTGCCATGGGAGGTCAGCTTCATTATTTCAGGAGTAGAACATGCCAGGTTGCTAAGGGACAGATTTAAAAACAGCAAATAATTTCAACCCTGATAGTGGATTAACCCATAAACTTATGCTGTGGTTGTACTTTGAATGATAGAGCTAATATTTTAGTCAGGTTAAAAAAATATATAGATAATATTCACCTGTGTTTTATGGATTGTCTGAATCAACCTTTTAGACATGAAAATAGAAGCTGTTTGCAAAAGAGGCTTTGGGTCTTCCATGAGCTTGTGCAGCATTTCACAAATGCTCCAAAAAAAAATCCAGAAATATAAAATTATTTATTATATTAAGTTATTTATTCTGGTGGGTTTGCAGACCTTTTGTCCCATGTACTCTTTCAACTCTGAATTTCAGGAAAAAGAGCTACTCTAGGCTATCCCTAAGGAAATGATGGCAAGGTGAGTTGTCAGGGCACCACTGAGTCTTTGGGCATTTCCAGAAGCAGCTGTGATGAACAAGACCAGCTCTGCAGCTGCTGCCATTCATGTCCCATTTGGTGCAATACCCCCACAGCCATACAAATGGTTCTGGAAAAACTGCCTCCAAGAGCATCAGCACAGATGAAGGCAGCTTGTGCAGCCCACATGGCAGGACAGCACTTGTGGCTGGTGGCAGAGAGGTGGTGGAGATGCTGCACCACCCCACCACGCCATGCCCTCTGCATGAGAGGAGATTTCCCTCGCTATGGACAGCCCATTTTGGCCATGCTCCACCTCCATTTATAATGCTAGTTGAAGCATATTTAAGATGCCACTTTTCTCAAAGACGGAAATCTGCAATTATGTTTCTTTAAGAACAATTATTACCACAGATCATGGTGAAAGTGGATAGAAGTCCTTACCATTGTTATGGTTTAACCAAATGACTCACGTTTATTTCTCCCTTATGGCAGCAGAAATGGCAAAAAGTAGATGTCTGGACATTTTAATGTACCTGGCATAAATGGCAATATATTTGCACTTGCATCTAGCTAATATGCACTTGCTAGACTGCACACTTTATAATCTGCAACAGAAGTTGGCAGCCTCTCCACCTCTCATCTAAGATTTAATGGAAGGTACTGCAGTCTCCTATTAATAGCATCATTTCTCCCAGCTACAGCGCATGGGCTACTGAGCATAACATGAGGAATTGCCTCAGTACAGCAGCCTGAAAACATGCCATTGTCATAAACAGCAAATCAGGGACGACAACATAAATGAGCTGAAAACACCTTTTGACTAATTGCACATTTCTATTTGCTTATCTACTTGTTAGTTTGCAAATTTAATTATTTTCCGAAGAGTTTCTAATCATTACTGCAAATTAGTGAGCTACTGTTGCATTACACATTGTTAGACTGACCTGACTAGAAGAAGCAGAATTAAATAGCAGAAAATGGTAGAAATTAAAATGGAAAAAGAAATTAAGTTCTCATAACAAGCACATTTTCTTATCATTCAGAAATAACAAACTGCAGGAAAACCCTGCACATTAAGATCTCTCCTGAAGGAACAGATGCCCTTATTAGTCACTCTCCCTTGCCTTTTCCCCCCACCAAAAAAGCAGGGAATAATATATATACTATGGTGAATGCCAATGCTGACATAATCTATAGCGCTTCTTAGGTTAGGAATCACCTGATCACATCTTTCTTGTTTATCCAGCCTGTGGTCATTTGTCAGGGATGTCATGCCATGTTTTTAAGGAAACATTGGTCAAATCTGAGCCTTGTCAAGAGCAAGTGGTCCTTGGTAACACATCAGCCAGACTGTAAGAAGTGTTTTGCAACAGATAAATGTCACATCAGGAGGGCTGACTCTGGGGCACAAATTAATTCCCAAGGCTTCTCAGCCCAGCCAGGAGACAAGCAGCTCTGCTGTGTTCAGGTGGAGGTGTGGGGGTCAGGAGCTGCCAGCCTGAGCACACAGTGCTGTGCCTCAACACAGTGCCCACAGTGACACCCCACAGTGACTGTGAACCCTACAGTGCCTGTGACACCCTGCAGTGCCCATGACACCCCACAGTGACCATGACACACCCCACAGTAGTACCTGTGACACCCCACACTGACCATGACACACCCCACAGTGCCCATGACACCCCAGAGTGACCATGACACCCCACAGCCACGGTGCACTGCTTTAGGTGGGTCAGGTGCCAGGTTGGGATCATCTCTGGCCAAAAGTGAAACAGGTGGCCACCCAAAATCACCAATATGAACCATGCTGCTGCACATACTTCACGCTGTCATGACACACAGTCCCCTCTGGCAGACACTTTTTCCAAAGAATTTTATAACGTGTACAAAGAAAAATTAATACATTTTTCCCTCCTTTCTCATTTCAAATTGAATTTTCAGGTCAGTGAAAGGAGAAAGAGCTCCCACATCAAATTCAGCAGATGATTGATTAAATTAATTTTTGAAGCTACAAAAATAAAATTTTATAAAAACTGAAGCACTGTGTGTCTTTTCACTCATTTTTTTTTTATCTCATGTCTCAGACTGGATCAATAGCAACTGCAGAAAGACTATCCAGAAAGGAAATCTTTAATAAAATAGTGGTTCCTGTAGTGAGAGCTAACAGAGCTAGGGTGGAGATCACTGACTTTAACAGCCAGTGAACACAGTGGAAAGAAACTGCTGACGTAGAGGAGAGACAGCTCAGAGGGGTGAGCTGAGCTGAACACACCTGAAGCTCAGTCCACAGCCAATCCCCAACATATTTAAAATGCATTCCCACTGTATCCTCCCTTAGCTGCATCCTGACTTGATAATGAGAAACGTTCATGAAAAAAAAATGTGGTCTTTGAACCAGAAATCATTCTTTGACCTCATGAGGATTTTATCAGGGAAGAGTTGGGAGAACCTGATTTACACTGCTGCCTGTTCTTCCTGCTGAGCAAGGAAGGAGCCCCATCCAGGCAAACTGCTGATTTCCACCATCAGGTTTGTGTTCATGAGGTGGTTCATTCACTGGTGGCCAAAGGCTGGTGGAGCTGAGGGGGATCCCCCGGTAGAAAATTCTTTGATGTTTAAATACAGATAAGACTTTCCTAGAACCTGATCATCCTTTCTCCCTTTTTCAGAAAATTAAGAGAAACTGAATTTAATTTCATATGTGAGAAAGCAATTAAGCATCAAGATTTGCAGGTGACTGGGTTCTCTGAGGCTGCAGACCTGCTGCACTGGAAATATTTTTTGGTGGCTTCAGTTAAACTTAATCTGATTCTTCTGCAAATTCAGAGGTTATCTTGGATTTCCTTTTGCAAGGGATGCAGCATGTCAGCCTGGCTTCATGTGCTCTTTGCTTCCCAGCACCAGAGCCCTCTCCAGCTGTGGGAATCTGACTTTCATTCCCTTTCCTGCACGTCACTCTAACGTTTCTTCTGCTTATTACACCAGATTAAAGAAATAAGCTAATGCTGCAGGATTTCCTGATACAGCCATCCAGGCAGTACCAAGCCTGGAGTGAAAAATACTCTCTGAAAATTTCTCTTGATTTTATGCTATTGTTGGGGGTACTTTGGTGCCTAAATTTAAATACAATACAACTGACTGAGAAAATAGCACAGTCTCAGTGGATTGGATAGTAAATAGAGAACTACAGGTACAAATTAGATGTCCTGACAGACCTATATCTTTCTGCAGACCATACAAGAAAGCCATGGAAGCTAATGACCTAGTTGCTCACATCTAATATGTTAATTCTAACGTTGTCCTAATCTCATGCTAAGATCCCATACTATTCCTGACAGATTTTTATTTAATGTTATTTTCAAGGCATCCTTTGATGGACAATATGTCCCCCTAAAAAAGCATCCTATTTAGCCTGACTGTTATAACACTTGGGGGGAAAAAAAGTCAGTCTCCTCTGATGGTGTTTAACCCTCTCTCATTTTCTTTCCTGTAGCCAGTTGTGCTTTATCATAGAACAATAGAATGGTTTGGCTTAGAAGAGACCTTAAAGGTCATCTTATTCTTCCAACCCCCACCCACCCCACCAAGTTCAGGGACACCTTCCTCTAGACAATGTTGCTAGAAGACCCAGTCAGCCTGATCTTGAACACCTCCAGGGATGGGATCCACAACTTCCCTGGTCTTCTGTTTCAGCAGTGAGTTGATTTTGCCTATGGAGGTGCAGATCTTTTCCATTTTCCTTACCAGGTAGCACCCCACGAATTTCACTCCAGTTTGTTGCATTGCTCAGTTCATCATGAGTGTTCTGAGGTACAGACTCAGCTTCCAAAATGTTCACTACCTCACTTTCCCTACCCCCTGCCACCCTGCAGAGGGGTGGTGTTTGCCAGCTTCAATCTTGCTCTTACACCTTTAGAACACGATGGAAAAATGCTCAATTAGCTCAGATCCAGGTCAAACCCTGTTCCAGGAGAGGGGTGTTTGTTCCTTATGATCTAAATGCCGGACAGCCGCATCAGATGGTCTCAGCAAAGCGGGCGTTTTCAGAGCTGGCTTCATCTGTTCTGCTCTTGGCACCTTTCTCCAGACCTGTGACTCCTTTCAGGGGTGTATGCTGTTCTCTGGATTTTGGAGGAGGCCAAAGGAAGGGCTGAAAGCTCTGTTTGTGATGGTGTGACTGTGGCATACATTTTCTGCTTTTGGAAGCCTTAATTACAGATCCCTCAGCACCATGTCACCTGACATAAACCCACAAGTTTTTGTGTGCTCAGTCTGTGCCTGTCCACAGAGCCACCTCCCGAGGGCTTCTGGGGAGGGGGACACCAGAAGCACATGCCACAGCAGGTCATGCAGCCTCCAGTTTATAGCCACAGAATACAGGCCAGGATAATGACCCATCCCATGGGCTTTGCGCACGAGAGACTCAAGTGACCACCCCAACAGAGCCCAGTCAGGGGATTTGTCACCATCTCCCTTCCCTGTGGCCTCTAAACCTGCCACAGGGAAGAATCCATACGGGCTGTACCTTGGAGCTCCAGTCACTGTGCATCCACTACCTCCTTCCTAGAAATATGCTTGATAAATTTTAATGTAATTTACCCTTGCTTTTATTTTATTTTCCTTTCATGCCTTTCAAATTATGTGCCTCAGCACTGGCTCATAGTATGTCAATACTGCTATTAGGTAACTGCCTAATGAATTTCAAAAGCCTAAAAAGGTTTCCAAGAGACCTCTTTTTTGTTTACAGAGATGAAGAGGCTGATCAGCTTTTCTGGAAAAATAAGATTTTTGAAAAAAGGGGGACTGTCAAGCCCTTTTATAACTTATTTGCTTTTTAAACAAAAATAAGCTTTTAGATAAACTTTTAAGTTGCTACAGTGTGCTGCTTTCAGAGTTGTTTATTTTCTCAATATTATTATTATTAAAGTGAGGAAAGCTGGTGGGTTTTTACCTCAGAAACAGAGGCTACTTTTCCTAAAAATGTAGACATATTCTTCCACTGGAAAAAAAATATTTTCAAGCTAAAAACTCTGTACCAACAAGAAAAAAATAATATTAATAATAATTCATATTTTTCATATTTAAATAATTAATTATAATGTAAGGAGACTAATCATCTCTTTAATCTATATTTCTGATAAGTATGATGCATACCTTTCTAAGCTGCTATAGCTGTCTTTTCCCCTGGTAATCCTGGGCTAATGCAAGCCTCTCCACCTAAAACCAGAAATTAATAGAACTGTTCTTTCCATTAGACGTATGAAAAATGCATTTCCAAACCAAACCACCAGACAAAGCACAGATTTTATAGATGGAGAGTGTGTGATCTTAACTCTTGTCACCTTTTCTCATTCAGTTTACATAAATTCAATTCAACATATCAGCTAATACTGGTCACTGTGCTGCTCCTACCTGAAAGGATTTTCTTTCAGCAGAAGATGAGGAAGGAGCGTAAATTAACACAGGTTTCCAAAAAAGGCAAGATTTGCAGTGCTGTGCTGCATATGTACCTCTGGAGCTTGTTTCTTATTTAGGCAGTTTTTCCTATTGGAAACAGGAATTTTCCCCAGCCTCACCTCAACATGAGCGAGATGTAGCAAGCTGGTTTTGTCCACCTAGAATCTAAGCAGTAAAACCAGGAGGATGCATAACACAAGGAGTTGGGACAAATATTTCCTTGTTCACTCCTTCTGCCAACAGACTAAAACCAGAAGTTTACCTAAGCTCTTGGTGGAGATCTGACACTTGAATCAGCTTTCCTGTCTGCAGAAGGTACCCTGATAACAGTGGTGCACTGGCTCCTAAAAGATCTAAGATCCAGTTTCCACCAACCAGAAGAGCAAGTCTCTGGGGATTTGACATTGATTTCCATGGAAGCAGAATAATTTTCCACCTAAAGCATCTCTGTTCTGAGATTATCAGAGAAAAAATACTAACAAATATTTCAATACAGTAAACAATAATTTATTTAAATTGTTTTATTACAGTATTGAATTTATAGACAACATACAGACACAAAGCCAAGGTAAGGACCCAACAGGAGGTCAAATGACCTCTGATAATTAACTGCCTCTCTTTTGCCTTTAACTGCCTCTTCATTTGAGGATCACCCTGTCAGGGAAGAGATGGGGAGAAGAGGCAAGGCTTTGATTTGCTAAATTTAAAGGGGATAACAAAAAAAAAGTATAGTCATTACTAGTTTGCTACCTTGTAAGTGTTCAAGGGTCTCTAGAGAACTCTGTGTCATCAGGAAGAAGTTTAGCCTGAGTTAATCCATCTAAAGGAACCGGTGAACGCTCTCCTAATCTCTAACATTTATAGGCTTTTGAGAGGGAACAACACAGGGGAGAGATTTAAAACCTCAGATGAGCAAACCCTTGCAAGTGTACCCTTAACCTTGAGCACCCTCCTCTCTTTAGGAAAGTGGCTGAACATTTCCTTTTAATCTCATTCACATTTTCTAAATCCTATTGTCTTTCATGGAGCTCACAGGTATTACCTGAGAGCTTTTTTGAAGAATATTTGCCCTTCCACAGCATTGCTGATTCTTGAACTTGTGCTCACTCCACCACCTCCTGTTGGCATTCTCCTTTCAGTATTTCTGTTTATAGTTTCTTAGGTGAGAGGCCACTGTTAAATCATCTATTAATTGCTTTATTTCAGATTAGTTAATTTTTAAATCTCAGACGAACTCCCAGTAATTTTTCTAACACATACAACAAACCATCTTTTCCACCTCTGATTTATTTTATACTATGTCATTAATGTATCTCTAGTATGTGCCTCCTCAGCTGCATTATTCCTGCTCCACATGTAGAGCAGCTCATGGCTGATGTCACATAGCTGAAGGAAACATAGACTCCCACCTGTGAGCAGGGAACAACTGAGGCTCCTGAACACCCAAAACATTTCACAAAGATGGCTAAGGTCTAAGAAAGTCCAGCAAAGACTCTGCTGGCACAATTCTTGCCAAGCAGACAGGCACAGAGCTGAGTTCTGGCAGATGATTTGCTTGTCCTTTTGTCTCTTCCCCATCTTGCCATGATGAGGAATCGGAGTTCCCCAGCTGGGTGACCCACCTGGGCACTTGCCTACTGGGGCCTCCCTGGTTTCCATCTCTCTGTCAGCCTACATGGCAGAGCTATTGTAGCTAAGTGTTATTTTCCATCTTTTTTTAATCTTTTTCACACAAAAACAGTTACATCATTGGTTTTCATATCCAAAACCAAGACAAAGCAAAAGCAAATCCCCAGATTTTGGAGCTCTAAAACTGTCCTTGAAAATATGTTTTCTGAAGCTTCACAAGTAGTAATGAGTTACGTTTTATATTTACAGGATATCTGTATCCTGAGCCAACACTACTGAAACATTCATCAAAAGGATAGCACGGCAGGGCTTTTCAGCCCACCAGGATATTCCCCTTGGCTATGTACCCAGATTACAGATGTCTACCACAGCACACAGAGTTCATTTGGGTATCATTCAGTTTAAAGAGAATGATGATGGGGGAGAATCCAACAAGAGGAAAAGAGGGCAGTACATTAATGAACTCTCCTAAATCAGCACGTGTAACCATCTAGCCTCTTCAAAAAGGCAGCAATCAGCACCCAGAAAAATAACTCATTGCAAAGGAGACGTCTCCTTTTCAGCTGTGGTTATTGCTCTGCCTGCATGGGCATTGTATGCAGTGTACTTAAAGAGAACATCTGACACAATTTTTCTTTTCTGTTAAAGAAAATGAATTTTAGTCAATGGAATAGATTTATTATTTTCCTTGTTTAAATAGGAAATTGTCTTTTAACCAAGATTTCCCTGTCAGCTCGGAAGTAATGCAATGAACCATTTTTTGGTGTGTTTTTCCATGTAATAGTTGTCAGAAAGCCCTCAATTTCACTATTTGGAATACATTTTCCTGCATTACTTCCCCTTTTATTTAATTGCATTTGTTCTATTTTGCAGCAGTGAGCTGATTTTAGTTTTAACTTTAAACAACAACAAAACCTAGCCCATTCCCAAATATATATGTGTGGTAAATGTAGCAACATTTTTCCATCCTTCACTTAGAGCAGAAAAAAATTATGCTGCAACAGGAATTTCAGTAATTAAATGGTACAAGTGATTTTCACAAATATGCTCCTGCTGTGAGACCTTTTGCTGCAGATTAACTTTTACATCCACTTCAGCAAAAAAAATAACAACTAACAAGCAGCTCAATAACCTTTATCCCCATTCCACTAAGCTTTTCCTGCAATCAAACTCTTTATTTTTCTGCACCCAGTCATTGTGGGAAAAGGGACCAGTTGGAAAGAAGTGAGATAAAACATGGTAGAGCATTAGTTCTAATTTTCTGTTTGTGTTCTTGAGAAAGGTTTTGGCACGTCCCCGCAGTTTCTGATGTAGATTACTGATTTGTAATGGGACTTTGCAGTAAGTTACTCATTTTCCATGTGGTTAAAATTGCTTCCTGATATTTCTCAAAAGAGCACAATGGGGATTAGAAATTGCTGCAGCATCTCATTTGTGGAGATGTGCTGGTGAAGTGTAGTTGTTCTGAAGTCATGCATGAGCTCTGCTGAAAGCCAGATTCTGCATGTTGCATGAAAGAGACATCCATATGTCTGATCCCTGTGTACATTGGAGCCTCCCCTTCCCTCTGCCTGTGGCACAGTCCTGGCTGCAGGACACTGGGTTCAGTGAATCAGAGGACAACCAACATCCCTTGTGGACCATGTGCTCAAGGGAATGTATATCTGCTCCCACAGCACACACAGAGCCCAAGCAGAGATAAAATTCAGCTTTATCATGGAGATTCTAATAGTCTCTGCTTATATTAAATTCTGATCTGCCAGAGGGAGGTGGGGGCTCTTGGATGCTGTTATGGCAGAATGTCCTCTTCTAGGTTTTGGAACTGCAGATTAAACCTCAAAAATGTGAAGCAAGTCACCCCCAAAGTCCAGAAAGCACTTGCTCACGAGAAAAAAAAAAAAAAAAAAACAGAACAAAATAATTTTTAAAGCCTTATTGAGCCACTCCCATTATTTTGGAAGGGGCAGATCATGATTTTGGAACACTTCAAGAGAAAAACAGTGAATTCCTGTTTAGGGAAGAAATGGTCTCTTGACCCTGCACTAACACAGCCTGGACTATTCCCTGTGCTTCCCATGGAGCCAGCATTTCACCCACCTCCCCCAGTGTCTCCCTGTGGCATCTTCTCTGTGTATTAACTAAAGGGCACCAGTTCACATTTAGGGAAAATAAATCTTTGGTGTAGCTTTTAGTGACATAGGAACTGACTATGTTTAGTGACATGCTTCAAAAAAAAAATAGAAAATCAATTGAAAGATGCAGATAACTCTTCAATGCTCTATGTATACTGTAAACAGGATATTTATGTTGTTTCAATACTTTTGATTTAGATTGCTGTAGGCTGGTGGGTTTTGTTCTTTTCCTTCTCCTTCTCTTCCTTTTTTCTTTCTGTGTTCCTTTATTTACTCTCCTTTTTAATTCCTTTCTTCTCTTTCACCTTAGTATGGTTTTACTTTTGTTGCTTGAACCATAAGACTGTAAAAGCAATTGAAGCAATACATGTTCTGAATTTTGTTCAAACAAACAGTAACTTTTAGATTGAAAGAAAAACACAATTTTCCAGTTCAGAAACAAACCATAGATGTCCTGAACTATGTCAATAGAAGAAGACACACACCTGACTCTGAGGCGGCCTAGGCAGCATGAATTTCAGATACCAAAAGATCTTCTCCTCTCCCATCAGCACAGCTGCTGTTCCTGCATTTCCAGCAGTATCAGGTTCAAGATGAGCAAAGACAATGGCTGGTCACACCAGCTACAGAAAGTCATGCCACATAATGCCACAGATGCTAAATGCCTCAGGACAAATTCACTGAGGACTACTTGGAGCAAAAATGACACTTCTGGCTCAAAGACTTCCTAATTCTTAGATCATTGGAAACCAGCAAAGTACTGAGGATACATTTGCCTTGTTCTTATCTTCCTAGGCATCTACTGTGGACTACAAGAAAATACAGAATATTGAGCTAGATGGGCCGCTCTTGAGGGTTTTTTTATTGTGAAAGTAGCCAGGCAAAAAGAAAGTTGTCTGTCCTCAGAACATAAAGTCTTGAAGCTCCTTGCAGCAGGATGATCAGGATCGGTGTTTCCCAAATATCTTGCCATGCAATCCAGCCAGAACCCAATCTCCTTGCAACACTGCATGGAGAACTGCAGGAGGTTTAGTTTTGATTACAAATGGGAAAGAAAGCAAATATGGAACTCCTCCATGAATCAGAAACGTCATTGCCATCCAGCTGCATTAACTATTTACGACTTTGGTGTGCAGGGAACTTTGTTTCACATTCCTTTGGTGCTCTGCTTTTCAAATGGTGCTAAATGTAGCACAAGAGCTACAGAAAGAGACCCAGAGAAGCTTGCCAACACTTCCCAAGTATTTTCCTATTTTCTCCTCTTCTTGACAACAGCAACATTGCCAGAACAAATCCAGTTTGTTATACCTGCCCTAGGATCTGTCATTCCACAGAGTTCCTCATTATGAAACAGAGCTAACCATTAAAGACTCTGTATCAAATAAATTGACTTCACCTGATGGGGCAAATAAGATTGATCTGGGCTTCAAACAACATCTCCAGCATACTTGATATCTTGGAGGATATCAGGATCATCTCCTGGATCACAATATGGGACAGGAAATGGCCCACACTCAGTGGGTAAGAGCTTATTTTCCAAAGATGAACCACAAGCAGCAGGTGCAGCAACATAGGAGGAACCCCCTGAGAAATTAAGGGGAGCTGGAGATCTAGCTGGGACTTATTTCAATCATATTGAAGTACTATCATTCAGCTCTTTGTGAGATATTTTTCAGCCTCTCTTCAGTAAGGCAGATGCCTGCACCTTAAAAAAATGTTGGTAGAAAATAAAATTTTGTTTGAGAAATTCAGATTTGCAGAAAATTTTCTGAAAACAAAATTTCCCAAGAGTCTGAGGTCTCCTGTCTAAGGTCCATGCTGCAGAAGTCCATGCTCTCAAGATGAACCTAACACCATGCCAGAGATCTGACCAGGGAGTGTCTTAACCTTGGCATGAAATGTGCATCCACAGCTCCCAAGTCCCTGAATTCTTTGCTGTGAACAGGGAGCAAGTAAACGAATTAAACTGTGTTATAAGATATTTATAGGAATTATTTCTAAATTACACTTACTGGGTGAAAAAAACCTTTTTATCAGTACCAACCTGGGAAACATCACAACCATTTGTTGGACCTAAAAGCCTTGGTTCTGTGAAGTAATTTGCTTATCAGACTCTGCATCCCCTTGAGCATCTCTGGAAGGGGGACAACTGAGACCCTAAACAAATTCTATACAAGAAAAACATTCCTCTACTTCTGCATGTAACACTAGCTCTGGTGTTCTATTATTCTCTTGTCCTTTGTCCTTTCAGAATAGATCTTCCTCCTCTTTAAAGCGCTTCCTTCTAACCCTGATAGCAGAACTTATTTCCCCTCTGGATGGTCTATCTCCAGTCCACACCAGCTCCTCTTCCAGGGATGTCTCACATGTCCTGAATGTAACATTTCATCTGCTAAAAACTTGTTTTCGAAAGCCTATTTTGTCCTTCTTTTCATTTAGTATTTACAAGACTTGTAAGAAAGTCAGCTGCAGCCCACTCATCCAGTCTTACTCTTCCTGTGAGGCTGCTAATTGTGTCATCAGGGGCAAATAAAGAAAAGCAACTTTTCCTAGGTGCAATTCAAACTGTCTGTCCTAAATTCAAACTGTCCATCTGGATAACCATGCTTTTTTTTTTTTTTTTTTTTTTTAATACAGTCAGTCTTGTCTAATTCAGAGTCACCTTTCAGAAGGAGATGCTGTTTTGCCAGCTTCCAGATAGTGTTTCTCAGGTTTTGGTATCTTTACCCACTTGCTGTCCTTCACCCTCATCTTTGATGTTCCTTTAGGGAGCAGCTAGAAACACCCAGCAGCCACAGTCCATTAGTTCTAGCTTCCTTCCCCAAAATGATGTATCTCTCTGTGTTGTGCTCATACCTTAAGCCTCCTTCTACAGGAACCTTTCAAGTCCAATGTTTCCATTTTGCTCTTTGAATGAAAGAGTGAAAATTTGCACCTGAGTCCTTGCAGGCAGGGAAAAGCTGTCCTTCATCACGCCAGAGACACCATAGTGTCCATAATGAGAGCCAGAATGTGCCTCCCCTTCTGATCCATCAGTCTTGGCCCTGCAGGCTGAGAGGACAGAGTACAGCAACATGGGCACCAGTGCAAGCAAAGCTGTCAAAAGGGCACTGATGGCTCCACGACCCCTTTGCAAACTGCACCTCAGACAATGACACCTGAACTTTATCTCTCTCACTGATTGCATAAAACTGCATCTTTTCAGTGGGTTTCCAGACTCACAGACACAAAAATGTGTCACTTCTTTCTTCTCACTTATGCATGGTGTCCAGCTTTCATGATTGCTTGCTGGATGTGGATTGCATAGCCTGGCTTGTGGCTGTGTCCTCAGAAGTAGGTGGATTTCTGCAAAAAGCCATCTACAAAAGCCTTAAACCCATTAAAATCACCAGTGACCAAATAGCAGTTAAAAATTTAAATATCTCTGTGAGTCTAGACTTTAATTACTGGGCTCCTTTCATGAGTCACAAAGAAACAGGTGGCAGGAGTCCAATTTATATACTCCCTTCTCCAATACATACATGCCTTACAACAATGGATTTATCACTATGGACCTTCATAACTTTGATACCTTATATCTGTCTTTGATGCCTTGATATCTTCCACTGTAGTTTCCCAAGGTATCCTGACTTCTGCTGCTGCTGTCTGCTTTCTTTGTATTTTTACTGTAATTCAGTCCCTTCTCTTTTTCCATATGGTTTTTCTATTGCCCTGTCATTAAAATCCAACTGAACTTTCCTGTTGCTCATTTAGCAACATGATGAACTTTAGCTGATCCTCAGTAGACATTCAGGTGTATTTTTCCTCATTGTGTGAAAAAAAATAAACCAAAAGCAATAAAACTACCTGATATTCTGGCACTATCTAAATGTGCCAAATAGTGAAGGATGTGGACAACATTTATTCGCAGACTGTTCAGCTCATGTGCTGAATTTTCCAGTGCCTGCCTGCACATCTGCTAAATTCCTCTGTATGTGTAATTTGGTTTATTGTCATTACATCTTTTCTGATTTTCACAGCCCAGAACAAGATGTGAAGGCCAGCCCGAGTAAAGACTCCTGCATCCACCACGCAAAAGCTGTTATTTCTAACTTCTTGGTACCTCATTCCCAGGGAGTGACATCCAGAGGAAGTTGTTCATTGGGGTTAGTGGGAACCCTGATCCAGGAACTCAAAAATGTCAATTGAGTGTGAAGACCTAAAGCTAAAATCAGCTTTAGACCTTTCCATGGCTGGGCAGCAGCTAAGGGAGGGGAGACTGACATAGGGCAAATTGACCTTTTTTCAGGTATCCCGATCTTTATTCTTCTGTCATAGTTAATAAGAAATAGCAACTTATAGTTAATATGAAATTCTGAACAGTATCAAAAACAAGAACAGCACTGAAATGGTGCCTCCTCTTAATTTTTTTTTTTCTTCCCAAAACTTCTATTTGGTTTAGGGGTTTGAGTTCGTCCTTGTTCCTTTTCCAGCCTCATGAATGCAGAGGCTTGTATTCCTTCAGGTGCAACAGGAAATAAATGCCAATATTTTCAGCCTTCTCAGTCTTTCAAGTCATAGAACATGTAACTCTACACTCCTGCAATATTATATTTGGCAAGGTCTAAAGCACCATTATAGCCCATAAACTAGAAAAGAAAAAGAATTTGCGATTAGGCATTTCTGGAAGCAGAAGCCAACAACACATTTTGGAGGTGCTTAAATTTCACAGCTCTGCCTTTTGAATATTCAGCATAAATTGAGGTCCATTTACAAAAATCTCTGCTCCATTCAGTTTGCTCTAATCATTTGGCAAACTAGAAGTAAAAATAAAGTTTGCTGGTTTTCAACAACAGCATATTGTACTAGTATCTCATCTTGGTTTAACCCTCCCGCAACCCAGAACTGTTTGCACTTCTACCACATTCTGTTCACGATTTTTTACAATTCAAAACAGGCAACAATTTTTTCCAACAGCATTTAATGAGGTCTCAAGCAACAAAACATTAGTTTTTTGATGAGTAAGCCTTTTCAGCTCTTGAGGACATAAACAGAGGGAGTGTTACGCAAATTTTTGATAGCCAAAGCATACTTTCTTGACTTGGATTAGAAGTGTTGAGTAGATTCACTAGTGAGGTTCTTTCCCAGCGTGAGATCTTTCCATAAGAAACATTCATTACAGAGAGGGTGGTGACTCCCCATTGACAAAGGTTTCTGTTCTGTGGCTGTATGTAGACACAGACTGTGCAGACAGACCAAGACCGTGTGGTCTGCAAACTGTTTGGGCCTGAGCCAGCTCTACTCCAGAACATGGAATGCCAGGTTAAAGTGAAAGTCCATCCAAGCCAATAAAACCTCCTGGGAGCTTTACCATTTCTGTCACATTCTGGGCCTGAGTTTGTTTCTGTCTGCCTACCCTGGTTCATGAGCTGAAGTGTCCAAGTCTTGGAGGTCTCACTCCTTCTAGGATAAAACCATAATTCTTTATGGGCTAAAAGAATCTGCTGTAGAGTTCATGCAATGCTGTGAGCAGAAGGCAAATCTTCATTCTGAGAAACAGAATAAGGAATAAGGAAACAGAAATGGCTTATTTGTGTACCCAGACTGCACAGTGAGAGCACATCTTACAATTCCCAGTGCAGATCTTGCAGACTTGCGCTGCCCTGGGAAATTATTTGGAAGTTTTTAGCCCAGCATGGTGAATGGAGGAGTCCCAGGCAGGAGAATGAGGGAACAGGTCACCACGCTCCTGCTATGTCTTCCTATTAGCAGCACAAATGCAAGGGACAGGATACCAGCAGGTAATGCCACATTTGGCCTGAGTTGCAGCATCCAGCAGGAGCTGCAGCTGTTTTCCCAGGGAAACAGCCTTGCTGGCTCAGAGATTGCTGCAGTGACCCCTTCCAGCCCTGCCAGGCTGGTCATGGTCTCCAGAAGGACAGTTTCCAATTAATCCATTCAGGTTTCAAACAGCAAAGGCTGGCAAGCTTGATGTGAGGGGGGATATGAGGCTGGAGGAATGCCTGCCTGCCAGTAAGGGTAGGCAGCTGCCCAGGGGAGAACTGCAATTTCTGCAGGAGCTGCTGGATAGTAACTAAACATTTGAATCCCCAGTGTAATTGTACCACATCCAGCAGAGTAAAATCCAGGTCATTCCTTCTTGCTGGTACATTTAAGCCATAAATCATGTGGAGGAGACTGCTACCAGGTGACTTACCCAGCATGCTGATCTACAGCTGCCACCACACTCATGATCACAGACTGCAGGAAGCTGAGGGCTGCCTGCAGCCCCACAGGGCTCCCAGAAACAGCACTGTGCTTCCACCAGGCTCTGAAGCAAACAGCCATCCCTGGAAGCGGACATGGCCACTGTGTTGTGGGCAAGCTTTGCCACTTTTTGGCATTCATACCCTTGTGACAAACTTCCCATGGCAAGCAGAATCAGTGCAATTACACCTGGACACCAGCAATTTAGTTACGCAGCATTTAGTCCAACCCTTTCTAAAGAGCACTGGCTGCATTACACATTGGCCAGTGCAATGACTGAACACAAACAGAATAGACAAAGTATCAAATCTGACTCCTGCTCTCTCAGATACCTCTCATGCAACTCCTGCCAGAACTCATTGTACAACTGATTAGGAGTTTTGGTCCTCTCTCCTCATTTTTGTACGGTGAAGGCACATTATCAGAATCTACTTTATCCTTTTAAGACTCCCCTGCTTACCATCATAACAGCTTTTCCAGCACCAGCATGGTATCTCTGTTTCTCTTGCAGTTCCTTTTTCTTGATCCTTGGCTGCAACATAGCTGCAACCTCTGTCCCACATAAGGGCCAGAGCTCTGTACAATACTTTAATACTTCCTCTGCTCTTCAACAAAACTGGGATGCTGACACTGTGTTTAAATTATTTTTCAGGTTTTGCTACAAATCCTTCATTTAGACTTCATGCAAGAAGGTCATCAGAGACAGAGCTTGCTCTCAGATATTTTCATTACATACATAATACTTCAGCTGCCCCTGACCGTATAAGATCACGGCTTGGATGGTAATGCATCCTCAGAGCATACAACTCCCAGTGTACTAGAGAAGGATGATTTTGTGGCTTAGATATTGATCTGAACAAAAGGGTTGCAGTCACACATAGCTGAGCTGGGAAATCCTGGAAGTGCCTGAAGCCGCAGGGCACTCCCAAGACAACAGCTAATGTTCATTTTTCTCTCCTGGCAACAAAACAGCCACTATACCTCACACTATTTACACATCCCTTGAAGGAGGCATTGCCACAGTCCTTGTAGATCCAGACTGTTGTGATCATGGTCACAGGGTGGTGTCACAGGGATAATGACAGTGCAGAGATGGGCACAGGACACCAGAGCTGCAGGCAGGAGCACTGTTGTAACCCTGGGTTCCCTGTGGGAGTCCTGGGTGCCTGAAGCAGGCAGGAGAGCAGGCTGAAGGATGGTGGCCCCTGGGCCAGCTTATAAAATCACACTGCCACCTCTGCTGCCAGTGCGCCATGAAAATCTGAATAAGGCTCACAGCAACAGCAGGGAACTCTAGCTTGGCTGGGACAAAACACCCCCAAACATGGGGGAAGTTGATCAGTGCTCTGAGTACAAGCCAAGGTAAAATTGTACATTGGTGACCAAGTGCAAATCACCTTCCACCCTGAGTTACAGGGGATTGTCTTCTTCAGCAGAGGTTCATTTCATCCATTCTAAGGTATTCAACTTCTTTAAAATGTTTGGATTGGTTGGGTTTGTGGGGTTTATTTTTTGAAGAACTATTGAAATTATACCTGGAGAATGTAGTAAACTTGCCTTCATTCTGCAAGTTTGTTGGAAAGGTGCAGCTGGGCAGCAGGAAAAAATTCCCCAGGTAGACTTCAAGGTACTCTTGAAAATAAAGACAAAGACTCTCAGCATTAAAAAAGAAGAAAATAAATAAAATCAGTCATGATTCTTTTAGCACAATTCATATAACAGCAGAGATATTAGTAAAAAATAAGTATCAGCAGAAAAGTGTTTACAACCTAGTGCAGATGATTTAAGAGTAGTCAGGAATTTAGAAAACATTTTAATGTGCCAGCAGCAGGGGGCTTAAAACTACACAAAAAAAAAAAAAAAAAAAAAAAAAGAGTTTGTGATTTAAAGGGGAAGTTATCAATGTTAAATCATCAGTTTGTGTCTCACTCACCTTCTGTCTATTTTGCTGCCTCTGTCTCTCACCTGGGAAGTTCAGGAGCAGGACTAAGGATGGGTGATTTGTCTTTTTTTTCTCTCTCTCTTTTAAAAGAAAAGTGCATCTAAGAGCAAGCACATTCACAGGCTGAATTATATTTCCCACTAGACTCATAGAATGGTTTGGGTTAGAAGGGACATTAAAGACCTAGTTCCATGTCCCCTGCCATAGGCAGGGATATCTTCCACTAGACCAGGTTGGTCAAAGCCCCATCCAACCTGTCCTTGAAGACTTCCAGGGATGGGCCATCCATAACTTCTCTGGGCAACCTGTGCTAGTGCCTCAACACCCTCAAAGATAGGAATTTCTTCCTAACATCTGATTTAAATGTCTCCTCTTTTAGTTTTAAATTCTTCCCTCTCGTCCTATTGCTCTCCACCCATGTAAAACATCCCTCCCCCTCCTTTTAAATCATTCTTTACACACTGAAAGGCTGCAATGAGGTCTCCCCCAAGATTCTCCAGGGTGAACAGCCCCTGCTCTCACTGACTGTAGTTACCCTGGAAGGGGCAGGTGCGATGTCCTTCACTCTATGCCAACACACGCGGCTGCTCCTGCTCTCCCTGAGCCAGCGGGCAAAGCAAGCCGAGCAAGGCGCTGCTGATGTTTGCTCCAAGCCGGTGCAAGCACAGCGGCACCTCCACCCGGAGCACCTCCGGGAGAGCCGGCGGAGCAGCACCGGGAGCCGCGGGGCCTGCAGGTGGTGCTGTTTAATTGTGGAAAGGCTCCCCTCCCGCCTCAGCATCCCGCAGGATGCGCCCGGGCGGGAGCAGAGCCCCGCGGAGCTGCGGCCGCACCGGGCTGCGATCCGCTGCTGGAGCCCTACAACATCCTGCGCGCTGCCAATCCAGCCTCCTCTGAACGGGAACGAAATCCTGCAGTAACACCAAGGAAAAGCCATCAGCTGCCGACGTGGTGTGAGCACAGCTTCCTCTGATTCAGCAGGAGAGGGATGCCCCTTTGCAGGCAGGGAAGGAACAGCCACGTTTTAGGAGACAGGGGTTTGGGTGCCCCCCCGGATGTTCCCTGGATGGGAAGACACCCACACTAAATCCTGAGTTACTCCACTCTTGACAGGCACTACCAGGAGACCACACACACATATGGCCATAGCAGCAGAAGAGCAACATGGTCTAGTGGAATTTTCCCCTGCTCATGGCAGGGGTCTGGAGCTAGGTGATGGTTAGGGTCCATTCCAACCAAAACTATCCGGTGATCCTGTGAAAATTAGTTTAGATAAAACCTCCAGATTTGTAAAAGCTCAGCACACCTACACAATGCCAATTCCTCCTGCAAATTTTCCAGATTCTGCCTGACTCCCTAAAGAGAGGAAAGTTACTTTGGGTAACTTTAACATCTGACCTTGGATTCCTTCTGCAGGACAACTACAGCAGCCAAAAGATGATCTCTCAAAGAACTGTAAATTTGTTCCTCGTCTGTGCTTGGGACACAACCAGGCCATGCAGCCGTACAAAACACCTACCAGAGGTGCAAAGTGCATGATGTGCAAAAGATTCTCACAAATTTCAGAGCATAAATTTCCAGCCTCTTTCACTCGGACTCTGCACCTTTAAACCACACTACCTCTTCTGCAGTGACTTTTGGGAGAAGGGGAGAGAGCAGAGAGAATAGCCAGGGAAGGGAGAAGAAAGCAAAAAAACCCCAGCAACCTTTTGTATCAAAAACCTGCCTAGCTGAGAAAGGACTGGAGGCAGGGAAGAGTGGGGGGAAGAAGTGAAAAGAGGAAAAGGACAGAAAAGTCCAAAAGTTCTGTGTGGTGAGATAAGAAAATTTGGAGGTAAGTTTAGATGAAGGAGTGTCAAATTTTTAAGTGCTTTCTGACCTTTGTAATATTATTTGCAATGTGGTTTCATTTTTTCTTTTTGGGACCTTTGGAAGAAATAGTTTTCTAAGAAGAAAGACACATTTGGTATCTCTGACAAGACTTCTCAAAGGCAGCTGAGCTCATGACCTCTCAGTCTAGCATCACAGTCCCTCCACTTTAGAGGTCTCCTTGATATTTCCTATAATGTCCCTGTACCTACTGCAGCTCAGCAGAACATTCCTTGTCACTAAACAAAGGTGTAATGTCTTCCCATCCTGGAGGAATGGGGCTTTTTACAATCAGCAAAAGGAATTTAAGGATCTACGAACTCCTACACTGCAGCTGCTGCATGACTGTCACTTAACAATCCTCTTTTCAACTCTTTGCTGCCTTGCCCTTCTCCCCTGTCTGTACCCCAGCTGGTGATGATTCAATATCTGAGAAACAACTGAGTAGTACAACAATAGCATTCATGATATAGCAAAAATGTATTCATTCTAAACCTCACCAAAATCTTGATTAAGACATGACTATCCTCTGATGTAGGCAACAATCCAAATTAGTCATGGACTGAGACATTGCACTGGCATCTTATAGTATAGTAATAAGTTTGTGATCAATCAAATTAGAGCATCTTAAAAAAATTGACAACTATTTGGTGATCAAAGCTTATAGTAATCCAAATGTAAAGTAAAAATAATTGAATTTAAGCTGCCAACTTTGTCCCCAAACATATCCCTTTTGATCTTGGTTCCACAGATCATTCTGTGGTCTGCCACTAGCAGAGATGCAAAAAACCCAGTTAATTCATCACTGAGGTGACTTCTAGGAACCTCAGAATATTCAAACTCCTTGTTTGAAAACTATCAGGAGATGATGTGAAATATGCATTGACTAACCAGTTATGTGACAGTGTGAAGCTGACACACAAGCACCTTCCACATGATGATGAAATGATGAAAATGTATCTTAGATCTTGAAATTACCAGAGAAAAGAGTAGTTCTACTTCAGTTTAGGAATTCAATCTTTCTGCAGCTGGGAGGGACCCAAATATGCTTGCATTATCACTAAAAATGCCTTTTTACAAATGTAGGAGGACTTTCAGTCCACATACTTTTCTCCCAGAGATGGAGAAAGTCTCCAGAGGGCTGAAATCCAGAGCTGACTGGATTCTACCTATCATCCTTACTTACTGCCCTCTGGGAAATGTTTTATTTTTTCTCCTTCCCACTGCTACATTGACCAAAAATACTTTCTTGAGGCTTCTAGGGAGGAAGTGTACAGCACCCCAGTTTAAAACAATGAGGCTATGTGGAATCAGTGTAGAGAAAGGAATGGGTTACCAGTAAGGTATCTGATACATTCCAAGTATTAATGGCAAAGGGCAGAACATTCCCCTACTGAACTTTTATAATTCCTAGTTCCCAGACATTCTTGGCATAACGCTATTCATTATCTTTTCATTAGTAGTACTTTCTGGAAAGAATTGTAAAATAATTTATAGTAGGAATGGTGAACTGATGTATTATGATGAGAGCAACATGTTTATGTGTGAAATAACCCATACTCATAAAGGGTGCTTCAATAAATAACACACACCATCAAATT
This sequence comes from Passer domesticus, assembly GCF_036417665.1. Classification (NCBI taxonomy): domain Eukaryota; kingdom Metazoa; phylum Chordata; class Aves; order Passeriformes; family Passeridae; genus Passer; species Passer domesticus. Next base: position 32,752,510 of record NC_087475.1, on the reverse strand, counting down.
TAAAAATATTCTTTAAGTAGTTTTATCCCTGTTACCTTCCTGTAGTTAAAAAAAAAAAAATTAAAAAGGAAAAAAATTCCAGGGATCCTTGGACAATGACAATGTTTGGGAAGGCAGTAGATAATAATATCACCTACAAGCTCCAAGGACAGTCCAGTGGCAAGAGTGTAGATCTGGAGGCATGAATAATAGATAAGAATAAGGAAAAAGAAGGTAGTGTTCCCCTCTCCAAATGCAGCATTGTGAGGCCACCCCAAACTACTGCCTGCACCTCTGCAGTAAATTTTAAGCACCCTGTGCTACCCACTAACACTGAGGAAGGCTGGCATGAAATGGTCCATATCTGTGCCTGTAAACTACCCTAATTTCTAAATCACTGTGACTGCAAGGAACGACTGCTGGCTTGTGCTGAGCCCAAACTGTGCTCAGACATTCTCTGGGATGAGTGGATCTGTCTCATTGATCCAGGGAAAAACCACACAAGGGCCTGTGCTAACAATTTAATGCCAGGGGCAGTCAAGTTCAAGCACTTAAACAGTTCTGGGTTTAATTTACTATTCTAGATGTAGCCAGTGTGTCTGGGCTTGATAGATGCATTGAGAGGACGATGGTGAAAAATGGGAAAAGGCTCAGAAGAGGGCCACAAAAACGATTTGTTGCCTATAAAACTTAGTGAGACGCTCAAAGAGCTGTATTTATTAATGTTATTTAAGGGATCAAAAGGTGTGAAAGTGATCTACAAGAACCCATATAGAAAAAAGATTTCCTGCAGCTTACTACCCCATACTCCTGGAGTTAAAAACATGCTGATATCCAGGATCTAGATAAATGCAAGCTGTAAATATGGACATTTTTAAGCATTAGGAGAATTTACTGTGGGGCAAATTAACAAGTGCTCTGGTGGATTCTTCATCATGTGTGATCTTTAATTATTTTTTTCTGTATCTTGTGAATGCAACAGATGCTTGGGGGCTCATAAGAAAAGAGTGTCTGGGTTTCTTTGACTTTCTCACACAAAAAGCCAGTCTATTTTACTGGTGCCTTCTGATCTTGAATCTATGATTTGATGAAAAAGACACTGTCAGTGTCTCTAAAGTGTAAGTGAGAAGACTTCCTGCTAGATCTATGAAAAAAAAAAGAAAAATTCTTACATGTGCAGTTGTAATTAAAGCTATGTATCCATTTTAGCAATTAGTGATGTAGCAATTAAGGCAAAAATTGCTGTCCCTTATTGGAGCTAGTCACCAGCTATTCAGTAGAATAAAACTGCTGTGAAAAACAGAAGTCATTCTTGACATAGCTGAAACTAAATGGTCTTAGAGATCTGAATGTTTGTGTCTGCCCTTTCTGGCTGTCTGAAGAGAGCAAGACCCACTTTAATTGGCACCTATGTTTCATAGAGAGCACTGGAATTTCCATGCTAAGGAACTTAGCAGAATTTTTGCCAAAGAGATGTTTTCCTATTCCAAACAAACCCAAACATAGCATGAGCTAATTGTCATGCTCTACCTTACCCTCAGTTATAAAAATACAAATATTATATCCATATTATTGCTATGTAAACACAACAGTAGCAGAATTTAAAATAAGATTCCTACATAGATAAGAAATGGATGACACGGACATGTGGGTTTCCTTAAAACATCAACTTATTCATGAGACAAAGGTACAGATGAGAATTCACTTCAGGGAGTTGATGGAGCAGAGATCCTTCCCCATCCCTTGGGGCTGAGTTCCACTGCACATCAAATAAACCTACAATGCCTTGTCCTCCTCGCAGTTATGCAGTAACAAATCTATCTATTCAAAATCTATTTTCCTTTACAGGAAAGAAATTTCTTCTGTGTGAGCCTTTGCTGGGAAGATAGGTCATTGTAAGACACACATGCTTCTACGCTGACAAATCATTTCTCCCACTACCCAAAATACTTTCAAGCCAGAAATTAGCTGCATATATAATGATCCTGCCTGCAATACTTGAAACAGAAAAATGGGGCAGCAGAGGTGAAATCCCCGAAAATCTTGTGGGTTTGGAATGGTTGGGTTATATTAATTTGGTTATTGGGATTCCTCAGCTTGAAGCAACATTTCTCTGGGAGAAAAAGTATCTGTGATGCTGTTCCTGGTTCTGCACACTTCTTGAGTATCTGCCCTCTGTCCAGCACTCCATAATGATGAAATTCCCTCCACACCCTTCCCTGAGATCAAAAATATTTTAAGTAACAGCTTTTTAAATACAAGATTCCTCTGAAAGTTTACATTTTCTGTTGGTGGAAGGTTTAATGATTAATTTAAAGTCACCTCAGATGAAAAATTTTCATCCCCTTATTTTTGTAGTTGTTATTGCACAGAACTAATCCAGGATTTATTTCCACAAGTATTCATCATTTTTATAGTTGAGTATATCCACTCAGTTGGTAATGAAATATCTTAATTTATACACACAGATGTATTCTTGGTATTGTGTGACTTGCACTGTATAGATTGTCTTCATTTTGTTTCTTATTCCTTTTTTCTGGTTGCAGTAGGTGTTTCAGGATTTCCCATCACCTTCTAATGTTGTATTATGGGGAAAATTATTTCTGATATTTCCTAGATATTTCGATAACATAAAATGTACACTGAACAGTAGGGAATTAATCTCTCAGGATTAATTTAGCATGAAATGGCTAATGTTTACTAAACTCACAACCTTCTTCCCAGGGACTTCATGCACCCAGATGAGGTTTCCTAATCTGTTCTTCTCAGCAAGCATCCATTAAAGGAATCTAATCCCAAGTGGCACAGTAAGAAGTAGCTTTGTAGAATGTTTTTAAATACCTTTTTTGTGCAAGTTCTTAAAATCCAACAAATCCAGCTGAAAAACAATATTAAATTGCTATCATGTCAGTCGAAGAACAAGCTACATCAGCCAGGACAGTGTGAGTCAGCACCAGAAGAACTTCAGCTCTTCCCCAGGGAGCTCCACCTCATGCAGTAGACCAACTTTTGCAGTTCCTTACAAAAGCACTTTATCTGCATGCAGCAGGACAAATTGGTGGCCAAACACCTGTATTTCTCCAAAACCTCTCCCTTTTCCAGGATCCATTACTTGCACTTCAGAATGTCAGCAACAGGACCTCTCTATCTTTCATTCAGGACTTGGATGTTCTGCTGTAGGCATAGAGACAACCTCTAGGGACACCAAGAGCACCCTCCCACTGTCACTCTCAGCCAGGCACTGCTGCTGCCCCCCTGCTCCCATCAGCCTGCACGCCTCTGCAGCCTGTGTGCCACTGCTGGGAGAGCCACCAGCTCTCTGCATGGCCTGAAACCCAGCCTGAAAAATAGGGTTTGCATGTTTGTGGCACCTCAGGGAATTCTAAGTTCAGCTCTATTGGCTTAAACCTCTTCCCCAAGAGAACTTGGATACAGAAACTTTGATGGGCCCATACATTCTTGGACTATGCAACATTTTATTCTATTTGTTTATTGTATTCATAAATAAAAATGCCTCATTAACTGCACAAATGAATTTCCTCTCCAATTATAGTCACCTTTTATTTCAGTATAGAAAAACAAGTAAGCACTGATATAAAACACTGCACTCTGTTGAACTCTGTATTTATCTAAAGTATTTTTTAAAGTCCTTCTTTGTGAAGCCTTAAAACATTCAAGTTTATTCTTCTTCAGAAGAAAATCAGTTTTTAAAATCTTCAGCAGACTGGAACATCCATCCTTCTAACTACTAGTAATATAAATTCTGCAAATACAGGACTATTATTCATCACAGAACTCTCTTAGTTCTGCAAAAATGAAAGAAATATTTTATAAAACCACACACATAACCCACACAAACCCATAACTTAAGAAGACTGTGAGAATCTATGACAATATAATGGACTTAAATCTGTTTAGAGGGAAGATGCTATTGGCGCATATTGATTTCTGGTATGTTAAGAACAACAGTGCAAGAGGATAGGATGCAGGCTAAATTTTCTTTGGATCTCAGGATAGTTTCCTTTCAGTATTTGTAGTACTGTTGTAGACATGATCAGTTGAAGACATGAGAGAGGTGACTCTTGACAGGGAGAGATAATCCAATTATTTAAAAATCTTTCTATTAGATCACTGTATTCCCTGTGGCAGTGTCCTCAGGAAAACAAGCTGTTAACTCCTTCCAAACATTGCTTCCAAGTGTGAGAATGTGAACCTCTGTTATGCTTCCATGGACAGAGATCAGGCTGGGTGGAAAACTACTTAAAGACACAAGCCTTTACTGATATCCTTGTAAAATTAAAACTCACAGCTTCATTCTTACAAGTAGTTACAGTCACTAAACTATGGGCATGGGAGTGCTCTCATTACAGCCAATATGCATATGTGCATGCTTCACCTTCATCATCTTCTTCAAAGAAGCCCCAAACCAGCCTAGACATTAAATCCAAGTTAAGAAGGTCATACCCTGAGTAGTGTCACTAATATGGACATCTATTGTTGTCCCTCTGCTCTGTGCCAATGGTCATGAGATCCATTGGAGGCTCTGAAGGACTGCCCCTGGCCAGAATGGTGTTGCTTGGGGGTGCTCCCTTCCCAGGCGTTGGGAAAACTTTAAAAGCCAGAATTGCATTGTGCAAGGGGTAGTGAGGGCTCTGTAACACAACAAGATGGTGGGATTTGCCCTTCCATCTCTGGGTCTGACAGAAGACCAACTTCAACAGCTCTGGAGCCCACTACCAAAGGTATCAGCCACTGAACCATTGGGTGAAAGCTGTGGGAGCTGTGGATTTGAATATGGTGATGGTACAGGCTGAACACATACCTCTGCATTTCTCATGCTTCTGGCCATCTATCTCCTCCATAGGCTGTTAGTTAAAATAACTAATAGAGGTTTTAGTCCTAAAGAGCTGTATTTTTTTTTTTTACTTAAACATGATCTGGAATACATCATTAAATGATAGTTAATGGAGAAGTAGAAAAAGAAAACACATTTAAAGGCATCCACTGAGTGCCATTAGTGATTATTATTCAAGCCTAGACATTATGAGCAAAATTTTCCTCAGCTGAACCTGACTAGCAGTTAATGGAACTGCAACCATTTTGGTCATGTAATTTTAAATGCATTCGTGAAGCTCAAGCGTTAAACTGCAAAGTTTTCTTGACTGTGAGTGCCCCTGACACCAACACAGTTATATTTCTCCAAATGTCAGTAGGATGAAATTGATGGACAAAAGTGAGATGGACACAAGTTATGCTACCTTATTCCCCAAAGTTTATAGAAATCTTTCCAGCCACTCTACAACACAGTAGAGGAGAAATTTCAATCTGTTTTCTTTCTTTACAGACTCAGGACAGTAGAGCTAAATTCAATTCACCAGCCAAATCCACCTACCCATTTGCACTATTTTTCTACTCAAGTTATATTTTGTGACATTTTTAGATTTTGCTAAAAATAAAACTCATCAGAAAGTAGGAGTTATATTTACTTTGGACTTTTTTCATGCTCAATCCACTGATTTGAAGCAGTTTGGGTACAGCTTATTAGCATTCTGTGAATTACTTTGTTGTGTGGCAGACTGCAAAAAGACCATTCTGAGGGATGCATTAATAATAAAAATGTTGACACTGTGATGTGATGTGATAGTAAAAGGTGGTTTAGACAGTGCTGTTTGGGGTAATTAGAACTAGCAGTAGCCATTTAAAGGTCCCAGCATGTGTTTTGTTGGAGAAGAAATGTTAACCCTAGCACCTTGGCCAGTCTCCAGCATAAGCAATTACATTCTTGCTGCAGTAGTTAACTATCCCTTGTTGCTTCAATTAGATATGGTATTCTTCAGTTTCTCTCAGAGAGCTGCTGAGCTGTGTTTCTGGCGCTGTTATGCGGCTGTTTCGTTCCAGCCGAGAGGTCCCAGTATTTCAGTTATAAATGAAGTCTTCTCTGCTTGTAAAAGGCTTCTTGAGCGCAGTCTCAGAGCACTGCATAAATCAATAAACAACAGATGCACTTGATATTGTATACTGACTTGAGGGCAGGAGGAAAAAAAACAAAAGTGAGGAATGATACTGGCAGAAAGATAACCCCAGGCTATGAATAAAACATGCACACCTATAACCATGAAGGGTTCACAGAGCAGCAAAAGGGCAAAGGCAGTAACAAAGGGCTTGGTCCTGGAGGAAGAAAACAAATAAAACCGAGAAAAACTGATTTATCATTGAATCAATCACAGAGGATCCAAAGATACTTTACTCTAGATAATTTTAGGAAAGGAAATAAGGATAACTAGTCCTCAGGTTTCCCTCTCTAAAGGGTGAAACAAGAAAATAGATTTTAAAAGAAACCTGACCAATACCAATGCATACTTGGCTGGTTAAAAGTACTTTATAGCTGCAGTTAGGTGGGATATCCCTCGATTTCTAAAAAAAATGTTTAAAGAAATCTTCCCACAACCTAAGCAAGTATTGCATATCCATTCCATATCCCAGGGGTATATTACAGCAAAATAATAATGTAACTACATCCCAAGAGGTCTCTAGACAACTACAAGTTATAGCCAGGATAATAATGTGAAGAAAGGATAGGGTATACAAGCAAAATGTTAAAAATATCACCTTTGTCTCTGCAACCTGGATTACTCTTCTGAATAATCTGAACTATTTTTCTTTGTCCATCTTTCTTCTACTTTTCTACTTATTGTTTTGTGTATGTGTGTGTAATATTAGATTTCCATAAATAGAAGCATCCTGTTGTGGTTTGTAGAAGGAGGAGAAGAACACTTCAAGCACTTCATCTATGAGGTCTAGATTATGAGGTCTAGCTGTTAGGGTGGTAAGGGAGTCATAAGGGGTTTGAGTTTTTAATTTTCATAAAACTTCACGCTGCTGCAGAAAAGCAATTATGCCTATTAAATCATCCTCATCCTGGTGTTTCTCTGGCTCTTTTGCCCCAACACTTTACATCCCCTTCAGAGTGGCTTTGAATATTCTCATGGTTATCTCCTTCTCCTTCACCCCACCCTCACAAAAGTCACATGGTTAACTGTCCCCTCTTCAGTTGGAGTTGCAAGATAAGAAATTGAGCTACAGGTAGGAGTTTGAGCTTCATTTTGTTGTTCCCTCTTAATAGAAATATTATTGAGAGGACTTCTGAGCCAAGGGGATTCAGCTGAGGTGCATTTGAAATGTATTGTGCTGTGGCACAAACCCTCCAGACCACGAGGGCCAGTTCTGCCATGCTCAGCTGGAGACTTCAACTAGACCCCAAGGGATACAGGTTCAAAAATAAGTTTCTGTTGATCTCACAAGACAGGCAGTGGGATTCTGATGCAGAATTAGATGTAATTCTGAAGTACAAATTGTCCAGATTCAAACTCATTACATTTACTTCTATGTAGGAAAATCCCATTTATCATATTTTGTGTGTTTTGAGTATGTCCTCTATAATTATACTGTTTTCATCTTCATGAAACTTCTCAGGACTGTTTGGTAAATTATAGACCAGTTTTTTTGAGATTATCTCATTTTGGGTCTAATATGTGCTTTCTACATTGGACACTGGGCATGACCCATTAAACATCCTTGTCTTATGATCCAGCTGAAGTCATTGCTCATTTAGTATTATAACCCAATTCTGAAAGAAAAACTGCTACAGAAAACAAGCAGATTTCAAGAAAAGAGCAGAGTCATTCAGAGAAAGGAAGGCAAGTGATGGAAATCAAAACCTCTGGTTTATTTGTATCTTTTATTGATGCTGACAAGATTAAAATGATTTGTATTTGACACAATGGAGGGTCAGACAGGAATTAATCCCCATTGTCTCACCTGGTTCCCCTTCACCTAGGTAATAACTCAGAGCAATATTTATGGCATCAGGAAGAGAAGACAGCTGGTGGGACTTTGACAGGCGGGACCAACTGTCTCCATATCAGCATACACCACTGAGATTTGGGAAAGTCCTGGCTGATTACTCCTGGATCAGACACTTGTTGGGGGTGCTGGTTATAGCTCTGAACTGTGCAGAAACAAGAAGCAATCAATGACAGTCTTTCTATATATTCTGCTTTTCTTACAATGTTCAAATACGCCTTTTTTGTTCCAGGCTTTCTGCAGTCCTTGATATCCCATCCTCATAAATAATAATCTCAACATTGTTTGAGTACAGAGATCAAAAGGATTCAATGAAAGGAAAGTGCAACCATGGGGGGAAAAAAAAGAGCTTTGCACCTGGAAAACATGGGGAACAGAGAACCTTGGAGAGAAGGGATGAAGGCAGTTTAGCAGGTACTACTAGAAATCCTTCTGGTTATCTTACAGCACTTTTAGAATCATCTCACCTCAACAAGTCCAAGAGCCTGTGACAGACTTAGTGGTGCTGTACTAACTTGGCCTAGAATATAATGCTGAAGTGGGTGATTAAAAGCACAAGGGATGCCAGGTGCTGAAGAGACAGTCTAAGTTCCTTGTGCACACTGTTATGCCTCCACCACCTGAAGTATCTCCCAATGCTAATCCCACTTCACAAGTATGGAATACATCATCAAGAGCAGAACTCTCTGCTCCAAACTGTGAATAGCGTTCACCCAGAACATGCTCCCCATGAACAACCAGGGAGCTCCTGCCTCCCACAGTAAACTCAGTGCTGGGTGACCCCAGAGGAGCCAGCCTCCAGGATGAGGGGCACACCTGGGCCTTGCAGCCTGGTTTCAACCACAGGTTTCTGTTCTTCTCAAGCAAGAAAACGAAAGCAGCTGCCATCCACACCCCAGCTGTATTTCCAGCCTGTGCTATTTTGGGACAATTGCTGCCAGCATCTCTCAGCTTCCTGGGCTAGCTCTGTGGGCAGCTGTCCTCCTGCAACACGGTCCTTCTGCACTGTGCCACCAATTCACCGGGGAGATAGGCAGGCATGGCACACTCCATGTGTGACAGCTCCCGATGTGTTTGGGGCAGTCATGTTCCCAGAGAGGCAGAGCTGGTCTCCAGACTGGTTCAAGTCTCTGGACAGCTGGCAGGAGGAGACCTTAGCAGTGAAATCATTCTATCCCAGGGCCAGTTCAGGGACCAGTGCAGCTCTGTGCTGAGCTGCAGTGCAATAGTGTAAGTTGTGCTACATAATGGTGCTGGATGACTGATTGGTAAGGATCAGGAAGGGTTAAGTAGAAGCACAAGGTAGTTTTACTTCATCAAAGCCCTTTTTCAGCCAAACCACCATCATTGCTGTGCATTGTATGTACACGTATATCTGTGTACACACCTGCTTTCAAGTGTTTTTATGGCTGCTATGCATCACAGCACCAGACAAAGGAACATCTCTGGGGTCAGAGAGTAGCTGCTTTTCACAGAAAGCTGACTCTAGAGGGTCAGGCAGACTTTTCCAAGAGATGTTGTGTATCAGCTGCTGTAACGGGCCTGAGAGAACCCTTCAGACAGGTAAAGTGGTACATGTGTATGTGTTTGGGATCAGAAATCATTTTTGTGAATTCCTGGCTCTGGTCAGAGATCACAAGCTGTGTAGGCACAAGAAGTTAAAGAGGTATCAGTGCTATGTTGTTCCTAATACAAAATGTTCAAAAGATGGAGGAGAAAATATGGGGAATAAGCATCTTACCTTGGCTGGTGGCTCTGTTACCTTTCTGTGGACACCTGAAAAGTAAGAAGATTCCCAACCATTTTCCTTCTCTCCCTCAGGACTCTGTTCCTTATCTTTGGTTTTCCCCTTTTGTGGGGATCAGGGGAACAGGCTCTGATCCTGAGCTCAGGAAACAGCTGTTCCTCACCTTCCAGGCTGCAGTCAGACGTGCTGTAGCACAGGCAAGCTTTCCCTGCCCTGATGCCAGATTGGCCACTGACAACCCCAGTCCTCTTGTAGGTCCTTTAAGGACAGCTGGCCTTGCCTCTGTGCCTTTGCCTCACTGCTTTTGCTGAAGCACCTCTGCAACCAGGGTTCAGAAAGTGGCATCTTGCTGCAAAACAGCCTTCCTAGCCTGATGCCCAGCAGAACTAAAACCTCTGCCTCTGTCTAGGCAGGGCTCCATTGGGTAAGACCGGGTCAGGAAGATAAGGATGTTGTATACACAGTGTGGGATGGTTATTGCATTAGCTGCTGAAGGCACTATTTTGGAAAATCCAAAGTTTTCAGCAGTGCAGAATCCTAATACAAGACAGGAGGTCTCCTTCAAAGAAAAGTAACCTAGGAAAGGTGTATTGCAGACATCAGCTGCAAAAGAAAGCTCATTGCAGATATAGTTAATGAAAGCCCAGTGGAGGCAAACAGAAAACAAAAAAATTTGATTCACTGGGCTCAAAACTTGCAGCAACGGGAGGGCATGATCTTGGGTAGCAATGAGCAGGAGTTAGAAAAAACAGCAAAAATTGTTGCAATAACTGTGGATGGTTGGATTTGGACAGGCAATACTGGCCAAGTACAAACACACATATATATATATATATATATATATATATATATATATGACAGAAAGTTAATCCATCAAACTGCTTTGAACACATTTGACACAGGCAGAAGGAGTTTATAAACACCTGACATTTCATATTAGAGGTTCAAGGCATTTTTCACCAAGTACTAGACGTGTTTGAGCTTTAACACATCATCAAACCACATCTTCACATTGAGGGATATGTAATATGCATATATACATGCATATGCATGTATACATATAACAAAACAGGGGGGATCCCCAGTCCAGAAGTCAGTGAAGGCAGATATTAGAGCTCTCCAGTAATGTCTGGCAATTATCATCAGCAGATGGAAATATTCTCTCCCAAAAAAAAAAAAAAAAAAAAAAAAAAAAAAAAAAAAAACCAAGCAAATGTACACTCTGTAAAGAAAAGGAGCAATTGTAGTAATCAATTTGAAAGGATTTTTTTTTTTTAAAGCATTTTAAGCTCCAATGAAATACCTAGAGGCTTCATTAGAAAGCCCCAGATACATGGTTTTCAACTAGTTACTGTAGTTACTGTAAGGGAATGTGGAGAGCACTAGCAATTACACCCCTGGAGAACCAAAAGCAACTTTTTGTAGTTTGGAGGCTAACTTTGAACTGGAGAAACACAGGCAGCCACAGGAAGAAGAAATAAAATGTTTGATTTTACCCCTATTGTATTCATCCTATTTTGACAGATTTCAAGACTGTTAGGGGAAAGGATTTATTTGATCTGCCAGGATTCTCTGCCTCCATGTAGATGTGTCACTTATTTTTGCACTGACAACCATTTTTGTGTCCACTTCTGCCTCTTGCTGTGATCTTGATGTGTAATGTGTGCGCTACAGTTTGAGTTTCAGTTCATGCCATTCTAGGAGAGAGAAAATAAGGAGCAGGTGGAATGGCTAAGGGATCTACTAAAAATGGCTGAGGGAACACAAGGGAATAAATATGGCAACTTCCTTATAATTAAAGCTTTCAAGTTTGATTTGTGGACACTTAAATGAATCACAGAATAAGCTGAATTGGAAGGGACCCACAAGGATCATCAAGTCCAACTCCTGGCCCTTCACAGCAACATCCCTGAAAGCATTGTCCAAACATTTCCTGAACTCTGGAAGTCAGGCTGGTGCTGTGACCACTTCTCTGGGGAGCTGTTCCAGTGCCAGGCACCCACGGGGTGAAGAGTCTTTTCCTAATATCCAACCTAAACCTCCCCTGCCACAACTTCAGGCCATTCCCTCAGGTCCTGTCACTGGTCACCACAGAGAAAAAAATTTCAGGTTGGAGGCTTATGAGTCTTGTAAATGGAATGCAAGTGTACTGACAGTAGGTTGGCTTAATCTGCCTTGGTAGATCCTCTAAGGTGCAGTTTGCAGGTTTGCAGAGACACTTTGACCACAAATGGAAAACTTCTACTTTACAGTATGGTTTCATTATGTCCAAGTGGAACAAAACTGCACACTGCAAAGTCCAGCTCAAGTTGCCAGATCCCCAATTGCAAGGCAGCTGGGTTAGCTGCAAGACTGGAAGTTGGGTGTCTCTCCCTGATAAACATGCATGCTGAAGGTTCAAGTATAATTTTACTCAAGGGAGGAGCTTTTGTCTGCAGATAGGATGGAGTTTGGGTCAGATTCACTACTGAAATGAACTCTAAGTGCTTGAAATAAACTGTATTTTAAAGCTGATACTGTCATTGCCTATCCTCTGTTTCACATTTTCTTTTACCATAAACTTATTGAGAGACTAGGGTGAAACTTTTCTAGATCTCTTTGACACCAGTCATTGTGGTTACATGTAGCCTCTGCCTCTCTTCTCTTCTGGGACTAGATGACAATCCAATTTTTATGTTGCTTCTCAGTGAAGCTGAGAAAATTATGCTTTCAAAAAAATTCATTTCCCAAGTAGTTCCACTGAAGGGATCATGACCCTAAATGTATTCATTAGCTCAAATTGTCAACAATTTTCTGTAGCAATTTATTCCTTGACCCTCAAGTGGTCAAGAACTGTCAGCACATGCAATGTGAGGTTAGAACTTGCTGAAATACAGCAGTTAGGCTTCTAGAGGGCTTTTTTTTTTTTTTTGTGCACTTGTCCACTGTTTTGAGAGACTTTCTATAGTTTACCATCAATTCCAGCTGTAACAAGATCATTCTGCCTCAAAATGGAAAAACCAGTGGAACCAGAAGTGTTCCAAAACAGAAGAATTATTTTCCTGTCTAGGTCACTGATAAAATGACCTTTAGTTCTCAACAAACATTCCCAATGGGAACTGTGAGTCTGAAATCTAAAATTCCAGATTCATGTATGGTAACTTAAAATAGAAAATGGGAAATATAAGTTCCCCAGAAATTCATATGGAAGGATGTCAACAGGTGAACAGCTGATGAGAATGTCCCCAAATTTTTCAAGATATTTGGTAAAGACAACCTTATTTAGACAGAAGAGCTGCTGGGCAAAAAATTATTTGTTTTGAAATTGATACATTCTCTTCTTTCCAAGATCACCCTCATGTGAATATCTAACAAGGAAAACCAGATTGTGATTGTCAGCATCCACAGAAAGATCAATGGACTAATGGACCTTCTCCTTTAGAAGGCTTTCAAAATACAGAGTAATAAATCTGGATGTGATTTTTCTGAGTCTAAGGTAGTTTGGGCGTGGTTAATTTGACTGGCACCATTCACCCTTTTTCCACAACTTGCTGGGAAGATGTCTTCATCCTTTTCTACCCATCCTCTGAAATGTATTTGTCTGCTCTCTGAAATGCAGTGCTGGTGTAGGAAGGGCATGAATACCCAGGTGGGTGCCTTTTCTGCAGCTCAAATCTGCTCTTCCTCAGGCTATGGAACCACTTCATATATGGCAATAATAGGCTGCAAACATTACATGTACTCTGACAGCTGTAAAGCCAAATTTCTGAAATTACAATTTTTTTGTAATTCATATATCTTTTCCCTCCTCCTACATACACACATTTTACCTTTTTAATAGAAAAATGGGCCCTGCAGTCTGTGTAAAAGCATTGTTCACTAATGCTCCGTGGCAGGATAACGCGACACATATTCAGCAAGCACACATATATCTGCCTCTGGCATAAAGCAAATCAGGATTCTCAAGAAGGGATAAGGTTAAATTACTCTAATGGCAAAGGGAAAAACATCTAAAAGAGAACTAATCTAAAGTGATGGTTTGCTTCTTGCACAGGAGAGATATTTAACTACTGCACACAGAATTGCATGCTTCTGTGATCCTATAAAAGAAGTAACTTCCTTCTGACCAGAAAAAACTCAGAAATCTTTCCCCAGCCAAGGCTCCCACTGAAGGAGACAGTTGCAGAATGAAGATTTGGTTCTCACTGCATGAGGCAAATAACCCATATAATTCTCTAAGCAAGGCAAGCATGCATGAAGTAAGTAAGCCTCTTCCCAGGATTTAGTTGTTCTCCTAGATTCCTGGAAATGTGGGTGCTTTGTCATCATGTAATAGCAGAGCATAAAGATATGCAGATTTCCAAGCAGTGACCACACCTAATGCTGGAAGTAAATAGGAGAGTACATGTTATAAAACACCCACATTGCTGCTAATGGCTCCTCTGTATTTTTAGAGAAAGCACGAATCCATATTGTTTCAGTTCTATGCTGTTAGTGTATCTACAGACAATGAGAGAATATCTATCATCTCTGGAAAAAAGGAAATTGATTTGCAACATCTCCCTGCCAATGAAAATTATCCAGGGTAAGGCATAATTGGAGAATAGTTACTTTAACATTTAGGAATCAATACGTGACATCACCCACACACTCACATAGTTCTATGTGTAGAGTCCCAAACATCAGCGAAACATTCAGTTTAAAGTATTTGTTCTGCACATGAAAACTGACAGGTTACGTGGACTGGAGCAGGTTGCAACAGGAGGCCTAAGATTTTATTTAACCTGGTCAGAGATGGATGGTTCATCTGAGCTAAGCCATGACATAAAATTAGAGTTTAAGAATTAATTTCTCCACTTCCACATGAGATCGGTCATCAAAAAGAATAATTTTCTATTACATTTCTGGATGCATTAGAAGCCTGAAATGTAAAAATTTTCACTACTTAGCCTGTAAGTACCTGATTAGAATCGACAGGGCAGCCCCTAAATGAAGCTGCTGGCAGAGAAGGAAAAGGAGTCTGTATAAGAATTTCCCTCTGTCATCCTCGTGGCACTTAGAAGGGCGTTTCAAAGTAGGGGTGGTGTTTTTTTCTTTCACCTCAGAGAAAAATTAACATCCATTTCCAGGTATTTTATCTTTCACCACAGGTGGTATACTGCTTCTCCCAGTCCCAGGACCCTTGTTCATCTCCAGATGCTCAGGTCACACTATCACCCAGCCAATAGGTTTTCTGCTAAGTCTACCCCTTATAACTAATGCTGAAACATACAAACCCAGAGATAAACTTAGGGAAAAAGTCCTGACTACTCTGCCATGTAAGAGTTATGGGGAACAGGAATTTTGTTGCAGTGGTGGGAAATAACTAATTTTAGGAGCTCTAAACTTCCCATAGAAGTATTACAAGATAAAGTTGCACATTACTTGTTATCATAAGGATTTAGCACACCTATTAAATTCTCCACTAATTTAATCCAACCACCCAGAGTGAATGCTACAACTTGGTCTGAACACCTTGGGTGGACCCAGCTATAAAAGTTGATTTAGATACAGACTTGAATAGCCTGCTTAGCACCACAGGAGAGCCCAGTTCTGCCCATGGCAACAAAATGCGTGGCTTACAGTTGCCTGCAATGGGGGGTGAATGCAAGACTCATTTTGAATAGTAAAAACAAAAAATCCATTTGCAAAGTAAAAAGCAGGAGGTGTGAAAGAGGAGAGAGCAGCAACGACATCCCTCCCATGCACACCGATGCCTCTCCAGGAAGGCAGGTGCCCCTGCAGTCCCCATCCCCAGGCTGGGCTGGGTCCCACCCAACTCATACTTTGGTGGATGCATATGGCCAGGCAGGAGCCATTCCAGCCCCAAGGTCAGAAGTGGAGTCTGAGCAGTGCCCTTATGCCCACTCACCACAGGCACAATTTACAGGCAACAGGCACTTGAGGTTTATGGGTTGTCAGACTCTATGGAGTGCCAAATCACACCTCAAAAGCATTTTCTATCACCATGAGCCTTGGAAGGTACTTGCAATGTCTGTGTTTGCTCAAGTAAAAAGCATAGTGGAGCCCAGCTCTGCCCTGGTTGCAGACTTTCTCTTTTGCAGGTAGGTGACACCAGTCTTACCAATAAACTCTTGACAATAATGTGCTGAGTACTTCTCTCCCCATTCCCATCATCTTTGCCATGCTGAGGGCACCTGCCCTGTCTGTAGCCAAGCTACCTTTGTATGTCCACAGACCTCCGGGTAAGCAAGCTGATCCCTGCTGCAAGGACAGCTGAGGATGGTAGGGACAGAGAGGTTCAGTGATGGTGAGAGACAGGCTTTGGTCTGGAGGGTGTTTGATGAGGAAAGAAGCATATGGATGCTTGTCCAGAGAGAGAGGGGAGAGCTCTCCATACTTCTGCCACAGAGGGCTGAATCCTCATGTGAGGATCTGCAGGCTCATTTTAATTCAGATGTGAAATGTGATGAACAGCAACTTTACTCCTCGGCCCCTGCCATGATCCCCCACAGCACATTAGCACATGAAAGCAGAGGGAAGGAGAGCTGCCGGAAAGCCAGCAGAGATTGCTTGAACAGTTATGCAGCCTTTCCTGAGACAACAGGGAGAAACTAATGTAGGAAGATTTTCCCAGCAGATAACAAAGGCAATCTGGCCATAAAAAGGTACAGTTCCTACACATTAAAGGCAGTTTACAATTGCAGGCTTTTCAGCAGCCTTCCACAGATGCAAGGAGTTGCTCACATACATGAATATGTGCAGAATCAGAGCCCTACTCCTGTTCACAAACCAAACCATAAGCTAGCTGGCATAGGCTTATTTTGTCAGGGTTTGCGAGAGCTTGGCCAGTACCAAGAAATCATTTGGCAGAAATTTTGCTGTGCTCTGCATTGGGTCCCAGTTTCTCTATAAGATTCTTTATTTCTTGCCTTTTTACTTGCAGCACTGCTCCTAATTTAGGCAAAGAGGTTTTATAAGGAAAGAGACTTTATGTGGAAATCTCAAAAAAAATCAGTGAAGTGGGAAAAGTGGTGGGCAGAATGACAGGGCAGCTCCCCACTCCTGCAGAGGTGCAGCAGGGAGAGGCAGGGAGGGTTAGAGGTACTACTTAAAAATCTGATGCTACATCCATGTGAGAAATTGCTCAGCCACCACATTCACTCCTGAGCACTCTCTGTTCCCCACTTGTGATAAGTGGAGGTCTCAGGCTGTTTCTGTGCTCTAAGGGGCACCATGGTAAAGCACAGGCCACAGGCAAGCTGAGATCTGCCAAGAGAGCTAAAGGTATCAGTTAAGAAGCAAGGCTGCATCAGCCCTGTGTAATAAAGAACAAGAGCATCTCTGAGCAATGCTCCTAGATCAGGCCTCTCCAAAAAGCAATCCTCTTGGGCTTCACTGAGCCCTCCCTTATGCAGGCACCTTCTAGTTCCTCTTCAACTTTTATTTCAATACACAGAGGTTTTTCACATGTGTCTTTAAATAAAACATCAATCGCTGTATATAAACAATCCCTATCTGGTAGGCCAGAATAATTCCTTTGTTGCTTTTCAAAAAAATATTAAAAGCAGAAGTTGTAATGGAGCTGAGAATTGCAAATGTTCAGTCTCTAAAATCCTAAAACTTTTGACAATAAGCAGCTCACATTGAATCACTCTACCGTGTCATTATTTTATTGGGGTTTTGTTTCATTTCCACTGAAACTGTTCATGGACCTGTAAATAATTTTATCCAATCTGTTATTTACTGAAATGAATTAAATGCAGTCTTTAGACACAGATGAAGTCTACCTTATACTTACTACTAATTTCATTTCCACTTATACATCAATACTTTGGGGACTCAATTTTTTTTTCTTAGTGGGATATTTGCACTGACTCTGTCCAGTTTAAAATGTAAAAAGTGTCTGTGACTAAAGCCTGCCAGTTTCCCTGGAATAACGTTTAAAAATCCTTAAAAAGACTGCAAAAAAAAAAATTCCTTCACAGGTTACAGATGAAGACTGCTACCAATCACAGTCTCCACAATTAAAGCCAACAGCTGTCTTGTGTTTGCATAGTAACTTAGAATAAATAAACATTTCTGTGAAGTGTGACTCTTGTTCTACTTTCCTGTGCCAGTCTTCGAAGTTCCAGCTCTATCCCTCTCCTTTCAGTCAGCTTTGCACTTCCTCTTCTTGCCCTCAGCTGGATGGTTTTTTTAAAGCAGTCACCCAGAGTGAGGAAAGTCTTTGAGCAATCACTGAAAAAGAGTAGGAGTATGTGCTCTTTAGCCTTCAGAGAGAGGAATAGGACATTACTAAAACATAAGGACCAGACAACAGCTATGCAAGCTTATGCTCTCAGGAGGGAATTGGCTTCATCTAAATTTATCCTTTCAGAAGTTTCTGCCTGCTCTAAAACAGTCAGCTGGCATCCGACTGCAGCCAACAAGGAGAGACAAGGCATAGCTGGAGAAGGATTCCTCTGCAATCAGCATCTGAGACTAGTGGAAAGATTTCCCACTCCCAAGTGTGTTTATCTCTCTCCACCGATTAAGAAGTCTTGTTTTAGGAGGTCCAGGGTTTGACTGTGGACACAAAGCTGGGGGCATCTCTGTTGTCATGCTGGGTGAGGCTCCCTTCTACTGTCCCTGATGTATGAGGTTATAGGACAGGTCCAACCATCCTCCTCAGAGGGTAGTAAAAGAACAGAGTGAGCAGAAAGGTTGGACATTAAAACAGCGTGCAGCAGCACTGCCCTTTGTACCCATGCAGATTGCACAAATCACATTGTCTGTACCCCACTTCAAGATGCTATTCAAGGAAGCCAGTGGGCATACAGCCACACTGCTGTGGTCTCCAGGTGCCCCCAGTCCCCTGCGAGACAGGTGGAGGTCACCTGTCAGAGGTGGTCATCTCCACCCTGCTCATTGGGACATGAGCTCAGAAGCATTCTGTCAACTCTACATTGCCTGCCCATGTACTGGAGGGCAGTCCAGCTGCAGCTCAGCCTCAAAACATTCCCTTAGCAAAGAACAAGCTCCCTCTGCCTGCTGGGCAACTGCCTGTAAGGCTTCTCCAAGCTGCCCCCATCCAACCCCACTGGTTAGACCCCAACAGCCTGGGGAGGGGATGGGCACACCGAGGGGTCTTCTCTGTCCTTGAAAAATGATATCAGTCCAAAGCAAGTGTAAGCATAGAGAGGCCAGGCTGAGCATTGGGAGAGAAGGCTGTGGCTCCTGCCAGCATTTCAGCTGCAGCACTTTGAACAGGCCAGCCACCCTAGCACCACCTCATGGCTGCACATGCCAGCAAGTGTCTTGGGCTCTTCCCCAGTGGAGCAGGAAACTCTTGTCTCAGTGTTCTGACAATTTCCAGCAGAGATCAGCTCAGGATACAGGATTTTCAAAGACACCCTGAGCCATCCTAACCATGGTGCCCAACTGCTTCTGCAGCTCCTTCTTCTGCAGCTCCTTCTTCAGAAGGACACTGTTTGTTGTCCAGATATTTGCATTCAGTATGTGCAGAAAGAAAAGCCTGAAAATTGTCTTCAAATCTCTCAAAGGCTGAAAAGGAATCACACTTCACCATCTAACCATTTGGGAGCTGGATGGCCGTCAGGCAGTGATATCTCCTCCTATCCAGTTGTTGTCATGGAGCTGCAGAGGAAGAGTGTTGTATGACATCCTGACCTATTGTCCCATAAAAGCAAAGTTCTCCTCAAATTAACGGCTCCTCTGTAAAAAGCCAGTCCCATCACTGTAAACAAAGAAGAAATATGGTCTGACTTTCTCAGCACCAACTTTTCTCAGACAGCAACCTGAGGAAACATTGAGGCTTTTAATCAGTCATCCTGGTGGGCCATGCACTGATCAAAGACTGCAAAACATCTTCTCCACTGAAATCCTCCTGTGGAGAAGCTATTTATTCATAAGAGGTTGCAGCTCTTAAACATTTCAAGGAAGAAAGGATTTGATGCCTTGTAACTAAGTTGTATTAAAGATTAGGGGACTTAGAGCTCTTGAGACAATGACTTGAAAGTGAGATTGAGTGCAGAAATAACCCAGAAATGACTGGGCAAACTATAATGTTCCCTTACTGTCTATGACATCACTGGCACTTAATTTCCCAAGGAATTATTAAGACTTAAGGGGTTGCATCCTACTTTCTTGCACCAGCAGAGATACTTTTTCCCAGTGGAATGCAGTGTGAATTTCCTCTCTTTCTGAGAAAGACTACACAAGCTCCAAGGGCTGCCTTTATCCTCACCACAGCTCCAAGTGCAAGCAGTGCCTGGATTTAGTCCTGCACTCCCAGAGTCAGACACGGTTTGGCTAAGATGAATTGATGATACTTTTAGCTGCAGGTAAGTGTGGATGGGGATGGTGCTGTGGGCATGCCAGGGACTGCTGGTAGCTATGTGCACACTTATATTGCATGGTGGAGTTTGGGACAGAGATCCTTAGGCACAACACAGCCAGCATGAAGGGAGTAAGGTTTTTTCATGGTGCTGTACTATGTCAGAGAGACACCACTTGGTGTAATCTTGGCTGCTCTTCCCTGTGTGGCACTATACAGTGTGTACACTTGCTGTCAGGCATGCCTTCACATTTCTGCCTACCCCAGATGCTCACACTACAGGCTTGAACTGATTTTTTTATACATTTCTGGGTTGTGTAATTTTCTTTCTCTCAGCAGCTTCACCACCCAGAATCCAAAGAAAAGGCTGGAGAAACACAGAGGGTAATAGACTAAAAATAATTGCAGTATCAGCTATAGTACTTACATTACAGAACTGTGGAGACCATGTGCTATTTTTTTAGGAGCACAAAACACTGAAAAATGTATGTGTTTTCCAGGATAACCAGTTCCCCACTGCCCAGAGGCAGTGGGGAACATGGGAGACAGTGGGGTCTTCAGAGGGTGAAGCACAGGTCTAGGTCTTGAAGGAAGGTGTCTGGGTTCTGCCCATAGCTTTATCAGCCAGTGTACAACACACAGGTCATGTGGAAGCTTCTCTCTGCTCAGTAACTACTGTCAGTGAAACACAGATGCTCATAATTTTTAGCAAAACTCTTTCTTCCATACTGGTGAATAGCCTTCTCCAAGACCAAGATGTTAATGTGCTACCTCTGTTCTGGGAGAGACATCACTCTGGTGATCCCTCTAGAAAGTGTCTTACTGGTTTTGGGAAAGACTGCTTAGTTTAGGTTTTGTGTGCCATATGTAAGGCAGTACACAAACAAGGGCAACACAAGGGTCTCAGTGCTGCTTCTGAGACAGCTCATCCACATCCATTTCCTCCCAGAAGCAATGCCACTGCAGCACTGAACAAGAATTTTTTGGGAAGGCTTCAGTCCAACGCAGTCTGCAGCTGCTGAATGACAAGTGACAACCAAGTGAGGACTGCTATCTGCAGTAGTTGACCATGGAGTTTGGGAGAACCACAACATCACTTCCATTTTTTTCTCCTACCCTCTCATTCTGCCTGCTGTTACTCTGTACCCAGACATTGAGGTTCTGAATCTGCTGGGATTTTACTTCAGACTTTTAAAGGAATCAGGTTTTTGGACTTCTGCCTCTTTGTTGGCTGATGAAGGTGGATGAAGAAGTATGGGATCCTTTGCAGCACGTCAGACAGTGCTGCAAGCCTTTGCTTGGACAGCTGTCACTTGAGGTTGACAATCTGGCAAAGACAGACTTGCACAAACTTCCATATTGTGGTTAAGGCTGTGATGTATTAGAAAAGCTTGATGTTCTCATTTAGTTGGCTTCAGCTTTGCTTACATCCCTGAGATTACACAGATGGCTCTGGCTTGCAATCTGCTCCAGGCTGTATCCGTGAATGAGCTCCCAAAGTGGTATCTGTAGAGCTCCCTGATGACTTTGGCATCTTTGATCACCAGGTGCCATCACCTGTCTGCCTTCCCTTGAGCAGGGATGCCTTGCAAGGACAGTTGGGGTTGTTCCTCAGAGAACCCAAAATGCCATGAGGGATACAACCAGATTTAAAATTTTCAAAGTTGACAAAGATGCTCAGTCAAGCAAACACCATTCATTTCAGCTGGGAGCTGCTATTAAAATCCCAATTCACACTGAACCATCAGGGCTGTTTAAGTAACAAATTATTCTAAAATATACTTTAACACACTAGGCTCCTAAAATGGAATGTGGCTGGGTTTTTTTTTTTTTACTATAACAGGTCTCTGCATCTTCATATCATTGTGTTGCAAGAAATACACTGAATCCATACTTGCAGTGGTTAAAGGTTTTTTCCACTCTTGGAAAAAACACTGTTTTAAATATGGTTGTGTGTGAATGTACACACACATACAAATAATACATACACACACACACACACACATATATATATATATATCCTGTCTAAAATGGATTCACCCTGATTTTTTAATCCAACCAACTCTAAAATGCTGCACCATAAAAAAGCAATCACTAAGCAGACAGAGCTGTAGAAAAAAACCTACAGACACTTTGGGATCAGGTGGCACCAAAGTGCACAAGTTAAAACTTTATGTACTATGCAGTATTAGGAGAAGAGTGGGAATAAAAATGTGAGAGAAATCTGCAGTTTAAAGATAATGGTGTGTCATTTTTTGATTTTTAACAAGGTAAAAAACATTGCCCACGTGGGCAGAATGGCAAATTGATGTACTAGCCTTTTGTTTTCCAAAATAATTGTTTTCTCAAAGAGCACTAAAGACTTAAATATATAAGTTCTGGTAATGCACGTGTTTATCTGTATGCTACAGAAACTACTGGCATTGATTTTACTATGTATATGATTAGAATCTCTATGGCAAGTCTTGCCAACACAAAAGAAAAAATATGAAAACATTAATTTGGAGTGATTTTGCTGTTTTGGCACTATCCAAGATAATAAAAAGAACATGAACTGAAAGCTGGGGCCCATCACAATTTGAACAATTCAGACCCTTTTCTTTAAAGCCATGTTGGGCAGCTCAGTAGTCTCCCTGCAGGTTCCCCCGGAAATGTCATTTGCTGTTCCACCCAGCAACTGACACTTGAATCCTTTTAGGGATCTAAGAGAGCTGCAAAAATCCCAGAGAAATTGCACCTTATTGCCCAATTTTGAGGCACCTCATTTCATGTGGTAGTTGTTTCAATGACCAAGATTCCAGCACACTTTTGTAGGGAGCACACCAATCCAACACAGGGAGGCTGACCACGCTGCTTTGGCACTTTTCTGGATTCCCATTTTCCCATGCAATCACAGTAAACAATTCCAGGAGGGCCTCACATAGGCAGTTGGCAGGAGCAGGGCTGCTGTGTGCTATAAGTAACAAAGATCCTTTACACTACTTGTTCAAAGATGCTTGTGTTTGCTTCTGGTAGACTCTCACTCTGATTCCAGAGACTAGGCTGTGGCCTTCAATTTCATGTTTTCTTGACCAAGGCTGCAGGTGGGACACAGGTCATTTATGAGGTTCATAAAGTTCATGACTCACAGAGAACTCAGAATTAGTTAACTACCCTTAAAAAACAAAGTGACTGAAACAGTAACGAAGTAATTTCTACAGTTTGGCTTCCCACTGCAGACCAACTAAGCAACAACATTTGTTTCTCATTAAGTTTCTGTGGTTTATTTTTCTTAGCTCAATGGATAACCAGGCGGAGGAGGGTACAGAAGGGAACTGTAGTCTCTGAATGAATCACAATCTCAGATATCAAATTGTTATCCTGTACTAAGTCTCCTGCTACCCAGACCTCAGCTGCAACAAACTGAAGCCATTGTTTTCAATCTGCAATCCTCAACAGTTATTCCTGTGAAGATAGAATACCATTATAAAATTCACAGATGGGCTGCTGTAGAACTGATGTATTTATTTATTTTTTGTTTTAAACAGGCCCTTCAGCAGTAAATTCACAAATAACAAGAACTGAGGTTTCTAAATGGTGAACTGGAGCCAGGTGTTTCTGTGGCAGACAGATGAAGAGGTCATCAGCTCTCTCAGCATAGAATCATAGAATTATTACGTTGGAAAGACCTTTAAGATCATTGAATCCAACGGTATCATCAAAGACGGCAACAAGGTAGGAAATGTTTTCAGCATTTAGAAAAGACCACTCCTGAAGTCAATAAGCACATAAGGCAAGAAGGCAGAACAACACAAAAATCTTCTCTTAGATCACGCTTATTTTCAACACTATTATTCCTTCACTATACTAGACATGGAAATCATCTTACACCAGTGGGTATATCCAGGGTTTGCTGACATGGAATCTCTGTACACTTTGCTGGAGATTAGAAGTTATCTTTTTAGCTGATATGGCCAACTGCCTGGATCTGCAGATCTTGCCAATCAAGGTTTATTGACAAAGGCATTTGAGTCTGTTTGGCCCCAGCTAGTCTGACCTAGAGTTTACTTCCAATCTACTTCAGTGCCAGGATGGGTATTGATGAGAGCCTATTTACAAGAGTGCATAGCGAGAGGAGAAGGGGGGGGATGTTTTTAAACTGTGAGTAGGCTTAGATCAGATATGAGGAAAACATTTTTTACTGTGAAGGTGATGAGGCACTGGAACAGGTTGCTCAGAGAACTCCTGAATGCCCCTGTTCTGGAAGTGTTCAAGGCCAGGATGGATGGGGTTCTGAAGTGGAAGGCATCCCTGCCCATGGCAGAGTCATTTGAACTAGATGATCTTTAGAGTCCCTTTCAACCCAAACCGTTCTATGATTCTCTGATTCTATTATATCAGAAACCACTCTAAGTTATGGAGACATGCTTTAAAGCAAGCCACAGACACTGTTTTACACCACCCCCAATCAAAATGTTATTGTCTCATTTAGTTAAGTTCAGAGAACCTAAGATCAGAGTTGAAAATTATATTTTTTCTTTCAGGCTCTGTTGTGTTCTAAAACAACATTGTATTAAAGCACTTAACATTCCCTTCCATGCTGAAGGGAACCACCCTGTTCACTGTGTGGCTGCACTTCATGCTACACAAATTTGCTCTTCCTTGTTTGCTTTGGAAACTCGTTGGCAGGAAGCCATCTCCAACTGTATGAGGCATCTGGATCTCAGGCTTTGATTCACTGAGTTTGTCTCACACTACTCTGGATGAAAAGGGCAGCTCAGTCAAGCAGGTATTTTCTTCTTCAGTTCCCAGTGCCATGGCAGCAGCCTCCTCCCCTTGTTCAAAACATATCATTTAAAGATGCACTTTCAGATTTCTATGAGGAATGCAAAGGAGGAGGCAGTTAAATTCACCTTCTTTACCAAAATCCAGAAAAAAAAACTTAATGCAAGACACCCAAATAATGACATGCAGCAGCTGCACATTTTTTGGGTGGTACTCATAATTTTTCATTCAGTCTGTAGTAACTGAATCAAAATAAAAAATGCCAAGAATCTAGAAATCATGTTCTTTCAGAGCCCGCTGCTATTTTTTTTCAGCCTGGTTCCTAAAGGAAAAAAAATTCTGCAAGTTTATTGTATTACACAGTTTGGTCATGTGTATTCCCTTGTTCCTCACCTCCACTATACCACCCTCCAACACACTAAATCTTAAATAATTTAGTTATTTCAATCAAATTTTATATGAAGATCAAAACTGCAGTAATACTAAGACCCAACCAGTTTTTATGGGACTAGCCTAACAAGTAAAGGGAGAGATTGTTAAAAACACACTAACCAAGGAGAGGCCCCTGGCATTAGCTCAACCCATCAATCACAGGAAATTGCACCTGATAAATATTATGAATAGCCCACCTCAGAGAAAAAACCTCAGATCACTGCTTCAACCTTATTAGACACCTGAGAATCCAGCCATGAGATGCAAGTCCTCTGGCAAAGCACACTTTGCTGCTCCTCCTGCTGCTAGAGCTGCTCATTTGAAAACAAGCATTAAGAAAATATCTCACTTCTTTCATCCATCCATGTGACTTCTTTGACCTCACTGAATTCCAGCATCTGCACCTATCCTTCACTCTTTCAGGCTCATTTCTTTACCTGATGCCAGCTGATAATGGTTAGGCGGGTAGAAAACCAGATAAGGCTCATTTCTTTCCCCAGCACTTACCACTTAATGAGGGACAAACCAGACAAAAAAATATTCAACAGAACCTATGTTCACAAGTTCTGCATTCAGCTATCCTATGTAAAGAAAAAGTGATATATGTTTTTTATGGGTAGGTGAAGCCTTTCCCATTTAATGGTTTGGATTTTTTACAGGATTTTTCTAAATGAGCATGCCTTTCTGAGGACAATAACATAATTAAATGTTAAGGAAAGTATTTTCTTTGCCTTTAGCTTTCCCCAACATTTTTCATTATTTCTGAGTACCTTACCTAAGACTTGTTTTGTTACTATCTTCTAGTCTCTTGCACATTCTCTGGCTGCTTTTCATGCCTGTTATTTACATTTTGACTTCAAACCAACCAATCTGTCCCGCTCTTAATTCCTGGGAAACTCCAGTGACACAGCTGAGCTTCCCATGCAAAGATTTCATTTCTGGGCGGCTCCTTGGGTCTCAGGAGCACACCTACACTGGCAGTTCAGATCCAAACTGTGCTTTTGGTACTGGTCTCCTGGTTATCTCCTCCACCCATGTTTTTCCTTGTCCTCTAATGGGCATCCAGACAGTGGGACAAAGGTAGAATTAGTCCAAAGTAAAAATTCCCAGCAATGCATCCTGTGTGGCTGTCATTTCCCAAGGACCAACTGTTCTGTTCTACAAATGCATTTTAACACAACCTCTTCCAGTGATAGTACACACCACTGGATGCTAGAGGAGCAATTATCCTAGAATTTCCAAGGAGCATTTATATAATTTTAACACATCAGTGTTTATAACTAACCCAGGTGTACCCTCAGCATATTTTTGCTGTTGATTTGACTTGTTTGCTGTACATGAGGGTGAGTTTGCTGCTTCCTGAGCCCATTTTGTGACTACATCACTCTCCAAGTTCAAGTTAATTAATAATAGTAAGATTTTAATCCAGCTGAAGGGGATGCAGTCAGTCTGGGAGGGTTAAAGCTATATTGCCTCCAGGGAAATAAAATATAGAAAACAAAATACAGAGAAAGATTTCAAAACTAAGGTTAGTTCTGTGGCTTGGGAATGTAAAAAAGGCACCCTTGTTCCCTGTATCAAATTGACTGGCTGAAGGAAAGGTTGAGCTGGGTTTTTTGGTCTGCTTGATCTTGCAGCAACTTGGATGATCACACATGCATCAAGTTACACAAAATAATTTTAAAAGGACTGTCAGAGGCCAAGCTGCGATACTGGTACACTATGTTACTGTTACACTTGTGATACATTGAGACCTATATTCTCTTGACTTCACTATTACTGATTCTGACACTCATAGAACTACAGTGATAACTAAGTAAATAAAATAAATGTCAGTAATTTCTCAGGGAATTCTTGGGTGTGGTGTTTTTCTTATTTATCAGTGTGTGATATTTCTGTGTAATGATATTTATGAAGTCACAATGCTGAAGACAAGATATGAAGAGACATCAGCATTCCTCAGTGCTACTGCACAGAAAAAAACAAACTCCTAAAAGCACTTACTGTGGTTATTTTTCTGAGGTTTATTCTCTTTTGTATGAAACTAGAGTCTGTAAATAACAATTCAGAATATCAAATTAATGACATTGAAAGGAATTACAGAGGCATCTGGGTTACACATTTCTCTAACCATATATGAGTTCCCCTTAAATGGCACTTTACATTTCTGCAAATTGAATTAGACAAAATCTCATGATATACATTAGCAGGAATTAAATACTGAACTAGCTCCAGAGAAGCTACATTCACCACATGCCCCCCAAACCATTTTATTGATAAGCATGAAACAGTTTATGTAGGTTCAACAATAGCCATGCATCTTTATTAAGATGAGTGAATTTTACACAAGAAATAAATCACAACTAGGAGGAAACATGAATTCCCATCATTATCTGACCTTGTCAGCCTGACCTCCCCAGAGGCCCACAAGGTTAGCTCTGGGCTGCCACTGAGCTTCACATGATGTAAAACCTGGGGAGAAAAGAGATTTTTATTCATGGCTTCAATCACAATAACACACAGCTATGGCCTGAGAGCCAGGGAGATAGCTGCAGGACAGAAACACTCACCACAGGTCCTTCTCCCCAGAGCTATGCATGCTCACTTTGGGGCTTATGACAACTTGGCATAGAGTTGCCATAATTAGTTTGCACTGATTTAGAGTATACACTTTCTGTTGTGGCTTTTTTTTTTTTTTTTTTTTTTTTTTTTTTGTTTGGTTGCTCTAGGGGCGGAATTGAGGTTTGTTTGTTTTCCAGAAGTTATCCAAGTAGTCTATGTTTACGATCCTTAACATCCACCAAGAAGCATGGAAGGGAAAGAAGAACACAGTAGCTGACCTACCCTCCTGCTTTTAACTTCTGGTCACATGCTCATTATAACTGTGCTCCAAAGTTTAAAAAACTAGAGTTTGATAAGACTGTGAATGTACTGAAGTGAGTGCCTGCCTCCCAGCAGATCACAGTTATTAAGAGAAGGGTAGGGAATTTTACTGTGAAAAAAAGTCCATTGGATATAATCAATGCTCCTTATATTGAAGCCTTCTGTTCCTCCATTCCCATTTATTCATTTTGCCTTGTTCTGGATTGTGAAGAGATGACCAGTGCAAGGAAATACTTAAGCTGGAAAAAGAAAGGGCACAGAGAAAAGGAGGTTTCAGTCAAGATATGGTAGTCAAGGTATTACCTGAACTGAAACTGGAAGGTAACAAGAAGTGTCTGGCATTTAATATAGCCACAGAACAATTGCTCCTGATTTAAATATCAAGGCACACTGGTCAACTTCTTGTTCTAAATCGCAGACTATTGCCAAGCTGTAGTGGCAAAGCTACATGGACCTCAATGATAACAAAACATCATGTGTCAGCATCCACTCACTTTGACAGAAGTGGAGGTGCAGGCAGGAGAAAAAAAGGCAAATACTGATACAGAATAGAGACTTCTTCACCCTAGTCACTCTCTGAAAGACTACAAGAGCTTGAGGGCTTCCCAAGTGCAAGAGTTTGTTCCTCTAATGGCACTTTTTCCTTCTAGTGTCTCAAATGTGGACATAAAATATTTGAATGAAGGGGGAATTCTAATAATGTCCTGTCAGACCTGTCTTAAAACTGCTGGTTTAACAATTGAATTGTTGGTCAATTGACATGGTCAATTCCCTGTTGTTTATCTAAAGGAATTCAAAATCAACACAAGTCTGACAGCTTTTCCTCCCAAACCTTGTTAATGGGAATCTGCTCCAAATGAGGCCATTCATGCTACACTGCCTCTTACACGGATAGCTTTGAATTTTAAATGCTTTATTCTTCGTTGTATTCTTCCACATTGCAGCCAACATTTTGCACAAAGCCAGCTATATTCCTGCATTACCAAGCAGATCCTGAGTGATGTATTGGGGAATAGTTAGCTTTGTCAATGGATTATGTTCATACACATGCCTCTTGGTAGCATTTCTCTACAAATGTAGCTTTCTGGATTTTTTTTTGCCTGTCTTTGGACCACTGCTGCTGTATGTTTCTCTGTTCTCCCGCTGCTGCTCACTGAATCACCATGTCTGTTAGAATCAGTAATGTACTACTTGTAGGACTATCAGTACTATTTTGAAGCCTGTGGTCCATGTGCACTCAAGAGGTGTAAAATAGGAGAAAAAGCAGAACCATTTTGCCTTAAGTATCTGTAGTGGTTTCTCTGGACAACTGTGCAAGTTGTGATTCTCCCTGGTTTTCTCCTGGGTTCTCAGCTGCTTCTGTTCTCTCCTGTCACTTTTCTTCTTACATTTACAGGTGACAAACCATTGATTTGCATGAGCCAGAAGCAGATCTGCTGCTGTAGCTGCATGAAGGTCTGAAGCTCTGCTGCTCCATGTGCTGCCTCCAGACTGAGTGCAGAACAAACACTGATGAAAGCTATTTCATAGAGCTCAGGTAGAAGAAAGATGTAGCTCCCTCAGGTGTTCCCACCCCATCTTGTCACCACCTCTGCTCAGGCTGGTTAGCAGAAGAAAGCACCAAAATGTTCCCTGATGCATCAAGAAAAAGGCAGCTGTTGCATGGGGGGCTGAGTTACATGACCAGGCTTCTGCTAAAGCTCACATGCACTGCTCAGCCATCTTGGTTTTGGGGAAGGTGACCTACAGCAAAGCAAAGGGGCTGGGAAGGAAGGAAGGAAGGAAGGAAGGAAGGAAGGAAGGAAGGAAGGAAGGAAGGAAGGAAGGAAGGAAGGAAGGAAGGAAGGAAGGAAGGAAGGAAGGAAGGAAGGAAGGAAGGAAGGAAGGAAGGAAGGAAGGAAGGAAGGAAGGAAGGAAGGAAGGAAGGAAGGAAGGAAGGAAGGAAGGAAGGAAGGAAGGAAGGAAGGAAGGAAGGAAGGAAGGAAGGAAGGAAGGAAGGAAGGAAGGAAGGAAGGAAGGAGCAGCACAAATGTCACAGATGAGTGCCATGTAAAAACATGAGTGCCCACGGGCTCCAGCAGTAACCATGTTTTTGTCTTAAACTCTCAGGCTGGTGGTACTCAAACACAAACTGGTGAATACAAATACATACTGAAGAAGATTAAGTACTCTTTGTGCAATATCCTGTCACATTCAACCACAGTGAGGGGTGGTCCCCATGCCAGGTAACACCTAAGGAGCTAATTAGGAAACAGATGAAGTCAAGAACTGGTGGAACAGGAAGATGATGCAGCCCTAGTAGACCCTGTCAGTACTGACAGAGCAAGGACATCTATCCTCAGAGAAATTCATAATGAAAACAAAGAAAAAAACTCTTATGAATTGTTCTACAAAACCTTGTCCACTATGGTGTGCAGGTAGAATTAGGTTCAGAACGTGAAAGGCAGAGTACCACCATTGGAGTACCACCTGGAGAGCAGGCACTGGTTAAAAGCAGACTTCGTGGAAACTTCCTTGACCAGAAGTATTCAACCACGATCCAGAATACTCCCTTTTTTGGTGAGGGCCATGCAATATCCTGCTGTCCTTGAGACAGGCAGGTTGCTTGCAAAGCTTGGTCTCATATCTGGGGCAGCCAATAAACTGAACAAAGATTTCTCTTTTTAAATTCTGCATGCATGTAACTCACTTGGTCACTAACCTGATTTTTAAAAATCATATACATTTTTTTCAAGTGAAGGAAATGTTTAAAAAGAAATATCAGAAAATGAGGCAGTTTTACTGTCAGATTTGCCACACTGTATCCAAGAAAGATAGGAAAGCTGTACTTTCAATTCTACATATAATGTCATTTGTTAATTCAAGTCCAAATGCCATTTATGTTCACTCTTCATTTTTGATGAAAAAGGGAGCAAAATTTTAAATATTCACTACACATACTATTCTCTGCATTACTAGTTTTCAAAATAATGGTGTATTTATAGGGATTTATATCTAACAGCAAATTCAACTATAACTTAGGAAATATGCATAAGCAGTCTTTTTGTACTAAAATAAGAACTAATCCTTAGAAGCCTACCAAAAGTATGCTGAATTGTCCAAACTTGCAAACAATGGAGTGTTACTAGAAATGGAAACATTTTTTTATTACTGAAATCTTTAAAAATAACATTCTGCCATGTGAGACATAGGCAATGAGGATGAATGAGCTGTGTAGCTGGACAGAGTGCACATCTGGTTATTTTAAATGGGAAACAGACAATTTAGACTAATTTTTCCAGGGTATAAATCTATTAGCATTAATGGTGTTTTGACTTCTTGTACCAAACTCAAATTTGCCCACATCTTTCAAAGACAGAACTATTTAACTATTGTTGTTAAAGTTGTAACCTGAGCTAGCAGCATTAGGAAGAATAGCTGTGCAGGTACAACCTGTCAGGGGCTTTTTCCTCTGAAAAGGAGGAACAAAGTGAACTCTTTTGAGTGCAAGAAAAACAGGAACCGTGAGAAAGCAAAGGAGACCAGATACTTGCAGCCTTCAGCAAGAAGCAAACTGCCCATGGCTAGGGTTGAATTGATGAGGGTGAGTGAAGGGACTATGGCACACAGTAAGTAAAACAAGGGAGCTGGAAGGAAGAAATGGAAAAGAAAAAAGACTGCTCAGGGAACGCTGAATGTGTTCAGAGGTAGAAGCCTTGCCTGCAGCCCTTGAGGACCAGGATGCCAGTGCAGCAGAGATGCATATCTAAGGAACAGGGAAAGGCCCTTCCACTTTGGAACAAGGACAAGCAGCTCCTAGCCCAGGCTGTGCTGGATGAAATATATAAATGGGTCTGAAACTGGGCATATCCAAGGAAAGTTCTGTATTGAACACAATGGTGAGGATAAAGTAAGCATAATATGAAACCTTCCTTCCCTAAGAAAAATTACCCCAAAGCCAGATAAGCAGTTACTGAATTTGAAACTTGCTAGGGCTGCAGAATGGTGCTGCTTTTGGGGCCTGCACCCACCTTCCTAACAGCAGAGTCAGGAAGGAGGACTCACAGAAAGAGGAATGATGGTTTTGAGCAAGGATATTTCAGCTAGACTACAGGTCCTTCAATCTGTCATACTGTGACTGGCTGGTTTGGATGCTAATGATGCAGACATTTATAGGACTTTGTCCTAAATTTTCAGCAGCTTTTTCCAGCCTGTCACAAAATTAAGATTTTGGGTTTGTAGCAGAAATACCTGTTAGTGTGGATGAGTATTTCATTTTTAATAAAGGTAACAGAAGACCTTCAGTTAATGAACTCTTCTGGAACAGCCCTGCAACAGCCCCCCTCAGCCGTATGTTTATTAGTGGGTAGTATTTCACAGAGTCACAGAATGTTTGGGGCTGGAAAGGACCCTGGAAATAATTTAGTCATTTGCTCCTTAACAAAAGGATGACAAACTCTGCAGCAGTTCACTGGAGGCAACTAGAAACTGATATTTCTTTCAATATAATGTGCTAATAATCCTGACAGATTTCCCAATTAACTAAAACCATTTCAGGGAACCCAGTGTTAAACTCCCATTTAGATAGAAGCAATGCCAGGTTTCTTCCATCTGCACATTTTTCTAGTCTTTTGAGGAAATGATGTCTGGAATAAGATAACCACATTAACCATAGCGCTACTTACTCATTTTTCCTGCATCTTTTCCTATGCATGGCTTCTGTCACAGGAAGAAAGACCAGTGATAAAAGACATTTATAGCACAGCATTTGTCCAAGGTAGTTTTTGGCTGCAATTTTGCTTCCAAACATATAATCTGCATTCAGACACCTTGCACTGTTTTAAAGCAGACAAAATGGTTCAAGACTATGGAACTGGTAAATGGCTGTAGACAGGTCTAAAGTATATTGTTTTTAAGAAGCTCCTTGCTCAGAATGAAAAATGACACCAGTTATTCAAGTGTAAGCCAAAATAAATTCATTTTTAAATGGTGATGTCTCTCACTGAATAAAAATTGAAGGACTATACTCTGACAAGGGAGAACAGCCACCTACTTATGGCATCTCAGGACAGCAATAAGTGACTCACTCACCCACCTACATTCCAAGGACACCAGGGCCTGATGTCTCTATCACAAAGTTGTCACAACACTGAATTTAGACAAACAGTTTTTCCTACTGCCCACAGTCTGTACAGTACTTACCATTTGCTCACTTTTCCAGGTCATCAATTCCTAAAATACCTCAAGGTGAAAATGAGTGGGAGTGACACTACACAAACACTTCCCTTTTATTAGTAAGCCTGTACTAATATTTGCTTTAAAATCTGTTTGTTGATAAATGCTAATTAAATACCAGCTCAAACCTTTATTTTGACCTTCTCCTGGGGTCTTTAAGACTCCTTAATTTGCAGGGCAAACAACAAATCCCACCTAAAGTTTTCTGTAAGCTGAATAAAACCACCACTAGAGGGGAAAAAAAAAGAATTTTATATAGTGGGAAGAAAGTGGAGAGAAACATCTGGAGCAGAGAGATGAGTTCCCAGCTGTGCCACAATTTGTTGAGGATGTGAAAATGAAGTACAGCAGTGGCTCTTTTGTGTGATGGTCAATGATCAATGATCTGCAAAGAATATTCTATCTGCAAAGAGATTCAAGGACTGGTTTGTCCAACAAAAAATCAGCCAATGATTCCTGAGCTTTCTTTATTCTTTGAGAGGCAGGTATCTGCCAGGAGTTAGTGCACTACCTAATTCTGCTGAGTGTTACATGGGTGTGAGAATTAGAGTGAAAGTTTTCTGTAGGTAAGAAAAATTAGTTTCTTTGTTCACTGTGTGGACAAAGAAAATTAGGTGAAGAAGAGAATATAAATGAAAGACATAAAACTCATGGGTTAAACAGAAGTGTTAAAGGACAGAAATTCAGCCTCAGAGGCTACTTGTATAAAAATCAATAAAATACACCAGGACCAATCTCTGCAGGCTATTAGGACAGTGGTACTCACTTTTGAAGAGCTAAACTGTCCCTTTCATAATCCCCTCCCAAAAATCTGGTACACATTATGGTCCAAATCATTGGCCAAATATAGCCTGAAATACTGGTGGCATCAACCAAAACAATATTTGAGACCAAAAACTGAGCTAAAAATTAAGCATATGCCCATGGTTTATTTCTGCTTTGTTTTTAAGCATGGAGGAGTCAAGGAAGACAGACTTCTGCACCAAGGATTGCATCAGTCAAACTGAGTCATATGATATTTACATAACATATTCTCATGTAAGTTCCCAGTTTCCCATAAAAACCTCATAGCTTCATGCATACCTGCTAAAAGGTAGGATTTCAGGCCTGGCAGCCAGTGACCAGTATGTCATGACAATAGATGAAGCTGCTTTTATGAAGGACTCTTTACTTTCTGTGTTAGATCCTCACTCAAATGTTAAATCCTCAGTATACCAGCAGAAGTGTAACCCCTCAGGCTCACCCTGCATGCACAGCAGAACCAGAAGCTCCTCTGTCCCTCTGACAGAGTGAGACATCTTTCCCATCCCAAATCAGCTCCCTTGTGGTGAATGGTTTTTTAGCACTGAAGCTGGAGGGTAACTCTTCAGCTCCAGTGGCATTGTCTAAATTGTTGATCATTTCAGTATAAACAGGCACCAGCAGTGGAACTGCAGCTCGAGTCTGGCTGCTTCCTCTTGCCACTCTCTCCCCCCATTGACACTGCTTTGAAATCTGAAGAGGGATTAGATAATTTTCACTGGTTTTAGGCAGAGAACAAATAAGTGCTGTAGGATTTGAACCAGTTTGTTCTGACAGGTGATGAAAAATAATAATCCTTAAGCCCCCAAATACTCAGATTGTGTTATTATTTGAGGATATCAGTTTTCATATAAAAACTAAAGCAGGAATTTAGAACTGATTGCATGAAAATAAGTTCCAAGATTCCAAATACAAGTAAAAAAGCCCCAAATATGCTATTTTTCTTCTGTACATTATGGGAGCTTAGGGAACAAAAATATTCACTTTTATATGCCTTGCATTAGCAGTCTAATACAAAAATGCTCATATCTAGGAAATAGGAATATAATTTTCTAAAGGCAGGCAGGAGGTACCAAAAAGTGTGTGGAGAATATGACAAAAAAGATCAGAGTACACAGAATAAATGGTGGTGAGATGAAATTCAAAAATATGGATAAGTTTGAGAGAAATTATAGAGGCCAAAGCAGGAGAGTGAGCGAGGAGGAGTGCAGAGAGCCACGGCCATGGTATGAGTTCAGGAGATACTCTAATTAACCTCCGAAGTGCAGAAAGCCAAATTTACGCCAAGAGCTGCATGAGGTAGCTTGGTGTTGATAGGCTACATTTGGGAACAGTGTTCATACTCCAGATGCACATTAGACTGAGAAAACTCCACTTCTGCTGATAGAACTTGTTGCTGACCTTAGGAGAAAAAAAATCATTCTGTAAAAGAGCACTTTTGCTGATATGTCTTAATCCATTCTAGAGGGTTCTGCTGGCACAGCTGTGCTGGCTGCAGATCACACTTCAGCACTCCCCTGATTGATGCACATACCTTGCAACAGTTTGTCATGCTGCTAGCCAAGGCCTGTGTTAGAAAAAAGGGAGCTAGAGGAGCGGGAAAGGAGAGTCAGAAAGCAGAAGGGAAGAGAGATTTTCATATTGCAACCAAGCAGAGAGTGAGTAATAGTGGATAAAAAAATCAACAAATCAAGAATAAACAGAATAAACAGTACTCACCGGGATTTATTTGTTTGGGTTTTTTAGGTTTTTTTATTTTTGTTGTTTTGTTGTTGTTGTTGTTGTTTGTTTTTGTGTGTGTGTGTGTATGTGTGTGTGTGTGTGTTTTTTTTTTTTTTTTTTTAAGTCTTGTTTTCATTGCTGTGTTAGCTATCTGGTGTTTTGTTGAAAGAGACTGATAAACTATATCTTTTCTTAATATGAAACATAGTAGCCTGTAAACTTGAAAGTCAGCCTGTGGCTGTTGAATACACAGGTCTTTAAAAATTGTGGGCTAGTGCTTCATTACACATAAAAATTGCTTTATTTTGATCAAAACATTGTGTTGCCATTGTAATTCTCCTCCACCCTTTAAACATATTATGCTGGCTGCTCTTCAAATTTCTAACTACTGTTGATACACCACCCTTTCATTGGCATTCCTTCTGGTTTCCCACATCTTATTTATTTAAAACATTAGTTATCTCAAGTTCACTGCTTTTTGCAAGCAAGGCATACAGGAGCTTGAGTTGCAGTTTGAAATAATAGCCTTTGCTTAATGAATGTAACTAAATTACTAGAAGAAAGCAATGTCCTATAGAAATCTCTCAGATAACAATATCTTAACTACACACAGCAGATTACTACATCTATGAACAACATCAAAAGTCACCCTGTACACTTTGCAGAAATCTGTGCAGTGTGTGTCCACACAGACTGTGTATGCATACAAGGGGTGCACGTGTGTGTGTTCATATTGTGCACATATGGTGGGTGCTGTATACTATATATAGAGGCTATTTATGGTCACTCTCATTCAGGTACGGATTAGTAGTGTTACCTGGTAATATAAAAACACAGACAATAAAAACCTGTTTAAATAAGGCCAGGAAGAGTAAGTAGGGAAAGGAAAGAAACATGGATCACTGATACGGCTGACAAAGCAGAAGCGGAAATTTCCCAAGTCAATAAACCAGCACAGCACCATGGAAGCGCTGTTATGGGGAAGTGGTTGGAACTTTCAGATTCTGGAGATCAGGGTGGAAGGAATATCAATTTTTTCCACCACTGAGAGTTACTTCCAGATCAGAAGAGAGCCAGCACTAATCCTCTGTTTTTCCAAACACAGCAAAAGCTAGTTGATTATAAAAAGCCTCCCCTCCCATTTAAATATACTGTCTTATATACAAATCTTATACAGTCTTAATATTTACTGCATTAGTGAATGCTGAATTAGAAGTCATCTTTCAGCTGTTTCTGTGATATACAGTCTCTGATATAAGTGATGCTTACATACCCACTCTACTGTCATACAGCCTTGACTTGCTATTGCTTGCTACATCATGGAGAGGTCTACAGAACAATCACTACACACAGAGGATTGCACCAGGAAAAAGACCCAAACAAACCACCCAAAAACAAACAATGAGTCTCTCTGAATCTTTATAGATTTTTAAGCTGTTGGGAATTTATAGGGAATTTGTAAGTTAGAATTGGTCTCTTTACCCACTTCATTCTAGCACTGCAGAAACATCTGCTTAGTTGTTAAAAGCAAGTCTCCACTGAAGTTCATTAGTTCTAGTAGGCCAAAAGGATGAGTTGTTCTTATGGTCAGTGGCATATAATATTAACAGAGACAGTAAGTTTGACATACACACCAGTGTTCTTTAAGTATGTAGCAAACAAATGTATATTTGGATCTTGGCATTTGGACATGAATTTGGACACAAGGATTAAAAACAGGACTAGTCAGAAGCTTGTGTTGCTCTACTACAAGTAATTTTCTACTCTGGACTATATTATTTTATAGATAGCCTGAACACTGCTTTACTTGAAATATTTTTCAGGATGCAAATTGCTAAAATACTGCATTTGCTAGCTTCTCTGGTGATACTAGCAGACACATAAGAAGCCTGCAAGCTTCCAGACCAGCTAGAATGGCCCCAGTTACCAAGATGAGTGCTGCAGAGCCAGGGATCCCATACATTAGGGCATCCCTTGCTGCCGGGGCAAGTGGAAAAGCAGACTGGGCAAACCCCACCCTAAGCAGTATCACAAGACTCATGACAAACCCAGCAGTACCACTGAAAATGCTGCCTTAATTTCAGCAAGAGCTCTCCAGGCTACTAGATTTCCAATAAAGTAGTCAGGCTCAATGAACCAGATTTTTCCCAATCAGTTCTACTTACAGATGAGCTCCCCAAGGGCGGGAAAGTCACCCTTTCACTTGCCTGCTGTTGAGGGTTTTGGTTTTTTTTTTCATTTTCTTTTCAAATCTGGTTGTTTACAGCCCATTTACACCATTTTGTACTAAGCCTGGCCATTCTGAGTCACCTCTAGGCAAGAGACGATCAATCAGTGATGCCCTAGACACTCAGCAGATTGAAGGCAGCACTCGCCTTCCCAGAAGGAGTAAGAGCCTGCAGCTACCTCTTTGCATCCGAGCTGAATAGAAGTCTTGTTTTGCCGTGCAGTCGCAAAATCCAGAGGCAAATCTGACTCTAGTGACTAGCCAGCAAGAAAACATTGGCTTGCACAACTTTCTCTTCAAGCAACCCTGACTAACAACCAAATAGCAAAAGAGCCCCAGCTTCCCTTTGTTAATTCTCCAGCGAAGGCATAGCAAGTTCTCCTCAGAAAAAATCTTGTAAAAACTCATTCATGCATCTTTAATTACCTTTTTCGGGCTAAGTTGTTTTTTTTTTTTTTTTAACAAACCAAGATATAGAAAAATATAAGCATGACAAGTCATTAAATATCTCTTAATTTGAAGAGACACCCAGTTTGGCATTCAGGAACAATATAATGAGTCAGTATTTTCTTTATAGAGAGATGTGAAATATGTTTTGACTCCACACATACAGGAAATCCCACAGCAGCTCCTATACAAAGACAATCACTTCAATTGCTTGGTGTTAAAAATTACCAGGATTTTTAAAAGTCATAGAATTGCTTTAAGAATCACAGCGTTTCCAAAAACATTGTCTTTTTATATTCTCTTCTTTATTTTCTGCTTCTTTTTTCCAATCATGTTTTTTTTGCCTTAGCAAGCTGAGCTTGTTGCAAGATCCCATTATGCAAGGATATTCAGCTTTAAGAACAGCAACAAATACTGTGAGACTCACCACGAAATAGCAAGAGTTGGCAGCTCCACAGTAAGGATATTAACTTTCATTTCCTCACAAACTGCAGTTTCTATAAATAGCATGTCTGCTTTGACTCCTGCAGTTAATTACATAGGTTTTCCTGCATTTCCTCTTCTGCAGTGCCCCTGTGTATGAGTATGTTAGTTAGTTGATGGACTGAAGCAATGCTTAGGGATTTCCCCCTGTAAATGCCTTGGACATTAAAAAAAAGCATTTCTGCGAGGGGGGAGGTTAAGTAGGTAAAGAGCTGTCTCTGATTTCCCACTGCATAAGGGGACAACTTGCCACTGTATATTATAATTTTTGGCTGGTGTGCCAGGCATAACTGAGTGGCCACAGGATTCTTACACAGCTGGGGTTTCTCCTGCACTCATATTGTGAGTGCCCCATCCAATTCAACCTTGCATTTTGCAGTGGAGTGTTGGTTGTTCTGCTGTGGACTGGCTTGGGCAAGATATAAAGGAGCAAGTTTACTTTGCCTAGCTTTGGATACCACCAAGGAAACATCTTCCTCTGCACTAATCACTTATAATTTCTGCAGTCAGTGAAAAATGAAGTGGTTTTTTGAGCATGGACTTCACTGATCCATTTACCTACTGACACATTTTGGGATGTTCTTGATGTCCTAGAAGTGGCAGTCTTTCTCCACCAACTGTGGCAGCACTTTTTCCAGTTGAGATTACCAGAGGAAACTTCCAGATCTGAAAGCTCTAAATGCTGATCAATGGCTCTGTATGGCTATTCCTTACACCTCAAATATTACTAGTCATTAAGCATTTGCAAAGTGGTGTTTTTTTCATGCCTACAAGGTAACTACAGATATCTGAATGCTTCATGTCTTTAATTTACAGCTGTCCTACACCTTGACTAGTTTTTTATCTAGTTTATTCTACAGTACTACCAATTTCCAAATCTGCCATTCCTGAGGCTTAACAGGCCAGTTGGCTCATTTGCCAGGGGTCTGCATGTGAGTAGAATGGACATGGCTGTTCAGGAGAAAAGGACATGGCAGCCCTCTACTCTCTGAACAGGCTTCTTTCCACACAAGACACCAATCAAAGGTATACATTCCACAGTGTTGTAGTCTCCTTCCCCCTCCAGCCCCTTGCACACCAGACAGCCTCTATGAATCCATCATCTGACAGAACAGCTGGGTGTGGTGGAGCAGATCCTGCAACATGTACCTGGCAGGATGCAAGACGCCAGTGCCCATGGGGCATGGTAGATGGGAAAAACATTTCAGTGGAATGTATGAAGAATGTGAGAGGCTTGCAAAGTAGCACTGCTCTCGCTTCCAAAAGGTAGAAGCTGTTCCTCAATAATATCTTACCTTTGCACTGAAAAGGTCCAGCAAAGCTGCTCAGGCCCTGAACAAGATTGACTTCCCTTAGTGCTGCAACACTGAACACAACTCTTTGTCACATGGCTCCTGCTCACCTTGGGACACAAATCTCCCCTCTCTGCCCATTGAGAAACAAAGGAGTGGGATTCCTCTGGATGTGGACAGAGGTGTTCTCAACGGCTCTATGTCCAGGTGGAGGTCAGTGATGGGTAGTGTCCCCCAGGGCTCTGTCTCGGGACCAGTATTCTTCAATACTTTCATCAATTACATGGATAGTGAGATTGAGTTGCCAAGGTGACACAAAGTTGTGCAGTACAGTTGACAAGACTGAAGGAGCGGATGCCATCCGAGAGACCTGGAAAACCCTGAGAAGTGGGCCCGCAAGAACCTCCTGAGGTTCAACAAGATCAAGTGAAAGGTGCTGCATCAGGGTCAGAGCAATCCCAGAGATGCATACAGACTGGAAGAATTTATTGAAAACAGCCCTGCAGAGAATGACTAGGGGGTTCTGGTGGAGGAAAAAACTGGACATGACCTGATATGCGCCTGACAAGTCAACCACATTCTGGGCTGAACCGAAGGAGGCGTGGCCAGCAGGTCAAAGGAGGTGATTCTGCCCCTCTACTCCACTTTTGTGAGACTCCACCCAGAGGATTGTGTCCAGCTCTGGACTGAGTCCTCAGCACAAGAAAGATAGTGATGTGTTTAAACAGGACCAGAGGAGGGGCATGAAGAGGATCAGAGGGCTGGAGCGCCTCTTCTAAAAAGTCAGGATAAGACAATTGGGGCTGATCAGTCTGAAGAAGAGAATGCTCTGGGGAGACCTTACTGTATTCTTCCCGTACTTAAAGGGGGTTTATAAAAAAGAGGGACAATAACTTTTTACATGGGCAAATATTGAAAGAACATTGGGTAATGGTTCTAAACTTTAAAAAAAAGAGATTGGGTGTTAGGAAGAAATTCTTTACAGAGGTGCTCAGAGAAGCTGTGGATGCCCCATCCCTGGTAGGATGATCAAGATCACTTTGAATGGGGCCCTGAGCAACCTCTCCTTGTGGGTGGCATCCCTGCCCATGATGGTGAGATTAGAACTAGATGATCTTTAAGGTCCCTTCCAACCCAAGCTATTCTATGTGGTGTATATATATGTAAACACACCCACAGACACATATAGCTTCTGTATATGCATGTGTGTGTGTGTATCTACGTATCTCCTGCAGACTAGAACGAAATGGGGAATAATGCCATTTTGGCTGCTGTCTTGCCTCATCAAATTCTGGCATTTTCAGCAGGCTGTTCACACTGAAAGCCTCTTGCCTTTTTTCTGCTTGTTCAAAACATGTATGCCTGTCCCCTTTACAGGAAGCCAGATGGGATACGTCTCATCTGCAAAGGGCAGAACAGATTTTGTCTGATGTGTGGTACCATGTCTTTACAGTTATTTTTATAGTTCTTAAAGTCCTAGATTCCAACTAAGGCCTCTGGGTGGTTCCATAATATTAAGCATGTTAATATTAAAATAACTTCTCTGGACCA
This sequence comes from Passer domesticus, assembly GCF_036417665.1. Taxonomy (NCBI): domain Eukaryota; kingdom Metazoa; phylum Chordata; class Aves; order Passeriformes; family Passeridae; genus Passer; species Passer domesticus. The sequence continues at coordinate 32,710,787 of NC_087475.1, read as the reverse complement.
GAGGAGAATCACAAGTAATTTGACAGATGTTTCTGGCAATATCCAATATGGGAAATCATTATTTTAGGATCATATAAATATTACAAACGTGGTCTAGTAAATCAGACTATGTTAAAATTACGTTTGTTTCACTTTCTTATGATGGGAAGAAGCAAATTGTTAAAATGGAATAATGGTAACTCCAAGATTTCAAAAACAATGACAAGTCAAATCAGGAGTTATATCAGTACCGTGTATGTGATCTTATCTCTGTGTCTACGGTGTTTTCATCCTTAGCATTCAGGTGGATGCCAATTTCCAACTGTTTCACACAACCATCAGGCTAAAGGCATTTTTTGGTTGATGTTATGATTCTTGCATATTGACAAAATCCCATGCCATAAAAAATAGTTCAAACGTAATCAAGGCTGAGGACCCTAAGAAGAGGAATAAAACTGGTTATCTGGTCTCTGAGCAAGCAGTCTGTTCACATAATAGTTCAATAATGACTTCAAGCTCTAGCACATGTGGCAGCTAAAAGTTAATACAGTATCTTGGTCCAGAAAATCCTGTAGTTCCTTCTAGCCTTAAAGGCAGTGCCATACCTTAAGGCTCAGCTTTTAGTGGCCCAGGCTATCAAAGAGCTAACTATTATCAGAATAAGTGATGCTTACAACGTCTCCTTTTTCAATTTTAGTCTTTGATCTGAGGAAAATGTGCACAGTTGACAAAAAGAGTCAGGCACTGGGAAAGGCTCTGGAGAGAGCTTGAAATTCAAGAGATATTGGGCATCAGAGGCTGGATTCAGGTTAATGGCAGGAGAAATAAGAGAGCAGATACCAAGCAAAATGCAGAGATTAAGGACGCTGAGAAAAAGCCATGTGACAACAAAGGAAGAGCTCTGGACAGGAAGGAGACATCAGTGGGAGCAGGGAGCAATTAGAGCAGAGAGCAATCTGCAGACATCACCTTGGTTGAGAGCTTCACTCCAATGACCCTGAAAAACAGTAAAGAGTCTACATGTTCATTTAGTAAAGAGTCCATAGTTTAGTTCAGGTTATCCAGCAAATCTAGTCTTTGGCTCTTGGCTCCTCTGACTTTTCAAAACAGTTTGCTTCTGTTTCTTGAGGGTGATACTTTGTAGGATCCATGCATCATCCAGAATGATTTAAAGCAAATTTCTTTTCACCTCCTTTCCTCCAGAAGACTCCAAAAAAAAAGGAGATGCAGATGTACTGCAGTTGACAACAAAAGCAACATACTTGTCCTTTTGAACTCAAAAGCTAAAGCCAGACTTGTGCATGTGCATTTTGTACCAGTTGAAAGCTGAATTTGCTGCCTGCCTGCCTCTTATTTCCAACCTCACATACTTGAACTGTGTGGGTAGGGAGAGGTCAGATATGAGTTTAGATACAAATATTCATGCTTTCTCAAACCCTTTCTGCACAGTTTTATTTCCAAATGGAAAGGAAGGACTAAATTCTTGGAAGTGTCTACATTGACAAAATTTTTGGCTAGAAAAGCCTAACAAACATTAGGCTCAAAAGCCTTTTTAAAGTAATGTTAACTCCTGTTTTTATTTATTATGGATTACATTTTGTCAGGTTTTAGTATAAATATCCAGAATTTTGGATTCCTCATGTGACTACACAGAAAGCAGAGAGGCGCCACATCCTTTCCACGTGGCACTGCCTCGCAATACTTTAGCTTGCCTGTATCAGTTAAAAAGCAATTTACTAGCAACAAAGAAAGTCGTGGTCAATGATATGAGAAGAGCTTTTTAGCTCTTGACCAGTAGGGTGTGGCATACTTTCTACTTTTTTTTATAGTGAAACTTTCCAAGGGTGGTGCTTAACTCTGCCAATACATACTCAAATACAAAGGCTTTAAATTGCTTTTAAATAAACAATTTAGCAAACAAATGCATAATGTTTCAGAGGCTCCAACCCAACTGTTTGTTATCTTTCTGCTGCTGTATCTGTTTGTAAATCTCAGCTCATGGGAATTACATAAACACTTTCAGCTTCTGTTCAATATCTTTAAGTTTCTCTCCTGTTATTCTGTTCCAAAAGAAATCTTGTTAATGTGAATCCTGAGCACTCCAAAACTATGCAAGTAAAACAGGTTTTAAAGTGTACCCACTGACTTATAGACAATTTCTTATAATTGTGGGATTGTAACTGACAATTTTGGGATATCTGGTGTCACAAGTTTGGCCAATATCACTACATATAAGCACAATTCATCCCAGGTTAGGCTCTCCTAACTTGCACAGATGTTTTCCTTAAACAAGCAGCTAAAGTGGAATCTGAGAATTGTCTTTTCTTACCTTGCCTCGAGCACTCTGTTTGAAAATTTAATGTTACTACACATCTAACCCTTAATTTACTTTCAGTTACTGAAAGTTTGCTGAATATGCACTGCTAAACCTGATCTAGACACTATTTTTTGATGATTTACACATCATTTTTATGTGGTGGACTCAGTGACTGAGCAACTGCCTTACTTCTCCTGCCAGCACAGGCTTTCACTACTCCACACCATCTTTCTTGTGTGCACCATCTTTCCACTCAGATGTGCTATGCTCAAGCCATTTGAGTATACCTGGAATGCCAGATGAGCCACCTGGCATTGATAAAGATATGAACAGTTTATTCTAAGAGGTGATGTGCCTTGGCAAGAGAAAGGAACAAATATCACTGTTGCTTCTCCTCTAATCTGTGTAAATAAGTTGGAGGGCCGTCTAGAGGAAAAATGAAGCCTGAGCAGTGCTTCAGCTCCTGGAGGCCTGGGATGAACCAGAGACCTACAAAATAGTGGCTTGCAGTGGCTGGCAGGCCAGTGGCAAAAATCCCAGCAATTCACTTTTTGGATTATCCACTGCTGCCTGCAAGGAGCCCTTGGATGGGTGAAGCTCAGTTTATGGGAATATTGCACAATGATAGAATGTCCTCCTCATCCCATTTCAGCATTTCCAAAGCACAGAAAAAGGATGTTTGTTCATTCCAACTTCCCCTTTAAGTTAACCCAAGTGTAAGCAAACAAACAAACAAAAAAACCAAAACCACTTAAAATTGAAACAGGAGATTTTTAAATTTCTCTTGTTTTTTTTTCCTCTTAACATTTTGTTCTTTTTCCTTATCAACAAAGGAGCAGACTTTGCAAAAAAACAAACAAACAAACAAAAAAACCACCAAACCACAAAAAAACCCCAAAAAAAACAAAAATAACAAAACCAAAACAGGCCAATTTTGCCTTTTTCCCATGCACTAACTAAAACCTTCTTGTGTCTATATTCCAAGAGCTGAGAAACCCAGGAAATCCCTGCTAAGTTTGAAGTAGCATCAGAAGAGTAGACAGCAGGATTAGTAAAGGGTTTGTGGCTTCACACTGTACCAGTACCAGGTCATGGGCTGAACTAGCACTCACATAGTGGCTCAGGGGCTGAAAAGGGCTCCTAATTAACAGGACACTTCAAAGAGCAATTATAAACATACTGCAAATAGGAAAAGGAAGGATGAAAACACAGCAGCACATACAATCTGTGAGGTAATGGCTTTCACTGCTTGGTCTTCATGGAATTTGCCATGACAGCACCTGAGCTGTGGGAGTGGGTACTTTCCCAGAAAATGCCAGGTCAGTCAGTACTGTCCTGACCTGACCTCGTATCAAGACTAGATGTTTATAGCCTATTTTCTGTGACATGCTGACAGGTATGAAAGGCTGGCTTTTGTACTCAGTATGATCCCACCTTGGGATATCACAGGATCAGGACCAATAAAATGCATCTGTACTACAGGTTAGACACAGCCCAAGTGATCTATGGCAGCTTTTCACGCTGCCTGCGGAATCCCATATCCAAAGGGTCTGCTCTTAAATCCCAGCCTAAAGTGGTGCAGTGAAGACTCATATCACCTACTAGCAAAAATTTAATTATTCTCTTAGTATGTGTTTTTTAAACCTCTGCATTTATTCACTACATTTGTTCACTTGAGATTTCAGATGAAATCTTTCAATCTAAATTATCTTCTCTTCTGTATTTCTTGTCTATCCATCATGACCCATAAGTGTATCTCTCTCCAGAAAGCGCAGAGCGTAAACCACAAAGCAAGAGATTGGCATTTTCCAATCCTTGCTGGTAAGACCTACCCTACCACAAGGGAAAAGGAAAATCCACAGAGGCGAACGTGCGCTAGAACACACCACTGCCAGGGCGTGTGCGGAGGTGGCAGTGCCTAATGCTTTCCATCGAAAACCTCATTTTTCTGCTTCCCACCTGTGGGGCTGTCCCAGCCACCAAGGCCGCCGCAACAGAGCCGGCGTACTAGACAGACGTGGAGAGCCGGGAGCTGTGCTCTAGCTTCCAGGCTAAGCACGGGCATGGGTATCAACGTGGCACACGGATTCAGGCAGAAAGTGGATGTTCCGCCGTGAGTCAGCTGGTAAAAACTCCCACCAGCCGCTGCCGGGGCGCCGTGGATAAAGGCCGGTGCGCAGCGCCGACGCTTCAGTGGGAGTTTTCTCTCTCCCCGCTCGAACTTCTTTCCCCGTCCCACACGTAACTCAGAGTCAAAAGCCGCCCTGAAGTGTCCTGCCGGGGTGCACGGCGGGACGGACGCGCTCGGGGCAGGCTGTGCGCGGAAGGGCCGCTCCCGCTTCCCGCTGCCCGGCCCCGCCGCGCCCGCGGCCCCGCATCCCCCGCGCCTGGGACGGGGAGAGGCCCGCGGGAGGAGGGCTCGGCTCCCCGCCTGCCCACGTCCCCTCCCCGGCCAGGAGGAGGAGGAGGAGAAAGCGAGAGAGGTCCCGGCAGAGCGGCTAGGAGCGGGCTGAGAGAGCCCTCCTCCCCCCGCCCGCCCCCGGAGGGGAAGAGGAAAGGAGAGCCGTGGCGGGCGGCGGAGGATGATAACTTAGGGCCGAGCCTGCCCGTGGGAGCTGCCCGCCCTGCCCGGGCGAGGACACCGGGGCGGCAGCGATGTCCCAGGGCACGGCAGGAGGAGAGGGAGCACCCCAGGTGCTGCCGGAGGGAAAGGAGAGGCAGAGGCAGAGGAAGAGGAGGCGGAGGAAGAAGAAGGAGAGTAAGACGCGGCTGGTGCGCTCCAGCCTGCTGTTACCTGAGGCCGAGCCGGAGAAGTCCAAGGGGACGGTGCTGGCCTGCAACCGGCTCAAGACCACCAAGTACACGGCATTGTCCTTCCTGCCCAAGAACCTCTTCGAGCAGTTCCACCGCCTGGCCAACGTGTACTTTGTGTTCATCGCCCTCCTCAACTTCGTGCCAGCCGTCAATGCCTTCCAGCCGGAGCTGGCCTTGGCCCCCGTGCTCTTCATCCTGGCGGTCACCGCCATCAAGGACCTCTGGGAGGATTACAGCCGCTACCGCTCGGACAAGGAGATCAACCACATGGAGTGCCTGGTGTACAGCAGGTGAGGCAGGGCGGGTGAGGGCACGGGGCAATGCAGCCCCTGGTGGCACACAGCGCTGGGGTCCCGCCTGCCACAGCTCCCAGAGGATGCAGGGCACCGAGCAGGTCCGTTGTGGAGGGCTTTCGTTTCCACTTCAAGTGCAAAGAAACTTCCAGTTCTCGTGGAGCTTGTGTCTCCCAACTCTTAACTCCGAAATGCGGGAGTTCAAACACTCCTGTAGCTGCAGGTGAAAGTGAATCCGCTCTGACCAGTGGGGTCTGGCAGTGAATCACTTTACGCAAACACTTCCCAGTGTGTGCAGTAAATTACACTCGTGTATAATTTCAGGCATTAATTTCATTATAATAACATGAGAACTCATGCAGTCTGCTATTAAATCTTCAATGAGTGAAGGAAGGATAGAGGCCAGAGGCTTCTGAATTTCAGTTAGGTGTGTGAGATTTCATGACATGAAATTAGTGAACCCAAACTTTGCCTTTCTAAAGAATGAGCCAGTCTTTCCACTGAACATTTACTTTTAAGCGAATGTTTTTTATATATCATCTCAAGTGTCATCGTTCCCTGTGACTGCTATTTCCCAGTGCTTGTGATGGAGCATTAGGTCATTTATGTCTCTCAGAATTAGTTTTTCTAATGATCTGGGCAATACATTTGGAGCACTGCCTCACTGTTTGCAAATCAGACTGAAATGACTTTTGCATCAACATTTATGTGCTTAGAAGCCAGCTTTACAAAATTTTTTGTTTTGCTTTCCTCCAAGTGCCAGTCATCTCCTAGTAGTCTCAGGCTAAGGTTTCCTGGGGAATGAGAGAAGAATATATTTTCTGAGAAAGCAGATTTAGTTTCATTTCTGATGCTTCTAAGTCTAAAAGAAATGAAACACGTGCCAAGAAACTTACACTCAGATTCCACAGTCTGTCTGGGAGGGTCTTCTGGGCTGACGTAAGCATGAGACAGAGAGCAACTCTCCTATTGCAAGAAAGGCATGAGAAAAAAAAATACACTGAAAAAGAACTCAGAAAAGGCTGATTTCCAGCATCAGCAGACTCAGCTTGTTATTTCACAAACAGGTATCACATAAGAAATCTCACCCAGAGATATTCCTCCACCAGTAGATATGCATGCATGAAAACATAAGTAAAATGGCCCTTTTTCAGTAAACTAAACCAAAAACAACCCAGTCAAGTCACACACATAGTGTGTGTGACATACTGCTAATCTGTGCCTGTGCCTAGTGCCTAGTGCCTTGCTTGTCTGTAGAACTCTGAACGCTTCTGGTGTTGAGGAAGATTGATTGCAGAAGGTCTTCTAAGGGGCTATTCAGGCAGAAAATAAAACAGTGATAATAAGGATGGTTAAACAAAATCGGTTTAGAAATAAGCTCTTGTGTCTCCTCGATTGAAAAGCACTAAGTGCCCAGTGCAGAAGATGTTAAAAATATTAACAAATATCAGTACTGGGATATTAATTCTGGAATGTTTTTTCCCCTAGCAATTTTCCAATCCCTCCCTGCTGTCAAAAAGTAGATGTGACTATGAGAAAAGGTGTACCTTTGATGTTAATATCACTTGAGGTCTTTTGTGAGTCCCAGCTAAGTGCACAACCCTTTGTCATGCTTGTGCTTTTACAGAGTAAGTCACAATTGTTCATTTTACTGCAGAGTTCAGATTGCTGCTGAGTGACACTTACACAGATTAATTTGGGAGTGGTTTTCCTTTGCATTGGCATCAAAGGCCCATGTGGGCCAAATCCCTGTGGGGCAGCAAACATGGAAGTGTGAGAGCTCTGCCACCTATTCAGACACAGCTTTCTGGCTGGCTGCAGAGCTGAATGGCGCGTGCTTACAGCCCGCAGCAGAAGCGTGGTCTCCAGCAGCAGCTCACCTATTTTCACCTTCCAGCAGTTCCTAGGGAAGGCTTCCCTCTTGCAATTAAAAAATACAATCAAAACATGTGGTTACAGTAATTTGCTAGCACATTTTTAATCTGCCCACTTGTTCTTTTGTAGCTTTTTATAAACTTTATCAAGTTACCTTCTTAAACACCCTCCAGCTCCAGTGAGAGAGATGAAACTAGAAACTTGCTACTTCTGCAGATAAGAGCTCAGATTCTTGCTAACTCCTGTGACGGGGTACCAAGATTGAGAGATTTGTATCAAGGTCATTGAAGTTGCTGGGCGTGAGTTTAGAAAAGCTGTTTTCTTAGAGAAGTGTCATGCCAGGAGAAACACGAGGGATTGATCCTGACTTTTACTTTGTTTCCTTAGTTTCTTTGTTTCTGGCAAAATGTTGAAGCGTGTCACATAAGGAAGTAATAAATGACAGCTTTCTCCTCAGATGGATTTAATGCTGATCCCTTATCAGTTTCACTACCTTTCAAGCAAACCAGACTGTCTCTCCCTCCCCCTACTTGCCGCTTCCTGTGGTAGGGGCAGACTTTGATGCAAATGCTGTCCTCGATAGAAATGCTGCTGTAGGTTAATGAACACTGCTGCAGTCCTTGTTCCCCTAGGACTGTCAGGGAGCAGTAACTCTTGCTGGTCAGCTGTTCATAGCTTGGAAAGAGGCCTTCTGCAAGATGGGATCTATCTGAGTTCCAGGGCTCTGTGCTGTGATGGGCTCCCTTTCCTGCCAGCCTTCCATACAGCTGCTACAGCCCCCTCAAATACAGACTACAGTGTTCAAACACACTGAAGCAAAATAACATTAAATTATAAGTCAGCAAATGCAAACAGGGACTTTTGCTTCAGTAGTAGAGAAAAGTCCTCTGTCTCGTGTTCCATGTTGTTTAGTCACCAAGTAAACATTCAGGTTGGATACTGTGTGTTTTGCCATGTATCCTTTTTATGTATAATCCATACATGCTTTTCTGGCTGCTGAAGTACCTGTCCTCTGTTAGATTCAGGCAGCATTTAGTGATGCAAAAGGTACAGGACAGAGAGAATGCAGGGATAAGCAGAGCCTAGGGCAGCTCATCAGGAGGAGGTTCTGCACAACTCCAGCAGTGTCCACTGCCTGGTGCTCTGGCACAGCCTACACAGGCAGATCATGTCAAGAACTGTTCTGGGGGAAAATACTGTTCTCTGCTCTGCTGACTGCTTGACAGCTGGCCTTCTTCCTCCTGCCTGCCCAGTGGACTCAGATGACCCGTTCTCATACAGCCGCTGCAGAATCAATGACTGTGGCTCAGAGTTGGCAACACTTAGGAGACAACAAAACAGTGAAGGATGATGCAACCTAAAGTAAGAAGTTGAAGAGCAATGCAGCTTGTTTTGACAAAAAGAAGACAGTTTTCATTTAGGAATCCTGGATGTTGTGGAGAGTGGAAAATACCTGAGAAGATTATTGCTTTCTAGAGTTGGATGGAAAGGGAAAAGACCTGATTCTTTGAATAAATTGAAAGAAGCTATTGAGTTTGAATTGGCAGCTTATGTTGAGGAGTGAAACATACAGGAGAATTGCAGACTTGTGTTGCTCTGTGATGGACTTTGCAGGTCTGTCTATAAGAGCAGGCAGGGTTTTGAGGAAGATTTCTTAGCCAAGAGGAGCTAATATGGCCTCTCTCCAGAGGCCTTTAGGGCACCTCTCTCATTTGGTGATACAGAGGAAATGAGGCACTTATTTTAGGAGGATGGCTTCACAGGTCACCTAGAATTTCAGTTCTGTACAGGTGCTTAAGCTAGGAATGCTGGATGACAGCCAAAACTCTTAGTTGATTTAAATGGAGATTTCTTAGACCCTAGCCTGCAGAAAATTGTTTTTGCAAACCTGTGATTACCTGAGTCTCCCCTCTTTGTTCCTCTTCCTCATTTCTGTCACCCATGGATTGAGGTTGAAGATGAGATTACAAATTTGCAATCCTAACAGTGAAATCTGTGTTACTATCTTGGACTTGGGAGGATGGAAGTGTGATGTTTTTCTTTGCAGTTACTGTCCTCCAGTGCTCACCGGCTCTCACTGGAGTTGTGGATGGCACATGTAAATGTCAGCTGTTAAATATTTGATAGAACTAAATTTGTCACTGGGGCAGAAGCTTTGATTTCAGTGCGCTGTTTCAAAATACGGTATATGTTTACATGACATGTAAGTAGAAGATGAATAGTGATAACTACAATCACGACAAATAATGGCACTTGTCCATCATGGAATTACATTTTATGGCTGTCTCAGGGCTGTGCTGGTGAAATAATCTCTGCTAACATTTTTCTAGGAGCCATATGTTCAAAACCAAAGGGCTTTGCTTTTTAAATCTATTCTTTAACTCTTGCTGTGTCCCTCGAAGAGTACTGCAAAAGAGTGTAATACCTCTACACACTGATCAGAGAGCGATAACGGCTTCTTGTGTCAACCTGTGACTTAGAAAAGCCATGAAAAAATACAATTTATGACCGGATACTTGTCACCCCTGAGGTGTGAAAAATGTTTAATGGGGCATTCAGACAGCTATCAAAGCAGGCTATTTTACATTAAGTGTTAATTTCTTTCTGCAAAACTGAAGGGGCTGAGAGAAGAGAGTTTGATGTGAGGAATATTTCCTATAATTTCAAAAATATAGTCCCTTCTTCCCTTTGCCAACCCACCTGTGAAAGTAATTCCAGCCTTGGAGGAAAAAGATACAGTAGTATTACCAAATCCTCATGAAGGCACAGTAGATCCCACTCATGGCCTCAAAAATAGCCAGATGATGACTTGCTTGCAACCACTTCACCTCTTAGGTGCCTTATTTTGTTGACAACACCAGTCAGATTAGGTTGTATCTCCCACTACTACCACAGTCAAGAGCAGCTTCTTGTCCCAAAACGTGCTGGCAGATAAGACATTTCTCAGTAGAAGAAACAAGCTTGTCCCCCTTCCAAAACACAAATGTCACTAGATGTGATTCAAAAGGAAACTACCTGGGATTACTCAGTTTCCTTTGTGAGTGAATTCAGTGCACAAAGAGCAGCTGAAAGCAGGAAGTAGTGGCCTGAATCTGTTGAAGTCAGTGTTCCTTCCTTGAGTTTCAGAAAGATGCATCTCTGTTCATCTTACTGTATCTTTGTGCTTCACTTCAGTTTGAGCCAGAATGGCAGTGAATGAACTCAGTGAGCAATATAGTAGAGGCTCCTCTGTTAGACTGATAGGGAGCAGTTTTATTCTGCAGTAGAGTTTATCCAAGTAGCAAGGGATGTCGGTGCTAATCTTCTGAGATGTAGCCAGCTGGAATGCACAGGAGAGCCCATCTCTCTGTCCAACTATATGTATGCAGTTTATTTGCTGCTCAGTGTAGGGTAAATTTTCTAAGTGCCTGAGCTTCTTTTTTAGAAAAGAAAAATGCTTGACTCTTGTTGCTAAGCTCTTTCATTTGTATTGGATGTCATGAGAGCTGTTGTAGGCTGTTTCACATGCCTCTGGCTGACTGCCAAAGAAGATGCTGTTAATCTCCACTGAAAGACCTGGTGATGTCCCCAAATAAATTTTTGTTGTTACACACTGCCCCTCCAGAGAGACACCATAATCTCTTCTGCTAAGCAGACCACAGCCCAGAATTACAGGTGGCCACCTTGTGTGCAGATCTTCTTGCTGTTGTGTGTCTTTATTAACTTGACACCATGATTATTGTTAGAGGTGGCCAGAAGAATAACAGCTCTATTTGATTCTGTCAGAGTGCTTTTCCAAAGAAAATACACAAGAGAAAAGAATTGCATGTACTGTTAAATTCTGCCTGGTATTGTGATTCCACCTTCCACGTGTCACGTAGTCAGCAGAACTGAAAACTGGAATTGAAACCCTTAACAGCCATGCAAAAATCAATATTTATGGAACTGCTTACTAGCTAGCATGGCATAACTTAGCCAGGACATTCCTCTCACAAGCAGATTAGTCCTCCAGATGTACAAATTAGAGAAAGAAAGGTCCCTGTCACTGGGCTGGACTTTTACAGGAACCTAATCCAGGCTTACACAACCCTCATGGATGGGCAGGTGCTTACCTTGACACAGCACCCAGAGAAGTCCAAGTGTCTCATCTCTCTCTTGTGTAATCCAACATGCTTCCAATTTGTGGGGTAGTTATCTATGCAAGAGCATTCTCAGGGGTACCTCTCCTCTTTCCCTTCAGCACCAGGCCTTTTGGATGTGGTGCTTTTGTGTATGGACACAGTAAGGTCAATGCAACTAGGAAGCCAAATGAATAGCTTCAGAATTACATCCAGTTTGCAGGATTTATGCTGTACAGGCTTGGTTTTAGCAATTGCATATATTTAAAGCAATTAAGTAAGTGAAAAGCAGAACAATTTCTTTCACTTCACATAATTGTGGAGGTGAACCAGTTTCCATGGCTTACCTTCAGCCTTAGTGTTCTTACTTTGGGAGTTGTCACTAATGTGGCTGTGGTAGCAGCCAGTCATGTTTGTACCCAGAAGAGATCCACAGCAGGAGCTTGAGGCACTGCCTCACTTTGTCTCCCCAGAATGCAGAAACAAGGCATTCTCCATGCAGTGGACCAGGGAGAGTGCATTTCAGTGAATGGCATAAAGTGCGGAGCCTGCTAAAAACCAGGACAGTTGCCTCTATAGGTAAATTTGGTAGTTATGGGCAGCAGCTTCCTCTGTTGCACATCAAGCACAAAAGTTGACTCACTGCCAAAATTCAGCCACAATGCAAACTTGTGAAAGATGCTAGCTTATAGCTTCTCCTAAGGTGCTAATGGTGGTGTGCAGGGGAGAAGAAATGCAAAGGAGGAGCTTGAATAGCCCTAACATTGAGATCAGCTGAGAAAATGTACATTTCCAAATGTATCTTTGATTCAGAAAAATTAGATAAAGCAAACCTCAGATTTAGTTGGAGATGACCTGCGTGTTTCTGAGCATATATGTTTAATCTTTGTTGTCTGTACAGGAAGTGGGAGTGAGGGGGCTTCAAAGTAAGAGCTTGCAGTGCCTGTCAGATGTGAGCTGAGAGGAACATCTTTCTCTTTTTCAGTCTTTCAAGGACACAGATACACAGTCTGTCCATAACAGGCAAGCCACCCAGCTAATAGGGTGTTCTGTCCTGTGGGCTGCTGGGGATGATCTAACCCTTTGGAGCTGTCAAGCTACCATCTAGTTCTTTGCTCCAAGAGGAGCAATATTTTAACTCTGTCTCAGAACAGTTGCAGGTGAACATCTCTGCCATGGTTAGCCCACATTCTTCAGGCCACACTGGTTAAAGGACAGTCCTGAACTGGCAAGGCGTGCGTTTACAACGGTGGGAAAAATCTTCCATCTCCAGTGCTTTTTTGTTACAATTTTATTCTTGTCTGACCACAATTTCTCAAGAGTGACAAGTAGGCCACTCTTCAGTTCTGTCTTCAGTTCAGTGGCCAACATTTGCATCATGCCCAGTCATTTTATAAACCCACACTCTGCTGGAGATTTATTTTAACAGGCATGGAGGTCACTTGTTATTTTTTACAATCTGTTGTGTGGAAGTACTGACTTACTTCAAGGAAGAGTTTAATTCCTTGAGTGATAACTTACTTCAGTTCTTACATGTTTGTGCTGCCACATCAACACTGAGTGTGTGAACACTATTGCAGAATATTTGGTATTTCTGTATTTCCATGGAGGTTTTACTTTTGACTTTTTCAATAATAAGAGAAAGTCCACTATAAAGTGACAGCTTTTATAAGCAGAGAGCTTTTATGTTTGTGTATTACCTTATGGTTCCTGGGCTTCTTCTGGGTCTCACAGCCATATACCTATATCCTCAGCTCCTGTCTGTTTACCTTCCCACCTTCCAATAGCAACCTGAATATGCCTGTTTTGGTCATGTTAGCTGATTTTGTGTGTTCACTATAAAGTCACTGGGAAAGTTGTTGTGAAATCTCCCAAAATATTGATGCCAACACAGGAAGGTCAGAACAGCAGTCACCTTAATACATCTGTGAGTATGTTCTCAATATCTAGACATGCAAAAAGATGCCTCAGAAAATTTTCCAGTAAACAAATTTTTAGCAGGCAGATTAGCAGCCAAACCCTTAGAGATGCAGAAAGGTCATGAACTGTGTTAGAAAGATGTAACCTGTTTTAGGTAAATGTAGATTAAAAGAAAGCAATTATGATCCACCAAAGTTTGATCCCACAGTTATAGTACATTATTTTTGCATTGGCCTACACTTATATTTGGAGGTTTGGATGGTTCTTGCATTTTCTTTTCCTCCCTTTTTAGGATTTCCCTGTTCTCATTGTCAGCTTCTCCTTGCTATACTTTGCTCTGCTGTATAACTGCAGAGCTGTGAAGCTAAAGCTTGATCTTACACCATTTACCAGAATAAAGACATAGACTGGTTTTATCTGCATGCTTGAAAGCATGTAGATCTTCCTTCCTTCACAGTCCTAGCTTCCAGTTTTATCAGAGAAGCATGGACTGGCGTACCTATTTCTCAAGAGAGCCACTGATTTGCATCTTGACTCTTCTGCAAATGCCAGTAGTTGCTTCCCCCGTAAACAGTGAGCCAATGAGTGTATCTTACTTGCAAGAAGCCCTCTTAAATGGTAATTAGGTTCTCTCTTACCTGACAAGGGAATCTTGGTATTTTGGGGATCTTACTTGTTCTTTAACTTCTAAAATGCTGAGGGCAGTTGGGTATTTGACATAATCATGCTACAAGATGCTACAAGAATGAAAGTGGAGCTTCGTTGTCAGGTGTCTCATAAATATCAGATAAGGCTTCTGGGTTTTGCCCAATAGGTTCAGATGTTCAGACTCACAGGCGATATTGCTAGGTGATTAGGGATTGAATCAGAGGGATCAGTGGCGAAATTATTGTGCTAATTTTGCGTACTGCTGATTTACCTGTGGTTACCAATTTCTATGCTGGAATTTCAGTGTTCATCTCTATAGGAGCACAGGCTCTTGCAGATATACCATGTAGCCATATAAGAGGTGCAGTGGCATAAGACATCATGCCACTGTTTGCTGTCTTCAGAGTCCTGAAATCTGTTCATCCAATTGCAGCATTTGACACTTTGCTCTTCCTGATCCTTTTAGGCTTAAATGTACTGAATCCTATCAGGTTTTTCCTACATTTATTTCTCATTTATTTTCAGTGTAGTTCCCTGCATAGCTGCTTTTTTGTGGATCCTGGATGTGTGGAAGCTACTCTTGCTGTCAGATCCTGTGGGAGCTTTCTTAAATTCAGGCTCAACAGAAAAGATGTACCACTGCTGAGCCAACCATCAGTCTAGTAGTGCTGATGTTCAGTCTGCTACACTCAGGTTCCAAGAGTCCAGTTTAAAGTCTGTAATAGTCTTTCATGGACTGAACAGTCCATTATGTATCTTCAGTTTGAGGAATACCACAGTGGACTGATATCTGCCAGCTCATTCCACAAAAATGTGTGTGAGACCAGTAAGAGCCATCTGCAAACAATATTACAGTGTAGGACACGCAGACTGACAGTGTATCTCTGCATGTAGAGCTAACAAAGCTAGCACTGAAATGTAGTCTAGGTTGGAAATCCAACAACCAGTGATTTTTTTATATTTGCAAAGTGTTTGATTGTTAATGTGGTTTACATTTTGTTGGTTTTGTGTGTATGTGTGTGTGTTTGTTTTTTCTTCCAGTTAATAAAAAGTAGAAATTATCATTTAGTAGCCCAGTTTCAAAACTGTGGAAGAATCAGCCTGATCTTTACCAATTTCACTAAAGATAAAACTAGTGAGAAAACTTATGTCCAAAACACTTATTTCCTTTTAAACAGCAGTACTGAAGAAGAATCTAGAATGATTAATAGTGTTTTTGAACAGTCTCTAACTTTTAAAGCATTTGTTCTGCATTTAAGTGTAAGATTTCTCTAAAATTCCCTATGGTTGTTCTAAATTCAATCCTCCTTGGAATGCAGGGAGCAGAAAAGGGGGAGAGTTCCTGAGTTTATTTTCAGTGGCATTTGGTTTGGGTCAGAGGATTTTTATAATGCTAATTTGGTCCTTCCATATTAATTCATGTTCTTCCTCTGCTACTCCTAAATTGGAAACTTTCCGTTTTACATCTGGCAGTCTTGTTCTCAGTTGTTTAACCTTTATGCTTTATCACTAGAAATAGCTGTTTTGTGCATGGAATTCAGCCTCTTAGTCATAATAACATTCCCTTCAGCTATCCTATCTGGCAACTACTAGAAAGGTTTTCAAGTTTGGGTGCTTTTTTGTTTTGTTTTGCACTTTCAGAAAGTATGTGTGAGTTGATGATGCTGAACCCTGGCAAAAAGTTTTGAGCAAGAAAACTACAAGGCATACTCTTTACCACTGGTAGGAAGTATAGAAAGACAACCAAATGTAGACACAGAAGTGGTCAAGACCTGTGATCCATCATCCCTGGTAGCTGAGCAGTATTCAAATTACATGCAAACCTGATTGGTGAGCACTTGGGAGCACAGTTTTTATTTTTTCTGTTACTGAGCATACATCCCATACCTAAGACATCTTTGGGATGTGTCCTCACTGATGTCTAACTCCTTTCTGACCTGTACTTGTAACTCATGAGCTCCAGTTAGATTCCACAGTAGTTCATTCCACCGAGAGCATAGACAACATGAAACCACAGTCTGTGAAGGAGAGGTTCCCAGTCAGTGTCTTCTGTTGCTTTTATTACTGTGCTGTAATTACTTTACACCTGTACATGGTTAATGGGACCTGTAAAGTGGTATGGAATATGTACCATTTATTTAGAAAGCTTAGTCTTTGCATCTCTTTGCCGAGGTATAACTCAAATAAGTGGCAAAACCCAGAAAAATAGGTTTGTTAGGTTCTTTTAAGTGTGACTTCTTACACAGTTGGTTACATGAGTGCCAGTTCTTAAAACTGTCAGCGGTGAGAGGTGTGTTTATGCAGCACACATTGAGCATGAATCACGGCTGTCCCAGCTGGTGTATCTCACCCTCAGAGCCCCATGCAGAGGTGCTTGATGCTCTGGAAGCAATTTGGGTCATTACTGCTGTCCTGTCTCTTAACAGGGTTTGTCAGCTCAAACACAGCCAAGTTCACATGACTAACATTTTCTCTGTGTGGATGGGGCACAGCTGGTGGGGGTAACCCTGCACCCTCCTCTAATTTAGTGTCCTTAGACTGATAAAACCCAGTAAGAAAAAAATGTTCAGTAAATGCATATACACATTACATGACTCTGCTTAATTTGGGGGAGGGTTATTTCAGTTTAACTGTGACCAAATGGATAGTAAACCATGTATCTGGCAGTTAATACAGCACGGTTTCCTTAATAACTTTGAATCAGAGAGTAAATTTTATGAAATGAAATCCTGTCAAACACTCCTTTTCTTTTTAAGACATGCACAGATAATAAGTGTGATTTGCTACATCAGCACATACCAAATTACCAGGAGACTGATGATTAAGGGTTGAAAAGCAAATGAAACAAGCTGGCTGTAAGTTTAAGACATTCAAGTGAAGCAGATGTAAGCAAGTGCTACTGCAAGTTGTTATCCTTATATCATATTTCTGCCATCTTAATTCATTTTTACTGAGAACTTAAGTGGAAAAGCTGCAGTTAAATTCTTAGGAATGCAGCACAACATTCTTAGGAGTTTTATGAAGCTTCAAAAAAGTTGCCTGTTCATGTCACAGCAGTGAAGGCAGCTCATGTTCCAGAGTAATGTTTACCCTGCAAGAAGTCTTCAGGAGAACTCTATTTGAGCCATGAGTTTTCACCTGGCTTTCAGAAATAAGACACTTTTTGCAAGTCAGACCTTCCTTATGATTTACAGGGCCACCTCCCATGGCCTTAAAAATCACTGGCTTTCATACTTGACGTCTGTGTGCATCTGTCTTTGTTGTAGGGGCAGTCCCTGGTGATTTGTGTGGGGAACTCAGAGACACATTCATTCCACCCTGCAGGTCTGCATGGGCACTGCAGCAGGCTGCCCTGTTGGCATGGGCACAGCCCTGCACAGAATGCCTCTGATGAGCATCTCTGAGCTGCTCAGTAAGCACTGACAGCCAGCGTGAGGCACAGAACACCTTGTTACAGTCACGCTGCTTGGAGAGAAAAGCTTGCTGTTCAAAAGTCTCCAACTGGAGTTTCAGGATTATTTTGCACCTCAGAAGACTCTCTGAGTCTGGTTTACGTACACCAATCAAGTAGAAATATTGAGGTTACAATGTTTACAGCTATATATAGCACCGTGAAATCAACAGCCCTTGGACTGAGAAAGTATTGAAAATATGACTGGGAGTTTAATAAGTCTTTAAATGGATATAAGTGTAGTCATAGTCAGTTTTTTCTCTGTAAGGAAGGAGAGGGTGTTTTTTAATCATCAGTCAGGTGCATTACAACAGGGTAGGTACAAGAGAAAATGGCCAGGGTGACAGTTTTGCTGTCTTGTTAAGAGAAAGTGTGGCTTCACACATAGCAAGTTAGCAGTTTGTATGCTGGGACAGCTGTCTTTTTTTCATAGCTGTATCAAGAAAACTCTGAGTAATAGACAGCAAACAGCCACTTTTGGGGAGCTATGATAAAATAGCAGAGATAGGTCTTTTTCCACAGGCCTTCAGTGTCCAGAAACTGATGGCCAAAATAACCAGTGTTTTCATGGTATTGAAAATAGGCAACACACAACAGCCAAGAAATTGGAAATCCAGTATTTTTGTCATATCCTGGGTTTATTCTTTGGCCAGCTCAAGCATTTGGTCCTGATTTTACATTTCCAAGAGAGGCACTTTACTTTTGAAGTTGTGTTTTGAGCTCTTTTGGCACAGAGAGAGCTGATGGTTAACAAAGAGATCAGTCTGCAAGGGTGGTACGGGCAGTCCTTAATTCAACCTGCTAGGAGAAGGAAGAACAGAGCCAAACTTCATGCATCAGTAGCACTGACTCTGTCTCCTGTTTCAAGTTATTAAAATAACACTTCAGTGGTTTTTTAAAAGTCATATTCCTAAATGCTCTCTAATACCCATAACAACTTTAGATGCTGGGAGGTAAATATTTTTTTTGCTACTGGTAAGTTTGTTTTCTTTTGTTTTGTTTTTCCACCACTTGGCAAGAACTGGTATTTGGGGGGTTTTGTATGTTGTTTTGGTTATTCTTCTCCAATATTTTGGATGAACTAGAAATTAGCTTTGCTACCAACACCTTGCAGATACACACGCACAAAATACTTTAACTTGCCAAAACAAGTTATTTTTTGCATCAGAATTCTTGAGTTTATTTTCTGCTTGCATGTTTTCACAAACAGAATGCTTCTTCCCAGCTGCTGTGGGAAGAACAAGACATTGTATCTGCAAGATTGAAAAACCAGTGGCTTTTTAGTTAGTACTGTAGACATCAGCTATGGAAGTTGAAGAAAAATAATGCAAAATCTGATTATTACAAGGCCCCTTAAGACCAATGTTAAGATAAACTAAAAGCTAAGGAAAAGACAAATGTGGTTCCAGCCTCTAATATCAGTAAAATTAATTCTTAATGCTTTATATCTGGGTCTTGAAATGAGCCCTGGGAGTAAACTAGGGCTCTGGGATTTTGATTTACATCCAACCCTTGATTTCTTTTTTGACTGACACTTTTCTATATCATGACAAATTAATTTCACCTCACAAGCACATGAACTCTCCTTGCAGCCAGGTGGGAACATCACCTGTATGCAAAAATCAGCAGTCCCAAGGCAAGCTATATCCTCCCCCCAAGTCAGAGCTTCAAGGGCATGAGTGAATGAAGATGTGCTTACTGTTTCCTTCCTGTTCACCCAGAATACTTCTAAGTAACCCATTTGTGTAAGAAATATGTTCCCTCCTGCTCCTTTTTTCCTTTTCTTGTTTGGTCTTGTGTCTTGCTGAATTGCTGAAAAGATTTGGCAAACATTTTTGGAAAGAGGACAGTGTTGAATCTTAAAGACACTTACGGGAGTCACCAAGTCTCCACTCGGGTCATCAAAAGGCAAGTTGCACGACCCTCCCTGTGTGTCAAAGTCATAGTCCTCAAAATGGGAAAACTGTGATTTATTTCACAGAGTTTTTGGGGTTTGAGCCAGGACTTTTAAAAGAGGCCTTTGTTGTGATTTGATTCCCCTTAAAGCTGAATGAGAGTTCTGCGTTCTGATTTTCTCATTTCAGCAATATTGAGATCTGCTATCTTATGTGAAAATGTCTGATTTTTTTTTTCCTTGGATTTTTGGGTTGTGATCTGATTTCACAACCTTTTCAAATGGAGTAGCAAATAGGTTATGGGAAAATTACAGTTTCAGTTATAAAGAAGTCTGTATCTACCATCTGTAAGGGCCAGATGAGTCTCAACACTACTGTGGTAAATGGATTATCATTATTGTACTTCTCCCACAATCCTCAGGGAAACTCTGAAATTTAAAAAAAAAAAAAAAGTTAAAAAGGCATTGTCAGGCACCCCAGGAAAAAAAGGTGGGCATTTAGTTAAGACAAAGCAAAACATTTGGAGGTGCCGTGTGCAGAAATAACCACTTCAGAAATGCCTCTTTACTGAAGAAATGTTACTGCACAATAACAGTTGCCAGCTGGTAGACATGGAACGCTTCTGAAGTAGAGGTGCAATTCAGAATAAAAACGTATGTACAGTAACAAATTACAGGCAGAAAGAGAGAATATTTCAAGTTCTCCATCATGTTCCTTAGCTACAAATAATCCTGTGAAATATTTGTTCCAAAGGTCAAATTAAAAAAGACTTCAAAGCAAAAGGGGTAATACTGAAACTGTCTCTAGAATGTTTATTCTGAAAATATTTCAGGAGTTGAGAAACTTTTCTCATGCAATAGTCTCACAGGTTTTCACTCCAGGTAGTGAGGAGTTCTGCAAACACCCAGGCATGAGGATCACTTATGCCATGAGACTGAAAATAAGGGGGAGTGGTTTTGGAAAACTTGTTTGAAGAAAGTGCTGATAAGTGACAGAAACACTAAGCCAAGTTCAGTGTTCACTTGCCTTCCCTAGGGTTGGACTATGCAGCAGTTTTAAACTCCAAGATTAGATTGGACATTAAGAAGAGATTCTTTAAGGGTGGTCAGTCACTGGAACAGGTTGCCCAGAGAAGCTGTGGATGCCCAATCCCTGGAAGTGTTCAAGGCCAGCTTGAATGGGGCTTTAAGCAACCCAGTTGAGTGAAGGCATCCCTGCCCACACCTGAGAGGTTGGACTAGGTCGTCTTTGAAGATCCCTTCCAATCTAAACCAGCCTCTAATTATATGCAGCAAAATAAATTTACTTGAATGTAAATATCTGCTCAGAGGGAAAACTGGGATTCTCAGAAAGGGTGAGATTAAGGCATTAATTAGCCTCTGTATCCACCAGCCGAACTTTGTTTATATCATTGAAGTTGTTTGGTGTTCTCTGAAGCCACCTACATCAACATGAGATTTCTCTTGCAAGTCTTAGCTATTTGGATATTAGGCATCCTGTCCCACTAAACTTGTAGTCCTTCACACTGTCCTGAGCAAAAAGATGGGCATCTCCAGAGAGCTGTTGGTCCTATCCATCTTCTGCTAAGAAGAATCACACACCAAAAGTGTCCTCTCCTCTCTTGCCATCTGCTATGGAGACATCTAAGCATGTAGGACAGATGAGCTCCCTCACATCTGGACAGCTTGAATAAGGTGGATTGAAAACCCTATGTCATCAGGGGGGCAGATGTGGATCTGCATAAAGGTGGTCTTAACAGGATAGTATTTTATCTTTATACCGATTATTAAAATATTGAATCATACTAACAGACACATGCCCTGTTTGTTGTAAATATCAAACTTTGTTTGTTTTAACCTAAATATTAGCAATTTTTAGGCCTAATTAATGCTGTTCTATTGCTTTATACAAGCTGGGATGTACAGGTCTTCTCAAGTAGCTGCAAGTATCACTAAGATGCTTTTTAGTACTTAATCCTGTGCTCCATTATAGGCCAAATTTTGTCAAAACTCCTGTATTTTTGTTAGTGTACCTGCTGTTTTTCTAGCAGTTGTCATACTTCATTGTTCACTGGAGAGAACTTACTTTTCCTATCAAGTGTGAGTGACGCTAGCAAACCGAGCAGCAAGTCCAGACCCAGCCTGCATCAGCATGGTGCCAAGGGAGTCCTCCAATGTCAGCCTCGTGTTACTAGTGGATGGAGCCTTTCTTCCTTTGTACCTCTGCCACCATTCTTACTGAAGAAACACAGGCTTTCAAAAGCTGTGAGCATATCTGAGTCCCACTATGCCTGTAGAACAGCTTTGGACTATAGCAGTGCAGGTATAGAAGCACTCAAACGCTGCGACTCAGCAGTGTTAGAGTTTGTCTGTTCCTTTTCCCAGCTCTGACACTCAGCCTGTGTGCTCTTGGACATCTCCTGAAATGCACCCAGCAGTAATTTTCCACCTGCATCTACACAAATCCCAGGAGATGCGGGAGGAATTACACACAGGTTCCGTGAAAGATAAAAACAAGCTTGTTATCAGTAGGCTTGAAGTGCTGGGTCTGTACTTCATGAGAAAAATGCTTGTGCATAAAAAATAAGAGAAATCACAAAAACCTCTGCTATCAGTTATGCCAAGTAAGAGAGTCAATTTCCTGCTGTCTTGCACTTGGGACTGCAAGTGCTTCCAATTTGGGGGCTGAACACTGCAAAGACTACGAAACAGTCGCCTTATTTGATCCTATCCTGTTCTGCTATTTTGATTCATCTCAGCTAAGTTGCTGCCCCAACACCCATTTGCACAATTTTGGAACATTGCAAATATAACAAGTGGATAGAATCTAATTTAGTGCATTCTACTGGAAAAAAACAAAACTGTACTCAATCATTTCTGTTATCACACCTATGGCTGTCATGCCATTGTTTATTTCCAGATAGGACAGTGTTGAAAAAAAGAGGTGTTTGGTGTTTCTTCAGGGTGAGAAGCTGTAACTTTATTCTATAAATACAACCTAAGCTGACTTGCACATTTTTTTTAAGCATGGCTGTGTGGCATGCCTCAAATAGAGAGATCTTTACTCAACAGGTAAGGGTGATGAGTTAAGCCTCTTTACTCCAGAGAGTACTTAATGCTTTCTCTTGGGGAAAAAAAAAATTGCCAAACACATAAACAGAAAATGGAAGTGTTCCAAATATCTGTAGAAGTTTTGTTTTCACACTGTGCTTCAATCTCATTACAATTTTTGAGGAGTAATATTGGTAGTCAGACATTCCTCGGATGGGAAGTGATTAGAGTGCGAATTGCTGTAGAGAAGCACTATTTCCAATAATAACACAGCAGGTGTTTTGAAAGAAAGCTGCCTTAACCTTTCAGATTGCAGAGGCATCCCAGTAATTCTGAGAATCACAATCAACAAATGCCTAATTTCACTACTGTTTTCCTAATTAAGAGGGAAAATGGTGTAAGGAACCTGAATTTTAAAGACATTCTCCTACAAATTAGCAGTTCCCATTTCTGATCTGTCACTAGAAATAAAGTCATTTACATGTAGTTTCAAGACCTCCATGCTGGAGCATAGCATGTTGCTAGCATTGATGGGCACACCAGGTACAAAACCCTATATTTTTATCAAAGTCAAAAAAATACAAAGGCAGTGCACCATGAAAAACAGATTACAGTTAGTGACAGCAAGATAATTTTTGTCTGTTAATTATGTTGTCTTCAAGACATGGGATGCAACTTCTAAAAAAGATGTCTGCATCATATGCTGTTTGATGCAGAAAATTTTGTCTTAAACATTACAACTGAATGCAAATCCTTTTGAAGTCATCCTGATGGTACAAAGAAAAACTTGGACAGTGTTTTCTGTCTGAACTTCATTTAGATTTAGGTCTTAACCAGTGTACCTTGTTTTTTCCTTGCCTCATCACTTCCCTCAGAAAGCTCTGCACTCAGTAGCTCTTAACAAGTTTTGATCAGGTCAATTCTTGTCCTTAATTAATTAATTTAATTGACCCATGGTATAGAAACTTGACATTATCCCCATTACGCAAAAGGTTAAGGTGTAGTTGGATTTTCCTCCTACACAGCTGCATATTATCTGTTGCGATTACAAAGCAAATTTCTTCACTTAACTGTTAATCGATTCTTGACAACCCAAATTATGAATAATACCAAAAGAATCTGCTTGGACTGAATAGCACAAGTCTCAGTATTCCTAATGGATGCAAGATTAGTTTCCTCATTTTGCATTATAAAATCGTAAGCATCAGGAGAAATGCAAACAGTTAAAGTAAATTATTCTATTTGTCTTGTTTTAAGACCGTAGATTACACATTTCTTCACATATGTTCTGGTTTTCACTACTATATTTTGCCTCATAGCCAGTCATCTATTAATGTAGGGGAAAATTTGCGGTGTCAGACATTGTGCAAGATATTCTGAGCACATTCCCACCCATCCTAGCATAGGGGTTAGTTCAGAGACTTTTGCTTGACAGAAGTTTGAATGTAGCAGAGATCTGCTCCAAAGCACACAGAACTCACTGTGAAAAACCTCAGTGACATCAGTGAATTTGGGATAAAGCACTGGAATTTCCTGAAAGGAAAATAAATGGCAAATATTTCTAATTGTAAGTAATTTTAAAGCAGACCACTTTGTTCTCCAGAATCACTTTTAAGGAGCTGCTAGAAACCAATAACATGTATAATTTGATTCGTTTGATGTCTAGGATTTTTTTTTCCTGCTTACTCTTTTTAGTTGATAAAAAAAAAAAAATTCTCTTGCAAGCTTACTCCTGATTGATCACAGATAAATGAAAGAGCTTTGATGTGGCCAGCAAAGCATACTTACTGATCTAATAACAAATACAAATGTTTTTGGAAAAAAAAGCTCTTGGGCGTATACTGAAATTACATGTTTGTTTTTCTCCCCTCTTTTGAATAATAAAAAAATCAGACCCTTTTTTTTTTTTTGAGGAATGTTTCCTCAAGCTGATTGTTCCACTTCAGCTATGCAGACACTCTATAGCAGAAGGGATAAACAAGTACAGCTTTGTACTTCTTCCAGAACAAGAAAACCTACATTCAAAACTGTTTTCATAAAAGCCACTGAGAACTTAACCTGTCTTAGGTTACTCTTGCTTGGCCTTTCTTGCATGTAAGGCTTTCTGATACCAGGCCTATTTGCTCTGATAATTTCCAGTTTTAAGGAAGAATATATAGAGACTAGTAAATTATCTTGTTTTGTTGTTCCTAAAATTCAAGGGTAAGTGATCAAATTTACATTCCTCAGGTTTTTGTTAGGCTGTGTTCTGTAAAGGGGGGAGCTGTGAATTGCAGCAATGCCTGATGATAAGTTCCTGTGTGCTCTTTTAGCTGAGCATTTTAAAATTGCTGGTGCTCAGCATATTGGAAAATAAGGTACTGGAAAGACATGGGTGTCAAATGCCTTACTGAGCTCAGTAAGGACAGAAACTTTCCTGCCAATAGAAGTCCAGGGCTGTCTAGGGTTCCCTATAATGTCAGGGTCTTCATTTTCAGAAACTGTTACTGTGTGGCTGAGATGACATGTCATGTCATGTGGCTCATGGCACCCTGTCCATGCTGCTAAGCAACCTCCTTCATGAGTGCCCCACACTCTGCCTTGAAGTGCCTGTGCACCCACTGCTATGAGAAGGGTGCCCTCCTGTACCATCCCCCAGTCCTCAGAAATCCCATTCTTTCCAGCCTTAGTTTTTCATGGACACTTCTCTACTTGGTCTTATCCAAGGATTTATCCACTCATGGTTAAACACCCATTCCCTTCCTCTCAAACTTGCTCTGATGGGAGTAATCGAGCAACTAACTTGGCTTTGTTTTGCTGCCCAAGAAAACCAAACATAGTGGAAAAGAAATGTGTCTTTGGTTTACTTTTAGATCATTTAAAAAAGTCAAAACTAAATCCAAAGCTTTCTAATGAACACAAAAGGATCACAAAAAAACTTGAGTTGTTCTTCATTTTGGATGAAGGCCAGGTTCGTTCAAGGCCAGGTTGGATGGGGCCCTGAACAATCTGATTTAATGAATGCCATCCCTGCCCATGGCAGAGGGCTTGGAATGAGATGGTCTTTAAGGTCCCATCCAGCCCAAATCATTCTGTGATTCTATGAGGAACTAAAATCATTAGGGAACAGCAATTTGAAAGAAAAATTACTCTAAACCAGAAAAGCATCCAACTTGTGAAAATGACAATTTGTCTGTCATCAGGCATCTTTAAGTGTGCTTAAGTGTACTGTGTACTGTGAAATAGCCTTCTCTTGAATTTTTCGTTCTAAGGTAATCACTGTTTTTCTTCTCTAATAATTTCATGCCTTTCCTCTGGACTCTTTAATGCCAATTTTTTGCTGATCTCCTTTCTCCCCCTACCCACTGAGCCCTGTGTATATACAGCAGGGCCTTGTATCCTCAAAATACTGCTTCTCTACCTGTCTTTGACACAACGGCTTTTGGAGCACTGGGGTTTGGAAGGATAAGGCCTCTCTAATATTCCATTTGTAGTAAATTATCAGCTGGTTTTGAAAATGCAAACTCCTGCCTTCGAGTGTTTAAGTTACTTTTGGAGAATTTTGGGTTTAATTTGATCCTGTTGTCATTTTTGTTGGGAAATTACTTATCTGTGCGCTGAATGAACAGTGGCTGGTTTTATTGAAAACTAGAAGCCCAAGTTGGATTTTTTGTTATTTTGGTGTTCCTTTTTTTTAATCCCCTGAAGCTATCTAGCTAATTTCTGTTGTGGCTGACTCCAGAACTCCTAATGAAACCAGAAAAGAAAAAGGTTTTTGGGAGACACATAAACCTAATATTAGTTTGGAGGGAGTAAATATTTATCCAGGCAGAAGGAGATGACTTATTTAAAGACTGACCTAATTTATTATTTAGGAAAACCACCTTTCTGTATCCACCCTGCAGCCAAGAATTGTCCTTTCTTTTTTTTTTTTTTTTTTTCTCTAGGGAATATTTTAGTTTAAGAAATGAGCCACACAGCCCAGAATATACAGGCAGGGGCAGTCTCCCAGAATGGAACTACTCATTAAACTCATTTATCCTCTTAACAGAGCATTCTGAGTGTGTTGCAGTGCATTAGGGACAAAGCTGTGACCTTTCAGCTGCGACTGAAAGGTCACAGCTCTCAAAGCCAGTAGCTGTAGTGGAAGTCACTCTGGTCAGGGTTCGGTTTGTACTAACAGTTCAGAAATGGTTGTCCATGACAGACATCTTCCTTTAGCAGTTGTGTTCAACACCTCATTTTTGAGCTATGTGCCAAGTAAACCTCCAGAAAAATAAGTCTTGGAGAATGTGGAGGGGTCAGGGAGGTTGTTTTTGTTTTCCTCATGTCATACTCAGTTAAGGTAAAATAATAGATGAGGCAGGGTATCATAAACATGGTAGAGTTTCTTATTTGAGGCGGATTGTTTGGTTTTGTTTGTAGGGTTCTTTTTTAATCCTGTGCAGACTGGTAACAATAAGGAGCATTCCTTATTTGCTGGTAGTAATTGAGGCGTTGGATAGTTTGTGGTCCTAGCTTAGTGAGCCACTGCTCACTAAGGACAGGCCACCACAATTACTGGAAACTGTGATGCTTTCTCAGCCAAAAGGGCTTGCACAGGCTGGAAGAAAGAATTGCTTGCCTCCAGCAGAAACAACCTCTGTGACAGAAAGCAGAGGACAGCAGTGTGGTTACACATCCTGTTCTAGTTTCAGCTGAGCACTGCAGGTCTGGTTGCCCCCAGGACCCCCTTCCACTCTCTCAGCTGCTCAATTTAGTTGCTCTTAAGTTTTCTTCCTAGCATAATTCAGTCAAAATGATCTAGAAGAGCTTCTAGTAGGGGAATTATTTTTTGTTTCTAACTGACCTGACCTAAGAAGCAGCAGTTGTTCCAGAAATTGCAGTGATGATTAGCCACATCTTACAGGAAGGCAGCGGTGAGCTGTCTGTGGTGAGCTGCAGAGAGTAACCATTGAACTTGCCCCATATGTACTCAGACCAGGCAAAGCCCTCTATTTCTAAAGCAGCACAAGGCAAACATGAAGTAACATAAAGTTTTTATCAACTTGTATGGGTGTTGTGCTGCTTGGGCACAATAGCAGTCCTGGTCTTGTAGCCCCAGTCTAATGGTTTATATTTGTGTATTTGCTGCCCAGATGCGTAGATGGTCTTCTGAATAGATTTTCATTCTTTTGCTCTATCTGTGCCTCTTTGTATCACACTTAAAATGCCTTCCCTCTTTCAATTGACAGCTCCAGTATTTGTAAGATTATCACACCTCTGCAAGTGATTTGAATGCACTGAGCAGCATACTGAGTTATTTTTATATTCCTAAGAAAGATCTTGCCATGTTTGTATTCTCTGAACTCTGCCCAGATTCTCATCCCTTTCATTCCAGGGACTGCTGAGGTCCCTGGCAATATTTCAAACTTCAGAGCAGTCAGAGGAATAGAAATCCCTGCTATGATGGAATAATCTCTTTGTTTAGCTACAAATTTTGCTGACCCTCAACTGCTGTGTTTAAAGGTAGCATTGCCATCCACACCCTCATCTTGCGTAAGTGGGGCTTGTGCTTTGGTGTGTTCTCATATCCCAATCCCTGTATCATCTACACCTGCGATACAACCAGTGGATATCACAGCCCTCTTCCCCACATGGTCTGAAAGTCCATGTGTTGTATTTAGGAGCTTATTTCATTTCTGCTTCATATGAATCATTTTCAGAGAGTTTTCAGGAGAGCAGTTGCATCTTTCTGCAAACACTGAATTAAGAACCCCTTTCTGAAATGGGAGAGTTGAAATGAAGGAGCTGTCTTAAAACCGGACTCAATACAGCCTAGTGCTAATAAAACCATCAGTTTAATTTAACATGGCTATGCCTGTGTAATAAAGCAGATTGAAGATAACTTACCTCAGTAGGTCCTGTACTTTGTATTTGATAGGTCTAGTTTGCCATGATGCATGCACTGCCTACAGATCATTAGCTTTAATGGTGACTAAAACTGGAGTTAGCAAGCATTTTTCTGTGACTCTCTTTCTACTGTATATGATGTAGTTTATTATTAACCTGTGTCAACAGCCCTTCCAGTAATTTATAAGTCATATTACACTGCTCTTTACACCTGATGCTATTAAAAGTTTTTTGTATTTTGCTATTAAAAGCTTTTGTGAAATACTATATTGATGACAGCACCTAGTCAGACTTTTATGCCTTGTCTTTTCTTTTTGTACTTTAAAGCTTTTGGAAATACAATCACATTTAGAATTACATCCTTATAGGTGTTTTTCTGCAGTTGTTTAATGCCAGAAAGGTCAGCCGAAAATCTGCAGTTGTCATCAGTGAGAATTTTGACATGAAACTCTTTGAGAAGTCTGTGATTCTTTTGATGCTGTTATTCATTCTGACATTTAATGCATTTCATGTGTTATACTATCACCCTAAAAATATGATTGCAAGTTTTGAAACTCATAGTCTTTTTTTAAACTAAAAAGAAACCCCAACCAAACCCAAGAAGATTTTGAGTGTATCTGTATACTCTATTACTGGTAACAAAATCTAGACTCACATCTCTCATAATGCTACTTCAGTTAACATATGTCATTTTGACCATCATAATAGTTCACATCTTTACATAAACTCCACTTTCTCAGAGACTGCAAAAAAAATTTTTTTTAGTTAAAAAATGGCCAGACATTATCAAATAATAATCAGTACAATACAATCAGTAATTTTATTCACAGGGATTTATTAGTCTAGCCAAGGACATACATGGTAACTTTGCTGAGTCATCTACTTTAGGCACAGAGTTGAATGAGATGTGTTAACAGTTAAAATAATCTGTAAATAGTCTGTAGACAATTATATCTGTTCTCATTTTTCCACTAAGCTGTTTTAAAAAAATAGCTTATGATTCTGCTTGAAAAAAGGATTGAATATCTTTGTATAAATAGGAGCCATAGGTTTTTAGTGTAAAGAAATCAGAGAATTTATATTTACCTCCATAGATTGTAGACATTATTATTGAACTTTGGCTAATTTCTTAGATTTGATCAAAGTAATTGATTAAACTCAGAGGAACACATTTTTGTATTTTCTGAGCTATATGCAATAGGTTTTGTTAGGAATCTAGTGATGCTTAGAGATGGTATTCCATCCTATTTTGAGATACAGACATTCTGTCTATCAGGAAGCCTTTAAGACAGGTTTCCATTAAAAGCAAAATGACAGCAAGATCATTAAAATGTCCTAGGTTTTTTGGACAGGGAGATCTGCCATCTGAGAAGAATATGTAAACCTACTTATGCAGGTTTGTTTAAAGTGAGATTACATGATTTTAAAATATTTTGTTCCAGTGTTTTATGATCTAGCAATTTTGATTATTTTCTACTATTTCATACATTTCTTGCTTTTAGAAAACAAGGTGTAATCTTTTTTTATTTTCTCTGTATTTCCTATGATGACGGTTTTATCCTTGTGCCAAACACAACTTGTTTTGGTTTAGGCTAACTGGTCAGTTCTAAGCACAGCCTGTCACTACTTTGACAGTTCTGTAGCTGGTAGATGCTGGAGTTTGGCTAAGGCTCTCTCAGTTCTAGTGCTTTGCTGGACAGATTCACAGTCTGTGATAGACATAAGACTGCCAGAGTCCCACACCCATATTTAAAACCTTTCATTTTTAAGCAGTTCAAGTGCATGCTAGCTCAGATAAATTATCACAGTACAAATAGGTTTTGTAGTCCAGTCTGGGGTTGTGTGGCTTGAAATGTCTTGTAATGCTTTGCTGGGGAATTACTGAGTCCAGCCTGAGTGCCAAGAACCTGAGTCCAGCTAAACACTGGGTAACTTTCTGGGTCAGCTGATAGAGCTCTGCTGAGCTCAGCACTGAAGTTTGAGGTGGTTAAGCGGAGCACAGAACATTCACTCCACTGCAAGGTTAAATCATTTGAGGCTTTCTAACTCAAAGACAGCTATCAGTATGCACATGTGACAAGACAAAATATTTTCACAGAAAAATGGGATCTTGCTGGATTCCTGCTTTCCCATATGCTGCCATGATTTACTTGCATCTCTGTTAAGGATTGAAGGAGACACAGAGACTACTGTGTCTGGGTTGACCAGCTGGAATGATACAGCCTCATCTTAGTTTTGATTGCTGGATTTCTTTACATAAAATTCACTCTAATAAGAAATAGTCTACTGATAAACCATATTAATTTTAAAATCCCAATCTATGGGTTATATCATTTTACCTCTATCCTTTGGTAAGACTTTTTAGTCTCACCATCCTCAGTTTCCAGATTGATTAAAAATACATTCAAATTCCTTCTAAATCAAAGCAGGAAAAATGGATCTATAAATTTTCTGTAACGTTCCCCAATTGAACTGATGTGGAAGTAAAGTGTGATTGATAACAAAGTCTAATAGGATTTGTTGTACATATTTGGCATACAATTATTCCTGTTTCCTTTACTTTTATATATCATTAAACGTACAGAACTAAAGATGCTTTACCAAGTGAACTAAGGCTGGCTGTGAAAGACACAAATAGAGAAATCTCTTTTACCTTCCTGTGTTTCTTGGGAGTAACTGCACAAGTCTCTCTGCTCTAAGGTGGATATTTGCAACATTGACAGTAAAGTACATTTTGTTTTAGTCTCTCTCTGAAAACTAGTATGCCCTGTATGTGAAGCAGAATGTGAATAGTCCATTGAGATTATCTTTAATGTCTCCTGTCCGTTTGGATGAAAGTCACTTCAAAAGTGCAGCCCTCAACAGATATTCAGCATCTAAGTTTATTTCACAGTCTGTATCTCCAAAGACCATTGTGGCCCACAAACTGGTAGGGTCTCAAAAACTAACAACAGATCCAGAAGACATAGCTGTACAGTACTGCCCTGTTTTGCAGGCTAGGCAATAAAACTCAGAAGTCCCCAGCAAAAGTAGAGTCACAGAGATAAGCTTTTATTGCTAACCAGCCTTAGTTTCTCCCCACTTTCAAACTGGACTGAATTTTTCCTAAACCAAAACTTTTGTGATCCTGCTTCAGCTAAATTATTTCCTTAATAACCCTTCCTCTGTGTTTTCAAGTGGCCAGTAGTTCCCTTTCTCTGCTTTTAACCTTCTTTACACTTTCCTCCATGTATATCTCCCACTTTTCTCTTCTGTGTGTATCTCATGTATCTCTTCTCAATTCTCATACATTTCTCATTTCTCTGTTCCCTTCTAGCAGACTCTTCTGCTGTCTGTCTCTTCATCGGTGTCTGGCATACGTGTAAAATCAGAGCTCTCCTAGAAAGATATCAATCTGTCCTGGGAGGGATCTGCTTATTGATGCAAAGATGGTAAGAAAGGAGAGAAATTCTTCATTCTTCCTAGTCAAGGGCTAAGGATTAGAAGGATTAGAAGCCCTCTTTTAGTCTGGATTGAAACGTAGTTGCATTTTAACTGCTGATTTGATTCCACATGTACCTTTCCCAAATGTGGCCCAAAGTATCAAATGGAATTTTTTGCAGGACTCCCATTTGGTGCTGCCTCAGACTAAGTCTGCATTACAAACAATGGTCTGCTCTTCTCTAGTGGGTTGCCAGCTGCAGTGGAGCAGTTTATGGGCAGTAGCACAGGCTGTAAAACCTGTTTGCTAGAGAATGCCTCCCTTTCTAGTGGTCCATTTGATAGTCTCCAGAATCTAAATATTCCTGTCATTAATATGTTCTAACAAAAACTGTATATTAGAAATTAATATGTATACAACAAGCCCTTTAACCTTTTCAGAACTCAGTGGTTTGCTTTTATTTTTGGAATTTATCAGGTTGGATTTTTTTAGGCATTTTCTGTAGTCACAGGAGGAATTTGGAGATGCCTATAGCATTTTCCACCCAGATTAAGATCATGTCACTGTTTCTGCTATGTCTTGTTTGAAAAGATGAAGGAAAATAATGCTCTGTATGTAGAGTTCTCAAACAAGGTTTTGAGCCAACAGCAATTTTTTTTACTCATCTTAAACAAAACATGACTAAAGATTCTTTCGAGTGCTTTCTAAAACATTCCAGTTATTTTTATGCAGAATAAATGACTATAAGTCTAAAAATGTCTAGGAAAAATGCTTGTTTTGATTACATTAAAAAATTTAGATAGCTTAACCCTGAAGAATTTATACATCTTTCTCATACCACACTGTTGCTCTGATGTCACAGTTTATATGTAAGGGTTTCTGAAAGTCCCAGTGGTGTATGGCTTTTGTCTCCGTAGACAGACCAAGCTGTAGGCAGCACACAAGCCAGTAGCATGCTGACAGAGTGACCTGATGTATTTTGGAACGTGTCTAGACTGGATTTCTGTCCTGGTGGCAGAAGTAACTCTTGACATATGTTTACACAAGAAATGGATTGTGTCGAGGGTAGTCAAGAAAGCATTTACAGAATTTGTGCTTTGCATTTATAAAGCAGCTTGGTCTGAATTAGTGCCTGCAGATGAAAAATTATTTTCCTCTGATGAGTAAGATCCACATCACAAGGGGATTGTAACCATGACTTTCAGTTTTAGGAATTTTAGAAGCTGGGGTGTCTTCCTTACAAAGGCTTGTCCTTAGTTAACCTCACTGATATGGAGCTAAATGCAATCCACTTAATGTCTGGAAAAGTGTTTTATCCACTAGAGGAGTCCGGAAAAAAAAGGTACGTAATCAATCAGGAGGTGCTAGCAAGAAAGATCACTGTCTACAGAGATATAGCAAACACTAGATAAGTAGGAAGAAGGTGTTTTGGAGAGGATTTAGCACGGAACTGGATGTAGAGATGAGGAGCCATTGTGTTCAAAGCCATTAATTGCTGCAGATAAAAAAAAGAACATGTAGCAAAACAATTATGGAAAAAGGATGGAGAAAAGACTGGAAGTGAATGTCTTGATAAGAGTTTACTTTAGGGTGAGAGAGAAAGAAAACCACACATTTAAGGTGTATTTTTTTTTTAGGATGGGGTTCGAGTGAAAAATAACCCTCAGTTACAGCTTTGTGTAATGGTCATGTGCCCACTCTAAAAAGCTGAGATTCAAATATTTTAACTTCTTTTGAATTTCTTTCAGACTTGTGGGGAATGGTTCTGAGTAAAAATTGCTTTCATTATGTCCACAACTTTTATCTGCAGGACTAGACTGGTTTAATTTGGAATACCATATTGTGAGATCAGATTGAAGTTCAGTTTTAAAACTAATACTCTTTCCTTTAAACTAGCTTCTGCTTAGAGGTTGTGAGACAAACATTTTGGTCTGTGTCTGCCAGGCTGCTTAATACTGTTTTTTTTCTGTCTATGGACAGGGTGGCTGCCACATGTTGAGGTGCTTCAGATCTCTGGAGCTCTTTTAGAAGCTCTTTTAGGCTGCTTGTTCCTCTCCATGATTCAAACCCTTTCAATAAACAGTCTCTTTGAAATTGCTTGCACTAAGCTCAGTTTCTGGCTGTTTCAAAAACTAGTCACTTTCTTCTTCTGGCTACAAAAAAGACCTTGAAATGTATTTTCTTCCAGGATACTGAATTTCAGTGTTTTATCATTTTTCCCGCAAGGAAGGCATGAATGTGAACTACAGAGAAGTTGTTATTATGGAGTTTGGCCAGAAAGAGTGCTTTTCTGCCTGAGCTTAGACATCTGTTTAGATATGTTTCTGAATTTGGGCCAAGATTTGTAGCCTGGTTTTGGAGTTCAGTAAACAATAAGTGAAAATCATGCATGGAAATTATTTTTTAAATGTTTTTCTAAATGTGAGAACAATATTTGCCAACAAATTATTCAGTCATTTCCAAGAAAGACTGAGCTTGATGAGGCAACCTTTCGTGTAAAAAGAAGCAAAGGACAATATCCATTCCTATTAGTTTGCCTGCTTAGATTTTAAATTCTTCAAAATTAATTAAAAAAGAGTTCCTGTGAAACAGTGTTCACAGATGACACTATTTCTTTTTAATAGGGCAATAGTGAAGAAGAGTATATTTACAAGCTTTTTGTTTAAATATGTAAAAATCTGTCAACTAACAAGCTCTTGAAAATATCTGGGTTATAGCTGACAATGATTTTTTAGAAGTGTGGATAATTGCTGTGGGAATCATTATGGTAACATACACTTCATTTTGAAAATGTATTGTCTGGTAAAGTGATGGAAATAGGCTATCAAAATTTGTACTGATGGTGCATTGTTCTTTATGAATTAGCTTTTTTATTGATGGTAGTTCAGTAGTTGTGGACAAGTGGAAAAGATGGCGTGCTTCCCTGCAGAACTCTATAATTACAAGGTCTCTGAAGAACTATGTTAACAGGTTGAGATGTACTGTCTGCATGAGCCGACTGTATCTCATAATGCCATTAGAATTATGAGCTACATAATTCACAGTCATTTTGATTGTAAATCAGTGGGACAGGAAAGGACTACATTTCTCTCTGTGAAAACATTATTGTGAAAAGTATTATTCTAGCTTAGTATTTCATATTCAGCTATAGTCATTGACTGGCTACAGTAAGTCTGGAATATTAATAAGACCATCATCCTTAATTCAGAGGAAACAGCAGGTAGTGTGAAAACAGTCAAGTTGACATTAAAAGCTTTAAATGAATTTTTATCCTGATTTTTTTATGTAGATACCTGCAGTATCAGTCTAGTTTTGAATCTGAACTACTCAAATGTTACTAAAGGCAACCTACATTTCCTTTATATAGTAGAATTTTACATTTCCTGGTTCTCACTTCTTCAATATCTCTATTATTTACTTTCACCAAGAATTTTGAATATAAAATTTGCATCTCTAGGCATACTTGTTTTGACTCAAACCTTCAAAGATTCATATCACTGCATATGATTTGCATGGAGTTTGGTCTTCTAATTCTTCTTTGATGGAAGTGAGGAACATTTTTATATTCTGTGAATTTCTGTAAGATGGCCTTATATAAGGCTGAATTCAAATTGCATTAGGACTTAGAGCATAGCAAATTGAGGCTTACACACACACAGATTTCAATCTAATGTAGGATCCAACCCAGTGTGTGTACTCAGGTAAGACTGTTGGGAAGTGCTCCCAGGACCAAGTTTAGATGGGACTTTAATGATCATCATTAAGAAGCATTTTTGGGAAATACATTGTTATTATTTTATACCAGAATTTTAGAGGTTTTCAGATTTTTAAATTTTGTTTTGAGAACAGTATGCTAATTTAAACATGTCTTAGTACTAAGATAGAGCCTGAGGCTGTTTGCTTTTCCTTGCATTTGTATTCTTGTCTTGTTGGGGCAAGCAGTGATCCAGAAATGTAAAGACAGGCTGTATAACCTATGAGAGCAGCTGAACACAGAAAAATTGGCCAGATACAGCATAAGATAAGTCACTACATTTAAAACTTCAACTGTGCTTCTCAGATCAGCCTGAAGTACAAGTTAAGGCTTATTCTCAACCAGCTTCTGAGTTGTGGTGCCTTTTACTGCTCCTTCCCTCTTGCAAATGTATGGATGCTGGAGATGTTTGTGCTTCAGATCAGGTGGTCACAGTGTTTGTGCATCAGATTGAGGATTCGTGATAGAATCATTGAGTCCAACTTTGTCCAAGATTGGACAAGATTGTTGAGACCAACTGTAGCACTGCCAAGTCCACCACTAAACCACATCCCCAAGTACCACATCTGCATGTCTGAAATACCTCCAGGGATGGTGACTTCACACTTCCCTGAGCAGCCTGTTCCAATGCCTAACCACTCTTTCAGTGAACCAGTCTTACTGAACAGCCAACCTAAGACTTCCCTGGCACAGCTTGAGGCCATTTCCTCTTGTCCTGTCTCTGTCTGCCTGGAAGAAGAGGACAACCCCCACCTGGCTACAACCTCCTTTCAGGGGAGAGAGCAATTAATTCTCCCTGAGCCTTGTTTTCTTGAGCCTCAACAACCCCAGCTCTCTCAGCCTCCTCTCATGCTGCCTGTGCTCCAGAGCCCTCACCAGCTCCATTGCCCTTCTTTGGACACACTCCAGCACCTCAGTGTCTTTCTTTTCGCATAGTGACT
Organism: Passer domesticus; assembly: GCF_036417665.1. NCBI lineage: Eukaryota > Metazoa > Chordata > Aves > Passeriformes > Passeridae > Passer > Passer domesticus. Next base: position 32,674,461 of record NC_087475.1, on the reverse strand, counting down.
TCATAGAGCTAAATGTAAAATGTCAGGCAGCTCTCTGGCTACCAGTGCAAGCACCAGTGAGAGCACTTCAGGAACCTGCTGCTCTTCCATGTTTGGTTCAGTTAGCGTGATAGAGACGTCTCTTCCAAGAAGTCTTATAGCTCTTGTGTGTAAGAAACTGCATGGAAAATAGCAGCAAAGAAGAGATAGTAATAGTAAATAATAATAATAATAATAATAATAATAATAATAATTAAAAAAGGCTTTCAAAGAAAGATCTTTGTATTTCAGGTCCTTAGCCATCTGTTCTGTTCCTCCAGATTAGGAAGAGATTTCTGAGAACTCAGTTACCACAGACTTGTTGCCCTCCTTTCTGCTGAGCCGCAGCCAGTTACGAGGACCTTAGTATGATGGGGCAAGAGCAGTGGCTCACAAGTGAAGTTTTATCTCACCCCACTGGGAATTCATCTCAAGGCATAGGACAGCCAGTCATACCAGCGGCAGAGTTCTAAAAGCAGCATGCAGCATCTGATCAACAAAAGTTTGCCAGATGCTATTGTGATACACATTTTGGCTGACTTCTGACTATTCTAGGGCCTCTTTCATTTGCAAGTTAGCATTCAAAGTAATGTCAGCGTTTACCTACAAATCCTGCCAAACCTTTCCTCCATCACCATTAGAAGCACACAGAAGTGTCCCAGTTTGCTTTGCCTGATAGCCAAGATATGCACAATGGCCAGGTTATACTGCCCCTTTTGTTGTACTTGCTTGGGGGTGCTGGGTGCAGGCCTCTAACTGAATGGATGTGGAGATAGACCACAATTTTATCCAGGACAGCACCTTAAATCTCCCTTTGTACACCTGTATGTGCCAACATAAGTGTGTCTGAGTGTGCCTGAGTTCGAGGTTTTCCTGTTTATTTAGTCTCCATTGAACGCACATCCTCATTGGACAGAGGAAAGGAATTCCTTAGTAACTCTGCAGTTAAAAATAATTCATACAAATTGAGAAATACGTGCACCAATACATGCTTCCAATATCCATGAAAATCAAAGTAACCCACATATTACCTTTCTGCTCTGTCTCACCTCATAGCAGAATAAAATATTCTGAAAATATATAGTAGGATCCAGATTTTTCTTCTGAAAGATTCTTCCAATATTATTACAGCTAAGAGTCTTTCTTTCTTTCTTTCTTTCTTTCTTTCTTTCTTTCTTTCTTTCTTTCTTTCTTTCTTTCTTTCTTTCTTTCTTTCTTTCTTTCTTTCTTTCTTTCTTTCTTTCTTCCTTCCTTCCTTCCTTCCTTCCTTCCTTCCTTCCTTCCTTCCTTCCTTCCTTCCTTCCTTCCTTCCTTCCTTCCTTCCTTCCTTCCTTCCTTCCTTCCTTCCTTCCTTCCTTCCTTCCTTCCTTCCTTCCTTCCTTCCTTCCTTCCTTCCTTCCTTCCTTCCTTCCTTCCTTCCTCTCTCTCTTTTTTCTTTTTGGTTGTTTTTTTGGTTTTTTTTTTTAATACCAGTTCTTTAAGCAGTTTAATTTTGTGTGGCACTGTAATAGCAAAGTCTGGAGCATAGGCTAAAGCTAATTTCTGGAACTGCTGCCAGAGGAAACTCTGAGGTAACAAAATAATGTCAGTTGTTCTGAATGTAAGCATTGCACCCTGGAACCCACTGAGGTCTGAGCTGGTACTTAGTATTTTTCCTGCCTTCAACCTGTACTTTAGATTGTCCAGATGAACACAGATGAGAACATCCAAATGAGATGGATGTCATGGATGGATGAGACGAGAACAGAACTGGAAGGAAAATGTAGAACTTAATAGTTTTAGGAGGAGCTGGAGAAAGTTGAATGCTTATATTTGGTCTGAGATGTTGGTTTTGCCTGTTACATGTGAAAATGATGAATGATTAATGTTCTGGTTAACATTAAATAGCCAAGCTGTATTGACTTCTAGAGTGCTTTCCTACAGTGATTAGGTAAAATGTGGCCTTCAGAATTTGAAAGGAGATGTATGGCACAGTTACATACAGAAAAAGTCTCCCAAGCTGAGTATCACTGAACAACTCCATCAAGACTGTGAATGTAGTTAGCAGTGAATATCTTCCTGATAAAAAAAAAAAATTCTTTCTGTTTTTACATGTTTATTTAAAACAACTGGAATACTTTTTTTTTTTTCCAAATAAAACCAGATGCACTTCTTAAGAGGTACTTTTCTTTAGAAGGTCTTTGTAAATGGCTTTTTGTGTATACCTAGTGAATACATTAATGCTTTTTTTTATGTCCTGGGTCAGGCTGTCCTGAGATCAAATGAGGCAGATGTGCAGAGCAAGAGGAATGATAAGGAATAAAATTTCCACTGAAGTGTCTGAAACTCTTAAAGAATGGGATTTTCTTCAGTAAGTGTGCAGAGCCATGCTTAATTTACCTCTTAAATTGTACCTTTAAGATATGAAGAGCTCCCTTGGAATCATCATCTGATTGCACTGCCTTAAATGTAGTGGGGATGCACCAAAAGGAGGATGTAGTCCACCAGATTTGTTCATCTGTCTCGAACCTGAATTTTAGGCACTCAGACAGTATTCCTATGTCTCCTCAAGCCATTAATTATCCGTTTAGAGAACAAGGACCCTGGAAAGCTCCTACACAGAGCTCATATCTTACCAAAACTTGGCACCTAAGATCACCCTAGGAAGGGTTCCTGCTCTTTCTTTAATTGTTTCGGCAGCAGGCACAGATGCAGGAGGTTTGTGTTATTAGGTATCTACTATTTCAGTGGCTTCCCTTCAGCAGGGTGTTATTTCTTCTTCTGTGTTTTCTGAACCCTGAGCTCTGCTGAATCTTTTTGCAGTGTCTTGGAGCAGCACTTTAATAGAAATATTCAATGTTAATATCTGTGATGACTTTGAAAATCAGGATGAGAATCTTACCCGGCTGTGAGCCAGGCCGCATCCAGGCTGTTCTTCCCTTCCACCTCCTTGTGTGATACTGTTTAGAAAGCCTCAATACTAACCATGATCTATCTGTCCTGCTATATATAAAGCAACTGATACTCTTCTCTCCCAATATATGTGTTTACTGGAAGAGTGATAGGACTATTTTAGCATTTTTGGCAGCAAACATAAGAGGTTGAGAATCATGCTACTTACAGAAAACCTAATACTAGACGTCTCTGGAACAGTCTTGTTTTAAAATCAAGTCCTAGAAGACAGCTTGGCTTTCTTCAGTTTGTGTAAAATCTCATTACATGTTCTGCTTTTATGTTTCATGTTGTTATCACAACAAGTTTCTTGGCTGAAAAATCATTTATTCCGGGTAGTAAATGTTTCATTATAGTTAACAATAGTGAGGTTTCTTTCAACATGAGGTATAATGGAGATAACACTGCCAAGAGAAGTTAAATTACTACTTCCACGTTACAAGTCTGAATTGTTGAGGTTTCCTTGGTACCTTTTCATAGCAAATTTCACTTGTAGCAAAAAAAGTTAGCAGTCTCCAGAAAGTATGAATTTGATAAAAGGCACCTTTATACCTCATCATCACTATATATGCAGTTTGCTTCTAGCAACTGTAACATACATTTGCACATGCTCATCCTCCTAAAAAGAAAAAAAGGATATTTGAAGTGCATGAAAATAATGCCCCTAAAATAACATGAAGATTAAGGAGTCTGTTTAGAAACTTCAATTATGGAGAGATTTCATTCTCTTCAATGTTTCTCAAAAACACACTCTACTAATCTGTTTTGTCTGATTAGTATCAGATTCAGAGTCTCTTAGTGATTTATTTTCATAGAAACAGATGTTATCATTTGTAGTGGAATGGAGACATATTCTGGGCATTATGTAACCTCCTTTGGCATTAACTTATGCTACATGTTTTTCCTTCATTTTGCCATAACATTGTAATTGTACCCAAATGGTTCTCAACATGTTTCCATAGATACTTGACATGTTCAGACTTTGTGCAATGTATGCCTTGGTCTCACAGACAGCACTTGTTTTTAAACTCTGAGATCTGCTACACCCATAGTTTTCAAATCATAATTGATACTGGTTATAACACAGCAGGGTTTTTTCACATATTTCAGTGCTGTCCACCAGCTCTTATTCTGTATCTTGTGATGAATTTTGCAACATCTGCTTGCCACGCAAGTGTTCATAGAGTGCTATGGGCTCCCTTAGTGGGAGCCCTCTCCACACCAGCAGGTCTAGGAAAGGTGAAGGCTCCAGACCAGGCAAGAGAAAGAAAGATTATTTGAGATAACTGTATGAGCATAAAGGACCTATGGAGAAACAGCTAGATACTGGAGCCTCCCTAAAGATAGTCTGGCCTGATGTGACACTTCTGTGTTTGCATTAGTTTGAGGTTCTCCTTCAGAAGTTCCTGCCCTGCTAATTAGCTCCCAGGTTTTTTTAGTTAGCTCATGCCTAACCAGAAGATTTGTCCCAGCACTTCTAGGCCATTGACTGGAACATATTTTAAATCACTGGGAGCAGAGATGTACCTGAATCATTCTTTTGTGCTACCCCAATCTATTTCTACCTCCCGAGATGAAAAGGAAGGACCTGGCTGACATCAAGAACAGATACAAAGTATGCTTTGTACATGCACAACAGCTCTTTGACTGTCTTTTGTGGAGGGATTTTCCTCTTCCACAGACTTAATTTCTTGCTGTTTCTTTAAAATCCTACTGGCCAACCTCAGCTGGCAGGGAAGGCAAAGGAGTCAGATTTCTTTTGAAGTAAAGACGATTGTTACTTCAAAAGCAGGTCAGCGGATGGGCTTGGACTGGGAAATGACATTTTATCTGGATGTTTTGAGAGGCTCGAAAACCTCTGGGTTGCAGCTGGAATGCATGCAGGAAGGGGTATGCTCTATAAGCCAGGTCAAACAGGCTGAACACCCCAAAAAGTACAAGAGAACGTCTTCCAAACTTCTGGTACATGTGTTTTACAAGCCGTGATGCGGTGAATGTAGGAGCCTGTGCTGGGACTAAGCTAGGGCACCACTATTTAGAAGCATGGGTGTCCCAGCCACTGGATCTGATAGAGCAAATCTGCATCAGCCATTTTCACTCATTAACTGTAATTTCTGTCAGTGAAGAAGTAGGTGAAGTAAGAAATGATTACCTATTAGTCCCCATCCTTTCAATTTAATGTATGAAATTTCTAGCATGCAGACCTTACACAAGTGGAACAGATTACAGCTGCATGGCCTTCATATTTTTTTGCCAAGTATTACTTATGATAATTTTCCCAAACTTAAAAAAGAAATTCTAGAGAAAAAGCAAGACATATTTTATCTTGTTATTATTATATACATATATACATATGTTATCTTAAGTAATTTTTAATAATTCCTTATTGTGCCAAAAAAGTTAAAATACATTCAAAAGAAGTAAACAATTATTTTTGTGATTTCTGAATGGAGACAGTTTGAAAATCTTCAGCTTTTTGTAGATATCAAGTCACCACTTGATGGTCTGTCTTCTGGACAGTCTACATGTCCAGAAAGCAAAACTATGAGCATGATATTTATCAGCTCGTGTTGCAAAGGGGACCAGAAGAAGAAAAAGCATAACTAATATGAAAAGAAAGTGTCATTTATGAGTTTCTGTGTTTCTAAATTAGAAACTGTCATTTTAAAAAAAATAACCAATAGTTTTGGTTTGTTCAATTTTTGGTGAACAAAGTAGCAGTTTTGCCACTAACTGAAGTCAGTCTCAAGTTTGGCACTCACCTGTAGGGGGTTCTGCTTCAAAACAGAGCATTGGCCAAATATATGCAATAGACTAATACAAATTTTTAATACTAAAGAAAGTATTTTTCTCTGTGTTCATACACATGAAAGGATGTTTCAGACTTTTTGTGTGCATATTCAAGACCAGATATGCTAGGATAATGGCACTTTATCATTACAATTTGACTTATGTCAGGGCCACGTTTGCTGTTGGCTAAAAAAAGTGTTGATATCAATGCAGCTGTATCAGCTGACTTTTCAGCTATTCATCTTTAGATTTCTGTCAATGTTTACCTGTAACAACATGCTCAGAAATGTGAAAGCACTGGAAAGTTCTACTTCCAATTGTGGCAGAGACGAGCATGAAGATTTACGTGAGTGTGGGTTTAAACCGCAGCTGACGGATACATTCTTTGCATGCAAGTATATTGATAAAGATTAGGTTGTGGGCAGGAGGATGCACACATTTGAGTTCAACAGAACACGTTATAGTACCTGGGCATAGCTGTCTGAAATTAATAGCTCATCATTGTGATTTAACTAGAGAATAACAACAATATCTGTTCCTTCTGCAGAACGGCATTAGCTCATGGCAGCATATTGATTTTTAGGACTTTTATCTAACTCTCCAAGCTTGAAAGATTTAGTGTGTCTGACCTCTTCCTGTGGTTCATCATGGTTTGCAGCATTCATGTCTTGTAGCATCAGCCTTAAGTATATTGTAAGTAATAAAATGTATCTTCAGGCTCGTGTTAAATGAGGGCAGGTAGAGTTAGAGTTGTGGGGTGTCAGCTTCTGGCCCAGATATCCATGTCACAGTTTCCTGTGACCACTGTAGGGGACTGGACTCACTGAGATGCTGCCTCCCATTCCTGTGTTCCTGCCAGAATTCTTTGAGCCTTTCAGCAAGATATTCCAGGACGTTTTATGATGTTGAAGTAAATTTGCCAAAAGATTTTATTAACAAGTCCCTGCAAACAGTGCCTGCAGCTGTCACAAATGAGTGGTTTAGGCCATTTCAAGAGTAACAGTCAAAGGTATTACCAAAAGCAGGTTTTAATATAAATTTGTGAAAGCATGACTTAAAAGAGTTTGATGGCAAGGTTCACTCTATTACTAAGAGATGAAGCATACAGGGAAATAAAATTATAATGAATTTTGCATATTTTACACAACAACCAGGGTAAGGGTACATAGGGTAAGGGAGATTTCCCCATTCAGTCATGAGTTATGGAGTGGAGTTATGAGTTATGGCCCCCTTGCTTTTTAAACTTCTGAGGAGCCTAAGTGCAACTCAATCCAAACTTCATCTCAGTCTTCATCCATGGGATATCTAAAGGATTTAATGGGGAAATCCTGCTGTTGGGTCACAAGATTTAGAATGGACTTAGAAAGCACCCTTGCTTTCTGAACTTCAGCTGCAGCATGGGTGTGGCTGAGTCCAGTTGTAGCGTCAGACCTGGGAAATTATGTACGTCTGAAGCATTTAGCAGCACTCAGTAATTGACTAATTTACAAAGTGATTTAATAGGACTAACCTTAATCAAAATAGTAACTCAGTTATCTGTAGGGTGTTTAAATCAATTCATACATGCACACTCACAGACACAAAGATGTGTGTGCACGTGTGTCTATATATTTATATACAGGCGCAAGGATACTTGTTAAAAGTTCCACTTTGTTTCACTGCAGTGTCAGTGAATTACTCACATTAAATATCTTGGCATTTCTCAGTGGGAGAGGCTTGAGTGTCAAGGACTGGGGTGTTGGCCCAGGCCAATTCATCAGCTTTTGGTGACAGTCCTCTGAGTCTTGATAGTTTGCAAGCTCTGAGTGGCATCCCACTCTGAGGGACATGCTAGTACAGCCTACTGCGGTCTCAGAGGCCCTCATGAAGGACCACTCTCACAGGATGACTGGCATTTTTTTCCTTGGTCCATTTCCATCCTGACTGTACCCCAAGTTGATAATTACTGAAATCATTCAAAAGCCCAGTTTCACTGGAGTTATGATTCAGGTGAGTAATGTTCCAAGGGTTTTAGGGGATGACTCATTGCCCTCCTTGGTCAGACAGCACATGTCCCTGATATGAGCGGTACCACTCCACCTTAGCTGTGCAAGGGTTCCTGGTGTGGTCAAAGGACATTTCACTGCCCAACTCATTACACAAAAGCCAAGGCCTATTGAGAATTATTGAAATTGTAAGACAGGCTTGAGGAGGTAGAGCAGACCGCAGAGGGGGTAGGGAATGCACCACCACAGAAGCCCTGTACTGAGACTGCAGAGGACTGCCATCCTTTCGGGCTCCTTCTCTTATAGAAAGTCTGGCTTTTCTAACTCTCTCTATTATATAATCTTACTGGCACAATGTAACAGCAAGAATAAACATTTAATAGGTAATGTAAAACATGGACAATAAAGTCCTGTCTCTGCAGAATCAATGGAAAAAGCTTAACCTTATCAATGGGGTCACTTGATGTGTTTGTACTGGCTGCAGAATATGATGGGTGTCTCAAGGTGATCTAACCTGCATGTTCAGAGGACTAGGCTGAGAATGTTAAAGGAAAGCTTTGTAGGGCCTGATGTAGTCATGGTCCAGAGAGTTTCTGAACCACCCCATGTAAAGACACTATCATGCCATAAATCTGCAGAGAAGGCTTGCAGTGACCACTCATTGGCTGCAGTGAGACAAGTCTCAGTTCAGAGCTCTGCTAGAGGACACAGAGCAACCCACTCTAAAGAGGATTAGAAAGTAATTTTCCATGAAGACAGTAATTTTCCATCCACTATTGACCCTTGTTAGCAAAGAGCTGATCAAGTGGAATATGGGGCCAAATTGTTCCCGTGTGCCTAATGAAGGGGGCTGTGCCCTGGGCCCTGGTGCATATCCAAAAGGCTTCATATTCATAGATTTATTGAATCATAGAATGGTTTGGCTTGGTATGGACCTTTAAAGATCGCTTAGTCTGATACTCCTGCCAGAAGCAGGGACACTGTTCAATATATCAGGTGGCTCAAAGCTCCATTTTGAACACTTCGAGGGATGGTGCATCCACAGCTTCACTGAGCATCCTGTTCTAGTGTCCCAGCAGCGTCACCATAAGAAATTTCTCCCTTAAGTTTCATCTAAACATATCCTTTTTCAGTTTAAAACTATTACCCCTTGTCCTGTGGCTATCGGCATTGGTAAAAATTGGGGTTTTTTACAAGTCTCCTTTATATATTGAAAGACCACATTAAGGTCTCTCTGCAGCCTTCTGTTTTCCAGGCTGAACAATTTCATTTATTCCAGCAGAGCCATTTGGCCTTGTGTTGCTTAATATCCACCCTTCCTGCCACCGTGTATATAGTTGTGGCAGTTGCTAAGCATGTGAGGGATGAGGAAATGCTAAAATAGCAATGCTATTTCAAACAATAGAAATTAAATAAAAAATAGTAGTGCTTATAGCATAGTATGGGACTACTTGCTATTTTTATCCTGATCGTGCTTTTGTGCTGCTGCTCCTTGTACATGCATTAGTACATCACCCAGTTTCACAGTTAAATTAAAAAGGATGAAGAACAACAGACACATTTAAAGGGATTTGTAGTTACAGATTGCAGAACTAACAAACCCTTCAGATCTGCAGTGCGGTAATTTGTACCGTATTATGGCACACTGGGTTTCAAAGCAATTCATACTCATTAGCAGAGAAAGTTAAATGTTTGTTTCAGCCTGATTATGAAGAAAATGTGAAATTTCAGCACCTAGTAGGTGTATTACTTGACTTTGTTAGAGATTATTATGTTTTACATTTGGTACATACTAATCCTTTTCAGATTTTAGCAAAATAGAAATCACAGCCATAATTTTCATTCTTACCTTTATAAACTGGATGTTAAAGTGAAGAAATTCTGGGGGATATAACCTGATCTGATATCTGACCCTTTATTGTTCAGGATTTTGGCTAAATACATGAATAAATACCAATTTAGTTACTAATTCTTCTAACACCAGTGAAGGCATAACAACAGTGTCAGGATTTCCCTGTTTCCACTTTGTTACATATCTATTCACATTACTGCTGAAAGTGATGTTTTTAAAAATAATATACTTCAAACAAGACAAAACAGCTGCTGCCACCTATCCCCACCCCTCATCAGAAGCCCATTCTGCCAGTTAAAGTGCTGTCCCAGGAGACAGTCTCTGGTGACAGTGCCAGCATTGACAATTATCTTGGTCCTCACACAGCAGAAAGCTTTCTAATGGCTTAGAAAAGTGTCAGTATATTAGCAAATGGGAATTTGCAGGTGGTATTTTAACAAGTCAATATTGGGGCTGTTTTGAAATTGATTTCTTTCAAAATCACAACAGAATAAATCACTTTCCACAAATGCCAAGAAAGCACTTGAGTCTGTGCCTGCTGTAAAACTAAAATCTGATATTTTTGCTAAAATTAATTTAGCAGTCACCTGTTCCTTTTTCCTCTTGCTCTCAAGAAAAAGTTAAAAACTAAAAAAGGAGCAAACTAGCATGGCCTTTAAAACTAGAGAGGTTTAGTGCTTTACTCCAAAATGAAAGGTTCAGGATAACTAAGCAGGAATCAGCTATGTAACAGATTGCACTCTGGCTAAAATGGGAATAGCGTAGAAATATTTAAAAGAAATTACAGTGTCCTTTCCCAGTAGAGTAGTTAGGATTGCATTTTACCACACAACATGTCCTTGTAGTTCTAGGTTTAGTGATGAAATTCCTCTCAGTTAGGGATCTTTGTCCAGCTATGATGTGCAGCAGTATACAGAGTTTTTCCCTGTTGGAAAAAGGGAACTAGGGGAAGCTATGTGAGGGTGCATCAGAGGGTGGCACATGAAGGGAGAACATTCAGGAGCCATTCCAAGCAGGTGTCCTGGGCCTAGACCTGTTCTCATGTCTCCTAAAAGTGACTCCTTTTCACACAATATGGGCACGCCTCTCCTTCTTGGGGTCATATGGGTGACTCAAAGCATACAGGGAGAGAAAGGAGAATGTGTGAAGCTCCTGTTTACCCTGCTTAGTCAAGTCTGACATCAACATGTTTTCCTCTGGATTTTAAAAGAGGGTCTTGGTAACTCAGACCTGTTTCTGAGTCACTGAAAAATGGCCTCTTGTCACTCTGCATTGACTTTTCCCAGAGTAACTTGAGAGTTCCTGAGGACCTTCCAAAGGCACTCCTGTAGCAGGTATTCCTGTTACAAATATAACCAGATTTATCAGAAGCATCTCGATATGTGCAATTTTTTTCATTAAAAGGCTTGTATATTTTTGTTTTCAGAACTGAGAAGAAATATATAAGCAGATACTGGAAAGAAGTGAAAGTTGGAGACTTTGTGCAGCTTCGCTGTAATGAAATTATACCTGCTGACATATTGCTGCTCTCCTCAAGTGATCCCGATGGGCTGTGCCACATAGAAACAGCCAACCTGGATGGTGAAACTAACTTAAAACAAAGACAGGTGGTGAGGAGGTTCTTAGAGCTGGTAAGTCTTCATTCCTAACTCGCATTTAAGATAAGAATTTCTTTCAAGAAAGTAACTGGTTACCAATACGCTCCACACCAGCTAAATCTGCTCGATCTAATAGTGCTGATGAGCTCCTGTTATGGTTGTCATTAAAATGCTAGCACTTGCCAACAGCTGACCTCATCATAGTATCAGAAGTTTTACCATCATTTTTCCCTGAATCTGAATAGGAATTATTTGGGGCAATTGTGTGTGGTTGGAAAATATTGGAGGATTTTAATGGCTTCTATTGTAGCTTGATTCTTGAAAACACATTTTAACTGCCCAAGGAGAAGATACTTAAATATAAACATGTACTTTTTCTGCCTGCAAACCAGATCAGTTTCAATTAGGAATCTGCCTCAAACTCTGTGTTGGAGAATATCCCTCCAGCACTTGGAGCATTAAAGCTTGTAAGATTTAAAGGGACAGCAAGCATTCGTTCTGGAGGTATCTGTGCTCAAAAACTTTTTTACTGCTCTCTCGCTGTGCTTATCTCTCCCCAACAGCACTATTTTGAAACAAAACATAATCCAGATCAGTTACTGACAGCAGAATTAGAGGAAATTACCTGAAGTTTTACTTGCTTTAATGATCTTATTGAAATCGTATTTATTTGTATGCCCTCCTCTCCCATCCCTCTTGCCAGCTAACTCCAGCTTCCTGTATTTGTCAAGGGAAAAAAAATATTATTTAGAACTCAGCTACATTGGTTCTCCTAGTAGCACTTCTAGTTTGAGGGATTTTTCAAACAATGGGAGCTGTTGCCCTTAGCACTGTCATCAAAGGTAACTACAGGAGCTTGTGGTTGTACTGAGAAAGATCAGCATTAATGAAGTTATTATCCAACCAACAGGATAAAAGTCAATATGCCTTCCAAATAATTGTTTATGGTAGGTAGACCTTTTCTCTAAATAGCTTGTAAAAATGTGACATAAGGATTTGTTTAATGATCAATGATTTTCCACACAGAATTTAGACATGACATGGCACCTACCACTGTGGCAACAAGCTCAATCAGCTACAGGCCAAATGTTTCAAAACCTCTTGTTGTTTCAAAGTTAATTGGATTGCTGCTCAAATGTCCCATCCTGTTCCTGCTGAGAGAAAATCTCTCCTATTGGATAGAGCTTCAGGGAAGTGCTCAGATGTATCACAGTTTTCTGCCGACACAGACTTCTTATGTGACTTCAGGTACATTATGTAGGACAAAAACTGTAGATTTCATTTAGGTAACTGAACACAGGTGTGTTTTTGCATTTGTGGGTACAGTTAGAAGCTAAGGGCACATTCCAGCTCTGCCTCAAAGGGAAGGCACCAGGTCCTCCACTCATCTAGAACAGATGGTTGGATTTCTGTGATCTGAGACTACTGGACACATATCATTAGGTGTTGGTAAACATGGTGAAAAGAATCAATATGTCCAACTACAAATTATCAGAAAACTGGCTTTGAAGACCCTTGCTGCCCAAAGGAGTTCCTTATACTGTCTTGGGATCCCCAGCTCCATGGCAGCAGAGTAGTGATTCAGCATTCCTGGAAGCTGTCAGGCTGAGCAGACACCTGCCAACCCTACAGACTGCCCTGCTCCTGTGAGCTGTGGCACCTAGATGTGTGCCTGAGCCCATCAGTTGTGGAGTCACTTCTGTGTCTTCAACCAGCAATCCCATGCATGCATTAACACAGCAGGAAAACCAGGAGGGAGTACCCCAGCAACATTATGTTTGGCATACCTAATGAGGTTTAAATTGCTGATTCAAACCAGGCAGCTAAAGACTTCAGCTCTGGAGTTTGTACAGTTTGGCAAGACCTGGAACCTTTAGGCTGTTGTGTGGAAGTGAGTGGCCATTTCCTCCTCAAACAGATTAAAGATTATCAAAGACTGAATTGGGCCTCATTGAGGAAGAAGGCTGAGGAAACAGTTCCTGCCTAGGGAAACACAGCTAGCTCTATGTGCCAAGCACATCACAGTATATGTGGCATGGCTAGCTCAGCATACCTTGCTTTACTGAGGAAATTAGTTGTCTTGTAGATACTTGCAGTCAGCTTTGTAGACACCTAGCACACCTTGGATCTCCAGCCCATCCTCCTTCCATGTCTTAGTTCTTTGTATCTTAAGGTGATTATGGAACTTTTCTATCTCAGAAGTGGGCTCAGAAAAATGTGGAAAAATATTTTTTAAAAATAAATTTAAGATCACAAGGTGCCAAGCTACAGTAGCTGTGAGGTCCATAGTAAATTGTCAGGGGTTAAACTGAGGTCAGTGACAAAAAGCTCATTCATTCGAATGAAAACAGGACTGGTCCTCAAGGAGGCAAGTATTGAAAGAGAACTTGTAAGAAAACCACATGTGATTGCCTCCCCTCTCTTAAAATAGCTGAGAAAGCAGGAAATATCCAAGCCTGGGTTCCTGCATCAACTAAGCTGTAGGCAAAGTGCACACTTGCAAGTAAGAAGTCTTCAGCAGCTGCAGCATCACAGAACCTCTCTGTAACAGCATCCCAGCAGAAGTTATCCAGCAGAATACTTGCCATCCTCATTAAAATCCTGGCCAAAACCTCTCCAAGCATACTGTTAATTTAATTCATGCAGCAGCATTAGCTTTCACACTCCATACTAGTAAGGATAGGCTCTTACTGATTCTTGAAGGTATTGCCTTGCTGAGAGATACTTAGCAGTGGGATGAAGGGAGGTGCTTGGAAAATGTTGGATGAATAGTAGGAGGACAGCCAAGTAGCATGGAATAAGAAGGTGATGCCTGTCTGTTGGACTGAAGTTCACTTCCTATCTGGATATGTCTTAAGTTGTCACAACTGGAGAGAACTTAGTGCTAAATCCCATAAAATACTTTGCATGACCAAAATTTTCTTGCACCTAATGCTAACCCTCCTTTGGCCAAGCCTTAGAGAAGCTTATTCCCAAGTGTCTTACAAAACCTGCATCCCAACCTGTTCATGCATTGGCTGAGTATGCTTTTACTTTTTTGTATTTGCACTCTCCTCAAGAGAACAACTCTCAGTTATGTTCATAACTGTTTGGTTCTGTGTCATTCTGCAGCCCTGTTGTTCAAGCAGGAAAACAAACAAATAAATTATATAGTCCTGACCCTCTCTTTCCCACACTGCTAAACATTTTCCCCACCTCCCTTACAGAATGACGTGCTGTGTCATGTGGCTTATCATGGGACAAAAACCAGATTTTTTGGAAGCTTCTTTTCAAAGTATCAGCTTCTAATAGCTGTCTTTGAATAATGTCTCTGTCTCAGTATCTCAAGTTTTTAAAATAAACTTTTACAAAGGTTGGCTTGTCTGTGCTTCATATATGAGCTAACTGATAACTTTGGAGCACATGCCTGTGAAGCAGGTCAATGAAGGATAGCTATTTCTATACCTGTCACTCAGCTGGGCATGGGAATGGCATGGGGGTGGCAGCAGGCACTGTTGTTTTAAGCTAATGCTGTGCTTTCTTGATTCTGTTCCTGCCTTGTGTGCACCCACACGATTTACAGCCCCGCAGGTCTGTGCTGAGCTCTCAGCCAGCCTGGCTGCCAGTTTGGGGTCACTGAAGTGGCGTGTGCACTGGGCAGTCCTCTTGCAGCCACTGTGTTTTCTCCAAAGGCCAGCAATGTTATGTTGGGTGCAACTGTGCTCTGGAAAGGCCACTGTTCCTTCAGCATCCTCTGAAGGATCTTTGTGTCTTTCTTTTCAGCAGTAACAGCATATAAGGTCCATAGTCTCAGAGAGGAAAAGGCCTTACAGTTTTCTTCTTCCAAACCTTTGTTCAGAAAAGTAACATTCTGATACCCTTTTTAGTCTGATTGTTGCAGAACCACTAAGAAATTATAGAAGCTTTTCTCTATCCTTGTCTCCAGTGCTTTGCAGGCATTATTTTACTCTGAACATATGCTCAGAAGGTCCGGGATCGGCATTTGTGGGCTTGGATTGCATCTCCCCACTTGTGAATTCTAGGAAACTATCTTCCTTTATAGTGCAAGTGACCATAAATACTGCTTATTTTAGTGCTGCTTTGAGTTGTCTGGGTAATTTATAGTAGACTGGGAACATACTGCTTGTTAGCTTTGCATGTTTGTTAACGAATGCAGTCTGTCAGACATAAACCTGTACTTTGTGTATGTGATTCTACACCTTATCAATGCACAAGCTGTGAGAAGAGTCACTGATACATTCCTCTGGCTTCCATGTCTGAAGACACCAGTTTGAATTATACCTTGTTGTTGTAGACTCAAAATAGACAAGAGAAAAGAAAATCACTTAGTGAGTAGATTAAAAAAAGAAAAAAAAAAAAAAAGAAAACAGGAGGTTTAACAAAGGCCTTGACATTTTTTCCTCCAAGACTTTAAATACTGTGTTCTTGTTATTCTGCTACTACAGCAACAGGATGTGTTAGAAATGTTTAAAATAGCCATAAACATACTTCTGCATGCCATGTTTTTAAAACGAACAGGATAGTGGACTGTCTTCACCCTGAAATACTGATCAGGTTCATGTGTGCAGCTTGACTCACTGGCAAGTGCAGCGAGGAGAAAGCACTGTGCTAAACCCCACTGTTTGTGGTCTAACAGTGTTAGCCATGACCAGTAAACATCTCTCGGGGGAAAAAAAAAAAAGGCAAAGTAAAGCCCCAAACCAGCTCTTTGTAGGTATTCTGCCCCTTTCCTCCTAATTTCAAACCCACCCTCACTGCTGCCAAGTCACAGCAGCCATTTCTGGTCCACTGGAACTAGCAGGAGACTCAGTAGGCAGGAGGAATCAATGTGTTTTCTGTGCTACTCTGCAAGCTGCCGTGCCACCACACCCTCTGCAGTTGCTTATGGAATGTTTTCCATCCATCTGAGACGTCATGTCAGCCGCTCTTCAGAATGGATAAGCAGATACAGCTCGGGCTGCGAGAGCTCAAAACTCCCTTTCAGATTTCATAAACTTGATTTAGGATATTTTGATAGTATGAATCTAGACTCATGAAAAACATTTACATTTCCGTGCTTCACTGTTTTTACTCAGTATGCCTTTTAACAAAATCCACAAAGACTCACTGTGGATTCTGGAGCAGCTTATGGTTTATTAACCACTGCCCCTGTCCTGGATGTTTATGTGGAAAGCTTCAGTTCAGCTGAAATCTAAGCTAAATGTAGCAGCTGCCATCCCCTGTGAGAAGGTGCATGTATCCCTGTGGGGGCTGGTGGGGGTAGGAGATGCATTTTTTCCCTTCTGATTTTCCCCTAAGAGTAGAACTTCGTTCAAAACAAACTTATTACTACCATGATTAAACAGGTTTAGATAAGCCTTGCAAATTACTTTGTGACTGCTTATTTACTTCGTCTGAAAAGCACATCTGAATTTCGTGTCTGCCTGTTTAGGAGGCTCATTTGCATGCAGACTAGCACCAAAATAACTGATGAATCTGATTTCCTCACAAGTCAGTTTGTGAACACTTCTGGAATATGTATAAATGCAGAGCCTATGCTTACTGCAGGCATATCTTTTCATCGGTCTCAGCCTGGAAGCTGGGCTAAATTGGCAGATCCAGCTTTCATTCCAGCCCTTCCTGGTCCTGCACTGTGCTGGAAATACATTGGCTACAGCTGGACTTAGAGAAACAATCCCACAGCTCCCTGTACCAAGCATTAAGCCATTTATACAATTTCTTTTTTTCCCTGTCCCAGGGAAAAAGTCCCAGGCAGAAGCTGCCCCAGAAGAGAACTTGGTTTCTAGAAGGGCTGCACTGTAAGCTTGACTTGGTGGATCCAGGCTGCTCTGTGTATGAGGTACTTTGGCAAGGGCAACTCATGCTGATTGTGTGTAAGCAGCTCACAGGGCAGCCTTGGTATCTCAGTGTACATGTACATGTTGCTTGTGTATTCAGTTTTTTACACACTCAAAGAAAAATTTTTAAAAAACAGAAAATAAAGCAATTTTCAAATGTCAGTTTAGCCTAAACTGAGATAAGATTTCCTGGGCAGCAATCTGCACTGTCTAAACGAGCCCAGTTTGAGGGAACAGTTGAAGTTAAACCAGCTCAACTCCTAGGCAGACAAGTTTTCAACTTAAACCTGTTGATATGAGCTTCTTATCTCAAAGAGTCTGAATGAGTCTTCCACAGAAAGACAAGAGAGCTATACCTATATTCTCCCTGTTACTTTTTGTCTAACTAGTACCCTCAGGCAACCATCCACCTGCAATTAGTGGGAATAGTACGCTATTATAATCTAGTAGATGGGAATTAATCAGCGTACTCACTGTTGTTTGACTCAGTGTTGTTTTGACTGTGAGTATTTTAGTAAGATAGAATCAAGCCACAATAACATCAACTGCCTCTCTAGCATCTTTTAGGAGTTGTTATCCCTTGTGCAGTTCTTTTTCACAGTATTTTGAGAAGGTTCAGAAGATGATGAAAATTGGTTTGAAAATTCCAGACATGCACATGTTAAAACATCAGATTACTGCTCCATCCCACAGGTGTTGCCAAAATTAATTTTCCCAAGGGAAAAGAAAGTTTAAAAAAATTAAAACAAACAAGCAAAAGTAAACAATGTTTTTTTTTCTATGCTCTAAGAAACCAGAATATTAAATTAAAACCTACTGGTTTTTAGTTTTACAGTTTAGCTGAAGATTTTAGAGAAAAAAGTCTTGTAAAAAGACTTGAGTTTGTCAGTGCAAGATTCAAGCATGTCACACCCTGAGAAAGACTTTTGTCTGAGGTAATGCATTGAACATTCAGGAGGTTTCTTTAACAGAAGTGAATTGTTATGAAAATCTCTGCACCTATATTGTTGTATTTTTTTGGATAGTATCTTGTTCAGAGATGACTTGTGTGGAAAGTGTGGGCATGTCTAGTTGAAGAGGAAGCAACTGCTGTCTCTCTAACAGAGAAACAAACATGTAACAGATGCATGCAGAACAGCCTGGTGCAGAGAATGACCCAAGTCGGTGTTGTGGCAAACTCTGAGCTAAACTTGCTAAAGGAAGGCTGAGAACAATTTTTCACTCCACACTTAACCATGGCACTTAGTCAGCATGGGGCATGGGGAAATTTTAAAAAACTCAAGAATGATGGTTCACTTCCTCTTTGGTCAGCTTTGGGCACCGTTATCACCTCCTTCTAGTTTCCATTGCACAGGTGTCCAGGCCACAAGTTTGCGTTTTGAGAGAGCTTCATTAGAGAGAAAAAGAATTTGAAAAACTGTAAGAGAAAATTTTGGCTATAGTAATCTAAGCAATAGCAGGGAGGGGGAGAGTAGATGAAGAGTCCTGAGAGTTTGAAGAGTGCTGAGTAGTTGACTTTTGCCATTAGCATTAGTTGTTTGATTTTGTGTTTAAATGTAGGTTAAAGGGGCTAAATTGATGAATCTAAGTTTGAGTGTCATGGCTGTGAAGGACTTCTCATCCCTAGGGTAATCCTTCCAGCACTGGTGGAACAGTGGTGAATCCATGTAAGAAAATGTATTATGCCAGTGCTTGTGCTGCGTTAAAGCTCTGTAGAGGCAGGAAATTTCATTTTCTTTATCAATAACCCAGGATTTCTCGATTTTGCTTCTTCCTTGAAAAATTATTAGAAAACAAAAGAGCATTTCAGGTCCATAGAGAAAATAAAATGCTATACTGCTTACCTGTTACAGAAAAGTAAACATTTACATTTAAAGCAAGAAGAGATTTTCCTCTTTTTTTTTTTTCTGTCTTGACTCTTCTGATATAGCCTAATTCAATTTTACTGAGTAAATGTTTATTTCTAGAACTGTTTATTCCTTAGGCATTCATTGGCCTGAGAACAGGAAATACCTGGAATATATGTTCTTGGAAATGTGATTTTGTAATGTAGCACTGAGAACTCATGATTTTAGGGCCAGGACTTTTGAGCGGGAAACACGTCATGTTACAATGGCCTGTGAAACCACAACTCCAGATGGCAGTATCAGTGGTTAGGAAGGGATGGAAAGACCTTCTTTTCCAGAGCAGAAGGGTTCACAGTATTGAGCCATATATAACCCCAATTACATTGGTATGGTCTCACTTTCCTTTGAGAGTACTGAGGAGGAGAAGGGGTCTGCTTTTCTCCCAGAAAATGCAGAGGAACAGTATGAGGAACTCCTGTATTTATTTCAGCATCAAGGATGTGAATCTCATCCCACTTCTCTTGTCTCCACCTGCTGCTACCCTCCAAGTCTTTTACACAGTTTAGTGGTGATAAGCCATGGTGGTCATTAGAAATTTGCATTGAAATGTTACTTACGTGGGAAGTGGCTGGCTGTATGTCTCAAAACTGATATTTCAATGAAACCATTAACATTTCTGTTCATTGGTTATCCATGGGTTCATACTTTCAAGCTCTGCTATGACTCTGTGATGGTCAGATACTTTACATTACATGTGTGTGCTCATGAGAGAGGGAGAGCTGTGGTTGTCCTGCAGGTACGTGACTAGACAAGATATTCTTCTCCACACAGCACTATAATGCTTACTCTTCTATTTGGTGTTGAATTAAAAATATCAGTAGTGAATGGAGATTTATAGGCAGAAGTGCTAATACCCTAATTCAGCTTTCTTAATGGTACAGAAAATAGACTGGTTTACATCAAAGCAGGAAACACAGCCTTTTGACTTCCAAGAGAAAGAGAATTTTATTTAAAATACATATTAGTTGTCTTAAGCATTTTCCCTTCCTCTCATTAACTTTTCCAAGCTTCTCTACATACTATATTTTTGGTATGACTTGATTTAAAAGCAGATTTAAAACTATACCCCAAATGGCCTCATATACTTGTACAGCAATGTGGCCTGTATGGCTGAGATCATGGGGATCTGACTTCCCGGCTGATGCCATGTAATAGGAAGGGCTAAAAATGACTTTGTCCTGCTAGTAGCTGCATGGAGGTGGGTCATGTCAGCTACTAAGAAACCAAAAGCTGTCTCCGGGTGCTTCATAGGAAATTTGTGATCTTTAGGTTAGATAACTGATAATGACATGGCAGAGAAATGAAACAAACTGTTTCATCAATTGATGTTCTCCCTGTTGGTCTTTTGTGTGACATTTTTTCCCATTGTTGCCCTTCAACATCTCACATTTTTTTGAATGCTTATAATAATGAATATATACATAAGAATCATATAATCATGGGGTAATTTGGGTTCTAAGGGAACATTTAAAGACCAGTTAATCTAACACTCCTGCTAAAGGCAGGGATATCTTTCATTAGATCAGTGTTCTCAAAGCCCTGCTTAACCTGAATCTGAAACCTCTGTCATGGGATATCCACAGCTTCTCTAGGCAGACTGTTTCAGTATTTACCATCCTTTTAGTAAAAAATGTATATTTTTGTCTAATCTAAATCTGCTCTCAGTTTTAAAATGGTGCCACTTGTCCTGTCACTGCAAGCCTTGGTAAAAGTCTCTCTTGGCCTTTCTTAAAAGCTGCTTTTATATATTGAAAGGTCTCAATGAGGTCTCTCTGGAGCCTTGTCCAGGCTCAACCACAACTCTCTCAATCTTTCTTTGTAGGAGAAGTGTTCCAGCCCTCAGATCCTTTTTTGGGGTCTCCTCTGAAACCAGTCTTACCTGTTATACATCTTACTTATACCGGAGCTGGACACAGCCCTCCAGATGGGGTCTCATGAGAGTGGAGTAGAAGGGAAGAATCACCTCTCTCAACTTGCTGGCCACACGTTTTTGGTGCAACCCAGGATACAGCTGGCTTTCTGGGTTGCCAGCAGACAATTCCAGCTCCTGTCCAATTTTTCATCCATTGGTATCTCCAGCGCTACTGCCCAGGGCTGCTGTCAATCCATTCATCCCCCTGTCTGTACTGATAGTGGTAATTGCCCCAGCCCACATGCACATGGCCTTATTCATGAGGTTGGTATAGACCCTTCCCTTCAGCATGCCAAACACAGCACACAGCTCGGTGTCATATGCACACTTCTGAGTGCATTCAATGCCACTGTCTGTGTCACTGATAATAGTACTGGTCCCCAGTACAAACCCTTGACGATCACCATTCACTGGTTTCCAGCTGTATACCAAACTGTTGACTATAACTCTTTGGACATGGCCATCCACCCAATTTCTTACCCATCTAACAGGCCAAATCAAGGCAGAAGACTGTATCAAAGCAGAAGTCCAAGTAGTTGACTTCTACACAGAGGGTAAGACAGGTGATGAGGAAAGCCTGCACAGGAGTAATAGACTCTGCTGTGCTGCTGTGATCTAATTTAACAGGTCATATTCATATACATGTACATATTAATGTATGTATGATTCCCACACTTACCTGAACAAAGCATACAGACTATTGAAGACAAGACTATGCAGGAACTTTTTAGTCATTGTGCTTGCCTGAAGTATGAGGCTCTCTAGAGAGCTAAAAAGGGAAGCAAACCTCAGTCTCTGCCATAATGGTACATTTTTGTTCCCTTCAGCTCGTTTGCTAGTTTTGGAACTGACAAGGCCATTGTGAGTTTCCTTTCATAAGATTCATGCAAACAGCTGGTGTCTGAAAAATAAAACACCCTTGAATTCCTTGAGAAGGTGTTCTTCATTTTGCTAGTGGTAACTTCAACATGTTGATTGCAAAGGAGCTTGTTCAGTAGAATAGATAGCAGATGAAAATAGACCAGAGGGGAAGCTGCTAACCAAAGTGATCTGCAGCCATCCCAACTTCCCCCCTGTTCTGTGTATGCCAACCACAGCCTGCTGGCCTCAGACTGACTGTTAATCTTCACAGCTGCACCTCCACCCTCTCCTCAGAGCTAAGAGACAAGAACAGAAACAGCTGGGATTAAGCAAAGAAGGTTCACTCTGAATGCCATGTTTGCAGTAGGACAGGCAGGTGATGGTAAATGTTGATAATAAATATGAATCCAAGAGAAGACAGCATGCCAGTGTCCAGCTTGGGAAGTTTTTACTTGATTGTAACACCTTCTCATGCTGGAGATGTTCATGGAAAGGCTGACAAAACTGTGATAGTGCTGATACAAATGCTGCTCTGTAGTATTTAGAATAAAAGGTGTCTTTTCATTAGGACTGCTTCTTTCCCTCTGTGCTCCCCTGCAGTTTCCAGGAGCTGGAGTCTCTCAGTTCCTTAGGCAATTGCTGTATGTTACAGGTTTCCCTCACATCCTAGAGACATTTCTTAAACATGATAACTTGTGAGGTGAAGCTGCTTTTATCCAGATTCTCTGTCTCCAGGCTGAAGTAGGGTCATCAAGCTTTGGTGTGTTTAACTGCATCCTGACACTGCAGCTGCTACTATTAGGTTTTACTGTTCACAAGAAAACCCTGGCATTACTAACCACTCTCTTTCCCGTCAGGACTCTGATGTTTTGGGTTTTATTTGTGGAATGATGTAAGAGCAGTTTGGCATTTCTCTCTTCTGGGTGAAGGATCTTAGTCCTTCCCATAGCCATTTCTTGTGGCAGAACTCATCCCACAAAAAGTCAGACTGTCCAGTAGTCTGGACTAGAGCAGGATCAGGGCAAGGTATATTCAGAAGCTGACCTGAGCTGTTGTGCTGGTACTTTAAAATGACTGTGCAGTGTTTTGCCACTAATCAATGGAAGTTTTCTTCCAACACGTAAGAAATTAAGCAGAAAGACTGCTAGAAATCTTTCCAGAAAGGAGAAAGCACTGGAAATTTGGGACAGTTACATTTGTCTATTAGTGTGAAGCAAGTGCTGCAGTAGCAGCATGGGTTGTACACAGAGTTTTGGGAGTCCTTGAGAGGCTTGGTTTGTGGTTTATTTGAAGTGCTGAGCTAAAACTGAGGTTGGCTCTTAAAGACTATGCACCCATTCATTTATTTCAGTGACTAGCTTTTGGAACAGGCAGATACCACTTTCTTAATTGTCCAGATCGAGGTCTGTATTTCAGCCTTGACATGCACTTTTCCCTTACCACTCTCCAGCACTACTATAGTCCATAATTTTCAGTGCATTGCTAAGGGTGGCCATCATCCTGAGGGACATTAAAACTTGTGTGTTTGTATTTTCAGTGTTGTTGACATATTTTTTATTATTTTTGTTCCGTGATTGATTAACAGCAGGTTCTTCAGCTGGCTGTTACAGAATTACTGGGATCTTCCTAGGCCTTTTAAGCAATACATGTTCTTTCCTGAAACCAGAATATTGCACTGTTCCCCCATATTATTTTCTACAAAGAGGAAAACTTTGGTCAGCCAGAGGAAGATCAACTCCCTAAAATGCACTTGACTTGCTCAGTTGTTCCAGTGTTTCTGGATAATGAACATGTGTTACTTTTAAACAAACAATACTGAAAAAAAAAATCCAATTATAGTAGTAGTTTTAAGTGTGAAAAACAGAATAGTTAAATTCTGATGCACAGCTGGCTCTTCTTAGTTCCTAAACAGCATAGATCCAGCTGTTTCTTCCTTTTCTTGTGAATTAGTGGCACAGATGAATTGTACCATAGAGACTAATGCAGTTTAGACACGAAAACATTTCACTCTTTCAGTATATAAACAGTTCATATTCTTTGGGTGCATACCGTCAGTATGTAATTCCAGTAATAAAAGGTCAGATTAATTTTATATGATAAAGGCTATATAAAGCAGTAACAGGATGGACCTATGCATTAACAAGCTGTGTTCTTAGTGAACTTAAAAGCTTTTGAATTGGAAAAGCTATTTTTCTGTCTGAGGCAGATTTTTGTCTATTAAATATTTTCTTTGAGTTGTCCCCATGACTCCATTTCTCCTTTTTTTATTTCCTCCAGACATACACGCCAAAACAAATCCCAGAGCCCTCATCAGCCCTGCACTGCAGGGAGAAGTCTGGATAAGATCCCCAGCCTAGCCAGTAAACACAATGTGATAAGCGGGTAGCTGTCACTGTCACCCAAGGGCATCCTGGCTACCCATTGCTGTCCTATTGGAGGGAAGGACTGAACATCAAAGTCAGGTTTCTGCAGCAGTAAAGTAGGGCAGATGCATAAAGGAAAACATTTTAATAACTATGCATTATTAATATCACTAGCAGGCTATTAAATCACCCATACAACAGGCATTTAATGAAGGGAAATATGTTGTTTGAACATTGTGTAATTGTCAAACTGACTCATCTGGCATGCTTTGTTTCTTGAGCTATGACAGTTTCGTGAGGTTGCCAGCAGAACTGAAAAGGTTGGCATTTCACTGTGGAGATTCAGAATCATCTTACAGCTGAAGCTACAAAGTCATATTGGAGACGGCTAAATTCAGTCTGCTTTTTTGTGACAAATCTTTATACTGTCTTCATCTGTCTACCTGTTGGTTTCCCACTCTATAAAGACATTGTAACATTTTCTTTCCCTCAACACTTTGTCTTTTTAGGGTATAAGACACAGCCCAATTATTGCAGACCTAAGGTGTTGTTTTAAATGGAACCTTTTGTCAGTTTTCATAGCTAGTGCATTGTTAAAAGGCTAGTCACAAAACCCTTTGCATCTGCAATTTAACTTTAATTTGAAATTCAGCTTTGAAGGAATCAATATTTAGCAGGTTTTTGCAGTTTGACTAGGTCTGCTTATGTAAGGAAAACAAGCTTTTCCATTGCTGCATTTAGACTAAGAGTGAATTTCCCAAGGCTTTAAGAAAGTGGAAGAAATAGGATATATGTATAGGCTGTTAAACATTTTTCTAGCAAGAGGAGTCCTGAAGAAATGAAATACATTCCATGAAATCCCTGAGTATATAAAATACCTAATGTAAGTATCACTGTGTGTCGTCTTGACAAATTTCAAACTTTCAGAAATACCTGTGAAGGTATTCTGACTTCCTAAGAAGTCAGCATTTTTTTTCCAAAAAAAGCAGTGGACTAAAGCTGTCTTGGCAAAATCAAAAAGTGAAGTCAGGGATTTTTTTCATTTTGATATGACATAATATGGCAGAAGAGTTGAGCAAGAAGTGGGTTTTACTCCTCCAATGTATCTCTTCTGAAGCATAGTAAATTATTAGAGCATGGGTCTGCGCTCTAGGTTAAGCACTACCTAGTAGCAAAATATCTGCCTTGAGTGAAAGGAGTAAGTTTTGCTTTACTTTATTTTATGGGGGCTTATCCTTAGAAATAGTCATAGCAAGTAAAATGTACATTGTAACAAAAGTAGAACTGGTTGTTCAACAGAAATAATGTGACTGACATGAACAGAATTTAGCCCTGGCCTTTGCTACCCTACAGTTTTGTAAAATACTCTGGGGAACTTATGTGCAATCAGTGAATCTCTCCCCAGTTTTTATCAGCCAGAGTCAGTTGTTCAGGCCAGTGGTGCACAAGGCAAAAGTTTGGGACAGCTGCTGAGGTATCAGATAAAAAATTATACATACCTTCAGAAAATTTAAAAAAAATCCCCCAGCTGCTTTTTGCATGACCCAGCCTTGTTGATGCGCACAGGGGGATGATGAGAGCACCTCAGAAGTCAGGATTTCAGGGAGATTAGGCACTGGAAAGCCTCATCTCAGATTGCAGTCTGTCTAGGCATGGAGCTTTTCATCCCTCTTGGTGCTGGGACAGCTTTAATGCCCAGCAGTTCTCTAAGTGGGAAGTAAGATACACAAAATCAGGCACATCAGGTAACTACTGCACAAAGGTCTGGGCCAGTTCAGTGTTTGACCATATTTTTATCTTGTTTCTCGTGTCTTAACAGTGATGCAGAAATTCAGTGTAAGAGAAAAATAAAGGTAGTGGTGGAGATTTTTTTTTTTTTATGGACTTTTACGAAGAAAAAAGAGCAAATCTGTGTGCTGTAAAAGCAACAGTTTTGCCTTTAACTTCTGTCAAACTGCAGCTTCTTGTAGCTGCTAATACATGAGAACATCGTCATGAGTTGGTGTTTCAATTGCTGCTGAAGTGTGAGTATCAGCATTAAAAAGAGCTAAACTTTGATCATTGTGAAATCTTACATTAAATTTGTGCTTATTTGTAACCACCAAAAGCAGTCACACACAGGCTGTGTTTAACATATTTGTTCTTTCATTTACCAAAAGGTATTTTCACATCAAAACAGTGTCATCAGCTGTAATATACAGTGTATATTTGCCCTTCCATTTCACAGGGAAGAGATGGAGCAGTTTGATTTATTAATAAACCAAAGAGCTTTTGCCATAAAACAGAATTCATCAGCTTTTTTTCCTTACATAAACTACTATTCTAATTGGATTTTCACTCCCAGATATTATCTGGGTAAAGACCATAATCACATATTTCAAGTTAATTGTAACAGAACACAAATATACCAACAGATTTAATGATAAAGGACTTTTAGTTTCAAAACTGAGTCATAAATGAAAAGAAATCAACAAACAAAGGAGGGAAAAAGACAATATTGCATGGTACTGATGTGGAGGTCGGGTACATTTAGTTCTCTTGACAGATCTTGACAAGATCTGTCTTTTTTTGTAAAGACTTTAGGAGGCTCTGGTATTAAGTACCTTTTTTATCTTTATTTGTGAAATATAAACCATCATGGCAGGTTTTCTTAGCAGAAAGGGAATTCAGCTGTCCAACTGTTCTAGAAGGTAATGTGTCCAACCATAGTCTCTCTCCTGAGTTCAGCAGCCATACATTCGATTACATTGGGCTTTATTATTAGGTGTCTCTAGGATTCCCTCACAGGCATTCATCAAAGATGTTAGGATTTATTTCTTCTCTTTTTTAAGACCATTGAATGAAATTTCGTGCTAAATTAAATGTGTTATATATATTATGTTATAATAAGGAGAAAAGAAATGTTTCCCGTTCCATCCAATTTATAGATGCAGTTTAAGCGACAGTGGTGAATATTTGTAGATTATTTTTCCTATACCTTTTATTTTTTTCCTTCTGCCAAGGAACATATTGGGGCAAGGAAGGAAAAGATCATCTGGGACAACAGGCACGTGTTATTTCTTGCTAAGGCTCAGGTTCTTTACTGCCAAGCTTGATGTAATTTGGGGAGTCTGATTCTCAGCAAAGCAGTCCCAACTCAGAGCTGTCCTTTGTTTTTACTACTTTTTTTCCCCCCTTGTTTACAAGCTGAATTCTGCATGTCAAAATTTTTCATTCCTCCAGTGGGCTGTAGCTGTCTCTAAGTGACAGCCCATTTTCACAGTTCTCTTTATCATCTCGTGTTTCTTGAAAATACAGAAAAGGTTTTCAAAAGTCTCAGGTGTGGGTGGTTTGAATTGTCACGTATATAGTGTAAGTCTGTCTTTCTTCCAGGTGTAACCAGCAGAGAAAAGGAGGGTGTTGGTTTTGATCCTGACATATCCTCTAGTTTATTTTATCTCTTACTCAAAATCTGATTTCTTTCACCTGAGTAGAGTCAACATCAAAACACCCCAGAGACACCAGTGTGTTTCAGAGAAACTGGCAATAAGATTGTGTCCTGTGATTACTGATTTTCAGTCAACCATTCTCACAAGTTTACTCTAAAAAGTAGTGGTTGGAGTCTCCAGCAGCTCAGCAACACCATTATATAGCATAACATAGGAAGTGCTGTCACTATTGAAAACCTTAATAATATGAGAATTCACTATTAGTTCTTTGCTTCAAATGCGATGCAAAGCTGTTTTATAAAAGTCGTACTCATTGATGGAGAGAAACAGCCTTCTCTGCAGCACCAGGATCAGATATATCTGCTTTCAATGTGTAGTTTGAGCTAGCAAAAAAAGGAGAACCTTGTTTTTTTATTTAACAAAGTAATTCTGCTGTGATATGATGTTTTTCCTCAAGCACAACAAGGTGCTAACTACAGGTAAAGTTAAATAGTCAGCAACAATACCAGTTTCAGAGTAATGAGTTAGACAATCAAGAAGGTTTTTAAGAGATAATTAAGAAAAAGTTATTCTACTATATATGTAATTTACTATAGTAGATTAACTTATCTCTGTTGTCATAAAACAATTAAGAAGGCTTGCTAATATTTCAAAAGCTCATGTTAGCTTTAGTCAATTGGCAGTGTATTGACTTGTTCTAAATTTTCACTGGCTTCACTGAACATGAAGGATAATGATAATGTTTAAGATTTTGAGATTTTTCAGGTAAATTTCATTTTTCCACTGCAGATCAAAATTATTTGACATATTCCAGTTGCAGAACAGAAGAGATCCTTGTAAGGGAGATTTTGGGAGGCATCTTTGGAATTTTTTTCCCAGGTCCCTTTGATTTTCAGTGCCAATGGTCAACATTTTTGCTTTCATTGCCTTTGGAAAAAAAAATGGACTTTATAATATTACAAAAACTAGAAAAGAAAGTGATTTTGGACAAAATTTTCACATCTTTGCTCTAAATAATGAACACTCTTATTATTCTAGGACTCAGAATTTGACCCCTTGAAGTTCACCAGTGTGATTGAATGTGAGAAGCCAAACAATGACTTAAGTAGGTTTCGAGGTTACATGTGAGTATTTCATATAGTATCCTTCAGTATACACTTCTCTAATTTGGAATAAAATAAATGCTTGTTTGCTTTGTGCTGTCTTCTGTAAGTTGCATCATCATCTCATCTAAATAGGGCTGCATATTTAAGGCTCTTTTAGAGGATCCTCTCTTCAAGGTGCGATGGGAACCTCATGTTTCCATTCCTTAGGATGGATTTATTTGCTACCTTCAATCGGCTTACACTACAGAAATAAATGTATGAAGCACTGCATTTACGGGCACTCTTCTCCTTTTCCTCCATGGATCAAAAAAACCCATCTGGAAATAGGAAGAAATAGGAAACAAGTCCAAGAGAGGCAACAAACAAGCACAATCTGTTGTACACTTTCATGAAGATGGATCTATTGAATATTTCTTTTAATACATGTGTCTTTGAGGAAAATCAGAAGGCAAAACTGATATTTCTCCAGCCATGGCACTGTTCTTTCTTCTATTCAGATAAAATGAAATGATTGACTCACACAATGGGTATTCCTGTGTATTATTACATCACCTATGCTCACTTAATTCTAAACGAACAGAACTACGTTAACAGGGTGCTCATCTGTGGCAGTCAGTCCTGCTCAGAAACAAATGTTTTAGGATGTGCAAATGTTTTAGGATTTGCTTCTTATGTAGCCTGGTCTGTAGTGTAAAAGTATGTTGATTGTGGTGGCTTAGGAGATGCACTCTTGCATCACTTATTTTTCTACAGTCTGTTAACCATGTGGAGAGTGAGAGCCCAGGATACATAATTTTTGCCCAAATTTTAATGACGACAGTTAAACTGACACTAATTCCATTTCAAATACAATGATTTACCAGCTGTGTTGATTAGGAATGATAAGCAGTATTAAATTGTGTAAATGTCACAAGGTAAATTGCTGGAGCTCGGGGAGTTTTTTTATAGTGATGCCATTTACCACCATAGTTACTACTCTCAGATGTCACAGATTGTGTAGGATGTACTGTCAACTGGTGTAAATCAGGACAGTTTCTTTAAACTACATCAAGTTGTAGTGTGGGAAAATGTGTTTCTTTATTTAGCAGCACAAAGCTTTACAGTTCATGTGAAGAAAAAAGTTTAGTATTAGACATTACTGCATGAGGGTGTGTAATAGAGGGCCTGCTCTACTGTAGACATGCCATTTCCAGATATGGAAATGGAAAGTTTGGTAGCTTTTCTAGCACACTTTATGTGTGAATCTTAGTCCCCAAAATATTGAACAGAATACTGTAGAAAATATGCATAAATTTTTCTTCCATTTTATATTTACTTATTCACTCCATATAGAAAAGGTCTGTGGCATGTAAGTTACAGAACTATTTGAATCACAGAGTAGAAAACATGGTATTATCTTTTTGATGACTATTGTTTAGTATTGATTATATTTAATCTGCTTTGTATTATATAGTTTCACAAATGATGTGAATATGTTTTGACACAAATTCTGAATCTGGCAGAAAGCATCAGGTGATTTCCAGCTTTCATCAGCTATGTTCCAAGAGATTTACAGCCGAAGGCCCATGGGCCATTAGAATTAGAGAGTGGGGAGCAACCCCTCAACAAATAAATTCTCAATCCCCTAATTTATCACAGAAGAAGGCTTTCCCCCCCACTTTTTAGAGTTCCTTCATTAGTATAATGGAATCAGGAGTCTATTTCAAATCATTCATTAACAAGATGAATAGCAATTAACATATCTAAATTGAAATGACATGTCATTGTCATGTCAAACTCAGATCTTAATTCTTTTTCAAAATTTTACCAGTCGTTGCTGCTTGAAATAATGGATCAGATAGCTACCAGCCAATAATAGCTCAACAGAAATGGTACCAAAATATTAAATAGGAAACCCGTGAAATAATAGACTTTCAACAGATCCATATGTAAAGGCTGTGCTGAAACATTACTACCAAAGTTTCCTAGACATTTTGACCACTTAATAGGTTTCTAGTTTTGATTCACATTTTTTTCTCCTGTATGAAATGTGGTCTTTGGTTTTAATGTGAGTGCTGACAGATCTTTCAGGAAATAGAAATATTTGTGTGTGTATGCTGTAAACATGTAAAAAAATCTGTTCCCCACAGTTTTCCTGAAACAAAATCACTATAAGTAGCAATGCAGCATGGAAAAAAGGAGACATGATATATAAAAAAAAAAATATTCAAAATGCATTGAGATGGGCCTAGCCCTATCCTATATCTGAAAAAGTGTACGTGCACATTACTGCATCTGAATTCTTCAGCTGTGTTGCCACAATCTGCATTGAACACAGGGTGTGCAGATGCACAGGCAGACTACCAGTTTTATTCAGGTGCTTACTTTAATTCTCTTTTGCAGTTTCTGCACTCCCAAATAACCCAAGCACATTCCCTCGCTTTTATTTTCCCTATAAACATATTCTGTGTAAGAAGAGTAGAACAAAACCTAACATGTCCCCTGCCCGTATGTGTCTAGCCAGATAATGTACAGTATGCATGGCAAACATTCAAAAATCCAATTCCAGGTTCCAAAAATAGCACTATTTGCTTTAAAATCTTGTTTGTACCTTTTTGTGTGTATGTGGGCAAGGGAAAAGGAAAAGTTGTAATTGTAAATCTGACTTTTCAGCTTTTTGAAAGTAATTTTATTCTTAGACAAGAACATAACATTTTATCTGATCATACCAAAATAAGTATAGCTTGGAACTGGAAGAAGAAGAAGGAGATGAATACATGTGTGTATTTCTATTTCAAAGGTTGTCATAAGGTAACAAACCCAAATTAATATAAAACCATGTCACAACTTTTTAAAGAAAAAACAAATATAAATCTATAGTGATGTCTCTTTAATGTGCTATAATAACAGCTCCACTCCAGGAATAAAAAACCAAAGCAACCTAGACTAATTTTCATCAATTGAGAGTCAGGAAGTTTCTGACTAGTAATGTTCACTTGATACCATGTTTAAGATTGTTGAATATTTTCTTTGGGAGTGTCAAGCTTTGGAAAGTAATGCCAGCTCTACCATTTCCTTTGTAAGACACTTGATAAACCAAAACGTGAAAGAAACTACTCTCTTTTGAATATAGTTATCATTGGTTATCTTGTTTTTTAATGCTGGTAGACACATGTGTTAAAACATAGTAGAAAGCTGAAGCGAGCTACCATCAGGGTAATTTTTGCATTGCTGTATTAAACCGTAGGCTTACTTCTGTATAAAGACTTTCAGAGTGCTGTAGCATAATAGTAGTTAACTGCAAATGATCTGCCCACTTCTCCTAATTTGTGGTACATTTGTATTTTAGATGTGAAGATACCACATTTTTGCAGTGTCATCCATGTGAGAAATTGCAGAGAAAAAGAGCGTTGCCCCGACACTTGCCAGTGCATTTCCTCACGGCTTAGCCTTTGCATTCCAGGCATCTCAGTGGCTTCAGCCAGACACTGTTCTAAAGAATGACAGAGAAAATATTCCTTCTTTGCCTGTAACTTACACTGGCCAGAATGCAAAAAGGGGAAAAACAGACTCTTCAGCCTTTGTAACAAGCTTAAGGTTTATAACTCTGCAGGGCTAGAAATGGGAACTAGGCTGTCTGTTAACCCAGACTCAAACAAACCAGGCAGGTTTGTTATCAAAGTGAGCAGTTTTATCTAACTCTAGTTTTCATTATTTTTTAATCCAGACCTTTATGTCTGCAATATTTCCTTCCTTTTATCATCAGTGCCCAACTGTTTTATGTGTATGTTGTGTTACTGAGTCACTGGGAGTGACTGTAGACAAGAGGCAAATGATGAGTTTCCTCCAGCCTCTGCTGGCTTCTTTCTTCCAGATTTTGATTTCATCCATGTTTTCTAAAGGTCTGGTGAGCAACAGTTGAGTTCTCTGACTTCATTTGGATATGGGAAAATAAAAAGCAGTACTAAATGCATGTAAGCATGAGATGTGCTAAGAAGGCTCAGCCTGTGGGTGAGAGCAGTAGATTGGTGTTTTAACACCTACAGGTTAACTTCAGATGTTGCACAATTGTTTTTGAGCTGTTTTGTAAGCTAAAATAGTAAGAACAAATATATAATTGTATAGAAAAAAATATACAAGTAATTGTATATGTTTGCCAAGTGCAATATACCTGGCACAGTCCACTGTTCCTGTGAAGTGTAAAAAATTTACAAAGGTTATAAAACTATAAGCCAGAGCAAGTACCACTTAAGTAGGTTTATCTCTAAAAAGTCCCATTTATTAACAGGAATCATAACTGTCATTTGGAGATTTTATTGGAAATTCAAACATTTTCATGATTTATAAGAAAGCCTAATGCAGAATTTAGCCTTAAAAATCAAAGGAATGATAGAATCCTGGTAGCAGTGTAATTTTGACAGTATGGAATCATTAAGCAATCATTTCCCATAGTTCAAGCACAGACAAATTGACACCTACTGACATTCTGCCAGAGGGATGTTGGGCAGCCCCCCAACTGATGCTGCTTTGGCAAAAGGTGAGACAGTGAGTTAAGGAGGTCTGCTGAAAAGAACAGAAGTAAAAGCTCTGTTCTTGTGTCTGAGACTGGCAGGGAGGATGAGCTGAGCAGGGGAAGTTGTCTCCTGACTAAAAAACCACCTTTGACTTTCGTGTCAGAATTGCAAATTTGGTGTCATCCACTTCTTTCTTTCTCTGTTTCTGGTCTCTAGTCAGATGTTATCACTGCTGCTGCTACCTCAGCAGTCAAACCCAATGCTTTTTCTCCATCCCTGCAGAGAGAAGCTAAGCATACTCATTGAAGCACCAATAATTTTAATATATATGTATATATTTTGAGCAGAGGGTGGGTATAATATATTGTGCTGAATTAAAAAAGCTGTATATATGTGGGTATGTACACACAGGTACATCCTGCTCACTAAAAGCTTTGACTATTGAGGTTATGTAGCATAACCAGCATTACAGAATATTCTGCAAGTAATCCTACTAGACTGGGACGAGTACAAAGAACTCACCAATGTGAACCTTTTTTTCTTACAAATCTCAAAGTATTTGGTTTAGTTCCTAGGCCTGGATCCTAGAAGTATGTACTTAAATTACAATTTTGATCCTTATTTAGAAAAAGAGAAGAACCTAACAGGGAAAAGCATGTATATATAACCCAGATGGGAAGGCTTAGAAAATAGGAAGCAAATAAAAAGAACTCCACCTTTACATAAAAAGGACAATTTTAAGCCAGTTTGCAGATTTCAGGGGACAGAGAATTTTAAGTGCTCAAATCCAGGTAGACATCAGATTTGGTGTTGCAGCAGCACAATGTTAATTTTAGTGTAGCATATTGAAAGATGGTCTGAAAGTGAGGACAACATTTAAACAATCCAGACTTGCTTAATCTTCTCTGAGGCTTTGGGGTATTTCAGTTGATAAAATGCAATTTTATTCATTTGAAAGTGGTTTTAAATTATTATTTGGTTTGTCTTTTTTACATAGTAAAAATTCTAATATATTTTTTAATGACTATTATATTTTAGCATGTCCTTGTTAATTCTCATAAGGCTATTTTCTGTATTTCTCTGTCAGCTGAAATTTCAGTCAGTCCATGCCTAGCAGATAATAAGTTGTAGTAGAAATGTGACTTCATTCTATTTTTCTACTGTGTTTTGGTGTTAGTCAACAAGAATCCTCAGGGTGCAGGCCATTCTTAGATAGTTCAAGAATCGTCTTGCCTGATAGTTGGTGAGACAGTTCTGAAAATAATTTCTCTTGTTCTCATTCATACATGGAATAAAAACACTGAATATTTTTCCTTTTCTTTTCACTGAACTCATGTGTCTTATCCCTGGCACACCTTCCTTAGTATCACTACTTCTGAACCACAGTCATTTCCCAATTTCACCATATTGCTTTCTAGGATTTCTTTAGTAAGCACATATGAATAGTGGGTTAATTCTATCCAGTTCACAGCTGCTTTGAGGTGGACTGGATTAACTGTGATTGCTCAGTCAGTTTACACACGCACAGGAAGTCCAGTGCATTTTCCAAGCATTAGCTAGGCTGCACACATGCTGTCGATTTGGCCCACGTGTCTCTAGTGAGCATTTGTCCAGGACATTTGTATATCCAACAGCAACTGGTGCTGCTCCAGCTGGGCTCTGCATGTTGGGGATCCTTGGGTAAGTAATTTCAAAGTTGAACAAAGGAGAACCTTCCCAGGAGGAAGATCCAATTAAATATTTTGCCATCAAACTGAAAAAACTTCTTAAATGCTGAAGATGTTTCCTGGACTCGTTATATTACAAGTAAGATGTAACAAGTTTGATGTTTTGACATGTGTTTTGTTCTGTTTTTAATTTTTCTGTAGTATTCATAAAAGTGGAAAAAAGGATGGACTGTTCAAAGAGAATCTTTTGTTACGTGGATGTACCATTAGAAACACAGAAGAAGTTGCAGGAATAGTAATCTATGCAGGTAAGAGCTGCTTTTCTGTCTTATAGGGCATACCACCTTTTTATAGCTATAAAATAATAGCCAAGTTCCATATGATATGTTTGGTGCAATTCTTTCTGCAGGGCATGAGACCAAAGCTTTGTTAAATAATAATGGACCACGTTACAAGCGCAGTAAGCTTGAAAGGCAGATGAATGCTGATGTCCTTTGGTGTGTCCTCATACTTCTTATCATGTGTCTGTTTTCTGCCATTGGTAAGTGTTCTTTACTAGTAGAAACACTGTTACTTAAGTATTACACTGCCTTGGGATTCATGCACTTAGCTTCATCAAAAATGTATGTGTCTTCCAAAACATAAAATCCATAAAGCTGTCTCCATTCTTATTTTTGTCAAAAATAAAAATGTCTTGATTCACAACCTGATCAAAATACCTTCTTAATCTCAATGAAATATATGCTATTAGTACCAGAGATCTGAAGGTTTAGATTATACTACCCTCGATAGCATCCAAAAATGTCAAGCCCAAAAAATCCCCCAGTTTATAGTAGTCCCCTCAAAATTACAAGTGGCAGAGTGTAACTTGTCATTAATCAGGCAGTAATTTATGAGCAGTGAGTAAACAAAATCAGCACAGTGATATTCCCCAGTAGTACTTATTAAATTGAGGGCACAGTGCACAACGTAGACTCACTGTCCCTAAGGCTGCAGCCATAAAGTAGAAGAAATAAGCAAAAGTCTTCATAAATCCAAGCAGAATATTCTCTAAACTTCTGGGAGTGTTCAAGGAAATGCTGCAGTTCAGGTTATGTCTCCTCAGGCCTTTTTTCTGTTCATTTGTGAGAAAGAATTGAGTTTTACATTTGGCACAAGAAATTATTTTTTATATATGGCATGTGAATTCCATTTCCTTAATATTTGTGTGTTCTGCAATGTTTGCATGTGAGTCATATGGCATAAACACCAGAATGTTTCTTAACAACCATGGTGTAGTTTAATAACAATCTTATGCCACTTTAATATATCTCTCTGTGCCTTTTTCCAGGTATTGTTAAATGCTTAAAGATGAGTATTTCCAGTTGTGAACCAGCCAGCTTATTTGTTTCCACTGGGTTCGTGACACGCTTTTGTAGTGTTTCAGTGTTGGGCAGCCCAGAAGTGGTGAGGCTTCATAGCCGGGAGCTACTGCCCACAGCTGTCCCCTCTGCCACTGTCCCCGCGGTGTCCCCAGAGCAGCAGCAGCAGCGGGTGTGCCCTGTGGGTGGCTTCAGCCCACCTGGGGCTCCCCGGAGGTGGCACTCAGTAGGTGACAAATGCACCTTCCCTTCTGTGCCGTGTGCTATAAGGCTGGAAGCCGCCAGCAGAGGGCCAGAGCAAACTGCTGGTGCTGACAGCCACAAACTGCTGGACAGGAATTTGCTGGAGCCCTTTGAGTTGCCTGGTGCTCTGCAGAAATCAGACCATTTTTGCACCTTCTGTCAATAAAGTATAACTGGAGATATGACACTTAATTCTTTCGAAAATCTAAGGGTATTTATAAAACAAACCTTAATGTAGGTCATTCTCAGTGTGGAGCTTTCTGTTTTTGCTCTCAAGAATAAAAATATATACATCTCTATATATATATACATTATGTGTGTGATCTCATATTGGTAGTATAGGGTCAAAATAATGTGCTCACTTATGTTTTTTTATTGTTCAAGCACTCAGTACTGGGTTTATGCATCAATATGTAAAGGATCTTGTCAAAGAATGACTTACAGAAGATTACTTTTAAAGTAGACATGTGTCCTTTATTTCTGATTTTCAGAATCAGAAAAATTTTCACTATATAGTGATAGTTTGAATGCTTTTTGTTGCGGAAGAATTCTTCCTTGTTTTTTATACCTTAAAAATATCAGGCATACCATTTTAGGGATTTTAGGATTTTAAATCTTAGTGCTGTACTTAAAAAGGCAGCCTTCTGTCTCTCTAGCAAGAATGCAATTTTCCCAAAACAATAAAAATATTATATTTATTTAGTTACCAGCATAATCAATTAAAAAAAAAAAACCAACAAAAAAACCCCCCAAAAAAACGTTTTGAGCAAGATCTAGAATTTCTTTTGCTCTTTATTCCTCAGCTTCCATGCTGTTGACTCCATTGATACTGTTATTTCATTAGTTCTGTGCGTGTGGTGGATATAATTCACACAGTAAAATTAAAGTTTCTTCTAAAGCTAGTTTACTGATAGCTGGCTGGTAAATACATCTAGTGCAGTCAGTTGAGTTCTTTCATTTTAACACACAGCATGTCATTGAAATTGATAATTTTCTGAAGAAATGTAGTTTTCTTTGGTGATTACAGAAACAGTCTAAACTAGTAATTTAGACTAGCCAGCTCACTTTATTTAGATAAAGTTATGAGAAATTAGTCTTGCATGGCTTAAGGACAGCCAAAGCCCTTTCTCAAACCCCAAATCCTAAGGCAGAAAAACCCATGGGTTTGGGGCATTTTCAGAAGTCATGCAGAATATTTGAAAACAAATAACCATTTCCCAGAGAACTCTTAAGAACAAAGTCATAACATAAGCATTTTTGCTTGGTGTTAATTTGCTTTTTTTTCTCTTCCAATTTTCCTGCAGGTCACGGTCTATGGGTGTGGCAATATGGTGAGAAGAAGAAACCAATTTTTGATGTTCCAGGGCCTGATGGCAAATATTTGTCACCTGTTTTAGCTGCAGTATATTTATTTCTGACAATGATCATAGTGTTCCAGGTAATCAAGTTGTACATGCTGTCACCTCTGCTGTTGGCTGCAATAAAATTATATATGTAGTACTCGTTTCACCACTAAGGCATATAAGAAACTAATCAAGCCCTAAAAACATCCTAGAGGGTTGTAATCAGTAGCACAGGGCCTGCTTGGAGGCCTGTCACTAGTGATGTCCCCCAAGCTTCAATACTCGCCCCAGTGTTGTTTAACTTACTCACCAATAACTTGTATGAAGGGCAGATGCCTCCTCAGCAAGTTCACTGACACCAAGCTGTGAGGAGTGGCCAATACCCCAGAGGGCTGTGCAGCCCTTCAGAAGAACCTTGGCAGGTTGGAGAGATGCTCAGGGGAGGACTGCCTGAAATTCAACAAAGACAAGTGCAGAGTCCTGCACCTGTGTAGGAACAACCATGAACCAGAAAACAAGCTTTACTCTTTCTGTCTACCCACTGTGAAACAACACCTCAAAGACTGAGGAAGCCACTTTGGGTACAGTGTTCTGGTATAAAAATTAAATTTATACTTTTTAACAGCTTTTCAGATATATTTCTCTTAGCAAAACTCTGTGTCAGCCAAGTAACAAACTATGTTAAAAGTTTCTTGGTCCTGAGGAGAAATATCTTGAATGGTGAAGGTGGTTAAGTTCAAAGAAGTAAAAGAACCTCATGTCACTGAGATATATGGAAGTTTGCCTAGTGGGACACTGGAGGAGGTTGCTTTTCTGGGGGCAGCAACTTGTTTATAAAAGGGAATGAAAAAGACTGTAAAAATATTTTTTACCCTGAGGGATTGGGTTATGATATTGGTTAAGAAAATTCACCACTGATTTCTTTAAACACCTACATTTCACTGTAGTTTTTGTTTAAATGACCATATTCACCACCCACAGCCATGCTATAATTTCTCCCACATATCTAATTCAGAAAACTAAACAGTGTATGCAGTCAGGAATTTCTATCCTGAAAAAAAACCTGCAGAGAAAAACTCAAGTACAAATTAGGTATTTTATGTAGTTTTGACAATCCTCAAGAAACAGTTGAAAGTCTTTTCATGTCTCCTTCTTCAGCACTTATAAAATGTGATCTTCATTCAGATAATTTACAATACAAAAGTCAAGGCCAAAGATACTGTTCCTATGGAGAGATTAACATCTTCCATTTTGTTTCTTGTATTCCTGCAAAGTGAATTTGTAAACAGTCTATTTACACAGAACAATTTTATTAAATCTTTTCACATCTACAGTATTCTGATTGTATGGTCTGATTTGGGTTAGGATTTTTTTTCTTTTCCTTCCCCAACTAGTTTAAAGCTCAGCTTATTAGCCTAAGAAATATTTGCTTCTGTTCATGTTTTGATAATCAGTTTTCTAGACATAATAATGCCTTCCAGCTCTGCAATTCACCATAAGTTTTTCTCATCTAACACAGTAAATAAACTCTTTAAGCACAATAATAACTTTAGAGTAGATGTTTAAAGTACATAGCCTCTTTATGTTCCAGTCTAGTACAAAGTTAACTAACTTTAATAATTGATTGTGTCCTTGCTTCTGTTTTCTCCTAATTCTCTTTCCTTTTGTGTACTCTAGGTTCTGATTCCAATTTCTTTGTATGTATCTATTGAAATAGTTAAAATCTGCCAAGTATACTTTATTCATCAAGATAAAGATTTATATGATGAAGAAACAGACTCTCAGCTGCAGTGCCGAGCTTTAAATATTACAGAAGACTTGGGTCAGGTGCAGTTTATCTTTTCAGACAAGACTGGGACACTAACTGAAAACAAGATGGTTTTCCGAAGATGTACTGTTTCTGGAATAGAGTATTCCCACGATGATAACGGTGAGCTCATGGTCACGTTTTCTATCTAACAGTGTACTTTGGGCAAACTGAAGTAGTCATAAAAGTTGCTGTAATCTTAAATCAAAAAGGAAAACAAAAGAAATTTAACAGCTGTTGTCAGATCAGTGTAATTCAATGGCTGTGTTCAGCTAGCAATGACAATCTTACCAGAGTGTTCTGTAATATATACAGTATGTTGTTGAGACATTTAAAGCTTTTGGCTTTAGCTCCTGATGTAATAAAGCACTCGAGCACATGGCTGATGTAAGAAAATTGAATACTGCTGCTGGTATCCCACTTCTTTGGTGTGTTTGAAGTATACAATGTAAAATAACGCTTTTAAGCATACAGCCAGATTAGTGTCTGATTGAATACTTGCAATGAGATTATCCTTTTGTACTGAGAAATAATGCAAACAAAGATGCTATTTTTTATATTAACAAGAAACATAATCTGATAGAATTGCATATTTTATGTTACTTTAGTCAGATTCTTTTCAGTGCTCCTGTGTGAAAAGTGTCTGTGTCAGGTGTGTTTGCTCTATGAGCACTGCAGTTGAGACAATATTCACATTCAAGTATCAGTCTCTTAAAACAGTAAAAGATTACTGTTTTTCACAAGGCAATGTGAGAGTTGTCATCCCTGTGTTATTTCTTCATCCTTTTAAAATTATAATTTCCTATTTTATGATGTTTGTAGCTTGTGTTATTTTTCTCAAGCATACTATCATTATCATTTTTGAAAAAACAAATCTTAACTATTTAAATCATATTTCTGCAGGAAAATATTGACAATTACAATATTCTTGTTTGCAAAAAATAAGTTTCTTATTCTACACAACACATAAAGATCTCTGATTAGGAAGTTTTCTCAAAGAACACTACAGAATTTCAGCTTACAAATAAGATACAGAATAAGATAAAGAATCAAAATAGACTCTGAAACATGCTTTAGAAAGATGACAAGATCTTAAACTGGAAAAAGATATTTTGAAGTAGTAGATAGTAGTTGTTATTTTTTTTTTCTCCTACTTAAAGTAGTACTGAGACCTTAAATTTAAGGCACTTCTTTCAAGAAACCAGACCTTTGGGTAGAGTTATAAGTGTTACAGAAAGGACTTAGGGAGAACCTGTGACTTTCTACTTCTGTACAGTAGGTAAGAAAGAGAAGAGAATTAGAGTATATTGCTGGATTCCTAAATCTGTTTATGACATTCTGGTTATTTATTCTTTTTTGCTTCTTCTCTGCCATTGATTTTTTGCTTGTTAGTACTAATTTCAGAGTGTATTCTGTTCCTAGCAAGAATATTATTGCCAATTAAAACAGTGCAGAGAAGGTGTTTTTATGTGCTTGATATCATCTGGTGACATGTCGGCTGAACTCAGGCCCTTAAGTCTGAATGTTGAATGTTTAGATCTTTTTTCTTCAGATGTAGTGAATTTAACATAAATCTATGTTTGTGCATTCTTTCCTCTTATGATTTCATATTACAATATGAAAGTTAATGAAAACAGAGTGAATGTCACTACAAACAAAAGTGTCAGATACATGAACTGATCAATTTTTTCAGTCATTCTTTTCACCTATGGCTTTGTTTGGGCTTCATTGTAACTCCAGTCAGTATAAAATTTCTGACATATATAATTTTTAAATTGACACAATATTTATATTTTAGTCTTTTGGGTTTTTTTCCCCTCTAAGGAAAATAGGTCTTTCTCTGT
Source organism: Passer domesticus (assembly GCF_036417665.1). Classification (NCBI taxonomy): domain Eukaryota; kingdom Metazoa; phylum Chordata; class Aves; order Passeriformes; family Passeridae; genus Passer; species Passer domesticus. The sequence goes on along the minus strand of NC_087475.1, from coordinate 32,633,115 downwards.
GATTCTTTATATAAATTTTGATAATTTCTATTTATTTTGTTCTCTATAATCAGTATAAATACCACAATAAATACTATTCTTCATTCAAGTATTTTGTTAACCCTATTCTACAGTTTGATTTTATAACCATCTGTTATTTGTGCTGCTGAAGCCTTCTTGTTCAGATATGATAAAACATCTATCACAGCTCTTTCTGCTTTTAGGGTGTGCATCAACAACATTTCATTGCTGTGTGCTTACTTGCAAATTATTTGTCAGCCACTTTTCTGTGTCTTATACCAGAGTATCTGAATTTCCTGCATATGTTAAAACTGATGCCATCCTGCTCTGCACCTCAGGTTTTGCTGAAGATTTAGTGAAGTAGAAAATTCTCAAATCTTTCACTTAGGGGATGATCTGAGTCTGGCATATATGCTAGAAAGTCAAGTAAAATGCATTTGCCTTTTTTGATCTGTTTCAGAGATGACACTACATCTTCACATATCCCAGTATTTTTTTCATGCACAGTGGTTTATTACTTGGAATCAAACTTCGAGTAGCACTTTATATGAAGAAATTAATTAATAATTAGTGTACATGGGTCAGGATGCGAAGCTGTCCATAACAGGTGATTTTCTACTGTAAAAGTAGATGTCTAAGGATGGAAATAACCTTGCTCTGAGCTCTTTGGTTTAAGTTTCATTCTGCTATGGTGGGGTAGCAGTGCCTGTCATTCCAGTTGCTTGACCCTGCTCATGATAAGATCCTGTTTTCAGTTTTGGATAGCTGTACAAAACTTAAAACTATTCTTTCAAATTTGTCATGCCAGATGTTTGCCTCAGGCATAAATTTTAGGAAAGAAATTTCAGTTATAACAGCACCATTCAGGCATATCCAAGAATAAGGCTAAGATGTAGCAGACTTTTTTTTTTTTCCCATGGCAAGATTTTCTGGCAGGTTTTCCACTGAAGTCAGTCAGAGGCCCTATAGTCTTGGGCTAAGCCATGCACACACACAGAGCAGAAGAGTTATGTCTACACCAGCAAGTTGAGGTCTGGATTCTGAACTTTTGAACTTTCATTCTCTTTTAAAGTGTTTTTTTCTGCATAATCTAGGACTACTGCATATCTGTTAATTACTCAACCAACAGATTGTGAATAGCCATCATAAATTTTCTCTATGCTGCTTTATAAGCTCTTCTCCCTAAAATTTATTCAGAGTTATGAGAAATTATCCCATTATTTTCTGTTCTACTTGTTACTATACTGCATTTGACATTGTCATATCTCAGTTCCTTGCACTCAGGGAGTGCATTAAGCAATGTACATGAGTTCCCTGACATGTAGATTGATCTTTCCCCTTCCTCCTCTCTCTATACATGCAGTACACAATTTTGGGGGGTTGGGAGCTACTTTAAAGGTGTGTGTTCAGTTTGGCATATTTGAGGCAGCATGTCTTTTTCTTGAGTGGTGGGAGTATCCTTTTTTCCTTGGAAATTCATGCCACAAAGCTGTATAAATTCCCCATGTGAAAGGTGAGCTTTATGATTATGAAGAAGAGTTCTGTTCTGCATCAAACATGGATGTGTTAATTATGATTTTCATCACAGAGGTTTATGCAGACCATATGCAGGGTTGAATTAATTATTGCATGCTTTAACATAAAAACAGAAACCCTGAGTGAGACTTAATACATTTTTAGGTATGGGAAGCAAGTTTTCATTAATGTTCGGGAGAAAACATTTTCCTCCAGAATTCTCTATAAGCTCTAAGTTTCTTATGACTGGTGGATGGCACTTTGCCTAGGAGTACTGCATTGTTTTAGTCTAGACAAGAGGTGACAAAAACATAAATAATAGAGGGAAATAAATTTCACTAGTGTGGGATAGAATCAGCTGAAGGTAGTACAAAGTATTACTCATAGGTTCTGCTATGCAAAAGCTTAGCATTGAAGAGGAATCCAGGAACGTAGCATACATAATAATAGTTCCATGATGGAAGCACTGTGAAATACTCATCACTGTTGAGGTCACTTACCATATTTTGGTGGTGGATTATGCACTGATTTGAATCAAACTATGGGAATTTGCACTGCACATTTAGTTCTTGTGAAGACTATATTGACAAGGATGGCTTACTAGTTACCTAATTGCTGATATTTGCATGGAGGATAGTAATCTGATAAGTTTACATTTACTGGAGAAAATTAAACATTTGGGGGATGTATTTTATCAGATTTTTTTTTAGACATCTGTGATAGTTCTCTAATATTGTTCTTATTTCTCTGTGGTGTAGCATTCTCTATACAAAGAAAGAGAACTCCCACCTCACATCTGTATGACTATTATCTTCTCCAAAGTTTTTCTTAACTGGCAGAGTGTTAATTCAGGAGCAGGCTATGTCATGGACCACTCCATGTAGAAGAATGATTGTCCCTTTCATAAGTGTCTAGGTTATTTACAGAATACCCATTGGCACTATACTCTGCTTAAATCCCAGAATTACTCTTCCAGTCAGTACTACCTTCTAGCCCAAAAGAACGTTAGCACAAAAAAAGAGAGAAAATGTGTTATTTCCCTATATGTCAAATTGCATGGCCATAGCAGCGCTCTTCATTCAGACTAGGAGACAGCTCCTGACAATTCTTAGAGCTGGCCATGCCCCAAGTTTGCCTGTTAATCACAGAGACAGTAAGTGCCCAAAAGCCCACTGTGCTTCTGAAAGTCCTTACATGATTTAGCTACAACCAGATGGTCTTGGCCTGACATTTGTCATAGTTGTTTTCCAAATTCTGCATTAATCACCCTCTTGCCTATGGCATGTGATCTCTGTTTTTCTGGTTTTAGCTACCCATTGTATGAAGCTGTTGACAAAACACAAATTGAATCTCCATGAATACAACCACACAGATCTGAAAAATCTGATTTTTTAATTCTTTTAATTCTTCCCCCTTCCTTCCAATGACAGAAAGAACTATAGACAACATAAGAATAAGAGAAGTCTATGGAAGTGAAGCTAGATGATAAAAACCTCCGTGATTTTTTTCTTGTTTAACAAAGTTTCATAATCACTAAATATGAGAGAGAATGAGTTTCTGGTGTCCAGTTTTTCTTGATGAAGGTTCCTGTATTTTTACAGGAAAATACATTATGTTAAACAAATCTTTCCTAGTTCAGGGGGTTGTTTTGTCGTGGAATTTTCTTACTCTCTTTTTGTGTAGTCATGAGAACATAGCCTGCAGAGTCCAGCCATATTAGAGAATTACTTTTTTTTTTTAAGCCTTAGAAATTGAAAAACCTTTTTTATAAATGCAGTAGTTGCTTCCAAAGGGATTTCTCATCTGCCACTTTTAAAATCTGACAAACTTCAGAAATCAGAATAGTCCATCTAGCCTTTCCTAGAAAGATGAAAATCTTTAGCAGAACTGTGTGCTTCAGGCATTCTGTGTAGCTTTTTTGTATTTTCTCTTTACCTTTCTTACTGCTTTTTGAAAATTTCTAATGGGTAACTAAGAAGAGAGCTGTATGAGCAGATGTAGAACTCAGTACATAGGGAGTGCCCCATTTTAAATCCTATAAAAGACAGAATAACTCATCCCTAGAGACAAATACTACTTCTCTCTAACCATATACCTACACTGACAATTTCTCTGAAAAATCTCAAGAAAAAAGGAATCATCTCAGTTTCTGAGTAAAGGGTTCTTAATAAAGGATTTAAGGTTATTAAGTCCCTGGGGATGTCAAAAGATTTGAGGAGGGGAAATCTTGGTGCTTTCTTACCTCTAGCCTTGCTTTTATGGACAAGTTCTTGCAAAGTAAATTAAGATTATGTTAGCTAACTTGTACAAATTTATAGCATTTTAGCTGCTTGTCTCAATCTTCATGTAGACACTAGAGTGCACTTCAAAGTGGAATAAACTTGCACGTATAAAATAATGAGGAAATAAGGTGGTGTGATGGTGTAAGTGCTGAACATACAGATTTACTTTGTGACAGTTCAGTAGCAGCCTTATTGACTCATTTGAGGCAAAATGGAATTTTTCCATGGTGAAATAGTGCCCACATAATGGCAGCTTAAGTATTCTGGCTGAAGGGGTCTGCAGTTTTATGCTGCTTGAAGAGAAATTCTTTACAGGTTCCCAATCTCACATTTCAAGTTAGTGGAATACCTGGATGTATGGCAAGAGTGTCTCTGTGAGCCTGCAAAATGGACTCCTTGTCATAGAGCATATATGGCATGGAAGGTAAAACAGAAAAAAAAAATCAAAATGAAATTAAAGAAAAGGATTTTTAAAATAAAATAATTTATCTTCCAGAAGATAAAGAATTTATCTTCTCAGTAGTTGGCAGCTACTACAGGAGTTTTATTTATAGCTTTCTGCTGTCTTATAAAAGATAAAAGAGGGTTAATGGAATAAGTATTAACTGTAGTTTCTTCTTTGTGTCATAAAGTGAAGTACAGGATAGTGAAATTTGACTTTCATAAATTGTTTGCTGTGTTACCAAAGTTGTTTGTGTCTTTGCCCTTAATAAGAAACTGGATAGAAAAAAAGATCAAGGCCATCAATTTTCAGTGCTGAAACTGAAAAGTATCCCACAACAATGTCTCTCAGGTTATAATGTTCACAGGAAAAGGTTCTCAATTGGAGGGAGCTGAGTGGGTGGAGAGAACAGCATGTTCCCAGAGAGGCACGCACTGCACAGCTGAAGCAAGTGAACCTTAGCACAGCATAACGATTGAAGCGGGTTTCATTATTTCTTTAAACTCCTTAATTCTTGCTATATAATGTGTAAGACTGCACTTGAGAAAATGTTGAAAGGTGCTCGGGATTGTTTTTTGTTGTTGCTGTCAGGTTTCCCTTGGTATAAACTGAAATAACAACATTTGTATCAAAAGAATTGCATTTGATTTGGTTAAATGAGATTCTAGTCTTGTTCCTACTTTCCCTTTTACTCATTTTTCTCAGGGGCAAGGACAATTAAATGGATGTGTTACAATAAAACCTGTATAGGGAGCAAGAGATAGCTATTATTATAGAGACTAAAAAGAACCATGCTGTCAGTGTAATGCTAATAAATAAACTGCTGCATTAGGAAACAGCTTTTGCTATGTTGAATAAACAAAATATGTTTAGACGTAATGCAAGAAAGAAGAAAGAGCAATGAGGAATCCAGAGATATGGTATGCAGGCATAACTGTATATTGTACATTAAATGCATTCTCTGTTTAACCATAGAGTTTTTATACAGGAAATAAAATTATATTCAGGATCTTTGAGGTTTTATATCTCAAGACATATTGTCAGAGCAGAAACCTAAAGTAGGTGTGATTATTAAAGAAAATGTATCCTTTTAAAAAAACCTCTGCTTGGAAGGGAGTTGGACCAACTGAGTGGCACATTTTGCAAAGCTGAAGTAATTTTAACATCCCTTTCCCTGTCAAGGGATGTTACCTATTATGAGAAGAAGCAGCTCAGATTTCTGTCTAGCATTCAAATGTCCAGCATCTATGGTGAAAATATTATTATCCCTATGGCAAATCCAAACTTTTCTTATGCTTTGCCTGAGAGTGGACATGTCCATATGTGACACCAGCTCTGCTTGAGACTGGTTTTCCTGCTGAGGGCTCTACAGAAAATGAGCCACAAAAATGTGGGTTTTTTTTACAATTTCTTAAATCTTAAATGTTGGTAAAGTGTGGAAAACCTTACTTCTCTGTCATCTTGAGCAATGTTTTTATCAGCCGGGGGTTAGCAGCATGTAGCAAGGAGTCTGCAGAAGATCATGAAGGCAGAAGTTGCACTGTCTGACGGGGCAGTGCCCTCACACAGGCCTCATGCTGGGGTGTGCACTCCATCAAACCTCCCCAGTGGAGAGAAGGACAAAACCCCTTCAGTGTGATGCTCCATTCTGGTTCTTGAGGCATCATCTTAAATTAACATACTGTGATATCCACTTGGCTCTTTCCTTCCTTCCTTCCTTGGGCCTTTAGTGTAGACTGCTTCTGATATAGACAAGTCTATAATCAGTTAAATTAAATTCGCACTGTAGGGATCTGTATTCCTCTGGGAAAATACACAGAAGCTTACAGAGCAGAAGAAAGTGGGAATTAGTGGGCGAGAGTGATAGGAGAGGTTAGAACTGCACTGGCCCAAAGCACATGAATGAAATTGCAGGAAGCAGCCTTTGGAAGTGAAATAAACTTCATTTACTTGCAGCTCATTACCATGCAACATAAGAACCAAGGGGACCGGTGACTTCTCTAATTCTTTGAACTGTCCTGTAGGTTCTGTAATACAAATCAGAGAACTAGGCAGGTACTGAAAGGATAAGGCAGCAGTGCTGTGCTATTCTCTTGGAGGCTGTGTGGCTCAAGGAGCAGCTGCCTTCACAGCAATGAACATGATGTTGCTCAACCTCTTTCCCACCACATGCCACAGAGGAACGTGTATCACACCAAATAATGCTAATGAAGGCAACTCCCCAGTTATTCACCATTAGTCTACATCAGCCTCAAGACCTGGGCTGCACAGCTCTATTCAACCTGTGGGGCAGAAGTGAACTGCTTTGTGTCTCCAAATGTGCTATGGTCCTTTCTGCATCCATGGTCTGAATTTTTTGCCAGGAGGAGCCAGAGTGCAGTGGGGGAATTGCATACTTGGGCACAGAGTTAGAGCAGTGACCAGGTGAGCAGTCACAACCAGGACTGAGAAACTCCCATTCTTCAGACAAAGCCCATACATGTTTCAAATGTAGTTAAAAAAACCTCTGATGTATGATACTGTAGTAATAGAGCTACCACAATGTACTGTGTGTGGTCTGCTTGCAACTCCTCCAGCTGCTTTTTGACAGCTAAAACATGTTTGGAAATTGCAGTGGATAGTGACGGTGAGTTTTTCTTTGTTTGTAAAGCTAGCTACATTAAAAGCAATCATGTGCCAAACTCATCCTATAATGCAAGATTATTCCCAGGAAGTATTTTGAAATAATTTCTTTCTTTGTTAAAGGCCTGAATAATTAAAGTACATGATAGTGATTTATCATTTGCTGTTAGGAAAATCTAATTTGTTACACTGGAGAACTGAAGCAAACTGAGCCACAAGTATGTAACTTGTACTGTATGGTGTAGATTACTTTGAAAGCATAATGAAAAACTTTTCAATGAATACATGATGAAGGAATAAATAGATACCTGTTAGAGTGGCATTTGCCTGCCTAATGAATCACCCAAATTACTAAATGCCCGTGGTCTTTAGGAATGAAGAAATATGTTGTACATGAGTTAGAGCTAAACAGCCTGTCATTAGAGGGGCAGGATTCCACAGCTGTTTCACACCTCTTCTTTCTGTTTCCTGTTTGATTTCTGTATATCCAGCTGTCAGGATTGTTTTCTAGCATTAATTGGCTTGGTTGGATTCTTCACTGAGGAAATATTAATCTAAGATATATCATTTGGAAAAACTCTTTCATTCTGTGTAAACCAGGAATTGGTCACTGCAGCAGACAGTGATAAGAACAAGTGTTGCAGTAGGTGAGGGTCCCCTCTTTTCATACTGCATGCTGCATTGTCCTGTCTCTCATGCAGAGAAGAAGGGACAGGCTCCAGGCTCCACAGTCAAAATCTCCAGGCTAACAGTCAAAAATCTGGGTTCATGTCTCCACTCTGCAGCAAATGGCCCTGACCTTAACCAAGGCTTTAATGCTGTCTGTAATCTCTGTGTGTAAGACAAAGGCAGTAGTGCTCTGTAGGCATGCTGTTCTGGGTACATTTCAGGTGTCAGTAACTGGTACTTAGTAGTAGTAATACTAAGTAAAGTATTTAAAATACTTTATTTTAAATTTGTGTTGGAAATGACAGAAAAAATTTCTGGATTGTTTATTTCCTACTCAGATTTCAAGTGAAGACCAAATTCTTTGGTTGATTTCATCAGGCAGAGCTGGAGAATAGTCTTCAGGGATGCATTGAGTTACTGCAGAGTCTAAATGCCTTTCAGAGAGAATGTGATGATAAGGGAGGCAGCCTTTGCATTGTGTTACATTTCTAATTATGTTATCTGCATCCTCCATTAGATGCTACCATTCAATTAAAACTACATTCTGTCTCCTGGTAATGGAATTATTCATTGTTACTGAGAAAGTGCAGCATAACATTAAAATCAGATCACCTGAAAACCATGTCCCTCTCCCTCTTTCTTTCTAAGCTGCTTTTAACATATGCAACATTTGTCCCTCTTTGTTTTTACTCGATAGCCAAACGTTTAGCAATGTACCAAGAACCTGATTCAGAAGAAGAAGAGGCAGCCCCAAAAGGAGGAACTCTGTCCCAACGTGACAGTATCTGCAGCCATCAGAGCCTCAAAGTGATACACAGGAGCCAGAGCACCAAAACCCACCGGCGCACAGGTAGCAGAGCTGAAGCAAAAAGAGCAAGCATACTCTCAAAACACACTGCATTCAGTAGCCCAATGGTAAGTCATGAGAACTAAATGCACAGTGTGCTGTATCTTGTAGTAGAAGCATGACCTGGAAAGGAGAAGGTAAAGAAATCTGCAGCACATTCTGTGACTCTTTATAGATTTCATCTTGGTGATTTTACTTCTGTAGTCACAGCTGTTTGTACAAAAACAATGAAGTGTTGCTATAGAACTTATCTAAATGCCTTGTCTGTGTGAACAAGCTGAAGGTAATGGCAATCTGAAACGTTGGTTTGAGTTATAGTTTGAGTTTGGAAAGAAAACGTATGTCTTCCTTTTCTCTACAGAAGCTGAGAATAGCATTGAGATCAAGGATTTGAATTTTTCTGCACATGCAAACTCTTTTCTCTTTTGTCAGAGGATTTTAAAACTATCAAGTGCAGGGGTGGACACCATGTATTACAATTCTTAGACACTGTTGACATACACCATAGCGTAGTTTTTAGTATGTTTCACTGGTTATCAATTGACTGCATGTGTTGTATATTAAAAACTAAACATTTTTACATTTCAAAATGTTGGTGACTTTATGTCCTTACAACTTCATTTGGCTTATTTTATACTGTTGCAACTCTGTATAAGTTTTCCATCAGCTAAATGGCAATAAGAGGACAGAGGAGACAAGTTGTGTCTATTCAGGGGTTTTGCATTGTTGCACTGTTGACACAAATTCACCCTTAAAGCAAATTACAAATGTAGACAAAAAAAGATGCTGTTTGCACTGGTAGAATTTCTTTATTTCATCAAGAACAGTAAGCTCTTTTGATAAAATTGCAAGCTGCAGTTTTTATACATGGAGTTCTTTGGTTGCTTGTATTCATCAGCTGCTGAGCATCAAGAGATAAAATTCAACTGAGAAAAGAAGCTTAGATCAGTTATCTTTTAATCTTTTGTATCCTTACCTCCCTCTGTGTTACAAAATACTGGAGTTTGCTCTCACAATAATTATATTAAATAAGTGGGAAATACTGATGAAATAGAGTTAAAAGGGCTCAATGTTTCAGTGTAAAAAACCTTCATTAATTAACTTCAAATGTATGGATGGTTGTTCTCTAAGAAACAATTAAAGATGGTTTCCTTTTCTTGTGCTGATGTAAAGCCAAACTTTAAATGTCATTGCTGTCTATTTTCTCCATACTTCTGGTCTCTGCAGTGTACCATACCTTAGTATTAGATAATAAATGTCTTGAATTAAACAGGAAAGAGGGAGGAAAATTAGGATGTAACTCTCCTCCTTTCCACTACCTCCAAAGAAGATAAATATTGCTGCTATAAATATTTCACATAATTTCTAACAGTAGGCTCATTGTTAACTGTTTATTTTCTAGAATGGGTGTGTTACAGTTCTCTCCACCTCTACTCTGTGGTGTAAGGCCACCCCAAAATTCTTGATATTGACACTGCTTTGGATGCTTTAATTGTATGTTGCTGCTTTGGAAATGTGGAAATACAGATATTAATCACTGCTGTTTGTTACTAGGAGAAGGACATCACACCTGACCCCAGGTTGTTAGAAAAGGTGAATGAATGTGCAAAGCACCTGGAGGTCATGAGGAGCCAAGAGCAGCCATTATCTCATCTGAGTCCAGAGCTGTGCGATGTTTTTGACTTCTTCATAGCTTTGACTATATGTAACACAGTCGTGGTTACTGCACCTAATCAGCCCCGACAGAAGGTAAGGTAAAGAAAAAGGAGAAGAGAGTTCAGGCTTCTTTTGCCTTGATACTAAATTATCTGGTAAGCTAGGGAAATGAAAACGCCCTATTCTAGTGAGAAGCAGCTAGAGTTGTGATGATTCGTAGAACCACTATGTGAGTGAGTGAGTTTAATAATGCATTAGCTGAGTGGAGTATGTCACCTATTTCACTTGCCTCCATGACAAGATATTCTTTCATTGACAATTTCAAGATACTTCTGAAACTCTCCGGATTTCTTGTACTGTAATTTATTCATTTAATAAGCATAAATATGTAAGCATGTGTGGAAACTAATTTGTAAATGTGCAAAACTTACCAGAAAGGGATATAAGCTGTCAGTGAATAAATATTTCATATATAGATTAAATTAAGGGTGAGACATTTTTTAAAAATTTAAAAACAGAAATACACTTGAAAAACATTACTTAAAACTTTCAAATTATGTAAAAGATGCATCTTAAGCTCATTATGAGAAATAATGATCGTTAGGGCTTAAATTGGCCTTTAACTAGTGTCATTGATGAATGAGAATTTTGAGAACACATTCCCAAGATGATCTGTAAAACCAAACTATAATGGAATGTAATATTAAAGCTCGCCAGCAGCTGGAATTTCCATTCTGGAGAAAATTCTGCGCTTTGCTTCTGTTCCAGATTGGAATAAAAAGTGAACTAGTCTGCAAAATGATGTGGTTTTGTGCCAAGGAAACATTTGGAGAATGCTCAGTTCTGCTGTTTAAGGAATGCTACACTGTTACACAATAATATAATATATATTACTATGAATATGCTATTACTGGTAATGCTACTGTATCTTTAGAACAGATTTGTGTGAACTGAGATGAATGGTAAGTCTGAAGCAAAATGCTTCCTTGCTGAAAGTGATGGGGGAAATTACTTATTGCAACATGTCATTTGAGAATATTTTCAACATTGGCATATTCTCATTAAACTTTACTTCTTCGAGATACCACCCTTCTCAACAAAAAAATACTGCATTAACTTTTTTTCACTACCTTCACTGAATGTGCACAAATGATGACAAGCTCATACTAATGGTAGCTTCTAGTATGCTCTGCAGTTGGTGATGGTGCAACATTGATAGACTATCCATTAGTCATATCTGAGGAAGTGAAAGAAGAAAAAACTGTTTTAATACAAATACATGTGCTTTCATACACAGATATAATCCTGAAATTCTAGTGAGTTATTTTGTTGTTGTTGTTGAGTCAGTGTTGTCCATTTACTTTCCCTTCTCAAAATACTAATACCATTACTTTTTGCCCTCAAAGAAATTTTACTCTTTAGTTGCAGATTCTTAGACTGACTATCAGTGTCAGAATTCTTGCACAGCTTTTCTTTGGCATTTGTTCATTGGTGGGTTTTCTTCATCTCAAGGTTAGAGACCGATTTGAACTAAAATCTCCAGTAAAAACCATTGAAGACTTCATACGAAGATTCACTCCAAGTCGCTTGACCTCTGGATCTAACAGCAGCAGTTCCTCTAGTCTAGCTACAAGCAAATCAATGCACAGATTTGGTCTAAGCACGCTTTCATCTACATCTACGGATAGCACTTTATTGAAACTGGAAGAGAAGCTGGCATACTCTGCACAGATGAATAACAATGGCTACAGCTCCCAGCAAGGCAGGACGGCTGTGGGGGGTGCACCTGAGGAAGGAGAACTCCGTTATGAAGCAGAGAGTCCAGATGAAGCTGCTCTCGTCTATGCAGCAAGGGCATATAACTGTTCTCTGGTTGGAAGGCTGTCTGACCAGGTATCAGTGGAGCTACCTCACCTGGGAACCTTAAGCTTTGAAGTACTACATACGCTGGGCTTTGATTCCGTCAGGAAGAGGATGTCGGTAGTGGTCAGGCATCCTCTCACAGATGAAATAAATGTTTACACTAAAGGAGCAGATTCAGTTGTTATGGATCTTCTTCTCCCCTGCTCTTCAGGTACACCTCTTACTTACCTTTGGGGGCGTTGGGAGGCAGTTAGTTGCTGAAGATCTCGTCACATCTTACTGCCTTGTTTAGCAAGTAGACTTGCATGCTTTTAATTTTGTAAAATGGCAACCATTACCCTTCTTGTACAATACTTTGTAATTATTGCAAATTTTCTGTTACAAGTTACTGGTTCTTTACCTCACAAGAATGAGTGAAGATAATTTCCATAGAAGATCTACTTGCAAGCTTTATTTTAAAGGAATTTCTTACAACTCAGCCAAAGCAATTTACATTTCTTTAGAAAAACCTGCCTGGCAGTGCTTGGACAATTGAGTGTTTCATGTGAAACTGAAGTAGTTTTTATTGCTGCTTCCCTCTGTTTCATTTGTAAGTCCTTACATCCTTTTGCTGAAATATGTTGCATTAAGCAGCACATTTTTTCATGTTTAACTATGATGCTAAAGGGCAGTGTGAATCAATCAGCCATCAAAACAGAAAGGTTGTGGCAAAAGACAGAGAGATGCTGTTCAGACAAGAAATCTTGGCTTCAAATACACGATTGACTGGCAAGCAATATACATGTAGCTGTGAACATGGAATTTCCCTAAAGCATGGAGAAATCTCCAGCACCCAAATGTCCTAGGAAGCAGGGACAGCTTTAAGTAGCTAATTGTAATCAGTTGGTTTCAAGAAGAATCCTGTAAGTTTTCAGAAGTTAGAGGAAACTCATGGGTTTCAGTTTGCATTAATCAGTTTTCATCTAATTTACTGTATTTTCAACACTGAATTTCATGCAGTGTTTAAAGATTACCCCAATATGAATGGACAGAGCCCCAAAGTGCTAGAGGTACTTCCTGTGTTTCACTTAAGCATTGACTTTGTGGTTATTTTGACATTAGTTGGAGTAAACAATTGTGAAAGGCTTATACTGTGTAATTTTAGTTTAACGAAACACAGAAAAAATGTTGGCATTAGTTTTCTGGTTTCAGCCATATAAATCAAAGCTGAGCCAAAAAAATTAAGAACAACTTGTCCTTAACTAACAACAAAGTATTCATGAATAATTTTCTTCCAAAGATCTGATATCAAGAAGGCACGTAGAGTATCTATGGAAACTTCTTTCCTTCCAAACTACTAATAGAGAAATTTTAGCACTGCAAATTTCTAATACCAAGAAAATAATTATTGGAAATGAGTTTCTCAGAATGAGAAATGAGCATTTAGAAAAGAAAAGATATTTTATGCCTGGTCTTAAATTTTTTGCCACATATAACAGACTGTGTTCAAAGCTGCAATGTCCCTTCACAGTAGACTCAATGGATTAAAGAATTTTCAGGAAATTTCAGGGAAAATTTTACCTAGGACCCACCTAGATAAAAACGTAAGGCCAGTTAGAAAATTTAAAAATGACAACATCATCAAAGGTGAAGGAAAATATAGGTTAGATATTAGGAAAAAGATTTTCATGGAAAGAGTGATAAAGTACTGGAATGGTCTGCCTGGGGAGGTGGTGGAGTCACCATCCCTGGATGTGTTTAAAAAAAGACTATATGTGGCACCATGGTTTAGTTGAGGTGTCAGGGAACAGGTTGGACTCGATGATCTTGAAGGTCTCTTCCAACCTAGTGATTCTGTGATATATGTCAAAGAAGAAGCAGAGTTCCTGAAGGTCACTGTGGGAATGAGCAGTGTCTGTAGCTGGGCAAATACAGATTCCACCATCATTACAGGCAAGCAAATTGAAAGTGGTTCTGAAATTTTGCAGGAAGTTTTTTGTTTTGATTTGGGTTTTTTGTTTGTTTGGGGTTTCTTTAGCCCAAATTGAACTACGAGTTCTGGTGTGCTTTGTTTTCGCAAGCAATGTAAAGTGCAGCCACTAGAACACCATAAGTAGTTCCCCTTGTTTTTTCTAGTTCTCTTGAGCCCCTGCTGGCTTTAGTAATTCTGTATATTTCAGCAGATCTGTCTGAAAAGCATTTGCCATTTCTCTTGAGTATCTTTCACGCCTAGAACTGAATTTGCTGTCTCTGCCTGCAGTGTCCTAGTGTCAATGGATGTAGAGGGAACCTCAAAAGATTTATGCTGTGGCTATTATCTGCATTGTGGGATCTGTCGTTGGTTTTATCCAGTTCACTGGTGAGGGTGGAACACGTGTGTGAGAGGAGATGTAATGCTACAAGAATTCAGTCATTTATCATTTTAAGGAAATAACTAAAAAGTGAATGGACATGACAGCTAATCCCCCAACATGGTCTTTGCTCTCTTAGTGCTTCAGGGACATGTGAACTGTACACTAGTCAAGCACGTGTCTTGAGACTTCTGCCCTTAGACTGAAGGACCAAGGCAGCACCATGTCTGTAATCTCCCAGCTCAAATGCCACATGAAATAAAGATTCCTGTTTGGAAGGATAAGTATTTTATAATATGATGAGAGAAGCAGCCTGAAATCAGAAGCAGAAGTATTATGTTTTAGCTTCCTTGTGCCTTATAGAAAAGTATAAATTGTCATGAGCCTCAAAATTAAAAAAGATTATGAATTTACTCCATTTGCTCTGCCTGTATATCTGACTGTGGTTAAGACTGTGGAACCTAGTGTATTCTGATAGCAAACAGGTTATTTCCAAAAGCCTTGAAATTATTCCCAAGAGTGTATTGTTCTTACTTTATCTCAACAGTCACCATGTTCATAAATAAGAAAGTTACTGTGTGAGTCAATACCCAGCTCACACAGGAGCTGTGAACATAAATCATTGAGAAAACAATGACTGCAGTGACTTGCTGCAGCTCAAGATTATGGAAGGAAATGAAGAAGCAGAAGGCCACTAGCTCTCTATCATTCTTCTGGAAATGACTTCCTTGCTGTTTTTCACTGACATGGGGCATGTGGTCACACTGCTCAGAGCAGACACTGCATCCCAGCTAAAAAAAATCTCCACAACTGGGTTTTGTCAGCAAAAAATTCCTTCCCTCCTTCTAACTTCTGAGCACAAGATAAATGTAGTGTAGGACTGATAAGGCATATGAACAGCTGTAAGGGGCTTTAGCTGTCATTGGTATGCTAGAAATGAGAACTTGCACGGAAAATAGTATACATATCTCTACTGTACAGAGTTGCTGTCTTTGTTCATTGAAGGAGGTATGAGCATTTAACATTATGATCATTGCATTAGCACCTGTGGTATTTAGACAGATCTAAAGTGATTACCACCATTTAACCTTAAAGGGATAGAAACAGCTTTTGATGTATTTAAGCACCTATTGAAGTTTGCATTTTTTGAAGTCAGTGAGCCACTGAAATAGCCACTCCCATAAGAAGATTTCATGTGGGATATGTAAAAAATATGGCATTTTTCTCTAGAATGTTAATGTATCACCATAAATTGGGAAGAATGCTTGCCTGCTTTATTGTTCTAAAGTTTAAAAAAAGCTCACTAATACAAGAAGCCTCAAAGAAGGTTTGCTTCAGTACTTCTCCCAGAAAAAAAAAAAAATCTTACATTATACAGCAAAGTCACATGTGCCAAAAAGGTTATCATGCACTAATAGAAAAAGTAGCAAAATGAAATTGTGTTAGGCTGCTGGTTTCTTATATGCATATTTCTATACAGAGTGTAAGAAAGGGCTTTCCAATTGCAAATAATACTTGTAGGGATGTCCTTCTGGAATTATATATCTGTATTGTCCCTTTGAGACAATCAATGGTGACAGCATAGGTAGTATTAATAGGTAGATGGGCAGGCCCAAGAGAATATTCCTACCAGTCAGTATGCACCACATGACCTTAATCAGATTGACCTGAGATAAACATATGCAGGAAATACCACAATCTTCACAAAATCCCTTAGGAACAACTATGTACGTATACTCCGAGCTTTGCAGACCTAGAGAGGACAGAAAACTCTTTAAAGGTGAGAAAGTAGCCATACAGTGAGTTAAATGTTCTGATACATGGTTGAGATAAATGGAACAAAACCCAAATATTTGGATTCTGAACTCACAGTTCCCTTATTTCTACAAAATCAATACATGTATGTGTCTGTGCTGGAGCCAGAATGCCCAATTATGCACTCTGCTGCTGTATAAATATATATAATATAAGTTCTGAATGCTATGTAACTTTATAGACAGACAGATATACGTATGCAGTCAACATGTAGCAAGATCAAAGTCACTATGAGTGCACACTGGGTAAATGGACACTGAAAAGTATAAACAGTAAGATACTTATGCCATTTAGTTTATATACCTGTATTAAGTGTTTAATATAATGGCATAGTGCCCATAGGCTCTCAGTATGAGAGGTGAGCACATTCAGTGCTGTATGTAGTAGGTCTCTCAAGGTGCCCAGACTTTGGGTGAGGAGTGGTCACCTGACTCAGTGACTGATTACTGTGCAAGTACCAGTAACTCAAATATTGCTCTTAGGAACAGCTCCAGTTACAGAATTATATCCTGAAATTATTCTACATCCCCTAAAAAAATTCAGACTTTAGTAAAAAAAAAAAAAATTATCACATCAGGGAGTAGGAAAACCTGCCAGAAGGCACCAGTCATTCTCACTCAATGGCTCCAATCTAAAAATTTACCCCCTTGTATGTTTACTTAAGTGCTAACCTTGAAATTCATATTATTAAAGATTACTACTACAGTACCTTTTTCATGAACTTGTCTCAATCCTAGGTTATAGAAAAGATGCATTATTGCTTTTTTTTTAATTTTTGGAGACACCATTTCATGTAATAAGATGGAACAAAATGTACTGCCATCACGTTTAGTACTCTATGTTGATCACAGAGTGAGCACACTGCACCAGTCCTTGCTAACGAGAGAAAAGAAACAGATGCTCTGTCCTCATTTTGAGTAGTTACACATGGCTTTAAGTGAAGAGTAAAGCTAAGTGGAAGTTTTGCTGATGCATCCAAGGTAGAAGCTAGCTGTGAGGTCTGCAAGTGCAAATTCTGCTCTAAATGAAATCACAGTCACACCCAGAATTTCTTGCGTTGATTCAGACTGATAGGAAGTATCAGTACAGCAGTAACAAACAAAAGGTCCTTCATGCACTTAGAATATGAAACAGAGCACTGTTTCCACTTCTTTCAAGATATTAGCCTAGGTGGAAGACTGAGTGCTATTTTTAAGTGTTGTTTTCTGCACATGATGAGATGTGGAGAAGTGGAAAAAACATTTGCTAGTAGTGTATTTGAAATCATATTTCTATTTCTGACAGTATTGTTTGCTGTGAAGATTATCATGATTTCTTAAAATACTCAGGTGAAATAAATACTTGGGTAAACAAAAGGCCTTTCTCACATACATTCACAGTGACTTTTTTGAAGAAGCAAACAGAGAAGAGAACAAAAAGACTCTTTTTTTAAAAAAAGCGAGTGTTTTACTTGAGTTTCCCAGGAAATATCAACACCTCATTAAAAGTATCAGTTATAAAGTGCTGGTACAGTAAGCACTGTATACAAGTTTTTATTCTCTGAGGCAATTCAGCTGCTGTTATTTTTCAACAAGTAATTTATGGCTTTATTCTTATCTAGATGACCCTCGGGGCAAACATCAAAAAAAAATCCGAAGCAAAACCCAGAATTACCTTAATCTTTATGCTGTGGATGGGCTGCGGACTCTCTGTATTGCAAAAAGAGTAAGTAAATGCAGGCTTTTACTTTGCTTTTAAGGAGAGTCTTTACAGAGATTACTGAAGGTATTTATTATTTTATTGTTCTTGATTCTAAACTTCTGTTTAATTTTATTCAGTAAAGTATGAATGCCTTTGCATCATATTGACTGTGTCCTCACATACTCTTTGTGATAGGTTCTCAGCAAGGAAGAGTATGGCTGTTGGTTAAAAACTCATTTAGAAGCAGAATCCTCTATTGAAAATCGTGAAGAACTTCTGTTCCAGTCAGCACTGCGGATAGAGAAGAATCTGCATCTGCTAGGTAATGAAATGAGAGCTGGACATGAAATTAAAACGTGATAAAAATTCTGAAAGCTTGGCTATGAAATCCGTTCTTTCCCTTAGATTGTTTCTGACAGTATAGAAATTGGCTTTCGTGGGACTTTATCATGGCTGTCATGTGCAGCACCACAATGGAATAGGATATAATTAACATAAAAGACATACTCTGTTTTCCTTGCTCCTGCCAACATTTTATCACTAATGAAATAAGTGGAGTAATACCAGGGATGAATTTGACACAATCTCCTAAATGGGAGCTGCTGCTCTAAAGAAACGAGGACTTGGCCCAAGCCGTCTACAGAATTTCATTAGTTCAGTGCTGCTTCAACATGTCAGGGACTTCCCTGACTCCAGGGACACCAGAGACACACACAAAGCAAAGCTCACAAACTGCATCTGTGAGAGGCATCAGCTTCCATATACATCAGGTTCAGCACATGCACTCAGGGCCTGTGTATTCTGCGGCAAGGGGTTGCAATTAAAATCAGTGTGTGTAAAAAGTATTGCAAGAGCCAAATCATACTCCTTTGAGTTTAAATGTTGAAAGACCTTCGCTAATTGCCAGCATGGATCTGGAAGACAGATTTCACCCAACTTTTAATGATTCTACTACAGGTCTCTAAGGCTCAACATAAAACCAATGGGGAGACAAAAAAAGTGTAGGTCATTTGGTCTGACATAGATATCTGCTTTAGGATTAGATGAGTCATGCCCTCCAAGTGTCTGGTTCTCTTCCCTCACTTAAAGAGGGGCATGAGTTGCCTAATTCAGACCAGAGAAATCAAGATCCCACCATGGGTGTACCTGTTGGCTTTGGCTGCAGTCTGAGCTGAAAAAAAAAAAAAAAAAAAAAAAGAAAGTGAGCTCCAGACAGTAGTAAACTATCAGTTCAGTCAATCCCTAAGAACCTCATACTGTAGTTTGTAGCTTGCAATGATCAGTCATCAATAGGCTCTGGGAATAAAAACTCAGCCTGGAATACATTTTTCTTTATTTGGATAGCAATAGCTTTCCCAACATTGCCCTAAGAATATGTTTTCATGTAAATGACTGGTGCTCAGACTTAAGGGGACTTCTGTTGTTAATGCTTTTTTTTCAAGGAACAACCATAGAAGAAATAATTAGCTGAGAAAAGTTTGTTTTGTTTTTCCTGTTGTTCCAAGTAACTCGCATGTCTGTCACTTCCTTATTTGCTAGTGGCAGGGCTTGCATTTCCTCACGTTGAAGTCTGTCTGACACTCAGTGGAGCACTGATGTACCAGTGGTGACACCAAGCTTGGTCCTGAGTGGCTTTTTACCACTTTTCTTATATATGAATACCTTGCCTCAGTCAATTGATTTCTGTAAGCTTAAAACAGATACCCAGTCTTTTATAACAGGTAGAAAGATGCATTGAAAGCATGAAAATATACATTTTACTCTCACATCATGGTCAACAGATTTATGATTTATTCTCTGCTATATCTCATTTGGTCACCAGCATCTTTCTGCAAGAGCAAAGAGCAGCAACAAGGCACTAAAAGGTTTATCTGTCTAATCTGCTGTTGCCAAGCTGCAGTCCTTCGGTTAGTCCCCTTATAAAAGATTAATTTCTAGTGACCCACTCTCTTCCTGCTGAGAAAAGTCAGTTAAGACCTTTAGTAATTGAACTGATCTGCAAGAAGCAATAGCTTCTCTAGCAACATTCAGAAGAAATTACGTAGATACAGAGCATAGAGACAATAAGCCTTGTGAACCTCTGGGACTAGGAGTGGCATCTGGTGGCTTTTGACATTTTTAATTCTGGATTTTCTGTTTACCACAGCTACTTTCCTTTCTTCCTCCTCAATACCCCCAAAAAGCTGCCCAAATCTTGCAACCATTGGTAGTTTAGCTGTCTCCCAGTAAAAGTGTCTGCTGGTCTGTTTGTTTGGGTTTGGGTTTATTGGTTTCTTTTTCTTTGTAATCTAAGCTTAAAATTTAAGGGAAACCTTGATGTTCATTTAATATGGAATGTTTTGGGTTTTTTATGTTCTTAGGTGCAACTGGCATAGAGGACCGTTTGCAGGATGGTGTTCCAGAAACCATTGCAAGCTTGCGCAAAGCTGGGTTGCAGATTTGGGTTCTTACTGGAGACAAGCAAGAAACAGCTGTTAATATTGCATATGCCTGCAAGCTACTAGACCACGATGAAGAAATCATCACTTTGAATGCTGAATCACCGGTAAGCAGATCCAGTATACAAGTTGACTAATTAACTAGTTTTGATTTATTTTCAACTTGTACAATTAAAAGTTTGATGGCTTTTTTCCTTTTCCTTTTTTTGTCTTTTTTTTTTTTTTTTTTGCTTCTTTTGCTGCTTCAGCTATAATTTTCAGGTAGGACATGCCTTTGAATACTTTTCAGTGAATCATGCTTCTAAACCATGCCTCATCATTACCTTACTGAAAACATGTAACTGTGTGTAGTGAACTCCACCATGAATGAAAATATACCTTATCAGCATAAATCACTTTCTTCAGTATGCATTCCCAAAACATCCCTATTTCTCTGTATTGTCACTAATGAGTCTAAAAGCAACCTGTTATTAAGTACATGTTGAGAAAGAAAGCAATTGATAACCTGTTGAGAAATTGTGCTTTATTTTATGCCATTTAAATGTAATATTTAGATAACTCAGTCATTCATGTTTTCTCAGGTGGCTTTTTCTCTGGAGATAGAAGGAAAATTTAAATTTTGATGCTAAGAGTGAAAGTCAGAAAACCACATCTACAGTAATGCCTTGCTTCCTAACAGACCTTTTCTAATCCTTCTGAATTACTGATCTTTCCTGTGCTCAACTTGTTGCAAGCAGTCACAAAGGGTTTACTGATATGGTCTAACATACAAGGAACCAGACTGATAGTGCTGTAGTCTTTTTATGGGGTGATAAAATTGGACTTCAGATCAGCAGAGGAGAGGTAGGCCATCAGTATTCAGCTCCAATTTCTTTCAAAAAGGAGAAGGAGATAACAGCATTTTCTATTCTTGGGTGTATCAACTGAACTGGTAAATTAATTTTCCATGGTTTTTCATTTTAGTCATACTTTGCTGTAAGACCAATAGCATTTCTTTTAAATGTTCATATATTCTCAATAACATCTTCTAGTTGAGTATGGCTAGGAGAGAGATTTCAGCTTAAATAACCTGTAATTGGCCTTTAACAATGCATAACTCTTTGATCTGAGTTGTGGGCGTATACATGGTGTTCATCGCCATAATGGTGTTCATCACCATACTTAACTTGGTACCAATTATATATAATTTCTCAGCACTGTTATCTTGAGAAGGAGCTAAAAGAAATTTAGCATACAAAAGTGCATGTTAAAGAAGAGTTAGATTTTAAGCCTTTCTACTCTTTATTGTTGTCATACCTTCTGCAAGGTTTAAGTGTGTTCAGAACAAATAGAAGGTTATTAGAAATTAAAACTTAAACAGCACAGCAAATAATACATTCTCCATATATAGTTATGCATAAGCATACAGCAAACAGAAGCCTTTGAATGCATGTTCTTTTCTCTCAAGCATTTTTATTTTGAATTTCTTTTCAGGAGACATGTGCTGTCTTGCTGGAACAGTGTCTGCAATGCGTAGAGTCTAAATTTTCAAACAACACAATAGACGGAGCTACTGGAAACATGACTGTTGGGTTCACCCCTCTCTATCCACCCTCTTCCTCTGTGCTTTCCAGCTTGGGCCTAGTCATTGATGGAAGGACTCTAGCTTATGCCCTGGAACCTGCACTAGAAGATAAATTTCTTGCACTAGCCAAGCGATGCCGTTCAGTCCTGTGCTGTCGCTCTACCCCACTCCAAAAGAGCATGGTAGTGAAACTAGTCAGAGACAAACTCAAAGCAATGACCTTGGCAATAGGTAAATACCTCCGTTTATACTAGTCTGCCTTGATGTATACCTTGATGTATGCCTTCATGTGTCTTGAAAATTTTGATTTTTTTTTTTTGACGTGCAACAGGACCCTCCCAGCTGCCTCACAACTAAAATAGCCTTCCAGTTTTGTCTGAAGACATGTTTCTAATATATTTATTCTAACATATTTACTCAAAACCAGCATAGAACTCTGCAATAGTATTTGGGATTTCTTCCTACAGAAGTTAGGTTTGGACATGTCTGAACATAGCTGTGACGAACTGGGTTATCTTATGCTGTGCAGAACAGTGTTTTGCAAAACACCAGTTTTCAAAACATTTGTGCTCACTGCTGTTTCATCTGGTCATGCCTAAACTCAAGGTTCTGTGTTTATCATTACAAGTCAGCCATACACCACAGGCCTTGTCATTATAGAGAGTGGATTTACAACTGGTGTCATAACAACAGTTACACTTTTCCCCACCTAATCACTCAGTTGGCAAAGGGGAGACTTTGGCAGTCCATCTCTCTTAAGTTTGACAGGATCTTCCATGTTTCTATGATTTTTACACAAGTCAACCAGCTCATCTTTCCCTATCTCAAGTTTAGGTTCATGTTTCATTAGAAGATATGATTTCAGCATATACTGTCAGAAATACAGTTGCATTCATCTACCTCTATTGGTTAATTATAGCTGGAACACATATGGGTGGGACTTGCCCATGAGAAACCCTAAGTATGTATAATAATTGCCAGGCTTGTGTGACATCAACATCACCAAGTATGTGCTGATTATCACAATCTTCATGCTTAGTATATTATATCTTGCTCAAATATGCCTCCCTCCCACTAAATTTATATCTTTGGCTAACTGACTGTGGATGTAGTAATTTGCATATGTTGTAAAAAACATCTGGCTCATTAACTTGAATTATCCAGAATGCTTAAAAACGCTGGTGGAGACTGGGAAGCTTGAATGTTCATTCTTTCTGAGCATCTTGAGCCTGCAAGTTGAGCTTAAGCTCCTGCTCTGGCTTAAAGTCTAGCTGTATGCATCCTCCCTTTTAACCAACATGAGCTAACTTGGGTTGCAGCCTGGAGAAAAGGAGACTCAGGGGTGACCTTATCACTCTCTACAACCTCCTGAAAGGAAGGACTACTTCCTTGTAGTCAGGTGGGGGTTGGTCTCTTTCTCCAGGCAGCAACTGACAGAACGAGAGGTCACAGTGTTAAGCTGCACCAAGGGAAATATAGGTTGGATATTAGGAAAAAGTTTTTTATGGAAAGAGTGATAAAGTTCTGGAATTGTCTGCCTGGGGAGGTAGTGGGATCACCATCCTTGGATGTGTTTAAAAAAGATTGGATATGGCACTCAGTGCCATGGTTTAGTTGAGGTGTTAGGACATGGGTTGGACTTGATCTTGTAGGTCTCTTCCAACCTTGTGATTCTGTAAATTCTGTGATTCTGTATTACACATTCAGAAAGACACCACCTTTGTCTGGTGAGTGGATATCACTCTTCCACGTGCCAACAGCAGGGAAACTGGTGACATTGACTTTAGGCCTTCTTGCACATTTAATTCTTGTCATACCTGATTGGAGGCAGACTCTTAACCAGGAAGCAGAAGTATTGTGGATGCTCATTCTCATCTTTATACTGTTTACTACTGGTGCCGTTCAAGCCTGATACCTGGATTTTAGGTATTATTAAAAAGAGATGGATTTGTTTTATTGTTTCTTTCCTGTGATAAAAAGGTCTAAAAAGATCAGAATGTCTTGGAAACTTTGCAAGCTTTGAACCTTATATTCTAAAGGTGAATCCTCTCCGACTCCACATCTCCCTTACTATACCAAACCAACACTTAGTAAATGTCTCTCTTACTATACTCAACCAGCACTCAGTAACAAGTGTTTTTCCTTTGGTTTTTTGCTACCAGCTGTTGTTGGTCTGCTAGTGACAAAAAAACTCCATTTTGTCATCTTTAGGTGATGGTGCTAATGATGTCAGCATGATCCAAGTGGCAGATGTTGGTGTGGGGATCTCTGGTCAAGAAGGCATGCAGGTAATGTTGCTCATCCAGTGGAAAGCACTCCCATGAAGGCATGAAACAGCCACTTCCTATAGGTCAGATTGTTCAGACTGCCTCTGGATAGTCAGTACAAATAAAGGAAAAGCACCAAGTTGTGCTGAGGAGTGCCAGTTTTATCTTATGAGGGCTCTCTCAGCTTGAGTTTGAGCTCACACTTGTTCTGAGATCTGTCATGAGTTTAGAAACACTGCCTTCTCAGAAAATTTAACTTATCAGATCTCTCTAAGCAATATGATTAAATAAATAATTAGCTAAATAATTGTTTAAAGGAGAAAAAAAACAACTCAGCTATGCATTAATTAGGAAATAAAGGGTCATCTTATTCCCCTCTCTCCTGTATTGCTTGGGTATACTTCTATGGAGTGGCTGCATAAGCCAGTACAACTGATGTAGCTATTTGCATGGTGTGGTGGTGACCCTTATCCCAGCCCCCCACACATCTCACTCACTCAGTTTATTCAGACAGGAAAACGGTAAAGAAAGTAGAAATTGTGGCCCTTTGCAGAACCACTGCTCCTCACACCTTACAGCAAGTCTTGGTTTGGCCACATTTCCAGTCACAGGGAATAGCAGGATGAGGGTGCTTGCCTTGTAGTCTTCTGAATGTGTTCCACCTGTGATTACTGCATTTACCACTGTGTAAGAGGCACTTCTCTCATCCCCAGAAGAGAGGATGTATGTGTATAGGATGTATGTATTATCTCAGCCTCCTCTGCTGCTAGTGCAGATCAGTTGCAGTCTTAGGACCAGACATGGCAGTAAGACACAGAGAATGAGGAGTATACCTTATTTCCACAACCTGCTTTGTATTTGGGCAGGCTGATTGCAAGAGAAAACAGAGTAGCTGAGTATATGTCAAATAGCTCTACCAGGAAAGTGGGAAGTGTTTCCATCCTGAGGACCTGAGCAGATGAGCATGCTCCTTAACTTAGTTACCAGTGGGTGGTTCTCTGACCCAAATTGCATTTTTTGCAACATTGGCTGGATGTTTTGCTCAAAAGGGAAGAGAGGCCTCCCTCACACAGTGCACAAGTTGGCTATAGAGTTTTATTTCATGGAATTTCATGAATGCTGTAATTTATTTGGGTCAACACACAAACTTATAAAAAAAAAAATTTAAGTGAGCTATGAACTTGGGTATCAACTTTATGCATTTTCTGACTCCAGATCAGCAGAAGCTAGGACAGGACACTGGATAAAAGTCAGTGGATATTTTTCTTATTTATCATACACGTTTCAATGTGTACGCATCTTCAAATCCTGCATAACTTCTGCAGTATCACTCTGCAGGCAGTCCAAGTTCCAGAGAGCTCAGAGAAAGCTGGTTTTGTGGGCTCCCCTCCAAACCTATAAATTCAAAAAAATATGCTGCAAACGTTTTTCTTGGGTCTTACCACCTCTTATGAACTTATCAATAAGCTCCATAATGTATGTATTAATTCAGATACTTTTTTTCCTAATGCAGGCATAAACTGTTCATAGCATTTTTTTTACTCCTTTCCCCTTTATGCCACTTTCAGTACTTATAATAACCTGTCCTCAAATCCCCCTGGCTTTTGCAGTGTATCCAGGTCTGAAAGCTGTTTTCTCATTAACTCATTAAACTACCTGGTTTTATTTCTAAATAAAAGTTCAGCAGAGTGCAAAATGTTTATAGATCTCTTCCCTTACTGCAAGTCCTAAGGAGCCACACAGACCTTTTTACTATAAACAAATGTTAGAATTGCACACATGCAGGTACTCAGAAGGCATTGAGCATTTAGATGCCTAAGACAGCAATACTGTCTGATTTATTTTCTTTCCACATTCTGTGCAAGCATGTGGAAGAAAAAAAAATAAATGTGAAAATCAAGTGGGTATTTTGAGCCTAAGTAAACATGCAAATGTAATTGGATACCATATCTTTCTCTCGGTGTTCCTCACCATAATACAAATGGAATAAAAAAAGCAAAGAATCGTGACACTTCTCACAGTCTGCTGAGAAGAACTATGTTAGAAGCACAAGTGAAGCTAACGGTTTTGTTTTGACATTGGAATAGGCTGAGATGGGGTGGAGGACAAGGAAGCAGACATAGCATAGCTGTGTTCTCCTCAAACTACAAGATAGCTGTATGTCTGCAAGACAAATCAGACTTCAGTGCAGGGAGGTTATAGCAAGTGTGTCTCAGTACCTGAGAAATCCTAGGATGTGTCAACATATTAAAAAGTGTCTCAGTCCTTATATATATATATCTCTACTGCTTAAATTGCAATGCATTCTTACACCTTCTCTTGCATACTGTTTTAGAGTTTATTTTAATAGCTTCTACAAGCACCTACTTGGGAAAACTGAGACCTTTTGATGTTTTACCAGGAAAGAGAATTAGGAAAACTTAGAAGGAAATATGTCTCTCATTTAAAAATACAGCCAAAATATACCCAGCAGAGTATACTGCTCCTTTGGAGGTTTTCACCTTTCCCCTTGTTTTTGCTGAACTGAATTGTGAAAAGAATGGTGATACCAAAATAGAAAATGAAATGTAAAATAATACTAAATTAAATCTTAGTGTGATCCTAGGGATAAGGAAAATCATGAAACAGCTATGATAACACAAGTAGGTCTCATCTAGATCTACAGTACCCTGAAATTTAGTCAAAATTAGAGAGAAACCGTGATTCATTTTGTCAGTGTCATCTGACAGTCTGCACAGTCCCAGAGGAATCTCATCTAGTGTGATTTTTTCTTATACACAGTTACTGAAAATGTGTGATTTTAAAAATCCCTCAAAATACTGATATCTCAGGACAGCCAAGTAAACTGTATAAACCAGGTCTGCAAATTGAATTAAAACTAATATTTTTATTGTTTTGTCTTTTAAAGTCAAATCATTATGATGCAACCACTTAATTGTGCTGTTCTTATCTTATTCTCAGGAAATTCATTTTGCCCTGTAAGTACGCTGTATTTTTTACAGAGAAAGATACAGCAACCACAGTCTTCACACATGAACTCTGGGCCTTCATGCTCGTGCAACTGCAATTGTCAGCCATTCTCCCACCTCTTATTTTTTGTTTTAGCTTGTCACCACCTGCAATGGAGGCTGCAATCTCCTCTGGGTGAGGACCAGGTTGCCTTGTGTGTCCTTCTGAGCTGGTGTGTTTGCTCATGGGTATTTCAAATCCCTGCAGCAATAGCTGCACTTCATAAGCACTGTCATGAATTTCATTCTTCATGAATAAAACTTCCAGTGCCTGCAGGAGTCAAGAAGATGACTAGATTCATTGTTAGTGTTGAAGGTGGTGCTGTACAATAATGATTCCAACCTTTGTTTCATTAAAGGCGGTGATGGCAAGCGACTTTGCAATCCCAAGGTTCAGGCATTTGGAGAAGCTTTTGCTTGTTCATGGCCACTGGTGTTATTCCCGACTCGCCAACATGGTGCTGTATTTCTTCTACAAAAATGCAGTAAGTGTTTGACTTGGCAGCTTTATGGCACCACATGTTTCCAGGGTTTATTTTGTGCTAAGTGAGCATTAGGTCAGCCTTCAAATGGTTTATAAATAAGCTGTAAAGAAATTTGCAGAGCTGAAAGACAGCTGGCTGCCATTTGCAGGAATACGGGAATCACTCCATAACAGCTACAGTGTGCTGCTGAATGTGCAAATTAGGTAACACCAATAACAAGCACTGCTGAAGAAAAGTTTCTTTACAGAGCAGTTTTGCAGAATTTAGCTGGCTGGATGCAGGAGTCTTCAATGCCAAAGTCATCCAGCATTGGTCCCAAGTAGCAGTTGAGTGTGTTTTCTTTTCCTGACTGTATCTCATCTTTGTTTATGAATCACGGTACATATTTCCTAGTGACTTAAGATAATTTGAGTCCTCTCTGTGTCTCAGAGAGACTGGGAAGGTTGGTTTTTTTTCTTGATTTATCTTATTTCCAACTAATCAGAAGAGTTCATTAGAAAGGAAGCACACGGTGGTAAAAAACAGACAATGGGTCTGTGTTTCTTCCCTGGTGTAGGAAACAGGACTCAATCCAGTACTGGGCATTGAGCCAGAAGCAGCTCTACTCCTTGGCCTCAACAAAGGCCCTTTGCATTGATCTTGGAGTACAAAGATGATTGATTGAAAACAGCCTAACAAGGAAACCAAGAATACCACCAGCTGGGTGGGAGTCACTGGCAGGCACATATATTTGCTCACTGGCAACAGCTACAAATCACTTTGGGAGTAAGGCATATGAAGAAGCAAGAAAAAGAGGAGAGATAGAGCTCTCATATCTCTGCTTGCTTCAGAGGGCAGTGTGCAGGAGACTGGATTTAGTCCTCAGTATCAGAAGAAAAGTGGCTTTCAGTTTTGTAAAAGTTGTTTTTCAATTTTAATCTAATCCTCAATTTTTAACAGAAGAAAACCATAATTTGCTCAAAATTTTGAACATCACCAGGATACCTAAGGGTGCTAAAGGATTAATGAAGTGTCTTTTTGTTACAACCAGCATGTTAAAATACATTCTGGGGTCAGAGTAGGGACTGCATGCAAGTGCCCTTTCAGACACAGAAGAATGAAGGGATTTTGTAATCTGAGCTGCTGCTTGAGTCAGAAATAGCAAGCAGATTTAAGTAATGCTGCACTGAGTGGAGAGCCACCTGTTGAAGTACAGCACTGAAACATGTGGTGGTGTTCAGATGCATCAGTTTTAAGGCTTGATCCTGAATGGTGCTGAGCATCTGTACTCCCACCCCCAGTGCTGGATGTTTCCAAGATAGCCAATGACAATATCAAATCTGAACTTCCAAGAGGTGTATTCATAGCCATCTTATATTAAAAATTAAAAAAAAAAAACACAAAACAAAACAAAACCAGAAGTAATGCACATAAAACATTCCAGCAATCAGCAGCCAGAGATGCTGCTTATACATCAATGCTTTTGTTCGGCTTGGGTAAAATCTTCCATTTTCCATGGTACAACTGCCCTTGATTACAGGTATTATTTCTCATGCCATTTTTAATAAGACATTTTCAGAAGCTACTGCCTCAAGGCTAGAAAAGAGATCTCTTTTTGTTGGCTGTGTTTTGGCAGCCATCAAAGCTTCCTGAGAAATACTTGTTGCTTCTGACTCTAAACTGTGGTTGGATATCCAGCATATAGACATGAATATGTCTGACATAGTGCCTGCCCTTAAGGAAAGATTGTTAAAAATGGAAAGATAGGAGCACCTGAACCTTCTGCAAGGAGACTATTCTGGATGAATCTCCACAGAGAGTCAAGATAGCTACACTGCAGATCTTCTGCATGTTTTCTGTTTGCTCAAGTGATTTCTTTTCCCCGTTTGTTCATACTGTGAAATTTTCCATTCTCCACTAGAACCTAGCTAATTTAAAATTTAAACTTCACATTGCTGCAAAAGCCATTTCAAAACTTAGATGACTTATCCAAGAAGATGTTTAGCTTCATGGTGATGATAAAAATACAAGTAAAATATAAAGTAAAACATAGCATGACTGGCAATATCAGAGCTTGATGAAAAGTGATTTTACGTAAACAAATTTTTACCTGTACAAGTATGCACATCTTCTTCCTGTTTATACATTGTCTCTGCAAGGCAGCACTGAAAATTTTTTAACATATACTTCATTCACTGAGAAATTTTCTCTGGGACCACATGCATAAAACAGTCTCATCTGGCAAGGGAGGAAGGCAAACCTTTTTTACTTAAGATCTTTATGTAAATTTGTTTTGTCTTCTACAGAGAGGTAATACACAGAGGCAAGAGAGAACATTTGAAATAAAATAAAAAACTTGTTTAATACAAAATAAAATTTCAGGAGAAAAAAAAATCTGATTTAAGCCTCATTTATTTGAATAGCTTTCTTCTAGAGCAATATTAAGACCCATAGTAGAGCTGATTGTCAGCTCACTGTATTTTCATCAAACCACCTATTCTTGCCAGAGCCAAATTGCTTCCAAGACAGGTTAGCAAGGCTCCAGAGAGAAAATTTACTATGTCCAGGATTAGCTGCATTTTGTTTTAAAAGAGCGAGAAAAAAGTACATAAATTTACATATTTATTGTAATTTCTTTTTGAGAAATTACTCAAGAATTTTTTTTTTTTGTTTTCATGTGGAGAAGAAATAATTTTTTAAATATGTTCAGTTTTGGAATGAAACTGCCATGTCCCAGACAGCTGTGCTGAAGAGGTTAAGCTTTGGTAACTCGGTCTTGTTTGGGCCATAGGAAGATATTTTTCTTGAAATACATTTACAGAAACATTTCTAGAGGTTGTGCTTAGAAAAACAATACCATTTAACTTTTCCTAGGCTAATTTGTAGAATGGGCTCACTAACAGTGAGGTGTATTTGCTGCCATATACAAGCTACTTCAATGTAGTATGTAAACTTTGCCTGAGCATTTATCTACTTTATGTATATATGTGTGTTTGTATATTATATACATACATACATGTATGTAAATTTGTGTGCTGCAGGATTTTCCTCTTACTCTGTGGCAATTCCCCTTTACAAGACAGGTTTACTCTCCTTAAAGCAGCTTTCACTGACTAAGCACACCATAGCCTTTTTTCCTCCTATGTTTAATTTTCAACCACATTTGGGCACACAGATAGAGCAGATCTGTATTTTCCTCTCCATATCTAAAATTCATGAAGAGTTAACATTCTCCATCTGACTGAAAGCTTTTTGAGAACAGAATAAAAAAAGAAGAGGAAGTGAAAGGAGAGGTCATTTCATTTCCCATCTTCATTGTTAAAAGAAGGAAAACCCTCAACAGTTTCCAACAGTTTTCTCGTTTTAATCACTTTAAAAAGAATAATAAAAATTTTAGTTTTAAGAGAACCAGGCCTGGGAATTTATTTTCTTCTCTAGGAAGCTGGCTGTCTTTTTCTAGATCCCAAATCCTTCAGCAGCATCTGAAATCAGCACCTTTATTAAGCCCTCTGGATTCTCCATGCTGAAAAGATTGTAGAAAAAATCAGTTGTGTAGTTTGTTTATTTTTGGGTGATTCCAACCCAAGTAGATGAAGAACTCCTCTGCATCTTTGTATGCAGCTGGTTTCTTCATTGAGCTGAAGAAGAAGGGAGATTGAGGAATCTTTACAGCTCTTGTAATTTGCTGAATGTCAAAGCACAAAGATTGAATAGTTAAGACAACTTTTCTAGACCTTACAGTTTCACCTTCCTTACTGCTGCTGGTCTCATGTTGGTCTGGCAAAAAAGCTCTGCATTTATCTGTTGTAGGCCACAAAAGTCTCCCAAAACATCTCCAGCCAGCAGAGGATATTATTGTGGCAATTCTTGTTCTTACAGTAGTTGTGTGAGTGCTGTGACATCAGTACTCATTTACCTAGAGATCAGTGGTGGCTGGGAGAGCTTTTTTACACTTAGTTAAATTGCACCTCAGTGTTTCACTTGAACTGAAAGTTAACTTTGTGTGATGCCCAAGATCTAAGGTTCCAGCAGCACAAAGAGTCGCAGGTGTGCCAGGTGTTTGCAGCTTAGCCAAGTGGTCCATGCATCAGGAAGTGAGTTATAGAGCAGGTATCCTCACAAGGATTGCTCATGTCTTCAGCATTCATAGATAAGTCCTTGCAGAGCTGGAATCAGAATGGTTTCAGAACACAGTGGGATGATGATCCTCCTTAT
This sequence comes from Passer domesticus, assembly GCF_036417665.1. Classification (NCBI taxonomy): domain Eukaryota; kingdom Metazoa; phylum Chordata; class Aves; order Passeriformes; family Passeridae; genus Passer; species Passer domesticus. Next base: position 32,601,438 of record NC_087475.1, on the reverse strand, counting down.
CTTGTTATATTTACAGCATTGCTTGTTCTGTTTCAGATGTTTGTGGCCCTTCTCTTCTGGTACCAGTTCTACTGTGGGTTCTCTGGCTCATCAATGATTGATCAGTGGTATCTGATCTTCTTTAATTTATTCTTCTCTTCTCTTCCACAACTGATTACTGGTGTGCTGGATAAGGATGTGCCAGCTGAAGTGTTAATTGCTGTACCTCAGCTTTATAAAAGCGGACAGAATATGGAGGTAAAAACTTCTTGATTGCTGCAATTTCTTTCCTGAACATCTTAAATTTCAACTGAAAACCAGCCCCACTCCCAAAGGGTAGAGAGTGGTAATTACAGTCTGAGAAGTCAGTGTTATTACTCTGTGATGCTTCTTATCTGAGTCAAAATGCCAAAAGTATACCTCAACAAAAGACACACTAACAAAAAAAGCCCCAACCAGATATATTTTTAATATGTGTCAGGAGAGAAGGCTGGATGACTTAATTCAACCTAAACTAAACACCTCCTTCATGGTCCAGGCTCGCAAATAGCCAAAAAAATAAAACAGATTTCAGCGTGTAGCTAGTGCAGGCTTTTACAGAATAGCCTCACAGTACTTACTCAAAACTTCAGTTCCCAGCCCTTTACAAAAAGAAAAGAAAGATGGCCTTGGTAGTAAGCACAATAAACTTAATCTCTGAGGGAGGTAGTCACAGGTGACAGATTCAGCTGAAATATCAGATGAAAACACCTTGTCCCCATCTGCTTGAATTGCACAATGAAAACAAAAGGAATTGCAGAAGGAATTTGAGCCAAACCATTCCTGGCAATTACAGGTACAGTGTAGTGGGGGAAAATCCTGCTGTTTGGCAAAACTATCTACATGGGGACGTTGTTTTGAAGGCAAAAGCCTTCCTAAAAATGCCTTACAAAGCTGTCATCTGAGAGGACACAATAAGTGGTTTTTGCCTCCAAGTGTACACCTGTATTTGGTACCCCACACATGTAGTGGCATTGCTAGATACTCTCCTGGAAAGATGAAAGGAGAATTTGAGTGTAACTTATTTTAGTCCATTAGTCCAAACTCTGTCCTTTTCATCTGTTGTTTTCTGTTTTCTACATGTCTTCTGTTTCAGTGCATTCACACTTGAAAGGTCTGTTCTATTAATACCTTCATCTCTTGCACATTTTTAGGATGATAGAAATCCTGTAATGCCTTAAGGCTTGTTGGGAGGTTATGTCTGCCTATCTTCAGCTGGCAAACTGAGAAGTCTCCCAGGTTCACATATCAGTTACTTCTCATAGAGAAGCCCAGAAATCATTCTAAGTTTATTTGGTTGGTTGGTTGGTTGGTTGTTTGGTTGGGGTTTTTTTGTTTGTTTGTTTTTTGGGGTTTTTTAATCTATTGATTGTATTCTCTTTATAGTTACCTAAAAAGTGATTTAAAAAACTTAAAAATCTTGTTTCAGGTGGGATCTCTTTCAAAAAGAGCCTATAGTATTATAGAATAATTTAGATGGCTCTGGAGGCCTTCTGATCCAGACCACTGGTCAAAACAGCTTCAAACTGGACTGAGGTGTCTCAGGTCTTTAACTATTCCAGTTTTGAATGTCTCTAGCACTGGACATTCCATAATCCCTCTGAGCAGCCTGATGCAGTATTAACTGTGTTAGTTCAGGAAGCCAAGAAACACCATAATTCTTTCTAAGCATCTTTCCCTTCCCATTTTTAGTCTGCAATATTTTCCACAAAAGAAGGAAGACCTGATCAACCCAGTTGTTGGAGATGTAGAATATATACCAAAATTATATAAACATGTTTCCATTTATAAACTACTTTTCCCTATATCTAGGTCCCTTATATGACCATCCATCCCCCTGCAATTATATATTTCTGTAAACCAAAATGTTAGTTTAATATTGGTTTTAGCAAGCAATTTCATGCACATACTTAGAGATGTGTGTGTGTGTATATGTGTATGTTTTATATAGATATTTGTAGCATATATTGCTGCATGAATTGCCACTAAATACCTTTGTTATACATGTTCTCTAAGTACATGTGCATTTTCTGTTTTCTCTTCTGCCAATAAATACCCTGTGCTTGTGCTTATGTAATGTAGAACCCATTTATTAATGTTCATTAGTCTGATTATAGTGCATAATAAAAAAGGGCACCTTCATAAATGTTTCGTGGCCTGAGTATCAGATTAAAATTACATCCTCTGCCAGGAAAAAAAAAAAAAAGAAAAAAAAACCAGGCAAAATACTCTCATCCCAGAACAGAGTGACTTGCAGGTAGACTGTTCATGCTTCGTCCCCCAGGGTAGCTAAATGATTGGCAAAGTTACGAAGGTATTTTCCCAAGCCCTTAAAACTGCCCTTGAAATATCCCCCTCAAAATACCTATCTTGGCAGACAGGATCTTCAATATGATCTGATTTTCTTAATTTCTTATTTTTAACAACACAGGAGTACCAACCCCACATGTTTTGGATGAACATGATTGATGCTATGTATCAAAGCCTGGTTTGCTTCTTCATCCCCTATTTTGTAAGTGTTTGGTTTAAGCCATTCTATTTCAAGCATTTGCAGGAGAACTGGCAACACAGCTTGGGCTAAATTCTGTCTTCTTTCTTACAGACTTACTATGATTCAGAGGTGGATATCTTCTCCTGGGGAACTCCCATCACCACAATAGCTCTTTTCACCATCATCCTGCATTTGGCTATTGAAACCAAAACTTGGGTAAGGTATCCACAGCCTACATAGATGTATGCCAGCCATTGGCATAAACATAATTCTTCTCTTAGTGCCACCTTTCAAAAAGATAAAATGGTTGCTTCTTTCCCTCAGCACATTCTGTTTTTAGCAGGCATTTTAAAAAAGTGTGGAAAGGGTTTTAAAATATGATCTGCAAACAGCTTTGTAGTATTTATAAGAGTTTTTAAATATACAAGGAACTAAACTCTTTGCTGTGCATGGATTTGACTCCAGAAATTAAGAAGTTTTAATTTGATTTAGTCACAGCAAACTTCTCAGAATATAAAGAAACATTACACTTATGTTGTTGATTTTTTTTGTTTTTGTTCTAGACTTTTCTGCACTGGTCATCTTGCATCTTCAGTGTCGTTTTATTTTTCTTTGTGGCTCTGGTTTACAATGCTTCTTGCCCAGTCTGCCATCCTCCATCCAATCCCTACTGGACCATGGAAAGGCTGATGGGAGACCCTCTGTTCTATTTCACTTGCATTATATCACCAGTTGTTGCATTGCTGCCCAGGTATTTTATCTTCTCTCATGTCTTCTTTTGTATGTAAAGGCACTTCATGCATATGAAGAGAGCAACATTTTCCACTCCCCATCTTTTGTTTTGCCTAACAGCCAAATGAGTTTCTTTCAGCATCTGATTATTTGAAGTCAAGTTGCCTAACCTTTTCTGTGCTCCTGACCACAGGAACTGACCACAGCTCCTGGCCAAGGACCACAGGACTGGGATAATTGTAGACTGTTGGTCAAACATTCAGAGGTTTGCTACCCTGTGAGCTTTTCTGTGATGCTTCCAGATTCAGTCCATCCTCACATAAAATGCACAGTACCCAAATTCTGATAGTATGTTGTGAACATACTTGCTTATTTGTAGATTTAGGAAGCTTGCTGTGCACTTATGCCACTGCCTTTCCTCATCAGCAAAGATTAAAGACTATGTGTAATCACAAGGTGGATCACTGGCTAAAGATACAGATTTATTACACTGCCTAATTAAGTTATGAATCAAAATATTAGCACAGCATCCATAGCTGTCCATCTGTCCAGCTGTCCAAGCTTTCTTGTGTGAAGCATAGGAACAGCACATAGAACTGCCTTATTTTTCTGTGTTGTACTTTTGTCTTGGATGTTTTCCCTTAGTAACGTATATTGGGTATTTCCTTCATTCATTTCTTCTCATGTGCTCGTTCTTATCTTGCAGATTCCTGTACAGAACCCTTCAGGGAACACTATTCCCAACCCAGCTTCAGCTTGGACGCCAGTTGAGTAAACTGCCCCCAGAGACTCGTGCCCAGCTTCTCACCGAGTTGAATGTAAAGGAGACAATGTGCCAGACACGACTCTTTGCAGACAGCTTCTCCCCCAGCCTTGCCTCAAATGCTAGTGATTGTTACAAGGCTGATAACCAAAGCACTCCTTTGCCAGCCTCTCCTCAAACAAGGGAGTCACTCCTCCCAGAGGACACAAAGGGAGACCATAAAACAGATCAGACTGTGGCTGCCTCTCCCCAGGGTGCTGTGTTGTATGAGGAAAACAAGCTCCCCTCATCAGCAAGTGGTCTGGAAGGGTCCATGGGGTTTCATGAAGTTCAACGTGGCAGTTCGGAGGTGGAGTCGTTGCCTGTGGGAACAACATTCCCATGGAGCTCAGGAGTTGACCAAGCAGACTTCAGTTTGTTGAAGTGGATCACATCAACTCCACTGTTCAGTCACGTTGGGACTGTTCTACAGGTGTCATCAAGCAGTTTACAAAATGAAACACAGGACAGTATGTGTGTGCTTGGCTCTTCTTTGCATGTGGACTTCAAAGGCTTAAAAGAAGAGAGCTCAAATAACTTGCAGGACAAAATGAAAGGAAACCCAACTGATCATTGTAAAAATGACAATTCTGAGACCACCTTTTTATGATGTGGGCCATAAATATATTTATATATTTTCTATTTGCACACATTTATAGTGAGATTACTATTTGTTTCCAAAGGTGAAACAGAAAATCAAAGGTACAGAATGATTATTTAAGAATGTTTAAATACAGTTTATTAAGAGCTTTATAAAAAGAAACACTTGAAAGTTCCATTTATATTGTTTTATTTTTTCATCTCATTTTGTAAGGAAATGCCTTTTCTTTATTTTTCGGATGCTTCTCTTTTATTCTGACACATACTGTAAAAGCAAAGGATCTGCCTACCATATTCAAAAGGATTAGATTCAGCAACAATTATTGATATCATTATAGGCCATTCAGTAATCAAAGAGGAAAAACCATGATAATAAAGAGTCACTATATTCCATCCATCATCTGCCTGCCAGTGTATTTTGTCACTGAGGCAAAGTTATGGAATTATTATACACCTCTCTGTAAATGTTAACAATATCTTACCACCGCATTAATAATACTGATATTTTATAAATGACACCATGTTCTGATATTGCAGCCATAACATTTGATGTGTCATGATAAAACAATAAATAAATGACCATCCATATTGCAAAGTGACTTCCCAGTCTGGCATTAATTGTAGTTTAGCCCTTGGAGTAGCTGGTGTTTGGCTGGGCATGGCCTTACATCATGCTGTACAAAGAGCTTGCTGTTCATTTGTAAGGAAGGATTTGGTGGCACAGACCTGGTGCCTCATGTCAGCTGTAGAGTTTGAGCTGGGAAGCCTGTGATCTTGGATGCTGGAGCACTACCACAGCCACTGCTACTGAAGAGGTGTGTTCTGCTTGCTGGTGGGGTGAAGGACTGGCAGAGTGGAATTTTGTGAGACACCTTTGCTGTTGTTTCAGTCAGCTTAATTCAAGTCCTTGGGGGTGGTGGAGCTGAGTGACCAGCTGTGAGGGTACAGGCTAAGCAGAGCTATTTGAGCCTGGTGTAAAGCAGGATATTTCCAGTCCCAAAAGCCGGAAGCTGCAATGCTTTCTGAGGTTATCTCTGAGCTGACCTCACAGGGTTATAAACCCCAGACTGCCAGTGGTATGTGGGTGTGCAGCTGCCCTGTGCCAGCCTGATGGATCCCAGGGGCTTTAGCCTGGAATGTTGCTTGGTTCTTTCACACCTGGTGACCATGACCACATATGAACTATCTGCTGCACTTCTTTTCCTCATTGCAGGCTTTCATGGCCTTTTTATTGCTTGCCATCAGTTTTTCTAAGGCCACAACTTGTTCGTGCCATGCTCTGTGCCTGGCAACCTGCCTGCCATGTGGATTGCCTCAGCGTGGTAAGACTCAGTACCCACCATCTGTCACTTGCTAATTCACTCAGGATCTTTTTTCTTTTTTTTTCAAAGATTTATATACACTGGCCTCCTTCCCAAAGGCTGAATTGATAATATGATACTGTAAAGTGCCAATGAAAGGAAGAGATGAAAGCAATGTAAATAAGAGCAGTCAGCCTGTAAATATGTTACCCTCATGAAACATGACACATCCACATGTAACTAAACTGCATTTTGGGATTAGAATTGACGAGGGACAGGGGAAATGCACTAAGGGACTCACTATTGCAGTCTCCTGTGAACAGCTTTTAGCATGATTGATTTGAAAAAAATGAAGCTGAACTTCTTCCTTTTACCCTGGAGATAAAGAGGAACGTTTGTTTATATGTATGGGTTTAGTGGAGGAAAGCACACCTATTGCCTCATTTATTACTAGCTGAAAACGTACTGGCACTCCTCTGCTACATCAATTGTGATAGAAATGGGACAGTTTGAGTGGCCACTCAGTGTGCACAAAGGCAGGTGGCATCTGCCCTGTCAGTGCCAAGAGGAGCCAGGAGTGTGGGTCTTGGCAAGCCCCTCTGAAGCAGGGCAGATGCTGTGCTGTCACAGCACTCTCCACTCACTGGGGAGGAGCCTGCAGGACAGCTCAGCTGTAGAAACCTCCTGTGCAAAGGTCTCTAGCTGGGGGAGACAGCCCCTGTTCAGGTATCTCTGCTTGCTCAGCCAGCCTGCTCGGTCTTGATAGTAAATGTTGGGATGACTCTGCAGGTAATTTTTTTGCAAGGTTAGCTGGCTGTATTTAACACATCCTGTGCAGAGATTGCCATTGTAAATAACTCATCTGTGCGGAGATGCATTGTCTTTTAATGTCAGAGGAGAAGTCAAATGACACTTTGAAATGTGTAAATGTTGCCATCTGGTTAGAAACCTTCATCTGCTTGTAAAACAGGATCTCACAGAAGGACACTGTCAGATACCAGGTGGGCAGGGTTTATAGTTTTGCAGGATGTTAAATTCAGTCTAAGAGTGTCACGGGGTCATAGCAGAAGCTTGCCAGGGATGTTGCAGGTGTGTGTCCTCTCTCAGTTACTGTAGCAGCCCTAACAGCCAGGTGAGGATCTCCTGAGCTTATTGACTCCTCTGCATCAGGAGTCACCTCCTTTTCACAGCAGAATTGGTGTCCCACAGGCCTTCGTGGGATTTGCTGGCAGCAGAAAGGGCTGGAGCAGCACTGGGGTTTGGCTCAAGGCTGTATTTCATTATACTTTTCAGAAATAACCTAAATTCCTCTCAGGCCATGCCTTTGCAGTACAAGATTTGCTTTAGTTGTTGTGCTTTCAGTGTTTCAAAGATTATTTTTGTAGGTAAGGTATGGAAGGATTCCTTTGGGACTGAGACGTGCTCATGCACTGCCAGATAGATGTGTTAAGTTGCAACCGTGGGTGTGAGTTGTACATCTGCATCATATATTTAGGGAAACTGTAGATCTCAATCCTCAGCTGCTGTAACATCATGGCATCTCCAGTATCTGCAAGCTGATTTACCCTCCTGGGAATCAGGCCTCCATAACTGCTCTATTTTGTTGCAAAATAAAAATTTAAAAAAAAAAAAAATCTTTAGAGATGTATTTTGAAATACCTAAGGTGTAAATTAACCCCTTCATACTAAAAGATAAAATATCCTTATTGTGGCAGCAATCCTTCAAAAATGTATTAATTTAATCTTAAATTAACCAGATAATCCTGCTGACCTGAATGGAGCAGTGGCCTCAGCAGGGTGGCTGGTGTTTCTCCAGATAGGTTGGAAGATGTGCCACACTGAGGCCAACATGTGCCAAACACACACAGCGAGTTACCTGAAGGCAAGAACCAGGTCAGCTGGATGTCAGCAAGCAAGTTGTCTCCATTTTCTTCTGGGAGATACGTTGTAAAATAATATCAATAAAATGTTATTTAAACCACAGTTTGGAGGGGGAAAAAAAGCTTAAACATTTCACATTTGGAAAGAAAATATTAAGCAAACTAATTATTTACATTTTAAATCGGTTCTCCCTTCAGCTGCCAGAAGACAAACACATCAAAGCATGTTACTTGCTGGGTTTTAGGACTTGTCAACATTTTGAAGCAGCTATTAATATTTGAAACATTTTAGCTAAATAAACACTAATTGCTTTTTGAAGCTGTATACCTGGATTTTAATAAAATAGAAAAAACTTGTAAAGTTATTCCTGTTGGTGCAGTTGAGCAGTTGTTGTATCAGGCAAAACAAAGCTTTAAATGCATGAGGCTAATCCACAAAAAGCACACAACTATTTATGAAAGATTCCACAAGGCAATTAAAACAGTACCCATGTTTGGTCTTTTACCAACAACAGCCCCCAGTACAATGTTTGAAATACTTGCACTGAATTCTGCAAGCACTTCTGTGTCTGCTTGATGTTGCTGGCTGAAGTAGTCCGGATGAAATGAAAAGAGAGTTGTGAATTAAGCATCACAGAGCTCCATACTTCTTAGTCTTAGTTACGTGAACCAACTTCTCAGTGATTTACCCATTTCCAGAATTCCTTCTGGATGTATAAAGATCTTTTAGAAACAGCCAGGAGTTTTCTATCAGGATGGCTCTCTAATCTCAGAAATTATATCTCACATATATGCCATGAAACTAGAACTGGGCCTGTAACTGTCAAAACAGGAACAAAACAACCTTCCAGTGTTTTTTCCACGCTTTTCCAGCTATACATCACTGATCTGTGTGCCCAGTCATGAATCTGCTTGCTACCCTCCTGTTCTGGCTGCGAAACCACAGCCATGCACCCTGAATAAAATTTTCTCCTACCTTTTCAGATTACTCAGAGACTGCTCTTGCTTCTATTACATGACTTCCTCAATGACCTTGCACTGAACTTTGACTTATCATTTATTCACACCCAATTCACTGCTCAGGGCAGCAGCCTGTGCTTGCTCCCAGTACATCTCCTGAAGGCTCAGCCCACTTAGTCAACAAGCACTGCTTTCTTGTGCCTTGAGCCACCTTTCTACTGTCATACTCACTTTTTGCTCCACTCCAGGCTCATACATCCTAAACATCACTGGCTGCCCGATACACACACACACAAGATATGGAGGATTTGAGAAGGTTTACTTGTTCAAGTTGCCATATAAAAGGGTTCTGCATGAATACTGGTTTCAGTAAATGCAGATGTTCATCTTAAAATAAACTGTCAGAACTGTGTGTACTTGAATCATCTGGGAGTGACAATTTATAAAACATAAACATAAATCTGCATCAAAACTTGTACTAAATAAATACATTCTTTCAAGTCTCATGTTTTTGCAGCAGCTGGTTCTTGATCCTGACTGATCTGTGCCTTGGGCATTTTTCAGTCCAGCATTAAATGCAGCCATGTGCATTTAGGGAGCACACATGGCAGTTCTGAAAATGATGCTGATAAAGCCATGCACTGTGATGGCACAGTAACAGGTATGTGTCAAAGGCACTGCAGAAACATGAGAAGCAGGGGCATGCAGGTGTAGCAAAGCGGGAAAGGAAAGGCACTGCTGGATGCTATTCAGAAGTCCCACAGCTGGTGGAGAGATAGAGGGATCTTCAGAGCTTCCCAACTGCCTCTTTTTGCCCTTGCAAAGATTCTCCACATTGCCCTCTCTGCCTGCTGGTGGACTTGACTCCATTAAGCTTAAATTTTACTGGAGCTGTACCACAAGTAAATTTGGTTTGTTATTGCAGCTGAGAATGGATAAGGGGTTGGGACTGAACTAATGCTGATTCAGATGGAGGTAGGTCAGCACTTGCTTTGCAAACAGGCTGTGCCCTGGTCAGGAGCTCTCCCAAGCCAGGGACTAGGGCAGGTCCAGCTACTGGTCCCACAGTTCCTTCCTGTGTTGAAAACCAGGACAGGAGCCATAGCAAAGGGACCCCGGCACCCTCCCAGGGCAAGCAGCCCTCCACTGCTCATTAGGCTGAGACCACAGATTTGTCTGCAGTGTGCGGTAGTCACCAGAAGCAACAGATAACATGGCAGAGAAACTTCCTGCTCCACAAGGAATCTCCCGTGACATCGCAAAAAAGCCTCCATGTTTCTCTCCCATGCTCTTCAATAGCAATCCTGGCCATGGGAAAGTCCCCGGCATGGTTGCACTTCCCGCAATGGAAGATGCTATGGGGAGTCCTCTGCTGCCTCCTGAAGGGGCCCCTGAAGCACCTGCTCTGGGGCACTGCCCCAGGGGTGAGAGGCACCTCTGCCAGTAGCAACAGCTCCATTGCCCACCCACATGCCTGTCACTGAGGGTCCTTTCTGTGGAAGGAGACTCTGCATGCTCACAGCCCGCGTATCTTCAGCTGAAAGACACAACAGCAAAATGTTTTGCCCTGGTTTAAGAGGTATTCAACTGGTAAAGATTTACAAATGTCTCTGGGTCTGGACACCCATATCAAGAAAAGGGTTTTCCAGCTGTCCTCTGCTGTGAAACCCTGTTGTGTATCACGTACTCAAGGGGAACATGGTGCTTTGTGTGCTTTAAAATTTCCTGTGGTTTCCTGGGAGCCTGACCACCACTAAATCTCAAAACCTAGAATTAGAAGCTACTGTTGAAAATGGCAACAGTGCCATGAGGACTATGCTTTATTTACATGGAAGAAGAGCAGTTGAAAGAAAATACTGACTTTTAAGGAAGGTTTTTCTATATAACTGCATAAGGAATTATCTCTATTTTGAGCAACAGCTTCCATGTGGCTTTAAGTACAGATATTTGCTCTGTAATGTCTCCCTTGATACATGAAGTGCAGTGCTACATAAATCCTTCCAAGATGAGATTTAGCCAGGGCAGGCAAAGACAGCCGGGTCCTGCAGCCAGCTCTGCTGCTGAAAGGACTTTAGCTGGGTCAGCTCTAAAAGTCCTGCTTCATCAGCTCACCTTGCATAGCTCCTGTCTGTGATGTGGCCCTGTGCAAGGTACAGCTAAACAAGAACCTTCTGAAAAGCAGGTTAGAGGCATCAGCATTCAGCTTGCTCATGGCTTTTGCAGCACGGAAATACACAACACATGGAAATAGTCTGTTAGTGAACACAAAATGCTTGAAAGAACCTTCTGAGAGACTTGGAAAAGTGTCAGTGAAGAGCTGGCCAAGGCGAATAAAAGCTGCCCGAACTGGGTGGAGTGCCCTTTCCTTCCACAGGGAGACATGCTGGGACCTAAATTCCTCTTCATTATCTGGGCAGTTCCCCTAGTCAGAAAAGGGTGCAGGTTTCCAGAGGCAGTGTTGATTCAGAGCTGGACCAAGGCGCCTCTCACTTGGGCCCCACAACCCCTAAACACAGCACTACTGTAGCTAAAGTTAGCATTTCCTGGTGCAAAATTCCCCATGGTATATTGCTGGTGCTTGTTCGTCACATTTCCCAAAAGCTGCACATTTTTAAGTCTCCAGTTTATTCCTGGACCACCCATTTTATGTGCATGAAGGCACTGAATGTCCCTGAAGCCAGACTTGCTTGAATGGAGTTCCTACCTTTTCACCCTTCCTCACTTTCCTTCCCAAAACACAATGCCCACAAAAATCTACTTAGACTTTTAGAAACCCAAACCACAACAGAGTTACTGCTCACCATTAGCATGCCTAGAAACAAAGCAGAAATGTGCTAATGAAAACAGCAGAGATGCCTCTTGTTCAAGTAGATTTTGGCTGACACGTCCTTCACACCCCCTACAATGCCCACTGAAGGGCCTGACGCTGCTGTTTATCCTATTCTTTACTTGCAAATGCTCAAAATCTTGAGAGCAAGAAGGGGGATATTGAGCTTTTCACTTTAAAATCCTGAAAATGCAAAGCTCTTCCTTTTTAAAAAAAATCAAATTGCTGATGAAAATGTGGGGGTTATATTTACAAAAAAACCAAATTACCAACAAACTCTCAATCAACCGTGTGTACTGTTAGGGCTGCATGAACCATTTTTATCCCGAGTAGGCTGGGTGTTTGCAGTTTGTAAGATCCCTGTCATTTTGCAGACACAATTAACTTCATAGCTGGATTGTTTTGCTTAACACTCAAGAACTCAATAAAACCATTATAGCTAAAAGCTCTTTGTAAGACGATGGAAATAGAAAGTTTGAGTTGGCATCATCTGGTAACTGAGGGCAAATGATGACATCATGGGAGGCATTGCAGGCAAAGATTCCTCTTCCCTGGGGGCCCATGGAAATCACCTGTCAGTATTAGGTACCAAGACCTGCAGTTCACCCGAAGTTTTCTGAGTTTTGAAGATTTAGAGTGAATTAATTCATTAGATCCAAATGCACTGGTGGTCTCTGCAACCATCAAAAACAGGTGGCAGCATTTCCTGTCCACTGAGTGCTGCTTTCAGCGAGGCCCACAGTGCAAGGAAGCCAGGCTCTTGGATTATTCAGTGCTAAAGAGAGAAAGAAAGATGTCAGCTTTTCCAAAAATACCCCATGTGGTTTCATTGCATTCAGTTGGCTGCTGTTGTAGCCCACCAGCAGCCGCCCTCTTGCCAGATGGCTCCTGCTCCTTCAGGACTGAAGTCGAGCAGTGACTCCTGTCATGAGGTTTTGGGGACACAGCAAATGCTGAGAGGTCTCAGTGGACACCTCTGCCCCTACCTGTCCTCAGGAAGAGGTCACAGCAGGAGTGGGGGACTGTCCCAGCCCTCTCCCAGCCCCTGGCAAATCTGCACCTTCTCCACTGCATGGAGTACCCCACACATTTCCCTCCAGAGGAAAGCCATGTCCAAATACATTTCCCAACAAGCCTCCATGGACCATTCTCCTCCCTGCAGCTCCCTGTTCTCATCCTAGTCTGATATAAACACTCACTGGGACCTTGCTTCAGTCAATTTACTTCTCCACATAGCATTACCACAATTTCATCTCATACATTCCTGACAGGGTTTGCTCATTGTCCTGGGGACCCTTTAGAAAAATAAAATATAAAATATCCTATTTTTGGGAAGGGTGACTGACAACAGACAGCTCTGGGACACAAGTCTTAAATCTGTGTACACCAGGAGGTGCTTTACCATGTGAACAATTTTACAGGTACAGGTGCTCCACCAGTATTTTCCATTCTGTGGAATGTTCAGAGAAAACCTGCCTAAAAAATTAATAGGATTCATCCCATCTCCTTCTCTTCTCCAGTGCTGCTCTGAGTGTGGAATTTCTCCTGCCTGGCAGCCCTGTGCCAGGGACAGCTATTCAGCTCATCATCCTTGTGCATCCTCAAGGATGGGTCCACAGCTGGCACCTCCAGCACAGTCTGGAGGTCACATCTCAGGCTGGGCCAGGCCAGGGGTAGCTCTGAGCTCAGGAGCTGTCACAGCCCACTGCTGTGTTTTAAAGAGGACAACTCTTTCATTTTCAAAGAAAGCAGAAGGAAACATGCAGACTTCGTCATGTTTAAATAATAGACTTTTGAACACTACTTAGAGGTAATTCAGTGTTGTCTGAAGAGAGAAGCAATTTACATTTTCTTTGTTCAGTGTTTGTTTGGAGCAGGAAAAAAACCCCAAGAAATATAAGTGACTGCATTACCACACTGTGGCCTTTTCTTTTTAATCACCTGCTTGAAGTCCAAAAAGCCCTTGTATCCTTCTATTCCCACTCCTGCCTTTCATTTCCAGCCACTTGTTATCTTCAAAGAGAAAGTGCTTCTGCGTAGAGGGAGGAAAAAAAGATCACAAAAAAACTCCTGTATATTTATTTGAAAGCAATGTGGAGATTTTTAAACCTGTAGCTAGGTGTCTTGAGACAAAAGCACAGCTTCAATTGTCTCCAAGCGGGAAAACCACATTTTGCTCCTTACAAAATCAAAAAAGAAAATGTTAACTAAAATCTGTAATATTTTCAATTATATTTGCTTCAGATTTAAGGGAGACATCCTTAAGAGACTTGTTTGAGACAGGTTTGTGAAGACTATTTAAAAGGTCGGGATATTTTTCCACCACTGTTAATCTGGAAAAAGACCATACTACATTGAAAATTGAGCTTCCCAAAATAGCACACACACTGCTAGCTCACCTATATCTAATTACTACTTTTGTACCACCCCACCCCCCATTTTTTAAGGGTGTGGGTTTCTGGGAGAGCTGTCCCCAGCCCAAAGGCCCCGAGGGTCCCTGGGCTCTGCACAGGCACACCCAGGGGCTGGGTGGTGCCTGGGCACAGCCAGTGCCTGTCTGTGTCAGGCTGTGACAAACCTCCAAAACAAACCAGCACACAAAGACAGCCTTGTCTGCTGCCCCACACCAGTCACTAAGAGTTTCCTATGCAGGGTTGCTCTGTTCTAGAGCTTATCCTTGGCAGTGCAGGGCCAGCAGACGGGCTTTAGACCCAATAAAGAACACGAAAGCCAGGAGAAAAAGGGTAACAGTGGGGAGAATTTTTTTTTCCTATCATTAAAAAAGAAAAAAGATACCACAATGATGCTGAGTTTTAGTAAGGTGTTTTCTTTTTCATCTCCTTGATAATCATGTGGCTCCATAAATCTTGGCACTCAGCATTCCTCTCTGCAGTCCTTTGTAACCAAAAGGAGACACGTTTATACACTGGCCGAGGAGTGAGCCATCTCCCTGCATTAAATTATCCCAGTACATACATTCAGTCAAAGGCCACAACTGAATAAACAATAAACCACCCCACTCACATTTGGCTGCCATCTCTAGATGAGCCAGGGAGGGCTGGCTGGGAAGGCAGCATCTTTCCCCTGCACCAGCACAGCCAGAAAGAGGAAATGAATTCTGCTGCAGTGATGGGACAGCAGGCTGTAGATGGAGTGATGGGATTCAGCAGGATGCTACAGGATGCTGTGGAGTGCCACAGGATGCAGCAGAAGCTGGTGGAGGACAAGATGTGCTTGTGCCACAGATGCTGCCGTGGGCTCTCCAGGCTACTGGCAGGGACAGGATGTCACCCCTGCAGAGGCAGCTGCCATCGTCCCTGTGTAACCTCCTGATGTGTGGATAAAAACCCAGTGCAGGTGCAGAGGAGCTGGGCACGCAGGCCTGTTTGAGCCCCCTCAGTGCACAGATGCCAGGTGTGCTCCCTTGTACAAAACTGAGGGGTTTGCAGGCAGGCCAAGATGAATGTGTTCGTGTCCCAGCGTATTTCTCATCTCCCTGGAAAGGGCAGCGCAACTTGACATCTCATTTTGGCACCCAACAAGGCTGCATCTTGTATTTGCAGGCCAGGGCAAATTTCCTCAAGGCTCACGTAAACTGATCATCTGTCAGACCACCAGGATGGAGGCTCCCTGCTTGTTTCAGCCACTGGGCCAGGAGGAAAACTGACTGATGACTCCCACTCCAACCATGAAATGAAACTCAGCAGGCACAGAGCAGCTTCCTGACTCTCATGCCACCTCCCACCTCATGGCCAGAAAGTCCCAAACACCTCTCCAGACAGAAATTCTCCTTTGGGAAGTACCCAACAGCTACAACAGCAACCCCTTCTTGTTTGTTCCATATGTGCTTGCTCCAGGAAGGTAACAAGCTTGATACCAAAGCAGGATCTTCTGTTTATTGTCCACTTGGGATGTGGCACAACTGAAAAAAAGCAAAAAGGCTGAGCTAGACACACAGACTGAGACTACTCTAAAAGTGAAATTTTTATGCTCAGCATCCAGCCTCTGCATCTGTGGAGACACAGAAACACAGACACACACACGCCCTCTTTTTACACCCCTGTTCACAATCGTCCATCTCTTTCCACCAGCCTGAGAAGGCACATTGATTAAACAATGAAGCTATAGTTAGCTGAGGAAACCTTGATCCTTTTTTTTTCCTGTTATTCCACAAGCTACCTTAACTTGGGGACACTCTAGAATTTTTTTCCAAAATTCATAAAAATTTGTTTGATTTTTTATTATTAAACAACCAGCACTTTAATTTGCTTTCTGTCAAGTGAATTGATTAATTTGGGCTTGTCTAGAAATGTCAGGTTTCTTTTTAATTTTATATTGCTTTTTGCATGGTAGGGTTTTGTCAGTGGGGGACTACAGGGGTGGCCTCTGTGAGAAGGTGCCAGGCACTTCCCCTGTGTCCAATGAAATCAGTGCCATCCAGCTCCAGTAAAGACCTGCTGCTGTCCAAGGCCAAGCCCATTGGTGACAGTGGGACAACAGATTCAAGAAGGGACAAAAATCCCTGCTCAGCAGCAGCTGAAACACAGCAGTGAGAAAATGTGAGAGTAACAGCCCTGCAGAAACTGAGGTCAGTGAAGCAGGACGGGTCATGCCCCTGCAGCCTGTGGCAAACACCATGGTGAGGCAGCCATGGAGAGCCTCATGCTAGAGCAGAATACCCAAAGGAGGCGTTGATCCTGTGGGAAGCCTGCACTGGAGCAGGCTCCTGGCAGGACCTGTGACGTGGGTCCCCTCTTGGGTCACAGGTCCTGCCAGCAAACCTGCTTCAGCATGGGACCTGTGGCATTCACATGTCCTCTGAAGAGTGAGAAGCTGTGAGAGAAGCAGAGAAAAGAATGATCAAAACAATTATCATCTCCTTTACTGCTCCTGTAAAGGAGTGTGCCCATGTGCAATGTGTTCTGGAGATTGTCTACCCAAGGTGATTGCTTAATTGGATTCTGGAGATTGTTGTTTGGGTTCATTGACCAATTGGATCCACGTGTGTGTCGCGGCTCTTGGGCAGAGAGTCACAGGTTTTCTAGTTAGGTAGTTAGTGATAGTTCTTATTAGTGTAATATAGTATAATAAAGTAATTAATTAACCTTCTGATATCATGGAGTTCTGCGCATCATTCTTCCCACTCGTTGGGCAGCAGCACTGATAAGGATCCACTCTAGAGAACCTGCTCCTGAAGAACTACATGCCATGGAAGGCCCCTACACTGAAGCATTTTATGTGGGAAGGGCTTGTGCTGGAGAAGTTAATGAGAGACTGAGGCTGAGACTGGGAAGAAAGAGGTGAGGGGAAGCTGGTTTAAAATTTGGGTTTGTTCCTCATTACCCTACTCTTATTTAGTTGATAATAAATTATAATAAATTAAATTCATTTCCTCAAGCTGAATCTGTTTTGCTTCTGATGGTAACTAGTGAGTGATTTCTCCCTGCCCTTGTCCTGACCCACAAGATATTTTTTATGGTTTTCTCCCCCGTGTCCAGCTGAGTAGGAGAGATTGAGCAGCTTTGGTGGGTACCTGATATCCAGTCAGGATCAGCCCATCACATGTTTATTCATCTACTCAGTAAAATACCATCAGTTTTTTCAAGTGCTTGTTTCCCTTAAAAATATCCAAAAGAAAATAAATTAAGTACTTTTTTCTTTACTTTGATTGCTGTAAGCTGTATTGATTTAGGAAGGTGCCAGCTGATTTCTGTGCATTTTTTAAATTATTATTTTCTAACTGAGGTACTTCTAGACTTACTGGCCACAACACACCCCTGAGGTAGATCCAGAACCCACAACATGGCAGTGGATGACTACAAAGCACCCCACCCCAAATACTGCTTTTAAGCCTGGCCACTCCCTTGTTTTCCCACTTTTTATTTTTTGGGGCCCTGTATTCACACTCAGTTATTGAAGAAAAACTTCTGCCTGAGGAGTGTATCCTTCCTCATGCTCTTAAAAAATGAGGATCCTGTTTTATTGTTTTCTGATTGTATTATTTACTCTCACTGTAGGAAGCTATAGTCTGAGCCTTGCTCCATGAGAAAATTCCGAGCCTTGCTCCATGAGAAAATTCCCACCCTTCTGGGAAGCACTCTGCATAAAACAAAATCTAGGGGCATTTTTGCATTCCCTCACCAGAGCTGCCATTACTCATATGAACCTGTCATCCTCCTGGGCAACATCACTGCTGGGGATACCCTGGTAGCACAAAAAAGGCCACAAGGTAGCACAAAAAAAAAGATGGCCTGATTCAGAGTAGATTAAAGAGGGATTTTGCTATCAGAAATTTTGACAAGGAGGGTTTTTTCCAAGTATAGTCACTTGTGGCAGTCGGATCATCTGACAAAAGATAGAGGTTTTAGGGGGCTTGAGCTGAAGCACTGCCCCTTCTTTTGTCCAGGTTTGTCCTATTTCCTTCAGCCACTGACTGAAAAGGATCCTTTGTGCCAATAAAAATCCCTTTATTAGCTGCTGTGCTTACTTGAAGCTCTGAAAATGCTGCCTGGGGTATTTAGATCACAGCTACGTCACACAGCTGGGGAAGTCTGTGGGAAACACTGCTTTTTGCTGCCTTCTTTTTTTTTTTTTTTTTTTTTTTTTTTTTTTTGTAGGAATGGCTGTGACAGTGCAGCCAAGAATTCTGCTTGCTAGGAGGGTGAGATGTGCTTGGGAGTGAGGCTGCAAAGCCACCATGGGCCATAACAGCAGAGGAGCTCCAGAGCGTTCGAGAAAACTCAGCAAAGGATTTCCTTGTTGAGGAATGATCAGGGTCTGAGCCCACCCTGGGCAGATGCAGAACACAGGGTGGTGCCAAGATTCCCACATCCAGACTGAAAAGGCTCCAAAAGACTCCTTTCCTGCCCTTCTCCTGAACATGAAATGCCTCAAAAAAACCCAAAAAACCAAAAACTACACTGAGTGTCAGAGCTGCTGAAAAGGCAGGGGATGCAGCAGGCTGTGGGGTGCAAAGGCATGACCAGCATTAGGAAATCTGGGAGTGTGTCTGCTCCACACCTGAGGGGAGTCCTGCAGTGACCAGCAAGGACTACATCCCTTGGAGGAAGTTATGGCCAGTGGTGAGAAACTTGCTGGACCTCTGGGCTTCACCCAGGTTGCTCCTGCTCTGAAGATTTGGAGACCAACAGTAGCATAAGAATTTTTCTGTGTAACACTTGCCAGAAACTGAATACAGTATTTTCCCTTTTTTCACCTTCCCTCAGTCCCATGCCCTCCCAGTCTCTCCTTGGGAAAATATCTCCAACAGGGCTTTAATGTATTTTCTTTCCTGGGAATCACTTTCTTCTTGCTGGCAAAAGGTTAGAAAATGGAGCTGCCCTTACTGAGAGTGAGATTTGTAAACCCCAAAACACCACCCGGGGGATGTTTCAGCAGCTGTGTCTGAACACAGGACTGAGGGTTCTCCCCAGAGCTCTCTGAGAATGTCACTATTTCACTTCAGTCCATGAGAGAAGTGCAGGATGAGGCCAGAAGCCAAACACCAGGCAGAAATCCTGCAGTTTAACCAAGAAACAAAACTGCTTTCTCTAGAGCAGCATCTCCCTGCCCCAGAATGAACAGGAATTTCTGGCAAGAATTGTGCTCGGTTTCTCTTCATGAAATAGTACAGACAAGGCCTGTAGAGCAATTTATGCTTGAGGCTAGCAACAGAAGCAATCCTGCACTTTTATTTGTGCTAAAAAAGCAGAATTTTTTCCAGATATCACCAGTTTCTGGTTGAAGTTTTGGACTGAGCCCATCACTCAGATGTGAGGAGGCAGAGCTGAACCTGTGCTGCTGCTGTCAGTGGTGGCACACAGCAGCTGCCCTGTGGCTGCCGTGCCCTGAGGTGGCTGCAGTGCCTGTGCAGAGCCAAACCACACAACCCCTGTGTTGTTCACATCAGCCAGCAGCACAATCTCCACTCCTGCATGCTGGGCTAGGCAGAGATTGGCTCCACACCTTCAGGTTTCTTTCCTGCTTGTCCAAAATGCATCCATCCTGGAGCAGAACTTGCTTTTTCTTCTCAACCCTGCTCAAAAAGCTGCTGAGGTGAGGACAGAAGAAAACCTCTGTATTCCCTTTTTCCCCTTTAGCATTAAATAGAACACAAACAAGAAAACAGATTAAATAACATGCCTTTCAGGGCATATGTTGCATAATACTATAGAGAGCAGAAGCTTTTAAAGCAAATCTCTCCACTAAAATTAAAACAAACTGCTCTAAATAGCATTTTCCAGGCTCAGCGGGGGCAGGGGGATGCCGATTTCCATGCTACTCCTCTGCAGCTTGTTAGCAGGCATTGAGAAGCATATGCACTTTCCTTAAAAAATGCACTTAGGCAGTTATTATCCAGCCTTCAAATTATCTGGCAACCTGTGCACTTGCATCACCATGGCAAGGATATTCTGCACCCTCTTGCATGCAGGTGTACAGAAAAATAAATCAGAGTTTTATCTTTTTTTTCTTTTTTTTTTTTTGTCCCAGCTCTCAGCACCTGGCCCTCGGCCCAAGGTACAGATGGGGAGGTTGGTCCAGAAGCTGCATGTCTGTGGTGCATGTAGTTATTTGTCAGTGGGGCTTGTTTTCATCCCTGCAGGGGCAATAATATAAAAAGCTGCATCAAGACTGAGATGAGATAAGAAACTGCAGAGGGCCTGGAGTCTTAGGGAGGCAGATGGGACATTAACAGTTGGAAATGACATGGGGTTTTTCCAAAATCCACATGTTCCGACTAGATTTTTGCAAACCATGCACATCTTTCAGAAGAACCTTTCTCCCCAAAAAATTTAAAATAAAAATTTAGGGCCTTAAAAGTTTGCAGTGTTAAAGCATTAAACACTTTGATTTTTTAATTTTTGAGAAGTTGATAGTAACAGAAATCCAAGTACAAGTATCCCAAGGAGAGAAGAAAATCATAATTAATGAATGTTATTTTAAGAAAACAACCTGAATTTAGGGCTCAATGACATGTTTATAACCCTGTGTTTGTGACTTAGCAGGCCCTGAAGCAAATACTATGCCTGACTCCCATTGCCTTATATTCCTTGGCCAGAAAACACCAAAGAAAACTGAAGGACTTTCAGAGGTAGCCCAGTACCCTTAGCATCAGCATTTCTCTAACCTCTCCCTCAGTCTGAGAGCAAACAAAGCCCAACATGAAATCCTGGACAGAATAATTTCCATCTCAGTCATCTTCCAGCAGAGACCCTGTGTGATTTCAGAGAGCAGTAGTGACCCATATATATTTTGATAACAAGAGTATGCACCATGTTTGCCCAGCTAAAGCACTTTTGAAACCTTGCTGCTTTAAATTGTATTTTGACCGCATGGAGAGAGGTTTTCCACATTTAACTACTGTATTTTCACCCAGAGGGGCATTTTGTTCTATAGCAACACTTTTAGCAACATTTAACTCATCATGGAGCACAATGATAGAAACCATCTGGTTACTTGATGGAGATGGTAAACTGGAAGAAACACACAAAAGGAAGGAGAAGAAAGGGGCTGAGCCTAGAGAGGCATAGGAGCTGCCAGCTGCCTTCTGAAACTACAGACTTTCACTGATAAAAGGTAAAAAGCAGAGTACTGGATTTCAGGGACAAAAATATGACTAAGAGATTTGATTCTTGATCTTTGAGGCTACAAATCCTGTAAAGATGTAGAGATTATTGCCTTTAACAATAACCAGCAGAAAGCTTTCATATAAAAATGTAGCAGGAACTCCTTTTGGTACCTATTTGGTTTGTACACATAATTCAGAGGCTTTTTACATAGTTAAACTGAAGATATTTGTTCTAAAAATAAATAAAACTGGACCTAAATATCATCTGGTGCTCTGGGGACCATCCAGACTTCCCCAACCTGCCTTGTTTGCAGACCTAGCTCAATTGGATAGATTTTCATTCACTTTGTTATCTTTAAGGTGGAGAAGGCAGCCCTGTGTCAAGGAGGTGAGTGCTGTTGGTCAGCACAGTGGTTCTCAGCCCTAAGCTCCCTGAAGGGCTGCAAATGACAGTGGCTTGCCTGCCTCCAAGACACTGCTGGCTGGACCTCCCAGCTGAGCAACCAAGAACACACCCATGTAAGCACTCAATAGGACCAAGGTTTCTTATTTCAAATGCATCCATCCCAGTCCCAAAGCTCTTAATTCTTTTTTTAAAAGGATATAAATGATGAGCATTACTCCCCACTGTCAGATCAGAGGCTTTCCTGGAGAGGGTTTCCTTATTAGAAAAACAAGATTGTTACAGGCTTTGTGCCAAGGCTGGAGGACATCCCTTGGGCTGGTTGTGAAGTGCTTTCAGGATCTGCCTCAGAGGGGTATCAAGAGTGCTTGAAGGGATTTCGAGGAAAATGCTTCACCCCCCAGGAGACCACCACAGCAGTGGTTTGGCTCCCAGCTACTCTTGGATGTGCAAATTGCTCCATGCAACTATTTCCAGCAGAGCTGTGGTTTGCTGTTGTCAGGCAGTACAGGAACTGGAAAGAGGTACCTGCTTCTCTCTTCATTGCAGAGGAAATCCCCTCTGTTTGTAGAACAATAAAATTAACCTTAACAGAAAAACTCTGTATTTTCTGAGGATTTTTTCTCTTCATTTAAAAAGTTTGTGATGTGAGGGTCAGCAGCCCAGAGCAATCTGGTTGTGCTTGGGAACTGCAGGGGTCAGCATGTCCATCCTGGGGTGATTGAACTTCTGTGTAAGCTTGGGGAAAGGACACTCAGAAATGCCTTTTGAGATAGCTGCATGTGCCCCAGTGTGGTGCCTGCCATACCCTGGAGCGTGTTTTGAGGCAGAGGCAGCTCCAGAGGTGCAAGAGAGCAGCTGCCCCAGGCAAGCAGTGGGGTGGCCTCTCTCTTAGGCATTGATCTCTCCCACTGCTCAGTTATGTGGTCTGTGCCTACAGATGTAAGGGCTTGAGCTGCAACAACCTGCAGGGAGACATGTTTAAGCTTCCCTGAACACATTCACTCTTACTTTTGTCCTGCCACTGCATTTCCAAGGCATGATATCCTGCTGCTCATTCTGAAGTTGCTGCTGTGATCAGAACTAGGCTATCCATCCATCCAGACTGCCAGCACCCCGTTTGCTGGCTCTAGTGCAGGTTTTCCAAAGTACTGGAGAGGGTTATTACTATATAATGCACTCAGCCTAATCAAAGGAACTTGGTAGAGCTGAAGAAGGGTTGATGGAGTTTCCCCAGGGGAAAGTCACCTGTTTGGACCTGGCCTTACAAGCAAGGAGTGATATTTATTCACTCTATTACAAGACAAGAATAAGCTGTCTGGAGCAGATCCAAGATGACCTGCTTTGCTATAAAGAAAGTGCATCAAATCAAACTCTTGCACGTGATTCTGCTCCCAGCCATTAGTGGGAATTAGTATTTCTCATGCAACCTCCTCCTGTAATTTTGTCTTCAGACACTGGCACTGGGCTGGTGATCTGATCTTGCTAGCTGACCTGAAGGTTGCATCCCCTGGCTTGTTTTACACTGTGGGAAAGCTCTGCTGCAAATGTGAGAAGTGGGGACCACTTCCTAATGGCAGAAGGAACTAACCAAAGCACGCAGGTAGAAAGTGCACCACAACACCTGCTCTCTGTCTTCCCACAGAAAAACAACCTTTCCCTTCTCCAAATGTCCCATGCTGCATTCAGAGGAGCAGTCCCAGAGGTGAGTCCCACCTATTGGAGGAAAGCAGGCAGTGTGGTTTTGTAACTTACACCTCTGATTCTCTTACAGGAGAGAAAAATGCTTTCATTGCCCAATTCTCACTAGTCTGGCACCTGGATTTCTTGCCTGTTGTTTTCACCAAGCACATTTTTTTCAGTGTGCTGGGTCTCACCTGCCTCAAAGCGTAAATACAGTTAAAGTGTGTTTCACAAAATATGCTTTCCCTACTGCTCACAAAAAATGGGAACGGGATAGTTTTGTCCTGGCAGACAATAAAATGTCAGTATTTTTCCTCAAAAATTGCAAATCAAATTTGTTTTCCAGTCAACCTCTTTTCTGAAAATCAAAAGCCTTCCTCTTTCATAAGAAATTCAAGCCCACAAAACCCTGATATGTTTTAAGGAGAAAGTAGTATTTCCCATAAGGGCTGGAAAGCCAGTCACAAGGCATACCTCCCTTTTTCTTCTGTGGTATTCACAGACCTATGTTCAGCATACATTTTAGGAGCAGGTAACCAGAAAACTACACTGCATAATTCACATTGTGGACAACAGAGATTGACTGGACTCATCATTTCCCTCTGAGCCTTTCTGAGCCACAGAAGGTTTGAGCCCACATAAGATTGGCTGAGGCAAGGATCCTTCTGCTGCTTTGCATGGCCAAGTCAGAGCTACAGATATATGATTTAATTTCAAACCCAGGAATAAACTGGGGGGTGGGGGATTGTCCATTTCACACATTTCTTTCTGTATATTTTTTCAGTGTTTGTGGAAATAGGTAGATATCATCCAGCTCTGGGAATATCTGGGATATGACCCAGCACAGAAAGGACACCAAGCTGTTAGAGTGAGTCCACAGAAGGGCTACCATGTTGATTAGAACACCCCTCTCAAGTTGATGGAGCCTCCTACAGGGAAAGGCTGAGAGATTTGGAATTGTTCAGCCTGGAAAAGAGAAGATTGAGGTCTTCCAGAACCTGAAGGGAACCTACAAGAAAGACAGAGAGAGGAATTTTCTTACAAGAGTGAGAGTACCAGGCTTCAAACTGAAAGAGAGTAGGATTAGATCAGATATTATGATGAAATTCTTTACTATGAAAGTGGTGAGGCACAGGCACAGGTTGCTCAGAGAAGCTGTGGATGCCCCATCCCTGGAAGTGTTCAGAGCCAGGTTGGATGGACCTCCAACCAACCTGGTCTAGTGGAAGTTGTCCCTGCCCATGGAACAATGGTTGGAACAAGATGGTCTCTAAGGTCATTCTGTGATTCCATGCCATAGGTACAGGTATAGATATAAATGTTTTTTTATTGTATGACAAATTATTCCTCTTAGGAGATAGATAAATGTATCCAGGGATGCCTGACTATAGCAACCTGCAGAAAAAAAAATATATATATTCACACATACACGTGTTGTCTGTGTGTAATGTTATAGGAAGATTAGTTTCAAGCTTCCTCTGTTTCATAAGTGCCTCAGCAGAACTGCATAAACAAGCACAATACAAGGATATAAAGGGTGTGGGAGTAATTTTTTATAACAGACGGTAACACAAGTAGCTGATAACAGCAAAAAAAGAAGTGATTGCCTCAGAAACTGGAAGTCTCTATAGCTGAATGGTGCATTTTCTCCTTTTTGACCTCAAGAGCATTCAGGAGTAAAAGGTGATTGTCCTGCTTTGCTGTCTCATTCAAATCTGGTGCTGCAGCTGAATTTGAGCACTGAACGTGTGCTCAAGGATGCATTTCTCTCCCATTTCTGCTCTTGTTTGCAGACAGTCAGAGAGTATTAAATATTACCAAAAAAGGATGCCAAAATTAAATTCTCAGAGGAAGGCATTTTTCAAAGATTATTCATCATTGATAATAATCTCATCTAGTAATATTCAGAGGGAAAAAAATCAGAAGCGTTTCAGCTGGTACCTGAGTTCCATGAATGCTCAAATTAAGGAAGCTCAGAAGTGAAGGGTAGGTTATCAATAGTAATCATGTTAATAGATGTGATTGCTGATGAATGTGGCTGATGGCCTTGCAAATATTGAGTACAATGCCCTTCTTTTCCTTTTTATTTTTTAATATATTGCTTGGCACAGCTATCACTCTCATTTTTCTGAACAGGTTTCAGGGCAGTGTGGTCTCTGTGACACTGCCATGGTGTAATAAGGCCAGTGTAGCCTCAACAGACCACATTGTCTCTCAGTATGGTACTTCCCACAGCACACCTTGCTGTGCTTCTCCTTAGTCATGACTGGTCCACTCCAAGAGAGCTGCCCACAAATGATATCTGTTACAAATGCTAATACAGCCCATGCTAAGCCAGTTACAGGATTTGGGTTTGTTCTCCCTCTTCATGATGTACAAAAACACAGGTAACAAATGCTCAGGGGATGAGAAACTGTCCCTTTGCCTGTGGGAAGGGGCAGTGCAAACTGCAGCATCCAGATAACAAAAAAGCAAGGTCAGCTCCACATTCCAGCAGACATGCAATGAGCTGAGTCTGTTTGTTATCTGCTAAAGGGACTCTCGATGACTGTGCAAGATCTGAACTTAATGAGATAAATCCCACCCTTGGGAAATCCAGTGCTTTTCTGTACTGCAATCACTTGGGCTCGTGACTCGGGGGTTTTATGCTGCAAGTTCAGCATACCTACACTATCATCTGGTTCCCCACGTTCTGCCATGGGTGCTCCACCTGCCAGCAGCATGTCTCTCCTCAAATCTGCCTTGTTTAAATATTTTGTGTAATTGTGTATCAAAGTGCTATTTACAAACAACCTGCGAGTTCTGCTATTGACAAGATCTTATTTTGAAGCTATTTTAAGATACAACTAAACATATTTATTTTCCCCCAGAAAATATACACTTACAAAGATAATTATTCCTCCCCAGCTCTGAAGTGTGATAACACAAATTGCAACATTGCAAACTAAAATAATTTCATTAGGAAGATAAGCCGTATCCATCTCTCTTTTTTCGGCACTCTGAATGGCTTTAGCACAGCAATGAGGCATTTTTCTCCCTTCTTCCTCCACTCCAGTCACCAAGTATTCCACACACTTGCAGCTAGATCAAAGGCAGCCAGATGATTTAAAGATTTATAGTATTACTTAGTAAGGGCAAGTGCGAAAGTCAAATGGTAACTTCCCAAGAGACTGATTGCTCTGAACTGCAGCTAATACAATTCACTGACAGAGAGTTATGAAGACATTAGTTCACACCAGGGCAAAGTAAAACTGCCATGTGGGCTCTGGTGTTATTACCAAACCCCTACCAACACTGCTGGCAAGTTACCATTCAGAAATATGGCTGTTTTCAGCACCCATGGACCCCCTTATTGTCCACCTAAAGTTTCTAGGAAATTGTGGGGTTTGCTGTATTTTCATTGTTACTGGGTTTTCATAACTTGAAATGGTAAAGGGCTCTGTTAGGCACTGCATGGCCATTTTACCCCTTCAAAGCCCTTCTGCAGTTCCATTGTTTACCACTCCATTTAATCACTGCAGAGGCAAACTTACTGCATGTTTCCATCAAGCCGATGCATCTCTGTGGCATTTCACTCCATCACACCATGGCTGGTGCCAATCTCAGTGCTTCTGCTGTCACTAAATGGCCAACTTGAGCTGCTGGTGGACACACTGCCTGCACACAGGTCTGCAGCCAGAAGTGGCCTGGAGCTGTGCTTTGAAGTGGAGATACATGCCTCATTCCTCTTGGGCACCAGCACAGGGCTCAGCATCCCTGCACCCAGGGATGAGACTGCATCTCCCTTCTTGGTCAGTCCCAGGTGAAGGTTGGGTGGATGGTCTCACTGTTTGCACCAGGGCTCAGCTTGGCCTTTCCCTTTAGGGAGCAAAACAGGAAACTCCTACCTTTTTCTATTTCAGTTTTAGGATTTTTTTTTTAGCAGGCCAGATGGAGAGGGAAATAACAGGGAAGGGTTGAACATTTTGTTTTCATTTAATGAGTTTTGCACCTGCCCTAAGAGTCTGCTTAGGAGAAAAACCCTTGCAAGCTTTAATTTATACAGCAGTAATAAGGGAAGTTATGGGGAGTGGGGGAAGGGTGAATAATTCTGTTGTAGCCTTTCTTTCACTTACAGAAATAAAATGTATTGAGATCGTGGGAATGGCTGTTGTCTTCTGGGAGGTTTAATTCTCTGCAGTATCACTCAGTCCAGGGAAGACTAATAGCTGAAGGAGTCCTCCACTGATCACCTCATTACCCTCCAAAGATCATCGAGGGAATAAGAACTCTGGAGGAGTGTGAACCACCATTTCCAGGGAGACGTGGGGAGTTTCATTTTGCTGTGACACAGGTTTTCTATTTTCTTACAATAAAAAATAAAGTACCTTGATTTGCAGAAACTTCTCTTCACAAGAACTGCAGGTGCTCCTCTCAGCACAAGCACACCCTGGTCTGTGTTCATGTATCTTCATTTATTCTGGCCACTTCACATCAAATTCTTCCTGCTCACTCTTAGAGAAGTGATTTTTACACCCAGCGATGAGACAAAAAAAGGAGCCTTATCACTGAATATGTTTGCTCTAGCCCTGTATCCCTGGATAACAGCTATGCAAAACAGAAACCTATTTATTCCCTGTTGCTGCTATACAGTCTTTACCCTACTTTGCATTTTGCCTGAGAGAGTGAGTCACAAAGATAGCACCTCCCATTCTTTCTCAAATGCCCTCGCAAATCAGACCCCATTTTCTGAAGCAGAAGCAGATTTCCACCTTGGCAAACCAGACAATTTAATGTCCTGAGGTGGTGGTTTGCATCCACACAGAGCTGGCACAGGAACAAAGGGGTCCCTTAAGCCTTCGGAAGGGCCTTAGGAAGGACTTGAAGCGTTGGAAGAAAAAGCTGTCAGAAATAAGTGCTGGGACTTCTTCCTCACATCAAAGACATCAAGCTTGAATCCCATCTCACAAGTCCTTTTGCCAAGGAAGGGAATGAACCCTGAGGAGTTCAGTTAAGGAATCACATTTAATCCTGACCTTACTGAGCAGAGTTAGACTGTAAGTGAAGACCTTTCAATTAGCATCTCATTAATGGACTGGGTGACACTGATAAAGGGAGGACCAACAGCTTTTTCATGGTCTTCCAAGGTTAGCTGGGTTGTTTTACCTACAGGATCAGTCACAGTGTGACAAAGCCCTGTACCTGTGATATTAATGCTGAAAGACAGCAGCATTTTATAGGGACATTCATACAGCAGGGATAGCCTTGCAAAAAGAAATGGGAAAAATAAATAAATGTTCAAAGCACAAGCAAAAATTAAGTAATAGTTTTGAAGCACCAGGCTGTGTACCATTTATTCTGTTAAACATCCATCAGTGACTTCTCAATGTGACCTCAGCTGAAGACATACATTGCAAAACACAGGCAAGATTACCAATATTTCAGAGCCTACTCTTCGTGACAGGTTAAACCATAATTTTGCTGTAATTCATTCCGTCGCTGAAGTTGCTGACATTTATGACTGTGCTTGGAAATGTTGATATACCCAAGGATTTCGCAACATTAGCTTTGACATGCTGAATGAGTCCATTGGCTCCTTCCAAAGAGAATCTGCGATGTAGAGGATGAGGACACAGCAGCTAAGGGCTGTGTGATGTCAGACAAGAGCTGTACTAAAAATCAGCCACTCAGAGCCTCATGTTCTCTTAGCAGTCTATTGGGAACCCCCTCTTTAGCAGTTCCCCATGCATTAAGGGAGAAAAAACTTGCCCACTGTTCATCAAAAATGTCATTTAACTTTAACACAGCAGAGATTTGGCAAGTGTAAGGTGTCAGCATTAATATTACTATAGATGTGAATCGTAGGAGGAGACCTCAAGGAATTTCCACCTGTGTAGATGCTGTTCTGTACCATCCTTATGGTAGCTGAGAGAAAAGTAAAAGGCCAAGGACTAAGTAGACAGTGGTTTTTTGTAAGAAAACAGGCAACAGAAGAAGCATGGCCTGCCCTTTGCAGGATCTTGCAGGGAGAGGAGCAGAGACTCTTACATGTCCATCTGGTCAGGGAAAGCCCCTTCCAGCAGCCACTCTGAGTGCACCGTCTAGCCGCACTTCTCATCCTCTCTTCCAAAAGGAAGAGACTGAAAAACATGCTGAGGCTGGATTAGACCTGCTGGACCCATGCCAGAAAGCAGCCCCAGGTGTGTTTAATTCAGGTGTAACATCAATGTTTTACCCTGTTGTGAATATCACATTGTGTATATCAGTGACTTGCTGTGTTGAGTCTGACTATTGGGAATTGATCCTGACATGCCTCTGCAGAATGAGGAGGTCCCTAGAAAAATAAACTACAGGCCATGCTGCAAACTCTTTTCTATACTTTCACTGTAGCTTTAATAGGATATTTTAAAACATCATGAGTGATGGTTTATTTGCCCTGAATCTTGTTTTGCACTTCTGAATCAGCAGCTCAAATTCTACATTTCTCTGATGAGCCTAGCACTCGGGTGAACTGTAATACTGCTGGGCATTGCCATTGATAAAGTCTTTTATTTGGCCGGCAATTAGCCCTGAAGTGAAAATGAACTTTTCCCAGTGTTTCCTCACTATAAATTACAAAGTTACTCTTTATTCAGGACAGAAGAAAACGTAGAGGATTATATTGGTAAATTCATCTCATTTTATCAGCAGTAAATTTGTTGTTCAAGTCACTTAGGTCTAGTTACTGGAAATTCCTGATTCCTGTTTAATTACAATCCAGATGTTCTCAAGGCCCTCTTACCCTCCAGCACAACTTGACAAGTGCTTCACAGAGGAAATGCAGTTCTGCAGTTTTCAGGGTTAAGATGCTCTTTGGAGAACACTCTAGGAGAGCTGCTCTGCACAGAGAAAGGGTGGGGTGGATCTGAGTTCGTCAGTTCCTGGGGGTCTCTTTAACCAAGGTAAGCTGTAATCCTGCGCCAAAGGTAGTCGCCAGAAGGGGGAGAATAAGCAATTTCTCAACCCCTCACTGGGGTTTGCCATATGAGCTACTGCTGTCTCTTGAAATGCTGCTCCAGCACAGCACCTGCCAATACACAGGGAGATTCGAGGGTCACAGAAATGCCAGGGCATCCCCAACCCCTCCAGGGATGTCCATGTGACTTCTGTTTGATTTGCACTCATACTGCCCTGCTTATTTGCTCTTTTACTTTTTCTATGATATTACATGTATTTTGCTGCTGAGAAAGTGACTCAAATGATAGGATTTCAGTTCCTATCAGTCTAAATGTTAATTTGTCTCTTTTAAGCTAAAATCCTTTCAACAAAAACCTTAGAATTTAAAAATGACCAGCAAAGGGCAAAAATGCCATGAACAAATACTTCTAAAGACATACTCTGTACAAAATATATAATGATGCTATTGAAGTCATTGACACAGCATGCTGCAGAAGTCAAAAATACGAAGTAGATGTTTCATGCACTGAAACAACTTAGTTTATGACACACCTTGGTTTTTCTCTTTTCATATCTATCCACATACTTATTATTTTCTTTATAAAGGCTATCCAGGTGGGGAAATCTTTTCATTTGAACATTTTAAAAAGTTCTCAAAAGTTTCTCTCAAAAGAAGGATTGCCAGGTACTGTGAGATTTGAAGGTTATTCCAATCTCTATGGAAACCTTCACATGGATATGCCCATAGAAGTAGAAGTTTTAGATTCTTAACAATACTCAAGATTGCTTAATGGTCTCTGCTAATAGAAACTAATAGTCTCTGCTTGATAGAAACTAATTCCAAAACCTCTGAGGTTAAGGATGAAGTTTGTCTTCCCACTTGGCAAGGGTGAAGTCTTAATTCATTTCAATATTGTACTTTTTCTCAGGCATGGTCTAATGAAACTGCTCAGTGTATACTATAAGTAAAAGAAGCAGTGGTGAATAAATAAATTTCTTTTCCCCTATTTAAAAGTAACTTCTGAAAAGTTCCAAGTTTTAAAAATACCACATCATCCCTGTAGATATTGTACATTTTTTTCTTGTATAATATTTCCATTGATAATCCAATCACTATATTAATTGAACTTTAGCACCTATACTTATTGTTTGTATTTTTAAGAGGATATCTAAACACTTCTCCCAAGTATGTAATGATTTCCCTAATTCAGACATTTAATTGTGGCACAATACAGGGTTGAAGAGGAAAAAATATTCAGTGTAGATATAAACACCATGTTGACAAGATGACTAATGTTGTGGGACACTGACAAATCTTCAGAAGAGCAAATGCCCAGTAATTCATGTGAACAGGACAGATATTGAAAGGTCAGGTGTAATAGTCAGAAAGGAGTTTCTAAAATATATAACTTCTGCCTCTGGAATTACATTTCCAGTAGATCCTTCCACTTTGGATTGATTATGACAGATCCAATTTCTCTTTAATTTTAGCAAATTGTTCTGCTATTAGATTGTTAGACCAGAGGAAGATTCTGCCATCCAGTGGTGAAAAATTGCTCTTTTAAGGTCACAGTTTCTACAAAAAACATATTCTACCTTTAATAAAATGAACATGTTTGGGCAACTGTAAAAACATTTTCTTTCATTCCTGGAAGAACAAAACAATTGAGACAACAATTTTACAGGGCAGTACACATACCCTGGTAAAACTGGTGGGGATGTCAGCAGATCCTTGTTGATGACTTGGGTTTGTTCAGTCTTGTTACACAGCACAGCCTAGGATGCTTCTGTACTGTGCCTTTACCCCCCTTGTGTGAGCAGCCAAGTCCTGGGCTGGCACGGTCCTGCCACCAGGTGTGCCACAGGCCCCAGCACAGAGAGGGCATCAGGTATGGAAATGTTTTCTCCCCACACAGAGAAGAAGGAGGACACATGCTGGGCCTGCATCACCTCTGCCTTAGGCCATTATCTGTCTGACCACTCTCACAGCTTTGCTACAACAGCAGGCAATGTCAGGAATCAGTCTTGAACCATTTAACAACATGCAAATCCATATTACATTTTCCCAATAGTTATTGCATCCCCGTTTAGTAAGCTCCATGACAAAAGGCAGAGTGGGACTTTCCCTGCTTCTGGCACTGGCAGGGGTGGAGTGTAGTGACTCCCCTCTTCTGAGCCTTTTCACACCCTACACCTCCTCTGTGTCCCTTCTCAGAGCAGTACAGCCCTACACTGGGAAGGCAGTGTCCTCTCCTGTACCCTGTGCTGAAAGGGCATGGAGGCTCTCCTACTCAGACCAGTAATTAAGCAAATAACCATCTTCAGAAAGCAGTCAGCAGCACTTCTGGAGGTGAGCACTGACACCCCGTGGTGCCCAGCAGAGCACTAAGCCTCTGTGAGTTGTGGGGTGTCCCAGAAGTGGCACAACACTTGGTGAGACCCCAGGTACCACAGGTCACTCTGTGGGGCAGACCGTGGCTGGGCAGGTCTCGTTTTCCATGTGAGAGAGATGGAGGCTCGATTGCAGAGCAGCTGATTCCTGAAGTAGGGCAAGCAGGTGAAATGGAGATGAGCTGGAAGGATCAATGCATGAGGTGACAAGAGCATTAATCAGAGCTGCCATTGTACCCAGCGTCAGGAGAAGGCCCAGATCTCAGCTTCATCCTGTCAGCAGAAGCAGATCCGGAGCGGGGTGCCATCCCTGCCCCTGAGCACAGCACAGCTCTTCCAGGGGCTGCTGTGCATGCTTCCCTTGGCAGCAAACACCATTAATTACTCCTCCAATTAGTCCCCACAAGTCTTCCACTCCAAGAGGAGCTGTCAGAGCAGCTGGAGTTGTCTTTGAGTTTTGGAGCAGACAGGGACTGCCCAAATCATTTTAGAACATGGCCAAGGGACACACAGAATACCAGGGAGACCACGTTAAGACAGCACTGGCCAGGCACTTGATAGTCTGACTGGAACTGCCATAGCCCTAAAAACACTTGCCAGGCCTGGAAGAGCAGTTTGTTTTACCAGATCTGGCCTACTAGGCTCACTCATTTGGGATATTAGCAAGGGTCTGATGAAATAATCTTGGATCAGAAGTTTTTGAGCAAAGGATTGACAGGAAAATGCATTTAATACCCTTAAATGCATGAACCCTTAGTATTTTGAATACTACATTTGCTTATCTTTTGTTTCACATACTAAGAGCAACAACAAGGCAGCTACATCATTCTGCTTCAAAATCTTTAAGTATCACCATAATTATGCTGGAAGAGTACTCAGAGGCATTTTGAGGTGGGAGACACCAGCAGCACAGGAGGATGGACTGCTCAAAAATTTTCTTCCTTCAGGGGAAAAAGGGACCTGCACCAATTCCTGTGTGAAGGAACAGTCCTGGTGTCCCAGGTGAACTGCGAGCAGGAGTGATGGCAGAAACTCGCTCTACACCGTTTCCACCACAGCTGCTTACCTCACAGATAAAGACACTGAATTTAGGGGTTTTCATACAGGTTTGAAGAGCAGGTGCACTGACCAGACGGAGGCATCTCATTTACTGTGTGCTGGACAGTCTTCAGACTGCCTTGAGGAGAACTCTATCACCAAAAATTAAGTTTGTTAATCAGAACTTTCCCCTCATGAACAGCCAGCATGGGTTCATGAGGGAAAAGTCCTGATTAACAAACTCAATTTCCTTTTATAACAAGGTTACCTAATTGATCAAGGGGGCCCAGTTGATATAAACTTTTTGGATTTTAGTAAAACTTTCAAAAGTGTCTCTCACAGAATTCTCCCTTTTAGGACCAATACCCTTCAATACCTTTCCCCAACAGCCAATGGGGATGGAGTGCACAAATTCATCAGACATTTCAACTGCAGGGGTCCAGGGGGCAAACCCATCAAGTGGATGAGACATAAGTGGTACAGAACTGCTCAGTCTTTCCAAGGCAGGTCTGAAAGGCAGCCTCCATCTGGATAGTGCCTGTGGATTTGTTAAACCTCCATGTTAAGGTACTGTGCTTCACTTTGCAAGAGCTTTCTGGGGCTTTCTTTTCACATGCAACTTCTCAAAACATTGATTGGGGGAGTGCTGAATTTGCTCACCTGTCAGTAAGAGAGCTGCAGGTGGGTGGACTAAAGACTGCTTGGTACTCTAAGGCAATACCTGTCAAACAAACTATTTTTCAAGCCAAAATCAAACATTCATGTTGACTTTTACATGGACTGAATTTGGCTTTAGAGATGGTGAAGTGCCCTGGCAGAAAACTGATATCATTTCAATTAAACAAATAAGATTGCCTAACTTCAGCATGGCATAGCTTTTCTCCTTCTGATGTATTGATCCAAAGGTTTGGCTTGGTTTTATTTTGTATCCAGAGTTCAGCCTGCATCTCCACTCCCGGAAGAAAAAAAAAGTACTGTGAACAAAGATGTAACTAAGCAAAGAGAAAACACAACTGAACTCTTTCCTGACCATTATCCAGGTAGATATTCAATAAATTTATGAAGGAACTAATTTTTAGATAGATTAAATTCTTACCTCTACCATGCTAACTTTGGAGCCAGTTTCATTTACCTAAAGAGAGACAAGCACAATCTCTTCCTCTGCACAGAAGCAAATCTTCCTGAAGTAGAAAATGCTTTAAAAGTGAACTGCATCTCCCAAAGACATTTTTGGCTGTGGGATTCATATTTTCCACAAGGTGCTGTTCTTACTGAGCCTTATTCCCACAACTTTATGCTCACAAGACAGGTTCTTTTGACTAAAGTTATACAGGTGCTTAATCAAGTATAGAATAAGACAGCATTTATTCACTATTTTTATAAAGCAATTATGAATGACTCACTTGCATGTGATTTGTTCAGTAAGAATTATGAAACTCCTCTGTTCTGGTAATGTGAGAGATGTTTGCTTTTTGACTTATATTCATTATCTTGGGAGGATTTGTTCCCTAGGAAAATGATCAAATACTTGTGTATTTCCATACCAAATAATTTCAAGGGAGAAGTGCCCCCTCCCTCAGCTGTGAGTGGTGATCCCACTAACCAGAGTAGTTCAGCCCCTGTCAGACCAGCATCAGATCTGCCTGAGTGCTGAGCACAGCCTGACAAAAACACAGCAAAAGATACTCATGGCTGGGCTTGGACCTGCTTCATGCTGCTTTCCTTATCAAGCAAAAGGGAATGCAGCTCACAGAAGAAACTGCAGAAACAGAGTTTCTGCTGGCGGATGCCATCAATGTCAGCAGAATTACACCCCCAGGGAACTTCAAACTTTCAAAGCAGTAGATATTTTCGAGGCTATTTTGAGAAGGTTTCAAAGGGGAACATTATTCAGAACACTTGATACTCCCTTTTTCCAAGAAGTCAGGAAAATCTAAATTCCAGAAGTGGGTTATTTCCTCTTTAAGGAAAAATGAGCTGGCAAAGATGCTGGATATCAGCAAGGGAAAGCAGACAAAATTTGGTATTATTTTGTCTGAATAGCATTCATGCCCCAAGGAATTGCTTTATTTCTGGACTACTAGCAGTGGAGTTAGATCAAATGGAATTTTTTAAGGATCCAAGTAGGAAATGCGAAACAATGGCCTGTTTAGCACTCCAAAAAAAGTTCAAACCCTCATCCTGCTATCTTTGGTGACATTGCTGTTTTACCAAGGGTGAGATGCTGGAGATCAAAGGGTCCTCATTCATACTAAATACTGTTTTGCCAGGAGCAAGTAGGAGGCTGACATCATCACGAGGCCTCTCTCAGTGATTTTTCAGTCTTGGGAATTGAGATCCTGGGAACCTGGAGAGGTCCCAGTTGACTGGAAGCTGGCTAACATTGTCCCAGTTTTCAAGAAGGGCAAAAGAGATGACCCTGGAAACTACAGGCCTCTCAGTCTCATTTCAGTGCCTGGTAAAATTATGGGGAAGATTATTCTGGGAGTTACTGAAAAACACCTGAAGGACACTTCAGTCATCAGTCACAGCCAGCATGAGTTCATGTCAAACCTAATTTCTTTTTATGACAAGGTAACCCATCTAGTTGATCAAGGGAAGCCAGCTGATGTCATCTTTCTGGATTTCCATAAAGCTTTCAGTGCTGTACTGCAAATCTGTGTAACTCATAGGGGTTACTGATAGCACTTGTGGCCATAAAGGAAAGGCCCCTTTCTTGCATGAAGCCCTGCACATCTTTGCTTTATTATTTATCCACCCCAAATTTGCACTGACTGAAGGACTAATTTCTATATAGGCAAAAATAGAAAAGGCCTTGGAGTAAAGAAGCAGATCTGCTATCCAACATCACTAATCTGAAGGATAGATTGGCCCACAAAACATGCTCTACTTGCTTTTGCACCGTTTGAACTGAAAGGAAAAAAACACTTTCTCTGTAAGTGAAGAAAATCCTGACACAGCTAAATACTAAAAAAAAACCTAAAAAAACCAACCCATCCCAAGGAAAAAACCCACTACATGACAACAAGAATGTAAAATTTAGTTCTTTCACCATCATGAAGGAGTTCTTTCTTATTAGTTGGCAGGATATGGGGAGGAAATTATTTGTTTCTGCGTATGAGCTGATCAGTTGTAAGAGCTTGCATGTGAGAAGAGTCTTTCCAGAGCAGACAGATGTGTATTACAGTTATGACAAACTCACAACAGAAGTGGGCAAAATATTGTGAAAGTAATTGCCCACTCAAAACAAAAGAAAACAAAACAAAACAAACAACAACAAAATCCCGGGATATGTTTTTTAATCTTGAATTGTTGAAATGAGACCATCTGTCTTTTCAAGATTATTCGGTTTAGTTAAGGTGGGTGAAAATTTTTAAGTAAAAGTCTATGAATTATGTTATACAAGAGGTCATATGATGCATTCCCAATGTCCTTTCTGGATTTAAAATCTATAAATTTCTATTAGGACCATTAGTTTTCACAGGCTGCTAACTTTATTATAAACTCCCTGATGGGCCTCAAATTCTTCATGTTTAGTCTCAGGGGATAACATTGTCCATATATTAATTTTGAAAGAAAACTTTCAGCTGACTAGAAATCAAAGGAATAAAACAATTTTTTTAAAACCCTAACACCACACACACAAAACAGCACTTCACTTTCCCCTCTTGAGACCCCTGCTCAGTCAAAAAAATAAGGAACAAAAAATGGCTAATTCATGTGGCAGAGACTGTGCTACCACAGAGAGTCAGACTATTCCTTTCTGGAGGAGAAGATTCCTCAAAAGGTAGGGAGAGCTAGGCAGGCACAGGGGTATTATCCAGAGTATCTGGTGCAGCTACACTGCACAGCCTGTCTTGGGACCCCAGCTCTCTAACTCCTGTCCTCATTTTCATATCAGTTGCAGCCCTTGACCAAAACCACAAGGTCACTGGTGATGTTATCCACCAGCATCTCTTAGCATACAGAGAGAAGGGGGAAAGCCAAGCCAGCAAACAGATCCCTGCTCTGGCTGTGTCCCTGTCTGATGGTGTCAGGATGGTTGGTCCCAGCAGGGAAAAAACCCCAAGGAAGGTTGATGCTGAAGCCACGGAGAAAACCTGGCAGTACTGCACCCCTTTGGCCAGAACAGAGCTATGAGAGATCTGAAATGCTGAAGTATGGCCAGATTTGTGACCAGACTGCACCCACCTTTGCAGAGAACACTGAACACAATCCACCCTTCCCTTCAGACGCATTGCAGCAGTTGAAACATAAAAAAGCATTGGTTTGTAAAACCCTCTACATTGCTAAAATAGTAATGCCAAGCACAGTGCAGCAGAGCCTGCTTTAACCTTCTTTTCTCAAATGTTCTTCATTTATTAGGTCTTTGCTTTTTCATCTCCATGAGAAATATCCCCATCTGTTTTGTGGCAATAATTCTAGGTTTCAGTGTTTTGCTCCAAGGTGAAGGAAAAAAGCAAACTATTATTCTGTTCACTGAAGACTAGAAAAATGGCAAATCTTGTAACAAACTCTAAGATTGAGATGGGACAAAATCAGTTTCCTTCTACATAGAAGATCGACTGGAAAAAATAATCTTCTTAAAAGACCATGTCTGACACTTGCTTTTTTCATTTTCTGCAGTTCTCTTCAGAGACTTATTGTGACTGTGGTTGCTCAAGGTACAAGGACAGTGCCATTTGCCACAGAGTAGCAATCCCTTTTATTCTGTAGAGCAAATTCAGTCTGGATAAATATATTTACTCCTTTTTTTTTTTTCCTGGTGCCAACATGCCTGCTTACTGCAGGATTACACTTCACGCTTTGTCTTTATGAGACCACTTCTTGACTGATGGACTAGGAATTTATGTACATGTTAAAAAACCATTTCATTTTATATGGGTTAGCTGGAAATGTCCAGATGGGCATGAAACTCCTCCTTAGCCATCACCTACTGCAGCTTCTTTCTTTTTATTTTCTCTCAACTTTGTTGCCCACTGCATTTGACATCAAAAATTACTTTCTATTTCACCAAGCACTCTACAAATAGATACAAAGTCCTTATGTGCACTAATTCCATGGGCTAATAAGATGCACAGGGGGGTGAGGAAGCTTCTCCAGCACTACGTGGCCTGAAAATACATGCAGTGATGCATCTTCCTCGCCTTGCTCCCTTGTCCTCTTGCTCCACAGCCAAAGTGAACTTTGGAGAGCTTCAGCTTCAGTTTCTGGTTGGGTTCTTCAAGTCCTGACTGCAGTGGGAGATGGACTGTTTCATGTGATTTGGGGAAGGTTTATTCGGCATTGCTGGGAACTTGTCTCCCAGTTGTTCAGGATTAGAGATGTTTCACTATCCCATATGTCTGGAACCATTTATGTGTTTCTTGGAAGCATTAAATGGAAATATGGACTCAGTGTTCCAGGACTAGGGAGGTCCTAATAGACACAGGCTGAGAAATGGCATTGTAGCAATTGCCTTGTTGTCCATCACATTCGGTTTTCATTACCTATAATTTGTAGAGGTAAATATAAGGAAGATGCAGACATTATATAAATAATGACAGCAGTTCTTCTGAAGCCAGACAAGTACAGATAATTCTTCTTGACCTAGGAAAAGGAAAATGAGAGGTGGTCAGTATGAATACTAAAATCCAAGGGCAAGAGGACATGTGCTAAATCTCACAACAGTACATATTTAAACACTAACTACAATTTGAGCCAAACTTGGGTGCTCTTTTTGTTTTACACAGAAGACTCTCCTTTCCAAAATCTAGAAAAGAACAATAATTTGAAATTAAATTTATCAATATGGTACCTCAAAATTATTCTGAAAAGGGAAAAAGAATTACTGGTATAAGGGATCATTCTTATTTCTATATTTCCTCTGATAAGCACAATATTAGCAGTTATATATTTGTAGTGTATAAAGTTTTTTAAAAAATTGTTTCTCTTCCTTTTGTTCTAGTTCAGCCAGCAATCATCCCTTTTTTTAAATTTTAATTTCTTTTCTAGATTTCTCAAAGTGGCATCTGTTTTGCCTTTTAAAAATTAACTGTGCGAG
The DNA here is from genome assembly GCF_036417665.1 of Passer domesticus. Taxonomy (NCBI): domain Eukaryota; kingdom Metazoa; phylum Chordata; class Aves; order Passeriformes; family Passeridae; genus Passer; species Passer domesticus. Next base: position 32,561,786 of record NC_087475.1, on the reverse strand, counting down.
CACAACAAAATCAGAGATATGTCAAAGCTGTGGAATTTTCCCTTGCAGCCACACAATGCCAAGTTTTGGATGACTCTGTTGCAAGACGATGAATCATCTCAAGTTATGGGATTTGAGTTCAGGTTCTCTAAGGTAGCTATTATGAAGCTCAGCAAATCTATATCCACCTCTGATCTGTTGTTGTTGTGCTCTTCAGGTTTTGGAGGGGGATGGATATGCGAGAACTTCTAACATCATTATCAAAACGTAAACTTTGCCAATTACATATTTTGAAGCCATCCTTAAATGAACCAAAAGTCCTGTCCTAAACTTTTGACAACTCTGATCAACAAATTCAAACACAGCAAACCAAATAATTTAGGAAAAAATGTTCCACGGACATTTGCAGTCAGCAAAAGAGTTCTTAGCTACAGTTCTCTGCGTAAATCCTGGCAGATGAACTTAATTAAGAGACAAAAACAATTAACCAGCAATGTGTGACAAAAATTGGCTAAACTAAAATTCTCTGTGAAATCTCCTTATTAGGAAACAAGAGAATTATCATTCTGTTGTTTTCCACAGAAGGAAGGATGGCCTCTTTCTCTCTGTGCTCGTGGGGCAATATCAGCCTCTATTCATAGTGGTCCAGCTGGCAGCCCACAGACATGGGATATTTCCATTTCCCCAGCCTTCCCCAGGAGCCTGACAATGTTCAGGAGGACAGCAATGCCTCAGCAGCCAGCACATCCCTTTGCACATGCAGGGCCAGGAGTGGAGCTGGACAGGAGCTATTCCCCAGCTCCTGGGGGAAAGGGGTGCAGGACACCCTGTACATGGCTCAGCACAGGGACAGTCATTAGCTGCTCCTGTCAATCCTGAGCATGGGAAAAGAGCATCTCAAAAGCAGCTGCAGCCACCACATCCCATCAGCTTTTGACCAGCTCATGACTCAGTGGCTGGCAGGCAGAAGTGTAGCAAGAAACAAACTCCCAATTTAATCCTCTCAGTTTTTCTCCAGTGCAACTGCATCAGAGAAATCAAGAAGTATGCATCTGTTCTGATCCACATCCTGCAATGATTCCTGAACTCATTTTGGAATGGGTGCTACCTTTCAAAAATAAATTAGATGGAGGAGTCCTCCAGAAAACTTCAGGTACGAGTGTTTTAGAGCATTGTTCAGCCTAGGTCAGTCCTGAGCCATGTCCTCCTCAGAAAGCTGGTGACCAAGAAGGAATGCTAGGAAGCATCCCTTTAGGAAACCTCACACTTATGGAAGCCTAAAGATCAGAGAAAATATCCAATATATCCTGGTCCTCCTCCCAAGTCATCCAGGATTAACCGCTGTCAGGGAATAATTGCAGTACATGAAGGTCTGACACAAAATAGTTATTTTTTAGTGTTTATAAAGCAACAAGTGGCCAGTGGTCACTAAAATGTCTTACTTAAGTGTAAAATAGAGTTAAAAAATTCAGATAAACCTCTGTGAATATTGAATGGCCTTACAATTTATTTTTTTTTGCCTTTATCATTCCAGTCTTACCGAGGTAAGAAAACATCTTTAAAAATCAGAGAACTTTGAAGCTCCAGAAATAGAATTTAAAAGTATCCTTGAAAAAATAAACTATTGGTTTTCAAACACCATAATTTTCAAATCTGGCAGGGAATTTGGGACATAATGTCTAATACACCAATTTTGAACAAAAAACCCAACAGATTCTGCAAGAATATGAAAACTTTGAGGAGCTAATGTTTAAAAGAAGATAAGGAATATACCAATTCTCCCCACATGCCCTCCCTGCCCCCACCCACCCCCCCAAAAAAAATAATTAAAGCAAGTGCCAAGAAATCTCTTTGGATTTCAAATCTTCCATGTAGCATGTATAATAGGATTGACATTAATTGCTTCCAGCCTATATCCAGAGATGAAGAACCAGGATACCAGCTGGTAGTAATAGAGCTGCCTCACCAGTCATTATCTATTATAAAACTGGCTCACACAACAGTGGTACATGAATCAGGTTCTTCTTCAGGTCAGCATTTTTCACCTCATCAGCTGTTCTAGCATTTCATAGACCTCTGTTATACCCAGAAGATGTGCTCAGGCTATTCCTTCTTCTTGTTTGTGCCTGTGTCCTGCAGGATCTGGGGTGTTTTGCTCTTGCATTGTGCCTAAGGAAGTGCTTGACAATACAGATGGAGTTAGATTTTTCACTTTTCAAACTGGGGGCCATGATGGATCAGTGCCAGATACTACTCAGTACCTCTCAGGACTGAGCCTTTTGTTGGAGTTCTGCCACTTTTTCACTGAATTATCTCTTCCTCCACAAAGGAGACTATTTGTTTCAGCTGGGCTGCTCTTGTTGTTAAATACTGCTCAGATTTAGCAGATAGCAAAACTACAGTTTTGCTTATACAGAGTGGGCTAACCAAAGAGAAAAGTAAATCTAGTGAATGGGTTCTCTTAGCTTGGAAACATTTTCTTTGCTAGAAAATATTTAAAAGAAGAAAAAGTGTGGAATGTAAATGAGTAACATTTTCTACTGCTGCAAATATTTCATATGACCTTATAAAAGGTCCTTTTTTCTCCTGGATGAACACCAGCCTCACATATGCAATAGAATATTCATCCTTCTTAGAGTAATTTCATTCTTAAAGAAATTTATCTTTTAATATTGCACTATAGATTCCTTTTCAGTAATAGAATTGCTTGGGTTTTTTCTGAAACTAGAAATAGGTTGCAATCTATCCCTCTGCTTGTTTTTTTCCCCTTTTGTCCAAAAGTTTTTTAGATCACAGTGGCATCTGTAATTTCTATTAAAAATAAACAAAAACAGAAAAAAAAACACACAAAAAAAAAAAAACCCAAACAAACAAAAAACACACAAAAAACCCCAAATTTAAAAAAAAAAAAAAAACATGAAACAAAAGAGACCCCAATACAAAACAACAAGTACTATGAAATATGGGAAGTGACTGGAGGATTAGAAAACTAGGTCACATGTCAAAAGTTCATACATGATATTACACTGAAAAAAGCCCTGTAAGGTAAAGGAGTCTTGTGATTTTAAGTGCCCTTGGAAGGGGCATCCCACCCCATGGTTTCCTGTGCTTCTAATTCTGACAATTGAGGAAGAGAGGTTGTCAGCAGAGGATGTCTCTGGATCAGCCTGTATGACTGCCCCAGAGTGAGTTAATTTATTGCTCAGTTTGTGGGATCTCTGTGCAGCCCTACAAGCTACTGCAGTGGATATTTAAGCAGAGCCTTTCTAGGCATGAGCAATGATCTCTTTGCTCAGTTGGCACAGCAGCAATGGATTCTGCCTTTCTCCTCTCTGCACCTCTGAAAGATGGGAATTGTTGCCTCATGTTAGAATGATGGTTTGACCTCCTTCTGCACCACTCAGACATCTCACAGCAGGGTGAAACAACCCAGCTTCCCAGTTGTCACTGAAGGGGAAAGAAACATTTTGGGACTTGCAGGGATCCTCAGCGATCTCCAGGAGCAGAGATTATCACATCTTTGCACAGCATGATGCATCTTGTGATTGCCTTTTTACCCCACCTGCAAAGCAGCTCTTCAGCAGCAAGAAACTCACACACCCCAATGGAGTTATGATCTGGGTCCAGAATTTCTGCAGGGGGGGGTGAATTCCTCTGGATCTCTACCATGAGCTTGCCCCAGGCAGCTCTCACCCCAATACTATAGCAATGCAAAACCAAGAGATTAGTGCTGCCTGGAACACACAGTTTGCCTCTGGTACCTAGGTAAATGGTGTAGTGATGCAAGATACAATTTGAGGCCATGCTAGAATTTGGCAATGGTGCTATGATTATCTATGGATAATCAGCATTGCAGGTATATTTGAAATTCTAGCAAGGTTCAAGAAAACGTGATTCTCAGCTTGTGCTGAGAACACTAATGGCACACACAGACCTCTCTGACACTCTCTTGCAGGTGCCAGTAGAGCTCTCCACAAGAATCCTCCTCTTGCATTCTGCAGAGCTCACTTGAGACTGGTCTCAAGCAGAATGTGACTTTGGAATATGGCTCCTTCTCTCTAAACTACATTTGTTGTATTCTTTCTCTTTAACTTGAGGATGGGAGGGTGTTCAACCACCACCTAACTGGGCTTCAGCTGGACACAATGAAAACAAGGAGACAAAAGCAAAGTAGGAATATAAATTAGCCAGCCCTAGGAAAATACAAATGTTTTACTCAGGCTGCAGTCACTCACAAGGCACAGAGATGTTATGATTTCCTGCTTGTTCCCTGGCAGTACACGAGGAAACAGCTGCAGAATGAAGGGGAGATGTAGGAAGAAAGTGTTGAGGGATAACTCCTGAAGCATTTCACCAGTGAACATATTGTAAGCCATGGCACAGCACTGACCAGAACACAAACTCCATATGTGAAAAAGCTGAAGCAAAAATTATACATTCAGGGTCTAATAGGAGATGTTGTGATCTGGATAGATTCTAGGGCAGAAGGGGAGAGAGGTGTGTAGATATTGCTGCTCAATTTAGTAAACCTAGCTGCCTCAAGGAAAAAAAAATAAAGAAAAGGAACAGCTCTAGAGCATGATTCACTTCATCCTAAAACAGATGTTAAGATATGTCAGATGAGTCACAGCATAAAATTGCTTATTTCTCTCTATTGATTATAAAAGGGAGTCCAGAGTGATTAGTTCAGATGAAGACACCTACCATTATGAATATGTTAGATGAGCTGAATCTCCTCAAAATGGTTCTCAATAAGGGTACAGGCATGGACACAGGTTGTGATAGACAGCATTTAAATGTTGAGCCTTAAACCTTAGCAATTATTGGAAGGGCTTTTATTTCTGAGATGAAACATGATTTTTGAGTAAAAAATGCACCTGACATTAGTCATGTAGGCTTATGGATCACAGTTTCTACTTAAGGCTTTGTGGGGTCTCCTATTTGAACATCTAAGTCTGAACTTGGATACATAAACAAACTGGATTTCTACACTGAACTGAGCTAATGCAGAAGTAGGAGTGCTTGCTCTTTATGTTACACAGATATTTGAAATGTGGCCTATTACTAGTAACACAACAGAGTTTGTGAGAACAGGAATGATCCAATTGCTATTCTCTAGTGGAATGTGCTAGTGGAAGAGTGGAGCTGGAAAAGCTAGAACCTGGCAGAGGATCAGAGAGAAGGACAAGCAGTAGGGCCATCACTGCAGAAAAAAAGTTGTGTCTGTGTCTGTACCAGGACCTCCTCTGATGTGAGCTGACCTCTGCAGATAGGGTGTTTTAGGATAAACTGCTTCCACAGCCTGCAGGAAGAAATGGCAAGAGAATAGGCACCAAAGTACTGTAAAATTTTCTCTCTAATTTTATTGTTGAACTACAAAACATTATTTGCACAGCTACATTTCCCTTATCCCAGGTAGCTTATCTCACTTACGGGGTAACAACACCAAGGAACACCCATCCTGCTGCCCTCAACAGAGGGGATGTCTGGCAATATATTCCTATTTTTATGCTGCACCTGTCCAAAGATAATTTCATAAACTTACACGGACCTGCAAAAATAAGGATGTATCCTAACTCTGGGAGCTTGGTGCAGAACCCCCTGACCAGCACTGAGAGGAACAGCTGAGGGCCAGCAGTACCATCCTGGAAGTACACTGCTACTTTCTGGCCCATTCCTGAGGGTGATGAGCTGACTTCATGGACAAAAAAAAGCTGTTTACAGCACCAAAGTGATGCAAGTCTGTGGCAGATTTATTTGCATGCTCCAAAGGAGTGCTTTGTGCAGAGACAGCCCAGCCTTTGGCTCCTTGCAAAGTCAAGGTTACAGATCTGCTTTCGGGACTTTGTGCCCTTGTTACGTTTCGATGGGAAGAGCTGTAGCCATCAAAAAGTGGTGATTAAAAGTCTAAAAGTTCTTTAGCAAAAATTTTTTCTCAGATTTCCAGCTAATTGGAGATAATCATAAAAGCTTCCCTCTACCCCCCCTTTAACAGACTGCTGACATTTCCATGTCTGGCTCTTGGTAGCCTTATGGGGCTTGACATCTGTGCATGGCAAAAGCTTTTAGCTTCAGAGCTATGTTCCCAGAGAGTGCTATCAGTGTGGAACAAATTCTGTTCTCTTAACAAATGTGCTGTGTAGTCTTGGGGGCTCTATAACATTTGAGGAAGAGGGAGAGCAAGGCTACTCTTAGAAGCATCAGGACAGCAGTCAAAATGGTACTCAGCACAGATGGCTCCTACAACTGTGAACCACACGTTGGTTAATATGGAACAGCTGTGCAGATGCTCTTCTGCATGGGTGAAATAAAAGCATTTGGCCAACAAGCCATGGGCCTGAGACACAGAGACTGCTGAGACACCCTGCAGTGGGAGGAGGTAACAGCACAGCTCTCTGGAGGAAGGCAGCAGCTCGACAGAAGATGTCAATGCACACTTCTCAGCACTGTGCTGCAAGGGCCAGACTTAATCTCCCACTGCTCCTTCTGCACCTTGCCCTTCAAGAGGGGAATGTGTGTCTCAAGTCTGTTAGCTGGCTGGGTTCAGGATATGACCCTTCATCCTGGTAGGACTTCTACTGTTTCGTGCTCTGGGACATGACACTGCCCTTTTTTAGGGGTGGCCATAACAGAGGATTTTATTTTTCTCAGTGAAAATGTATCTCAAAAGTAGTATCCAATAGCAAAATAATATCTTCCTTTGGTCTTTCATGTTTCCTCTGTGGCTCACTTGTAAGAAGTAGGTGGAACAGAGGGAGAGATCAGGAAGTGTTTAATAACGTCCTGGTTATTTAATCTGTAAATACCAAGCTTTGAGGGGACTTTGATGTGAAAGTACATCAAAAGATAGGGTTGGAATTCAAAATTATCTCAATAAGCAGGAGATGTAGGCTGAAAAAAACCTAAAAAACTCAGTAAGATAAGTGCAAGTTAGTTCAGATATACAAAGATATTAAACTAATGACCTACTGGGTTAGGAGAAACTCAATGAGAATTTTATGCAGGAAAGGATGTTGGGGTTGTGATGCATCCATCGTAGGCTGAACACAAGTGAGAACTGTTATGTGAAGATAATACTGAGGTGTATGAACAGGATTATAAAGCATCCAAAATAACTTTTGCTCAAACCCAAGATGTTGTTCAACGTCTGCGTATGTATACTGAGTTTCAGGAAAGATGGAAACTGTCTGGGGAGAATCCCCCTGCAGAGAAAGATAGATTAACTGGGAAATTTATCTCGAAGGGGACTTGTGCAGGTCATCTAGCCCAAATTTATGCTCCAAACAACATTAACTTCAAAACATTGTTCAAGGTCTTTCCCAGATCACTTTTGAAAATTTCCTTTTCTGCTGTCTCTCTGGAATATGAGAAAGACGTAAGAAATTGGATTTTATCTCTGAAGGACTCAAGTTCAAGGCATTCGTTTGTGATTTGTAGGACTAAGATTAAATATTAGGAGAAGCTGGGTCTTCAGTGAAGGCAGAGCAACATCCCCATAATCTTCAGACCCAATGGAATAATACATGGGATGGAATTCTTCCATTCTGTCTCCACCTTAGGAGTAATTAATTTGCTCTTGTAGCCAGTCCATGTCACAGAAAAGTTCTGAAGCATCTTGGTCCTGACTTGCTCAAGAATTCAGTTCTAAAGACATATTTGTTAGAATCTCTAGGAGAAAAAGGTATATGAATACCTGTATTTTTACTTATTGTATAATCTAAGCATATTTAAATTAAAAGATAACTATAAATCATAAGAATTGCTTATGAAGGCAAAAGGATTATTTTAGAATCCTTTTCTACCTCTAACTTGATCATCTTTCTTCACTGCAGGTTCAGCCCAGAAGAGCACAAGTCTTGCCAGAGTCTGGGCTGTACCACTGCAAGTTCTGTGTCTTCACTTGAGTCGTGCATCCAGCCATGTGTATTTGGGTCCTTCCTGCAAGGACCTTGACCCTTTCCTGGACAGAGCAGACAGAGCTCACATGCCCAGGATGAATGGTGGTCAGAATCCAGAAGACCACCAACATTTGACTGGGCTTTGGCTATTTATATAACACAGGGTTTCCACTACAATATGGAAAAGAGTTGAACTAGTAGACTGAAGATATACTTTCTTTAATGGCTAGTAAATGCTAATGCCCTGCACATACACATAAACACACCCACACCTCATTTTGTTTTGAAGTGATGAACTCACCATCATATAGCAATTATCCAATTTCAAAATGAGTCATATTAACTACCAGAAGAGTGAAATCTGTCCATGCAGGAACTTTTGGCATTACAAATCTCTTTCAAGAATTTCCTATTGGACTATTTCTTTCTGCCTTTTAGGTGAACATGGAGTGACTGGTTTAGTTTGGCAACATAAAATTTAGCCATGCAAGGACAGGTAAGAGGTAGGTGATCCAGGCAGAACCAAATTCAAGTGAGGTCTGAAAACCTGTTGTTAATGAAAATTTCAGCTCAGTTCTGGAATCCAGTGAAACCTTCAAGCTTATTGTTATTCATTAAGCAGATTGAAGGAGTGAAATGAAATTCAGCAAATTGTCCGCCTCTGCAGAGTACAATATGTTCATTTTCAAGGGAAACTGGTGTATGGATGGGAAATGAAGCATAAGCCACTCTTACCTCGGGGTGGCACAGGGGGGTATCTGGGGGTCAAATGTTTTTCAAAAAGCCACATCCCTCTTTCAATGCCCTTGCACATCCCTCGCTGGCCTGTCTGACCCCTTCAGCATGCCCTGGTGCAAAAGTCCAGCTGTCCATCCTCACCTGCTGCATCTGCTGATGCCAGGGCTCCAAATGTTCACAAGCAGCAGCCACGCTGAGCCCCACCCAAACTCTTCACTGATCCTTTTTTTAAGACTAACCTCTGCTCCTGTGGCATTTTCTGGGAGATAATTCAAAGCTGAGTGGCCTGACTGATTGAAACACAGAGCTAAAGATGAGAAGGGAAGACCCTTCCTTTGGCCACTACACATTTCTTTTTTCCTGCCATTCAAGTGATGGATTTTGTTGTAATTACCCAGACAGATCAGTTATTTACTCTGTGACAGTCTCCATGAAAGACCAGAGGAATTTTTGTTGTGGAGACACAGAGAAACAGACGGTGTTCCATGAACTACTTTGTTATTAGACAGGACCAACAAGCAGGAAAAGAACAAAGTAACATTTTCTCCTGTATTAAGGGGGAGCTGGGATAGCTCGCTGTGGTAGTCAGAGCCCAGCATCCTCTGTCCCCACTTACACCTTTAGTTTGTCTCATGCTTTACTACCACAAAGATTCAAGCACAACTTCCTCCAAGGAAGCACAGTGAGTGTGGCTGGACTTTGGTCTTTCCTGCCTGTCTGCAGTGCTGCTTCTCTGCTGACCTGGACAGTGAGACCTGTCAGCTAAGCTTAGAAATGCCACGTATCTAAGTTTAGAAATGGCCAGTGCAGATGGTGCCCATCCCTTTTGTGGCACCAGCTCCACCTGGGAAACAGGAGGGGAGCAGGCACTTGTCAGCTTCATCCCATTGGGGATGGATGTCTGCCTTGAGAGCAATGACTCTGTTTCCCCACTAACTACAGAAGAAACCTGAATATGAGCATACAGTAGCTTAAATGAACATGTTAAGAGAGATGCAGAGACTGGTACAACTCTCAGCCAAGGTAACTAGAGGTTTACAGAGTTAGGAGTATGTTGTTTAAAGCAGAAGGCTTTTTCCATCATGCGTTTTGGCCGTTTTTTAAAGTAGAAGTTGTAAGAAAGCCAATTCTTCAAGGTCCTAGAGGCTAACAATTGTAGCATGCTGCTTCAGAGCTTGCTTGATTAGTGTTTCTTTCTACCAGTCGTTTCTCCTAATGAAATGTCTCACCTATAACATTTCTCTGAGCTTTGGGGTTTATTTTCCATAGAGAATTATCTTTAAAAAGAATAGCACTGTGCAACTGAAGTTCCTTTCCTCCAGTGACTGCATGGCACTCCGCAGTTGTCAGATGCACCTCTCACCACATTATAACCCTCTCTTGTTGCCAGAAGTACACTGATAAACAGGGATTTCTCTCGAGGCCAAGTCTCTCTTGATGTATGCAATGCCTGGCAGGATGGGCCACCAATCAAGAATTAAGATCAATGTGTCATATCCTCATGTGTGGTGCTCCCAAAACAAAGCAGCAGCCAAGCCAAGAAGGAGCTCTGGGTGCTCATTACAGCACACGCTCCCTAACTTGATCATTAATTGTGTTTAACAATGGAAAGTCCTTCAGGAATTAAGTTTGGTGTGGAAGTCCTCAGCCAAAATGTGCATTTGCTTGGGACATTTGGGAAATGAGGTGTTGAGAATAAATTGCCTACTGATGGTCTCATGGTCCCTGCGCACTTTGGAGTGGGTTTGGGGCACCTGCAAGGGTACCTTCTGAATATTTGGGTACCTTGTGAATATTTAGGCACCAGTGAAGGAATTCAGGGAAATGATGAGTAAAAGCCTACAGCTGTCTAACCACAACCTGTATGTCTGGGCACAGGACGGGACAGGCCCAGTAGGGCACAAGGTGTCAGGGCAGCCTGGGCTGGCAGAGCCCTGAAGGCAAGCTCAGCTCCTGCAGACTGGTGCATGCAGTGACACAGGCAAGCAGCCCAAACACAATCTGTTGGCAAGAAAATTCCCAGCCAGCATCATTTGCTCAATTGAAACTCATCCCAAAATTGTTTAAAAAGTTAAATTACCCATCTATTGAATGGGGAAAATGGGGAGGCAAAGTCCTGGGCCACCTGGCAGCCCCCAGCAGAGCATCCTCTCCACTGTGTTTGCTCTGTACCTACTCCTGGGGCTTTGCTTCTCCAATGCAAGTGTGATTCAATTGCCATGGCAACAGCATCTGGCAGGTGCAAAACACTATTCTCTCTGCTAGATGTAAGGGAAAACCTTTCTGCTCCAGGGAAGGGAACTGTCAGTTGTAATAAAAATTGTCCTCTCTTCTCTTACCTGGAAACGTAGAGAGGAAAACTCTTTATTGATTTTTCGTGAGAGGAGTGGGCCTCCAGGATTAATTATCTTCCACTGTTTTTCTTTGCTACACAATAGGTATCCATATAGGTAGAGGCAGTAAATGTTTGGGCTATATATAACACCATCTACGAAGCAGCCAACACAATTCTTTCCACAGAGGCAATGAGAAGGAGGTGAAGTTGCATGGAAAATGATGCTGCTTTTCCCAGTGTCCCCATGATTGTCTTCACTGTCCAGATCACAGGTCATCTCTGTCACAGCAGCGGTGGCCCAGAGAGTTTCCTCCCTCCCTTTTAAATACTTGGCTCTGGTACTTGGGCCAGATGTGTAGGACAAGCCTCCCTTCTTGATATAGACACAATTTCTCCCACACTGTGCCCCAGGAGCAGGTTGTTTCCCACAGAGATAGTGTTGGGATGCACCTAGGGCTTGGGGCTGGAGGCAGGAGGTAGCCCTGCATCTGCTGAGACATCCACCATCCCCTTGCCTTTAACCCTTGCACACCTTAGGAAAGGCATGTCTGAGCACACAGCCCAAAAGCAGGTGTATTCCCATTGTTTTATTCATCTGGACCATGGATGATGGGGTCACCAGCACAGGGGAACTGCCCTGAAAAGGAAGAGAGGGAGCTGTTTGGCCACACGTGTCAACATAACCATCAGTTAGCGTATTTTTTATTTGCCATTCAATTTAAATATTTGAGGGCTGCCCCTCATTATTTTGAATTGGTCTCTATTCCACAAAAATTCTCTATTTTACTACTGAAATTAGGAGCACACTTCTATGGTGAACAAACCCAGCAGAACAGGGGACCGAGTGGTATACAGATGACAGAGCTCTGTCCCACCAGGTTGCAGAAGAATATTAATGAAACAGGCCCTCTATAAAAGCTTCTCAGTTCTTTCCACTTTATTTTTCCTGTAACTAAAATGTAACTCAAAATTAATTTTGATTTAAAGAATGAGGTCCATGAAGGAGCTGGAGCCACAGCTTTCCAGGCACATCTTGTATTGTAACATTGTAACTCAAGTAAGGAAATGTACAGATAAACCATGAGGCAGGTGAGCAGCATCGGTGTGTGCTCTGACAATAAGTGTCTCTGTGATGCTGCATGATAAGTACTAACTACTAAATATATATTTCCATGTTACACATTATGTCCTTCTGTTTTAGAGGAAGTCAAACCCAGGGTAATAATTCTGTTTATTTAGCAGTGTTATAAACAACATCAAATACATTACAAATCAAAAGTGGCCAAACCCAAGACTATTCCGTTGGTAGAGAGAGCTTTCATCTGACAAGTGAGTCCATAAAAGAGCAAGGAAAGAGCAGCAAGGCCATCCCCTTCAAAGGTGCTGAAGGCTGCAGTTATTTGTATTCTGAAACACAAAAAGCACAAACTCAAAGCAACACATGTTAGCAGCCCTCTCTGTTGCAACCTTCTAGCTAGAAACAATGCATCTAAAAATACATCTGCTGATGAGGTCAGTAGGTTTATCCCTGGCGAGAGGCGGAAGGGCAGGAACTATGCAAAATCAGGGAAAAAAAAGGCTACAGCAATGGGAAAAGATCAAGCTCTTTGTATTTTCAGCTTTCCTGACTAGCTGCAATGTGAGATCCCTTTCACGCTGTTGAAACTTTAAGTTCAAATTATCACTGCTCAAAGTGCAGCATAATTATTACATTTTTTAAAGTGTTAAAAAACAATATGAACAGCTACTTAATAAAAATCAATTTGTGGTACAATATTCCCCTGTTCCACAACCCTGAGTAAAGACACATATTTAGTGTCTTTGTGGCTGATGGTGGCTAATTTACTCATCACTAGAAAATAGTGTCCACTAGACTCTATGTGTGTAGCTGAAGATGGTCAAACTGTACTCATAGAATCCTCTTCTCCTCCTGTTATGGGTATTCTGAGACCCTGGTTCATATGTGGCACATGAGATATTTCCCTGCTCCCACAGAACACTAGTGTGAAGAAGAAAATGTGGTGGGGTTTAATCCTGTGAGCACATTCTTCAAGCCAGAACCAAGAAAAAAGAACCAAGCTGCCAGGAGCTTCCAGAAATAGCAAGAGGTGGCAGAGCTTTAGGGCAGTCAAGGTTTATCCCAATGAGTGAATAAAAGACGAAAGTTTAAAATTGCAGCTTTGAGGATAAGCAAAAGATTTTCATGAAGAGCCTGACATGGGCCTGCTAGAGCCACTGCAGAACATTAAGCAGAGGTGGAAAAAAGCTTTAGTCAGCCCAGTAGTTGCAGACATTCACAGTCTTCCTGTGAAGAAGCACAAACCATTTTGCACTTAAAAACAGTAACCAGTTTTAAAAGACTCATGGGAAGAAGAAGGAAACAAAAGAAAGAGAAAAAAAATTAAAATAAAAACCTTGGCTTTATACTTGTGCCACACTGTCTGCTTGCTGCTAAGGCACAACCTGCAGATGTGTGCCAGGCTTGCAAACCACACTGAAGCATCTGTGCCTGGGAACCAGTCCTGCTCCTAAGTCAGCATTTTCTCACCCCATGTCCCAGAACAACAAGAGCTGACCTTACTGACACTGCTGCTCTAAAAGAAATAGAAGGGACCATTTGTGTCTCTAAAGCAACTCCACCAAGGCAAAAGAACCACAGCAGCCAAGGCAAGCCCTGCTGAATTCTGGGGTCTCCAAACAGAATCCTCTGCAACTCTGCTCCATCTGCTCTGTTGCAATGAGTGCTGAAGATGCCCTTGACTCCAGCTACAGCAGGATCAGGTTCTCTCTCATGACAAAACCAAGGCATCCTAACAGAGAAAATCAGAGTTTATCAAATAGAATTACAAAATTTATAAAGGATTTTTTCAGGGGGATTTTTTTTTTTTTAGGGGAAAACCCCTATATTTCTGTTATTGCTTCTGGAATTCTTTGATGAGACATGGATGTCTGTGAAATTCCAACTCTTCCCCTGTAAGGACAGAGCTGGCAGGTTAACACCCAGTTACTTTATAGCCAGAGTGGTTGTTCTGGTTTTTAAGCTCCCTGAATTCCTTTGGATAGCTGAGAAAAACTGACAAGGTTAATAAAATCCAGACAGTCCAGAGGTAGCTCTGACATTGCTATTTGTGGGGAATCAAACCAAGAGGTCACCCACGCTGATTTCAGCCATGTTGCAGGTGGGATAAATGGGACCCATGAGATTTTTGCTCCAGTCACAACTGCAAAACCATTAAAAGTTCTGGGTCTCTTAGCCTTGGTACCTTCCCCATGTGAACACACTCCTGCACTGCTTTCAACCCTGCACCTGTGCTTTGAGGCCCAGCAGCCTCAGGCACTGCCTCAGGCTTCTCCTTCCAGGCTCATCCAGGGGTGCACTGGGCTGTGGCAAAGGGCTCCAGCAGCACTGCCCAGGTCCCAGGCACATCCCCACCAACCTCCACCACAACTTAGGGCCATTTCTTCCTGAAACATAGCCCTTGTGGGACCGGCACAGAGATTCAGGCTTGTCCCTCCAGGTGCACCTTGTACGTGCACCCCACACAGCCCATAGCACACAACTCCTGCCAGAGCAGGGCTTCTGGTCTGTCTGGTGTTTTAAGTCATTTGCTTTGCACCACACTAAAAATGCACAGCTCCAGCTGAAAGAAGAACTCATTATATGCTGTGCCATCCTTGCTTTGCCTCACCACCCTGTTTTTTGAAATTGAGGGAAATTCATCTCAGGAGAGAAGTGTCTGTTCACTCTCCAGGCATCAGGAGCACAGATGACCTTTGTAGGATGGAGGCTCTCTGATTTTGCTGTCTGTGTCTTTGAAATGGGCCCATGAGACATTTATACTCTTTTTCTTTCTACAGTGAGGGAACTGTATGTCTGCTTTTGTCAAGTGATCAAGTTCCCTCACAGCACAAGCCAATTCTTAGGGAATAAAATCTCTTTTCCAAATAATCACATACGACATCAACAAAATAAAGCTTATTTAAAGCACACACTAGCAAATTGCTATTTACCCTTGGAATTGTTTTCACAGGCAGAAAGTAAATTTTATTTGAAGCAATCGTTATTGTAGGTAAGGGGTACAAGGCTGTATTTTTTAGGGGAAAAAATCACACTGTGGAGCTATAAACAGCAAATTGAAGCAATGAATACAGAGGAAGTCTCCTGATTGATAAAACCAAAATTAAATAAGCAGTTTTGAAATATTTTTGGCATGTATCTTATTCTAATCTCAATATTTGGACGTGTAATATATGGTATTCTGGTTTGAACCTAAATATTATCAGCTCCTTCAAAAAACCTGCAAAGCTCACCTCTTACAGATAGACCACCTTTTGTAGAGCAAAGAGCAAATGTGCACCGGGTTCTGCAAATTCCTTGTCCTCTGCTTATCATTAGATACAAAAACTCTCATCGAGGGTACAGCATTAATCATACACAAAAGTATTTGCAGAGCAGAGACACCATTTGCTCCAGCTGCACTGCCCCAGATAGGTGGTATCAGAGCCAGCAAACAAATCACAAAGTCAGGGCATCCTCTCTCAGCTGGATCTGCTCAGTAAAAAGCTCTGCTTGGAAATAGTTGTGGTCCTGCCTAATTAGGCAGACTGGACCAGCTATGACATCCAGTGAGTCTTTTCAGGGAAAATGGATCTGGAGAGGAGTTGTGATTACACATTTCTGACATTGGCTGCTGCTGGAGAGAGAATACCAGATGAGATGTACTGTTCCAGCAAGCGCTAAGTTCTTAATTTAGACATTTTGTGGAAATTGTTGAAAAACATTCTAATTGGAAGGAACTTCTGCTTCTCCAGCATATAATTTTCCCCATTTTTTTAGCACTGAGGCATTTGCATGAAAACAAGCTCTTTGTTTTTAAAATTCCACTGCACTTGTTGTTTATTCCCCACTGGAATTCATAATCCTGTGTTTGCACAAAGCACGATAATTGGTTGCTGTGGAAGTGTTTCTATCAAAAGGAAATGCTTATTAATAATCAAGAATGAACAGTTGCATAATAGAGATTAGTAAAATAAGCACCATTCTAATAATGATGCTAATCTCCATGAAACCAGTCTCTTCAAATGCTTTGAAATAAACATATCCCAATGATAAAAATCATCTTTAAACATGAAGAGCAGCAAGAATCACAGGAACAAGTAAAGGTGGAAGTTGACTCTATCAATAAGAGGGATGCATTTTGCAGCTGACAAATACAAAATTTCACTATGAACTGTATTGGGTTTGCACGGCCAGGTTTTGTTGTGGGGGTCTAGAGAGGTGACTTCCATCAGAAGCTGCTGCAAGCTTCCCCCATGTCCAGCAGAGCCAATGCCACCCGGCTCCAGGATGGACCCACCACCAGCCAAGGCTGAGCCCATCAGGAATGATAGTAATGTCTATTTGATAATGCGTTTAAAAAGAAAAAAAATATTGTGCAGATGTAATTGGGACCAGAAAAGAGCGGAGAACATGTGAGAGGAACAACTCTGCAGACACAAGGTCGGTGGAGAAGGAGGGGAGGAGGTGCTCCAGGTGCCAGAGCAGAATTCCTCTGCAGGCCATGGTGAGACCATGGTGAAGCAGCTGTGCCTCTGCAGCCCATGGGCATCCACGGGGGATGCAGAGATCCACCCTCAGCCCATGGAGGGGACCCACCCTGGAGCAAGAGAATGCCTGAAAGAAGGCTGTGAACCCACAGGAAACCCATGCTGGGGCAGAGTCCTGGCACGCACCTGTAAACCTGTGAAGAGAGGAGCCCGGGCTGGAGGTTTCCTGGCAGGACTCGTGACCAGCCCTGTGGGGGACCCCACTGGAGCAGGCTGTCCTTGAAGCACTGCACTGTGTGGAATAGACCCACACTGGAGCAGTCTGGGGAGAACTCTTGTCTGTGGGATGGATTCACATTGGAGAAGTTCATGAAGAGCTGTCTCCTGTGGGAGGGAGCCCACAGTGTAGCAGGAGAAAGACTAAAGACTTCTCTCCCTGAGCAGGGGAAGGAACAACATGTGATGAACTGTCTGTAACCCCCATTTCCCATCTCACTGCACTGCTGTGGGGGAGCAGGTAGAGCCCAGGAAGGAGGGACGGGTGGGAGGAAGATGTTTTTAAGATTTGTTTTACTTCTCATTATCCTGCTCTGATTTTGTTAGCAATAAATTTAATAAATATCCCCAAGCTGAGGTTGTTCTAGCCATGACAGTATTTGGTGAGTGATCTCTCACGGTCCTTAACTCATTATCCTTTCATTATATTTTCTCTTCTCTGTCCAGTCACAGAGAGAGTGAGAGAGCAGCTCTGGTGAGTGCCTGGAATTCAGCCAAGGGTCAACCCACTACACTGCCCCAGACTAAAAATTTTAAGAGTCAGCTGGCAATTAATTTCTTCATATAGGCAATTCCTGTTGGCCCAGAATACATGTAATGGTGAACTAATATAAGCAAGCTTCTCCATTATTAAAATTCTCAAGAGAAGGAGAAGTTTTCTAGTAGTTTACATTATTTTTGATATTCTTACTGCAGACATAGAAAGCCTTTTTTTTCTTGTTCCTGAGACTCAAAAGTCTGGCATGGGTATTCTGTTTTTAAATGTTCTGGAAATTAGCATGCAAAGGGCTTTTGACCAGATCACAATCTTGAAGTCCATTAAATTCTGCTAGTATATTACTAACACCCTCTAGGGTTGAAGCATCTTCAATTCCTCCTTAGCACAGAACTTCCTAGTTTGCGCTTGTAAGACACATTCCTTCTTTTCCATCTCACTGATTTAATCTTTTTACCCAGACCTATTCTATTTCAACAGCAGTAGGAAAAACCCTTGTTTTGGAGTAATGCACAAAGATCTGGATGCTTATTTAGGGCTCCTGGTCCCTGGGTTTACCTGCATTAGACCTCCAGAGGAGTCATCTGCTGCCAGCCAAGTCACTCAGAATCAGGTTTAGCACAAATCAGGATTGGAGAATAAAACATTTACTTTAAATTGATAAGCAGTCATAGAATGACATTCTAAAAGATAAAATAAGTTTCCTGAACAAGGGCATGTTTAACAATAGAGATCCACCTCCATAGCAGCTGGTGTCTACCTTTTTTTGTTCTAGGTCAAACAATAATCATGTTCTTTTTTCTTGTGAGATTATTTCTGATTCTTCTTGCACCTTTTCCTCAATCATCCACCTGCCTTCTCTCTGGAAACACAGAGATCATTCCTTCATGCCAGCCCCAGCCAAGATTTTCAAAGCTTGCTTGCATCTGCCCTGTGAAACCTCCCTTTTTGTTGCCTGTGTCTGGCACTAGATACCAGTTGGTGCTCCATGTCCAGTAAAGACATGAAAAAGTCTCTTTTTTTCCCTTTCCTTTTCTTCCACGGGTGTCTTTACAAACTTTTCAACAGCCAAAGTTGAATCTCATGTTTTTTGCTTCAGGCTGTGTGTCTGTTACAACATCTAGAGGGAACAATGATAAAACTTACACGATATTGTAATAAGTGTTAACATTTTGTCCTCTTCCTCTTTTCATAACTAGCTTTATTATGTGAGTTTTTATAATAGCAGTCATCCACAATTGCCTTCATGGTTGGCTCTTGGCAGACCAAAGGTTATTTGTGTTTTATAGATAAGGCACAGAGGTATTTCCAAAGCAGACATCATTCTAAGGCATGAAGATGAAAATATAGTCCTTAATATGGACTCTAAATTACTTTATGCATGCATGACAAAGACAAAACTGAAACATGTATACAATTGCCTTTTGTTACAAGGTTTGCCAAAGCCTGCAATCTGCCCTTTTATGAAAAGAAAGGACTGTGTCTTGTCTGCTGATAATGGCATCTTTGGCATGGACTGGATGTGATTATTTTTTTAGTTTGACAGATGGAGAGTTCAAGGTCCAGGTACTACTACTCTGGGTGCAGTCTTTGTCACTAAGTGAATTATTCTGTGGTAATATGACCAGAATGGACTGGAAATATCCTTGGCCTGATGTCTCCATCAAACAAACATTATCAAAGAATGAAGAAGTGTCTCTCTCAGTCAAATAAACTGCAACGATATAACCAACTAAATTCAAAGCCAGCTGATGTGGGTTAACTTAAACTTATTCAGTAAACAGACATGTAGCTGCAGCTACTCTTTGCCAATGATCTTCTCTGGCATTTATACACAAGTAACAGTCCTCAAACCCTATGCAGACATGCAGGAAAATAATTTCAGTGTTCACATAAAATGAGAAATACTCACTTCAAACCAAAGAAATGAGACATTAGTGTGTAAGCAAATGGATGGTGTCTTGGAGGTGTACATATTTTGATTTTCAAAAGGCTTTGAACAAGCTCCTTGCCAAAGACTGTTAAGCATCTGAGTTGTCAGGACACATGTGAGAACACACTCTTCTGAATCAGTGACTAGTGAGAGGATGTAACACAGTGGACACAAATGTGGTCCAAGTTCACAGTGAAGGGAATTTCACAGCAGGAACTGGTGAGGATTTAAGAGACCTGTATTAAATAGCATTTCCATGTATGACCTGGAAAGGAAAAGGGGGATAAGTGAAGTGACAAGTGCACAGGGGGCGCAGAGTGATTCAGAGCAGCCAGGCCCAGCTGTGGGGAAAAGCTGGAGACCAGCTGATGCTGCAGAGCTGCAGCGATGCAGAGCTGCAGAACTGCAGAGGGATTACACAACATGGAGATAATGGCAGGCAAATTTCGGTATCTGTAACTGCAAAAAAATGCACATGGGGAAAAACCCAAAAACCTTAAACTATATCTAATGGAGTCTGAAGAAGGTTTAATCAATGAGGAAAGAAATATTGAAACCATGTGTTACTTCTATGGGAGTAACTCCATGTTCAGCAGTGGTTAAAAAGACACTGAAGGAATTACTAGCAAAAGAATAGAGAAAAAAACAAACAATACTATCATGTCATTGTAAAAATCCCCAGAGTATATACTCATGGAATACTGAGTATCACTCTGGCCGTGCCATTTCAAAAGGAAAACAATACAGTTGGAAGCAGTGCTGGTGGGCAGCAGGATGGTATGATTTCCAAATGAAACAATGATTACAGAGACTAGGAGTTCATTTTGGAAATTGTATGATTGAAAAGGTACATAGCACAGGGCTCCAAAGTCAAGACACTCTTGCTAAAACAAACAGGAAAAGTTGTTCCCTACCTGCTGCTTTTCTGGGAAGAGTGGCATGGTCTGGTAGCAGGTTTAAAACAAAGATTAGGAAGAACTTCTTCACCCAGCACATAATTGTATCACTGAACTCAGTGGCACAGGATAATGCAAAGTGACGAAATGGTAATCATTTCAAAAGGGTATTAGAACAGTTCATGAAACACCACCAAAGACTATTAACATGATGGTCTGTCTGCAGCTACTTACTGAGGAAAACCCCTGAGCCACAGTGCAAATCTGTAAAAGCCTGCCAGGCAATACCACATACATTCTCTCTACAGGAGCTTCATAGGAACACTGCACACCGCATTTTGCTGAAAAAAAGATATAAAGGCCAAAGCAATCCCAGGTCTGTTTCTCTCCAGCACACACAGCCCTTGTACTACCCAAGCTGCCTTTGTGCCTGCAAGCTCTTGTGCTGTTCCCCAGAGCCTGCAGCACAGACACCAATTTCACACTCCCAAAGCATCACTCTGGTGGGCTTCAGCATGGCTTCTGCTTCTCTGGAAACTGCAAAAGCAAGATGGACACTCACACAGCCCCACATCAGCACAGCCACAGGAGTACCCCAGGTGACTCAAGGAAAAGCCAAGGCCGAGTGCTACATGATGAGAGCAGAAGGAGCCTGCTCTCACCGAGGGATCAGCTCCGAGCTGGGCTGGCACACGCTGGTTTTGCACCGCTGGCAAATTGATCCCGAGGTCTCTCACTTGAAAGCTGGGGAACCCAAGGGGACAAAATAAAAGAGTTTGTGATGAGAAGGATGCTGAGAAACAGAGAGGTGAAGACTTTAAGCCATCCTGTGGGATGGTCTGCCTATGGGAAGTACAGTTAAAGGCTATGAAACTTCAGAAAAATTCAGGGAGCTTTGGGGCCAGACAAATCACTACCAGCAACTACTCTCACCAGAAGTTTTCCTGCAAACCCTTCTGTGTCTCTGATCACAAAATGAAGGATTGCTGCTTTGCTGCTTCAGCTTATCTGGGAGTCCTTGTCCCAGCCAATGCACTTACATTATTTTTAGCATACACAGTAAAATTCCATTTTGTTTCTGAAACATCCAGTTCTCCCAGACTTCACTACTGTGCTTTTGCTGAGGCCACACTGTTTCACAGGCTTATAACCTCTGCAGTTTAGCAGAGTCAGATTTATCAGATACAATGATGGGTAAAACTGCAGAGTCCAAAAGAAATTATGAAAATCTCAGTTGAAATAAGATACTGCAGTTAACATAGGAATTCTTTTTTCCCAGCTTAAGCAATCCAGATAAGCACCTGAGAATTTAGGCTTTAGAGGCTGTGGAAACCCGGCTTACCACTAAGTCTGACAGTGCATAATCAAACTGAAAGAGGCAGACTTAGATTAGATATTAGAAAGAAATCCTTCACTGCAAGGGTGGTGAGGCACTGGAGCAGATTGTCCAGAGAACTTGTGGTTTCCCATCCCTGGAAGTGTTAAATGCAGGCTGGATGGTGGGTTGAGCAGCCTGGTCTAGTGGAAGGTGTCCCTGTCCATGGCAGGGGGTTCCAACAATGTTATCTTTAAAGTTCCTTCTAAAGAAACCATTCTACAGTTCTATGGTTCTACGGTTCTGTGGTTCTGTGATCATTATGACTCTGGGAGTAACTGAGTTACTGTAAACCTTCTACCTACGTGACACTGCTGCAGAGCTGTACGTGTGTTTTTACACTCGTTGCTTAAAAGCTTAAAATGCATAAAGTTCATTAAAATAGAGAGCAGAAGTGCCTTGCCTTGCATTGCACTGAATGCCTTGCCCTAAGCTGTGGAGCCAACTGGGTTTATGGTGGGTGTTTGAGGCAGGCAGGACCCCCAAACCTACAGCACTGAAAGAAGGACACAGCAAAACACAGTTCCCTGGCTAAGGGCAGGGCCTCAGTGTCTGCAGTGCTGAACAGCCTCACCTCCCAGCCAGGTGCTGCTCTCAGCTAAACAGTGATGGTTGTCAGCTCCTCTGGCTCCTCTGGATCCTGTAGGATCCACTCCTGGAGCGCAGCCCATTGAAGCAGTGGTCTGGATGTAGGGCACCTATGATGTTGTCCTGTTCAGAAACTTTAATAAATCCCAAAAGGCACCTGGGAGTATCTTGAGATGCCTAAACAAAGTTATTAGTCAGATCAATGAGTAAGGATGGCTTGCTGTCTGTACAAGTAACACAAAACAATGGTGTCTATTACCATGCTAAACATTACTGAGGGTTCTTTGTACAAACATCTGAAATGCCCAACAGGAAAACCTGACAAATACAGGTGCACCCACCCAGTTCCAGCTACCTCTGGTCTTGTCCTGGAAAGAGACAAGGAAAATCAGCTTTCTGATGTCAGACACAAGTGATGTTGGAGGAGGAAAATTTTCAGGTGAGTCACTGAGATTCTGTAAAAACTAAGAAAGGGGAAAAAAAAAAAGTAACAGCAAATCCCTGCAAGAATAGGTTTAATGATCTTGTTTCTCAGGCTATTCATAGATGGTCATTAAAACCCCAGCTTGAGGCTCTGTTCCTCAGCCCCCCTCCTGGAGGATCTCCTCAGATTTCTGGGTTTTGTGTAAGGAGTATACTTTTTGGTCGAGGATAGTGCTGACACAGTGGCACCCACCAGCTGTCCAAATTCTTGCACGGACAGCTGGGCAAGCCAAGAGCCCTCAAGCTGTGCAACTTCAGCTGGGGGTCTGGCACAGGTATGCAGAGTAACTAACACTGGTTAGAAAGAGAAAAAGTTATTCTGAATTGGTTTCCTGTTGTTTTTAATCACAAACAGAATTTGCCTTTGTTTTGCTTTACCTGCCTCATACCATTTTAAGGCCTATCCTACTTTAACTATCATGATGGTCCCCTCTGAGGCTCAGCACAGCTCACAGTAAAACTTAACCTTTCAATTTGTCACTGGCAATACAGAAATTAAAATCTCAAACATCCAACTGTGAAGTCACACAAAGGCTGAAGGCTTATGAAGTTGTTGGCAGAACGCTGTGCTGGCAGGATGTGGTGGGTTCACCTTGGCTGACTGCCAGACACCCACCCAGACACTCTCACTCCCTCTCCTCAGCAGAATGGGAGGAGAAAATGAGATGGAAAAGCTCATGGGTTGAGTAAGAAAACCAAAAGCTGTGCAGGGAAGCAAAACGAAAAGAGAAATTTATTCCCTATTTCCCATCAGCAGGTACTTCCTAGGAAGCAGGGCCTCAGTACATACAGCAGTTGCTTGGGAATACAAACATCACAACCATGATGTCTCATTCTTCCCTTTATCACTGAGTACAACATCCTGTAGTATGGGATATTCCTTTGGTCACTTCTCTCTCCCAGCCTCTTGCTCACTCCCAGCCTGGTCTTTTTTGGGGTGAGAGGATGGGCAAGACAGCCTTGACGCTGTGCAGTCACTGCTCAGCAGCAGCCAGAACACTGGTGTCTCCTCAGTACTGTTTTAGCCACAAATGCAGAGCCCAGCACCACAGAGGCTGGTATGAAGAAAGCTAACTGCATCCCAGTCAGACCCTGAAAGAATCTAAATGCCTATATTATGAAAGAAAAAGGGGGAAAAAAATCCAGTCAAACAAACCAAATCCTGCCTCTTCTATAAACAAACCTACTACAGACAACTATAGTTCTACAACTAATACAACTTCATAGGTGGCTACACTTCCAGCACCAAGCAGTTCACTTGCAGCAAAGAAGAACAAGCTCCATAACTTGGACTTATATATCCTCTGCTATGCATGCATGGAAGTTCAAAAAGATATTTTATTTGTCTCTGGGATGATGGTTCTTCTAGGCTTGTGTAATACATTCAAAAAACAGGTGGATTGCTTTCATATAATTTCCTTATGCAACAAGAATTATGAGATGATGATTGCTTCATTTTGCAAAGGATATTCAATTGGAAAAAGGATATGAAAAGGTTTAAACCCTACAGACTGTCTCTGATTCCTTTTTCACTCTGGAACCATGAGTCCCTGCAGAGCTGGATGAGCTTTAAAGGCCATGGGATGCTGGGCATTGGCTCTCAATGAGACCTCAGGAGCACTAACTCTGCTCTGCACGCTCAGATGTGATTTTGAACTGGAAAGACGTAGATGGGACAAAATCCAGCACCTTCCCATGGAAAGAGGGAAAAAGAAAATCTGCTTTTATATATAGTAAGCTTTGGGGAGTTTGATCTTAGTATAACCATAGCAAAGACTGGTTCTAATTTCTAAATAGCAATGTCAGCTAAAGCCAGGTGAAAAAAGGATGAATGGGGTGAGCAAGGCATGGTTTCACCTCAGTTAGCACCATCATGCTGAGCACACAGCACGCCCAGGTCCCACTGCAGCCACCAGAGAGGCACTTCTGAAAGCCATTCAAACATCACGTTGGCTGATTTCCCTTTGGGTTTGCCTGTCACTCTCCATGGATGATGGAAATGCTCCAGCAGGGCAGCAGAGCTGCCCATGGAGTCTGTCTCATGCTGGCACTCTGATTTTATGGCATGCAGAGCTGAAGCCAATCCTCTGAGCATTTTTTCTCTTGGACCTAATTTCATCTTGATGACTAACAAGGGAAAGCATAAGAGTCATAAATTATCAGTACTCTCCTTTGAACTTGGCTAATACTGGGCTCTGTGTGGAACAAAGAAATTACACGTGGATGGGCAGAGGCAAAGCAGTCTCTCAAATTGAGGGCACTGCACTGAGGGCACACTGCATTGCTACAACATGCACACACTGGAAGCTAATAATTAAAATTTGTCCTAATCATGTGTCTTTTGTGGTCCTCTCAAAGCTGAATAAATGTTCATTGACTGCCTGGTAATAGCTGACAAAGTCCTGGATACTGGAACAAAGCACTCAGCACTATTCAGTCATATTCTGGAAAGCCATCTCCTTTTTTTTCCCCCCCAATTATTATTAACACTGCACCATTAAGAATCATGATCATCATTTGCAAACTAAAGAAGTGGTAAATGCCTGGGTGCAAAATTTATTAGTCAAAAGCTATTGCCTGATGTGAGAGAGAGAGTGCTGTAATTCCTAATTTTTCACACAAAACTTCACTTCCAATAGGGAATTGTTGAAAATTGTTGATAAATCATTGCTATGATATATTTAAAGGCTTCTGGTGAACACTGCAAGATATAAATCACAGAAGGTGGCATTTTAAACTAGTAAATAAAAAGTAAATGAAAATATCATCACATAGATTTATAGAGTGCTTGACAACAAGGACCTCTGAGTGGTTTGGGTTTTTGTTTGGTTTTTTTCGTTTGGGGTTTTTTTTTTGTTGTTGTTTTTGTAAGAGCTCTAAATGGGAAACAACAAATACTGGAAGTCCACATTATGATCTTGTATTTCTAAGACAGCACCCTGTCATCAAAACTTGAATTATGACCATCTCCAACTGAGAAGAATGGCAGAATCTGGCCCACATTGTGGATCAACATCCACTCTGCTCAGTTGTAAAAGAATCTGTAGGACAAAGCACAAACTGGTTTGGAGAGATGGGATCAGGCAGACCCAGCCAGAGAGCTTAGAGTCTGTCCTAAGCAAAGGAGAAATCTTACCCTTGTGTGAACAAAAGAAAACCCAAAAGCCAATGAAAACCAAGCTGGGGATATTCTGGCTGCAAAGCACCGGGCTCAAGCTGTAGACACAAACAACAAGAAGCTGCAATTTGCCACTCTCATTGAGTAGTGCCTACATTATTTTTGTGTGTGCAGGGTGAGAATTACCTAACGTGGAATTTCCCCTCCTACCAGTAAAAAGCAAATAGCACTTCATATACACAACTCTCAGAATGAGCTGTGCCTCTTTTGCACGTGCTGCAAACTGTGATGTACCAGCCCGGGGACAAGGTGCCCAAAGGCCACCATCTCCAACCTCCCTTTCCTTTGTGGTGCTGGTGCTAAATGCTGGAGAGGCTCCCCTCTGCAGGCCCTCTCTGACACAGCTCCTCCCAGGGCACGGGACTCTTGGGAGAAGAAAACATAAACCACGTTTTCCTACCATGCCTCCAATGTGTCTGCAGGAGGAGTGCTCACAGTCAGTGTCCTCCATAGCAAGGAGGGCAGAAATTTCTGCTCTCTAGAGAGATGCAGGGCAGCTTTTTTGGATCATGTGCAATATTTACAGTTTCTTACACATCACAGAGTTCTGCTGGGGTTTATCCAAGCTGCAGACATAATTTCATTAACATCTTTTCCATATGGACTATTTAAGATGTTGAGAAACTAATTTGAAAATTAGTTTTTCTACCTTGAAGTTTGTTCTCAGGTTTGGTACTTCCCACATCAGCAAGATGCTTCTCACAAGCAGGACCATCAGTAAGCCTCTTATTGAAGAGGAGTTACCTAGAACAGCTTAGCCTTTTGATTCAATGGTCCCATAAGCATTAAACTAAGCCTAGGTTTTCTGCCCTAAACATTCTTATCTGAGATATATGTGCATCTTGATATGTGCATCCCTTTCCCTCTAGGCTCTAGAACATAATATAGTTCTATATCTAGAACTATATTATGTTCTAGAGCCTAGAGGGAAAGGGAAGGTTTTCCCCACACTGTGGAAGAAGGTGGGTTCCAGGCAAATTTGTTGCACTTGTTAAAGGGTCATACTCACACTTTTTCTACTGCCATGCATTGAATTTAACACCTTTTGTGTTTCAAAATCAAATTCTTCACAAGGAGTGGTGTATATTAGTGTGGATTCCCCTGGATAGGAAAATTAATGAATCCCACATTTTCAGTAAATCAATCCAGATTTTTACTGCACAGTCCTTTAACAGCATCAAGGAAAGATACAAGGCGGTAGAGCTCTGTCCTCAGTTCTGTTTTCTTCATTCGGTTGAAATGATGTTGCCAGCATCTCCCTTTTCTTTAAATAAACACAGATAGGCCTTTTTATTAGCACCAAGTTTCTAGCTGAGGGAAAGGATGGGGGAAGTTAAATTGAGCTTAGAGAATGTTGTTTGCATAATTACTGAGATTATGCAGCTGTTACTATCTGCAGGTGTTAAGTGCTGGGCAAGATTTTTGTGTCACTTTGAAAATTTTAAACAGAAAATTTTTAGTAATAACCCTTTTGAAGTATTTTAAGTGCATTTTGAAGTATTTTAAGTAAGCTCCTGTGTCTGTTTCTTTTGGTCCAGTTATGGATTCACATGTTTGTGTGAAACTGAGTATTACACACCAAAAATACTTTGTGTACTGTGATGCCATGGTCACAGCAGGAGAACAAGAGAGATTAACTTCCTCAGTCTGCCCCTGAACAATGCTTGACCTTTCTCTGCCTCTCCACGTTCTTTGTAAAAGAATCACCTTGAGAAGCTGTGCCTTGTTTGACTTCCTAGCATCGACCACACAAGTTGTGGTCCATCCAAGTCCAGTGGGAGGCTCAGCAGGGCCACCAATTCATGTGTGCATTACAGGTTCGCTATTAGCCTGTGCATTGAAGGAAACAAGCCTAATGTGATCAGAGGCTTTTCCTGTATGTCTATTTTTTTCTTAGCAGCGTCTGAACACTTTGGCCAATTTCCTCTGGACCGAGGCAGTAGCAGTCTCTGCTGTGCTTCAGAGGTATTTCATCAAGAAGGGTGGTAAAAAACAGAGATAAAGTCCTATTAATGAGCTTACAGAGGAATGGCAGGAGAAGTACAGCTGGTTTTTGTTTCACCAGGTAGCTTTGCCTTGATTTTTCTCAGTCTCCTTCACATCTCTAGCTTTTAAAGAAATGTGTGTATTGTGGAAGAAAGTTTCTTTGTGAACCCTGTAATTCACATTTCCAAGCCTCCCTCTCAAAGGCATTTCTCTCATCATTGGTATGTTTTAGCTCTGCTTAGAGCCACCTATTAAAAGATGCTCTCTTGCCTACCCTGTGAGGGCAATCTTTGGGCTTCCCCTTCTGCCTGGTGCTCATAAACCCCTCTTTTAAGTCCAGGTTGGATGTTGATGACTGCTGCCATATGAAGCACACTGCTGTTTCTGCCTTCTGTCTTGCTGAACACCCCTGACCGGGAGTCCTTGCCTCTCCCAGGATTGTTCTCCCTAGGGCTGATCAGAAAACAAACTGTTTTCACAACCAAAATATAACTAAGTGAAGAGATTCTATGGATATTTCCATGGAAATTACCAACTTTCAGACAAAATATGAGCTTTCCTCTGAAAGTTTGGCTGTGAGTATTGCTGTGTTTCACAACAGCACTGATTCAGGAGCCTCATTTTCCTGCTGCTGCTATGGTGTGAGCAGCTAGCTAAGATGATCCATCCCACAAGACAACCCAGCATCCCACATGAAGAAATCCTTGTACCCTGGCTCTGTGCTCATTTTCTATAACCTACCTTTTGACAACAAAAATCTGCATCTTACTGTGAGGAGGTGGCATTTTTCATGAAATAGTGTAATTTAGCAAAGCACAAACTTTCCATCAAGAACAGCTTATATACATATTTTACACAGTTTGCTAGTCCCAAACCCTTTTCCTGGGGTCATCCTCAGGATGCACAGGAGCCTCAGGCATGTGCTGACAGACTGTTTCCAGCTTAACTCACCAACGGAGCCTGCAGCAAGTCAGCCCACCACCACTTGCTTTAATTGAGTTGATATCTACAAAGTGTTTTTTTAAAGATGCAGCAGTGGCCTTTTCATTGTATTTTGATTACACTGGGAGTGGGATTCTTCCACCCAGGTGCCTAAATATGATTTAGGGGTTAGTGCCACTGCCAATCAGGGCCACTTGAGATGTCTTCAGCTGCCAGTCCAGAAAGACCTGGGTTTCCCACTGGTCCCACTACCTGTGTTGAGAGGCCTGAATCAAGCCTGTGGACTGAGCAGAAGATTTGGATACCTGGTTTATGGCTGGGAGTCCATGTGCACACATCTAACTACTGCTGAGCTCCAGAACTGAGGCCCATACTATGTCTTTAGTCTGATGCTATTTAGACCCAACCTGCTCATGTCCATGCTTGCACTGCTCTATTTTGGGTGAGCCAAACTCTTCCTGGTGCTGTCAGAGGAGCACACACTGCACCAGCATGATGTACAGACACTGAGCTTCCCCTCCTCACTGACTCCAGGTCTGCACTGCATTTAATTTACACCTCCGACACTGATAAATTCCTCTCCCAAACAAGGTGCTCTCCAGGGTCTTATCCATTCACTGCAGTGTTATTCAGTCACAGCAAAACCCAAGGAATGGAATATGTCTTCTCTGACTCTGCCAGACAAGCATTTTGCATTTCATGAGGGCCAATTTAGAATGGTTCTTGGCTGAGCCGAGAGTCGGCAAGTGAGGCAATCTGATTTCAGGCAGGGCAAGACTCAGATGAGGAGGGAGTGCCTTATCACTCTACAGCCTTGGCAAAATACTCACCCACTGTCTGAGAAAAGGAGCTTTGAAGTGGTTCCCCCAGGCAGCTCCTTACTCCAGGACACAGCTGGTCCCACAATCCAGACAGGCACATGCAGGAGGGGAGTCACCCTGAACCCCAAAAGCACCCAAGGCATAATCTGCTCCTCCTTCTGCCACATTGCAGAGACCCAGCTCTGGCCTCCTGCCCTGCTTTGGCTTCTTCTTTTCCATCAGTATCGCAGAGGCATCTCCTCCCTGACCCCAGAATGATCTGCCTCCAACATTTTCTGTAACAAACTCTTCCCAATCCTGCTGAAGTTGATGGAAACCCCTCATGAGTTAGAGGGAAGATCAGAGACCACATCAGGAACCCAGCCCCATGAGTGAACGCAGTCATTGTAGGGTTTGGGTACTCAATGACCCTTTTGCTTAAACCAGTTGTTTCTCTACTGAGGCTTCATGAACAATAAAAACAACAGCAACGGTTGAGGCCACGATGGCATGTTTTACATTTCTCATCTTCCACAGAGTCACCTTCACTGCTGTTTCATAATGCTGGAAATTGAGTTTACTGTCAGGACATGCCAAGCAGATGAAGAACTATTTGGAGATGCGGCTGAAGCATCCCCATATGGAGAACTCTTGAACAAACAGGAAATCACTGGTGAGGTTCCTCAAGGAAATCACGTTTGGAGCAATCTCAGCCATAGCTTTCAGTCTGAATACAGACATTTGCTTTCAGACATCACTGACAGCTCAAACTTTTCCATCATGAGCTCTTTAAAGAAATGAAAAATGCCCGGTAAAACAAATGCACAGGACACATGTGGGGCTCACACAGCACAACAGTTCAGTTCTGCTCACCCCCCTCACACGGAGGAGCATTAAATGCCCAGACCCCAGGTGGGGCTGCTTGGAGGGCCAGTACTGTGCAGCCAGTCCAACAAGCAGAGACTCAGAGAGCCTGGGTTGTTTATCCTGTGGAGGAGAGACAGAGAGGGATGCAATTGCTTTCCTAGAAATGCCTGCTGGGGGGCAGAGGAGCTCCTCACCTCAAAAGACAATGCTGGCACAAGTTTAATGGTTATGAATAATTCAGTTTGGAAATTCAGATAAGAGGAGGGATCCATCAGATTTTGTGTAGGACAATAGGGAAAAGAGTCTAAATTTCTTCCTGACTGGAGCCTGCTGTGCTTATGAAAGCACAAGTGTGTCAGTGGGGTGAGCAAACAAGGGAGCTTAGGCTGGCAGGAAAATACAGGATTTTGAAATGGAAAACAAATGAACACATTTCAGGTGGAGAAGCTCTTCTTCCAGGGATTTTGTAGCACCAGGAGTGCTCTGCACACAGGGGCCCTGAGATAAGCAGTGTGTAGCACACAGTTTTGCCCTTTGCTGCTCTGTGCTGCGTGCTCCTATCGGTATCAGCATGCTCCAGGCTAATGATGTCCCAGCAGCAAGATGATTGCTTTTCTCTTGATGCACGCCTTCTCTCCTGTTTTAAAATGCAAAATCACCACTGATGAGATTTACAGCCATACCATTGTGGACACTTCTGATGTCCCACGTTGAAGGTGCCCATTATCCCATTTACAGCCCCATCATCAGGCCAGCAAGATCCCGGCTTCCCTTGTCTCCTGTGTGCAGTGCAGCATTTCTGCTCGTCTGTCACTCGGTGTCTGAGCTTCCTTATGGCTGTATCTGCATATCTCTGCAGTGATACTTTGCCTGCATGCCAGGAACAGCTCTGTCATACCGCATGGAAAACAAAGCCCTCCTAGAGCCTGAAGAGTACTGAAGAGTATCCCTAAAAATCTTTAAAAGAGAATAAGAATGTAAGTTGCTTCTAGTGTAAATTGCCTAGTTTCAAATTGCTCATGGCTAATTTATGTACTGAGGGAATGATAGTTCAGCTCTTCCAATACTGAATATGATTTTTGTGTCTATATAACATCATAAGGACCTACATATTGAATAAATAAAGCGTGGGTAGGGCTAGTCATGATTTAATACCACAAAATTATGTCATGATTAAATCACTAAATTGTTAGTCATGATTAAATCCTACTAAACCCTGCCGTGCAGGAACATTAGTGAGAGCAGCTAAAGCTTTCCTCCTCCACCCTCAGAGGTTCCCATCCACCCCGTGTTGCCCACCTTAAAGCTGTGTGCCAGGTATGGCAGTGCCAGGCCAGGGGGCTGCTGCAGGCACAGCTCTCCTCCAGGGTTACAGCGAATTTCCATCCCATGCCATCTTTATAAAAATAAACTGCTCTCACTCTCATCCCCGAGTGGAAATGTTCCTCTGAGGCAGCGTATTTCATTTTTAAGTAATAGCCTGCGGTGGCTTTTTCCAAAGGCCCTTTACTGCCTGGGAGTGTTTTTATTTGGTGGGTGAACAGTGACATCTGCTGGGAAAAATCCCCGGGAGGTGGACTGTGTTCTCGGGGCGTCCAGCATCCCTGCACACCTCCATCCCCTGTACCTCCCGCATCCCTCCCTCCCCTCCTTCCCTCTGCCAGCTGGGGCAGACAGGGCTTTTCCACTGCCCACAGGGCTCATTAGCTGCACACTGCTCGTTCCAGACAGGAACAATTAAGCCTATACAACAATTGCTTGCCTGACTGTATTAAGGAGCAGTTGATAAAATTAATTAGGATTGAATCTATTTTCTTCTTGCTTTTTCAAGTGCTGGAGGTTGCATGTGTGTGTGGGGCATGGCGCACGGCACACAGTGGCTGAGTGGCAGGAGTGTCTATCCACAAGTCTCTCTGAGCATTGGGGTCCTTCATGTCTCTGCCACCTGTGCTACTCTGACTCCTCCACTGCCTCCCCTTTTATAATATTACTCTATATTTACAACAGGACTTATCTAAAAGTGAAATTGCATGGCAGAATTGCCAGCAAAAACTGACAGCAAGGACTAAGTTACTCCAGGCACTGGCATATCTTTTCAGGCAGAGTGCAGCACATCTCTGACGTCCTGTATAAATGACACAATATTACACTTTGCCTCCCATTTAAAGAAAAACAACCAAAAAAACCAAACCAAAAAAAAACACCCCAAAACAAACAAACAAAAAAAAACCAAAACCACAACCAACAAAAACTCTTTACATTAGGAAAAATACAATCTGCCGCTTTGAGTGAAGCACTGGGCCTGCCATGCAGCAAGCTGTGCACTTTCCCTGCTTCTTTGAGGCATTAGAAATATTCTTCTCAAAAACATTAAGACATTAAAATGCATAAAAACAAGATTCAGAGCCCATACAAGGCCTTCATTAGGTCAGCAGCCCTCTGACTGTATGGTGGTGGTGGTTAGATGAATTTGCAAGAGCTCTGTTTTCTAGTTTCCCCTTTAATTTCCCAAGCCCCCAAGGAGAGAGGTGTGTGGCTACAAGCCCACCCAGAATGATGCTCTGTCTCCATGCTGGTGTCCAGCTCCTTCCCATGCTGCTTGCCATAGGGTGTTGCTTGTGAGGCTCTGGCCTTGTGGAGGATACAGACAATTAAACAGGAGTTTTCTGAGGAAGGTAGCTCTGAGTGACTCTGCCCACTGCAGCCCAAATGCCTTCGGACTGGAAGATATCATCACATAACCTACTTTCTTCCTTTGTTTATCACAACCTGACCTACAGAAAGACACAGAGATGTCTCAAGAAAGGTGAAAAACATCCTCAGAGAAGCTACCGGGAAACATCTGCAGTGAGGAAAACACAACAGGGTGGGGTGAAATGTTCAGAGCCAGGAGGAAACACATGAGAAGCAAGTGGAGAATTTGGGAGACTCTCTCCCCAACTTTGGGAGAGGCAGAGAGATGAAGGGGAGAGACACTGGAGAAGAGAGATTGTGAAGGAAATACTGAAACAGGGGCCAGTCTTAAAGCTCTTTTTCTATTTTCTCAATGTGGCAGGGGGATTTTCACTGAAATTACACATGAAAATATAATTTTTAAACTAGGGAAAAGAATAATAAACACATCTGACTTTCTGTTTGTGATCTGAAGAAGGAAAAAAAATTCAAAAGTAAAATCTTCCAAAAGATTCTTTGGAAAAAGAAACCTTCATTTTCATATTACTGCTCTGTGACTCTTCCCACATAGCTGAGCATTTTCATATGAATCACCAGTTTACTCAGAAGAGTCAACACTCAGCTCACAGCACTGAGAAGGAAAGCTGGGACAGCCAGAGCCACAGCCTTGCTTGATTTAGAGCACAGAGCTGGAGATGACACAGCAGGTGTCAGGAAGCCCTTTCAGACTCATGCTCTGATACAGGGGGAGATCTGATGGGAACCCACAAACAACAGACAACCGAACAAAGCACTTAAGGCAGCACCAGAAAATACATGTTTCTGCACAGGCAGGACTGACTTCTTTTGCTGTGAAGCAATCAACATGCATCTGCTAGGCAAAAGCTGGTGTTTAAAGCAGGCAGAATGATTGCTAAACAAACCTGCACCAAGAAGGAGGCTGAGTAACTGAGCCCCAAAGAGCTGCACATATATGCATGTGTTTGGGTGTGCATTCAAATTTAGCATATTGGCAACAGCACTTCTGCAAAGCAGTCAAAATCTTGAAGTTAGCACCAAAAGAGTGAGGTTCAAAAAATAGGCTGAGGAGTCTTTCTTCTCTTTGTGCCAATACAGTTTATACCTTCTTCATGTTTCCAACCTTTCTCCATCAAGCTAGACAGGGTCAACTCTCCTTCTTACATCAAAACAAGACATGTTCTGTTGTTTCCTTTGATTGTATCAGCTTTATAAAGACTGAAAACTGTAAACTGGTGACCAGAAAGTAAGGAATGGCAGGCCTTTATTCCTTCTTAATGCACAAATAACTTCAGCAAAGGACCAGAGAGACACAAAAGCAATAAACAGCCTCCTCTGCTCAGGGACAAGAGGAAAGCCCAAAGCAACATCATGAGAAAGTGAAGTTGAAGGGTAGAATGCTGCACCTCTGAAACATGGTGTGAAACAGGGATTAAATGTCTCTCCACTCTTTTGTCTTAATTAGCAGCTCCTGCTGAGGACACCCTGGCCAGCCTTTCCAGGCTATGTTGTGAAAGAAAAAACCTCTAAGGATTTATGTGAGGCAGCTGTGCTATCTGCAGAATCCCAATTATCTCTAACTTCCAGTACTGCTTCAGTATGTTTGAAGTCCAGAAAGTAGGACTGGAAGTAAATGTGCTGGGGTTGTAACAGGCTTGCTCTCTACTCAAAATTTCAGAGCTACCCTACTGTTAACATGCACTCAGGAGACTGCCTGGTTGAAAGAAGGCTCAAAACTTGTTTTAAATTTGTGAGACTCCAAGTCTCCTTATCACAGTTCACTGCACTAAGAATACCTTGTCCCTTGAGTATTGTTCCTAATAGTGGCTTAAACAGGAGTCTTTCCGTGACACCTTCGTTGCTCCCAAGGCATTGCATTCTCCCAGATCTCCAAAATAAATAACGCCCAAAAAAGCCTTGAAAGTAGAAAAAAAAATAAAAGCTTCCCAGCAAACCCAGCTATCACTGACATAGCATGGGCATGGTGCTTCTGCAATCTACCTCAGCACTGCCTCTCGGTGTACTGCACTTGGCACTGCAGTCTTTTTAAATACAGGCATGTAATCCTTCCCACAAGGAGAGGTTAGAAAATGAGATTAACTCTTACAGTGACTTACTCCTACTGCAATAACTGCTGTTAGGAATGGTAAGCCTGCCTGAGAGACTGGAAAAAGTGAAACAAGGTAAGTAATGGTAAGGTATGAAGTCAAGCCTGGCTTTTGCACTCATAAGTTCATTTTCTCTCTCTCCTCTCTTCTGCAGCCTCCTTTCATAAGGGAATTGTCTGACTGGGCCAGCTTTCTTACCTTCTTCAAAGTAAATGTATCTGCTTTTGTCACCCAAGATGCTTTTTATTCCCCTTAAACTACAGCAACTTCAAAGACCAAACATTTCTTATAAAAATAACCAACAAAAGACTGACTCCTGTTTTCCTTAGGCCAGGAGGATGGCATGGTTTCACCAGAGGACCAGAAAGAAATAAAAGCATGGAGCAGTCCCCTCTGATCATGTGTCTGCATCGTGTTTCAGCTGCCTGCAAACAGTTCAACTGGTGGGTTCAACTTCCAGCGCTCGTGAGCAGATGGTGCTTAGGTGGAGGAACATTCCTGTTGTAACAGCCTATAGGCTTTTCAACAGCTTTCATGCTGTGTGATGCAGCGTGGCACGGAGCGGCGCGGGGAGAACGACTACCAAGCTAAAGGCAAGAGCATATGTGTAAGTGTGAGTTGTGGCTATCTGTGTGCAGTGAAACAACATGGGCTGTTAGCCTCTCTCTTCCTCCTCTCCCACTCAGGTGTCCGAGCACAGCCACATATGCTGTGTGTTCTCGTGGCTTTTCAGCTCTGGAGGTATCATTACAGAGTCACAGAATAATGAGGCTGGAAGAGACCTCTAAGATCATCGACTCCAACCTATGCCCTAGTGCCTCAACTAGACTATAGCACCAAGTGCCATGTCCAGTCTTTTTTTAAACACATCCAGAGATGCTGATTCTACCACCTCCCTGGGAAGAGAATTCCAGTACTTTATTATTCTTTCAGTGAAATTTTTTTCCTAATATCCAACCTATACCTTCCCTGATGTAGCTTGAGACTGTGTCCTCTGGTTCTGTCAGTTGCTGCCCTGGATATGATTAATACAATACATCAATACATCCTTCTATTATATAGGATATATATATATATATATATATATATATATATATATATATATCCTATAATTAATACAATATATCCTTACCACAGCTGGGAAAGGAGTGAGAAACAAGCAGCAAACATTCCTTAAGAATATTGTTACTTTTTTCACACTCAAGTAATGAAATATAAACTCATAATAACAAGAAATATACATGATAAGAGCTTGCCAGTTTGTTAGTAGTCAGTGATTGCTTCTAAAAAAATCTGAAAAAAATCAAAATGTAGGAAGACTACATTTCAAGTGCACTTTCAATGGGAGAGATGGAAAATTCAGCCTATTCATTATATCATGCTTTTTGGTAGTTGAGCGAATTACTTCACCTTCAGTAAAGCGATTCCTGTTTCTTTGACTGCAGCTGATTCTAGGATAAACTCTTTTAAAAACTGTTAACCATGCACTAACAGTAGAAAAATAAAGCCCATCTTTGAGTAAAATATAACAAAAATATGTCACCTGTCATTCCCTTTTTCACCCTGGAGTTCCATAACAGGAGTTACCTTGACATGTCTATTCCTGTTTGGATATATAATTCATTGCAAGCTCCATGACCTCTTATCAGTTTGCAACTAATGCAACTAATATGTCTCTTTTAATGACAGTGTAGGTGGTTTTACTGTGTCTTTCAAGAAATATTACTTTTATGAATCACAAAGGAAGTTATTGTCTCTTTAAAAACCAAGAAAAACTTTTAAGATGTTTAAAAACTATATTGGCATTACAACACTTAGAGCCTGATCTTTTCTTGAGGAAGTATTTTGAACACCAGACTCCAAGCCAACCAATTAACCTGACACTAGGTTCAGGTATTCCTGCCTGGTCTAAACATTAAAACTTCTTAGCTAACATATTGCACATGCTTTAAAAAGCTATTTTTATCCTTTACTAGATAATCCAGAAGAACAAGTGTACCATTTATGCAGCAAAGAATACTAGGACATTCAGCAGTTATTCATAATTGGCTCCCATGAGCCTCAGTTCTTAAATGTGGAAATTAAGCTAGCCATGGCATAGTTCATGGGTTTGGCTCAAGTGGAAGCATCAGAAGTGTGACTCATAAAAGTACACGTTGCTAACTCCCTCCATGCTCAGAGGATGCGTTAGCACAGGTGTAAAACAGGATATATGTGGGATCACAATGGCAAGGAAGAAGCAGCTGTTCTACCCATGCCTTTTTATCCTCCATTATAATTGCATCAGAGTGATAGCAATATCCTAGGAAGCAGTGCAGCATTTTCAGACCTGAATTAATTTTTCACCTTAAGGCCTAGTCATTCAGCATGGCACCAACTGGAAGGTACTGATGTGTAAAACACAAGAACTGTCTTTGCTATCAATTAAAAGAAGATTAGCAAGGATGTTGCACTTAAGATTCACACTGAAAAGATTTCTCCCTCTTTTGAATTGATCAGTTATTGAAGCTTAAGGAGAACTACTTCAGATTTAGTTTTGCAAGCTCCCAGAATAGTTCTTATTCAAGATGCATGTAACATGTTCTGAAAACTCCTTGGTTTTAATTAAAAGGAGAAATTCCATCAGGACTGTAAAACTAGTCATCCTAAAATAACATCTCTGAAGTTTTGGTTCACTGAACCCAGATGACTCTGTTATATTCCCAAACTTTGTTTCTTCATCCCTTAAAGTAAAATAAATAATTTTTTATATTGTCAAATTATTTGCAAACTGTTAGGTTCTTTTCGGGAAAAGGAATTTTCGCATGTTTCCTGCACAGTGAATTAGAAGGACTCATTGAGCTTTCACAAATGCCATTTTGACATCCTTCAGGAAGAGAAAATACTCAGAGACAAAACACCCCTCAGTCTAGGGGAGGAAACTGGGAAACATCTGCTTGCTGCTGTCCCTGTTTACTTGTACTCACAGCCCCATCACTCCTGAGGGGCCACTGAAAGGCATGTCAGGGCAGCTGACTTAAGGAAGTCTCCAGCACACTTGGGACAAGTGCTGGGGACAGACAACCCAGGGATGAGCCCCTGGGTGGCAGCCCATAAGAAGTTGCATAGCTGGGGCTTCATAATTACTCATTCAAACTATCATGGTATGTCTGTTCTCAAATGACACAAAGTTCCTTGTTAAGCCCTGGCCTCTGATGATCTTCTGCTCTGGATAAGTGGATTTTGCCCTCACCTTTGGGTGACAGCACACTCCTGGAGCAGGTCCCACCGGGCATGGTGAAAGTGCTGACACCAGCTTTGCATTTCTCTGCCCATCACCCCCATCCAGCATGACCTCAGCCCATCCTTTACCTCCACGCTCCTGCAGGATTTTATGTCCCAGCTCAAGGCATGAATCTTACACCTGCAATTTTCTGACATTAAAGTGTTGCTGTGGTAGGTTAGAGAAGAGTCTTCAAATCACTTTTGAAGGTAGGAAGCCCAGAAAGCCTCACTTCATCATCCTTATACAATATCAATGACAGCAATAGCAGCAGCAAGAACAGTCACAGAGGCAGAGGGCAGCACATGATGCCCAGCTGGGCCAGGGGCTGGCTCCAGCCTGCCCTAGAGGCAGCCAGCCTCAAGCCATCTGAACAGGACTGTTTTATACAGCCCTTCATACTGCTGTGGGAGCATCCTGCCCTGGAGTAGCCAGGGCACAATTAATCTCTCAGCAGTCACCCACTGGTTTGCCTGGACTAGTAAAATGGGCTGTGCCCTGACACTGAGGACAAAAGGCAGAACTCAGCTCTCCCCTGTGTGTGGCAAACCCCTCTCCTCCCAAGACTAGGGTCACCATGTTCAGAGTGCTTGGCAGGAAGGATCCTTGGCATATGCTGCCCTCCTCACGGTGCCCAGTATCTGCAGCTGGCAATCAGGACTAAAAAACCCATGGCAGCAGCCAGGATAACCCAGCCAAGCCATGCAGGAAACCAGAGAGCAGCACTCAAGCATGTGCCCCAACACTTGTGAAACACAGACGTAGCTCAGACGTCCAGTTAATGGTCACACCCTGCAGAGCCCCTGATCCAATTCCTGCCAGGGAGCCTCAGACACACTTTTTTGACTTTTTAAGAGTGTACAAATCAAAAGATGTCAGAAAGGCAGGGCTGCCTCTGGACCACTGGCCAGAAGTCTGAGCTTGTGAGCTGGTGGGAAACTAAGCAGATTTTCTCTGGAACTATGCTTTGCAGCAGTTTAATGGTCCGGGAATTTCAAGCATTTGGCATTGCTAAAGTATATATCAAAAATAGCCAGGCATTGCCTATACCTCTCCACAGAATTGTATGTTCCAATGAAGAGAGTGCTCCAGAAGGGAATGCAACAGGAAAGGAAATAATCTGACATCTCTGTGGGAAGAAAAATAGATTTGAATCTGAAGGTCCAGGGAGGTAAGGGAAGCAGCACAGAAAGTTTTCCAGATATCCTGAACTGACCACCTTAAATTGTTAGGACACTGCTCTTCATGTAAAATCTGTCAACCTGTTTCCATACCAGTACCAGTGCAGGAGGCTCAGAGGGAACACCTTGAGCCACCAGCAAAGAAGAAAGGTTGAATGTGCTGCTTGTGAAAAGCACCAGGACTGACAGCTCCAAAAGTGAAAGGGCTTTACCTCTCTTTTCCTCTACCTGGCACTGGTAACACTGGGAGATATGTTGCACAGCCCACCCACCTTCATAAATAAAGAGAACTCTGTGGGAGCCATATACTATGATAAGTCTGGAACCAAATAGCAGTGAGGTTAAGAAAAAGGTCTGGGAAAAAAGCAGTCGCTGCTGGTCTTTGAAGCTGCTCATTCCAACAGGTAAGAATAATGAAGTTAGACACAAATTTTCCAAAAACTGTTACATTCATCCCAAGCCTCTCAAAGGCCAAACTACTTTTAAACATTTCCCTTGAAAATGTTACTCACGTTGACCCAAAGGAGTGCTCAAAAAGCCAAACCAAACACCTATCTACTTAAAAGGAAGCACATGGACCAATGCCATCTGTTGTCCAGTTGCTCCAAGCTCCTCCATCAGTATTTTCATCTAAAAAGCCGAAATGTGATGGGTTTTTTTTTCCACTCTTCAATCTTATGTATGATATCAACCAACAATACACATACGAGTTAGTTTTAAAATAATGTGGTGTATACTTATCCCATTATGATGCCATTATAACTGACACTGAATCATTTTTCTACAAACAGAAAGAAGAAGAAACAGTACAAGAAGAAGCAGAGGTTCAAATAGTCCTTGGTATCCCATGATTTTTAAAAGTCCTGAAGTCTGAGTCACTACTACACCATGGCTTACCAGAGGAGCAAAACTGGAATGTCCAAGAGATGTCTGCTTTATGTGACACACTCTTAAAGTATCTAGCATCATAGAACTTCAGCTAGAGACTGAAAAAAGCTGATGTTTAAATAGAGTTTAAAGGTTTTGTCTGGTCTCAAGAATGAACTCCAGAAGTAACCACCAAGGTCTACATCTTCTGATGGCAGGTTGTGAGCACCAGACACAACCAGCTCCTGGCTAAGGTGGAGCAGAGTAATGTCCTCATGGCCTCAGAGGGCAACTGAATGGTGGCACAAATTCTGTACTGGAGGAATGTGTCTTTACAATGTAGAAAATAGAGCTGCTCCAACAAGAGGTGGTTATTAATTATAGCACTTTAAAAGAGATGCTTCATCTTCAATAAACAAAGCATGTGCATGCAATTACATCATTTAAAATATCAACTACCTGTGCAGTGCAAAAGTATTGCTCTCAATTGCTTTTTTCAAACACAGCTCAGCTCCATGCATGTGGTTTGTCTGCTCTCCAGTGCATGAAACTACTCCCTGAAAACCAAGATAAATATGCACAGGAGACAGGACCAAATTGCCTCAGGTCTTTCAGAGCAAAAGCTCCCAGCAAGCTGTATTGTAAGCAGCTGATATATGTACACAAATATACTGGCATCTCTCCAACACTAAGTGAAACCTCTTAAGAGCTTCCTGGTGAATTTGTAGAGCTCCATGTGGAGCTTTCCCACTCCTCTGTCAGTAACCATGTCTCTAAACCAGAGACAGTGGGAGACAGTAGGAAAGCATTGCTCACCTGTAAAAAGCAGAATATCTTTAAGCTGTGACAAAACATACTACATTTATCGATTACTGGTGTTTCTACTTACCAGAGAGGTGCAGAGAGGCTGAGGCACAAAAGTTCAGTGAGTTACCAGGGCTTACCTACAGCTACAGTTTCTAACTGGTGATGTGGTGAGTGTTCAGAGGTGAGGAACAAACATATTTTACCTGAACCATGGCCCAGTGCCCAAGCTAGCACTCCCACCAGTCCAGTGTGTGTTCCACAGGGACTTGTTGGGCTCAGAGACATGGCTATGAAAACTGGGAGTCACTGCTCCAGTGGAGTGTATGGACCTGGAAGTCATTGTATCAGAAGAACTTAAGTCTAAAGGGATTATTTTGGTTTTAACCCCCCCCCCAATTTATTTACCATATTAAACCCCCACAGATATTTGTAAAAGTTATCATCTGAAGTCAGGTACTTTTTTTTTTCCCACAACTCAAAATCTTCTCTCTTTTGACACTAAAGCAAGGCACAGTGTGTGCTATGCTGTTTTGGATCTACACATGCCTGAAACGTACGCATATTTTGACCAGACACCCCTCAATTAAAAGTATGAATAATAGTCCATTTCTCTCCTGTACTATTTTTGGATTTTCTTCCCTTCCCTTCTATAAAACAACAGGCTGATTGAAAAACAGACTTTTCCCTGGGAAATCAGATTAGAAAATATTTCATCAACTCTGTGCAGTTTAAAATTCCAAAGCAACCTTGGGGCTACCATGCAAAATTTTCTGAATATCTGAGAGCTGGGGCTAATCATAGCCCAAAATTAGGGAAAAGAACAGAAATTAGCAAGCAAAGAGCTGTCTTAGACACCCAAAGGGAAACATCAACTAGACACGGGCTGCTGAATCCTTATCCCAAAAAGTATTTGAACCCCTCAGTCTGAAATATGCAAGTGGCTTTTCTTCTACTTGATTTAATTTTGAGTTTCTGTCTTATTTGCATAACATAAAGGATGAAATCTATGAAATCTTCATTAGAAGAAGGATTCAAAACTGGTTGGTACAGCCCCAGGGTTTGTACTGCAATCCAAAGGCAGAGGTAGACTGACTTCTCTTTGCTCACCTCCCTCACCTGGGAGCGCAACAGAGGCAGTATTTATCCTATGTTAAACTGTTGGTTCTCACCAAAAGAATCAGTAGGCACGAGGATTTTGAATTAAGCAAATGAAGCAGAACACAGATTTGAAAACAAAGAAATGCCCTGACTGCGCATGGGCACAAGAGGGTACTTGGGTAAGTCAATCCTTGTCCATTCACAGCTCCTTTTTTTCCTGTGAGAACTGATGTGGCAGATGTTGGGGAGACCAGAAACTGGAGTGACTTGGTTTGCAGGAATGTCTGCTCTGAGAATCCCCTGGGGCTTGGACAGGGGTGGGAGCCTGATTAGTTCAGAAGGCTCTCCATGCTGTACCTAATCCCAAAGTAGCTCTAGGCAATCCTGGGTTATTATGGGCAGGTACAGACAAACCTGGATTTGTTCTACAGGCCAGAGTGCTGGGACAGGAAGGACAGGAGCATGGCGTGGATGGCAGCTGGCTCAGTCATGCCAGATCACTGCATTAACCCAGCACTGAACCCGAGCTCTGCTCCAAAAATACTTGGCTTTGCTCAGTACTGACCCAGGTTTACAGCTTTCCAGAGCTAAGCCTGTAAATCCATATGGGGAGGGACACTTCATAGATTGGCAAACTCAGGTCTCTGGCAGTTTGGGAATCCTTTTGCTGTCTTCTGTCTTACACTGCAGGTGCCCAAAAAATGAAATAATGCCTCAGTTAGGAAGGTAGCCCCAGAAAATTACTGGCTGAGCAACAACAATACAGCACAACCAAGATTTCACTGGAGGGTTTGTAGGGAACAGAGGTTTTACGGCAAGTCCAAAAGAGCAGCTGTTTTCATCCTGTTACTGCTCAACTGTGGGGCTGCTGAGCTTTTTCTATAACATTATCTGAGCAGGGGCCAGGATATCCAGCAAGATTAATAGAGCTTGTTTCTTGGCTTTTCTGAGCCACGGCTTAATGAAATAAATTGGAATAGATTGAACAGAGCTGGCCAAGTGCCCAACACAAGCCTCGTTGCCACTTGGGGAAGAGTAACAGGCATCAGTATGAGAGGCTACAGGTTTTTGCTGCCAAGGGTTTTATTATATCTCTCCTGATTTACAGGGTCAGGCCTGGGAGGTGCCTTACTCTGCAGCTCCATCTCTTGGCAAATATCAGGTACAAAACAGACTGCACAGGCTCTGTGTACTTCAGGCAGAGATGCATGATAAGTACTTTTCAATGCAAAATACTCCTCATTTTCTTAGCAATAATGGAGGGACATAACTCTCACCTAAAATAGAAGAGGGAATTCTCTCGTGTACTTCCTTCAGTGTTTGTTATGTTGCCCTGGAAACAGTCCCCAAGTCAGAAAATGGCAATTGAGAAAGAAGAAACAGGCATTTGTGGGCAGGTTTTTTAGATTTATTTCTTAAAATACATAATTACATTTTTTGAACCGATACTATTTTATAGTAATGATAAAATATTTATCAATTCCCTAGTAAGCATTTTTATTTAAAAATAAAATTTGTCATCTTCTTTTCTGACCTGGCAATATGCCTCTCTAATGGCTGATGTAATCATGAAATATCCAGTTACACTGTTCTCCTTGTTTGTAGGTCAGTATGTCTCAGGGAGAAAAACAAAAAGCAAACAATTAATTTGCCATTAATTATTACTGTTTGCTGCCCCATGGGCTTCTGCAGCCTGTTTGACTGATGAGCTGATGGGCACCTGTGCTTCTGAGTGAACTTGAGTGATTTATCCTAGTTGATGTAGTGGTTTTGCCATAAGTACAGAATAGACAAGCCAAGCTTTTTTAGACCTGCTAATAAACCATGGTAATGCCTTGATCTGACCTGGATTAAAAGTATCTTAAATATGTACAATACTAAATGTAGAAGATTACTCAAGTTATCTTGTTATGAACTCAGGTTCTGGGAATGAAGAGGAATAAAATGTGCATACAAAACAGTCTTGAACAGCCAACTGCAAAAGATTTTTTGCTGAGAAAGTTTGAAAATGAGCAAATAAATGGGAGAGTGAAGTTGGTGGAAGGCAAAAAAAAAAATTTAAGTAAATCAAGAGAGGAACTTGGGTGAGATACCAGTAAAGCAAGATGCCATCACAGATGAATGCAGCTTCTTCAAACAGAAGATGGTGCTTTTTGAGAGGAAGAATATAAACTACATCATCTGGCTTCTAAATTTAACTGTGAAGAGTAAGAAAAATGCTTGGGTGTCACTGGCATTTTGTCAGAGATGTCTTGTAGTGCTAAAAAGAGGAACAGTTAGGAAGGGAAAAGAATGGAACAGTGAAGCAATACTGAAAATACTTTTTATTACCTAAACTAAGCACATCATGATCAGTTCTGGATACCTTGAGAAAGACAAAAGAGAATGAAATGAGTTTAGAAATGACAATGAAAACAATTAGAGGTATGAAAATATTGTAGATGAATAATAAAATCAAACCTGTTCACTTCAGAGAAGGAAAAAGATAAAGGTGTTCAAAATTAATGAATGGCACCAAAGAA
Source organism: Passer domesticus (assembly GCF_036417665.1). Classification (NCBI taxonomy): domain Eukaryota; kingdom Metazoa; phylum Chordata; class Aves; order Passeriformes; family Passeridae; genus Passer; species Passer domesticus. Next base: position 32,516,933 of record NC_087475.1, on the reverse strand, counting down.
AGAGGGTTCTAGTCATCATTTCCCATCATAAAGGAGCAGAAGGGCATCTGCTGAAAATGAAAGACAAAGGATGAAGAATAATCCTTTCCCACAGCAACTGTCTGATGCTATTCCTCTCCACCAGAGACAACTGAGAGCAGGAGTTAATTTTGTGAATTAAAAAGCAATGGATATTTTCATGGGGAAGGAAAAAAAACAATATGTCAAGTGCTAGAAGTAAAGATGTAATTTTATTTTAATGGAGGCTATCTTCCAGTGTAGGCTGCAGGATATAAAGTGATCTCAGAGGGTGAGCAAGAGCAAAATTTTTCCCCTCCAAGGAAATTCTACTTAACTATGGTGCTCTGGAATTTCTCAGACCTTTCACTGCCAAACCTGGCACTTTCCACTGTCCCAGAGAAGATGCTGCAGCAGATGCAGGAGTGGCTGGTTAAGGAGCAACAGGTCCTGTTCTACTCTACCAGCAAACAGGAAAAATCTGGAAGAGACTAAATGTGGCCACAGGGAGACAAAAAGAGACAGAGCTTGCAGGAGTGCAAAAATTAAAACCAGACCCACAGTTCAGCTCAGTTCCCAAACATCCAGACTTTGAGAGAATAATGCTCCCACTTGGAAACCAGCAGGGGAAAACAGAGACAAGCTCCGGGCAAAATGGTCTTCAGCAGTGTCTTGGTTTAGGGCAAATTTGGGAGATAACTTCCGAATGGGGCCTGTAGAAAGCAAACTTAAGCTGCCCTTTTCCTAGCTGGTTTGGGAGATATAAACATTTTACGAGAGAAGTGGAAAAAACTGTTTATTTAACAAGCAAAGTACTCACAAACATGACAAAAAAAGAGAAAAATATTAAATAATGGAACTTTTCATTGTTCTGGAGAGATGGCCAATTCAGAGAGAGAGTCTTTTTCGTGGGATGTAGCTCAGCTCACCCTGTTTTTCCAGAGCTCGGGTCTTTCTTCCCAGGGTTTGGGCCCGGTGTCCTGGCCGCAGCACAGCCTGGGGGCCCCCGGACCATAGTCCTGGTGTTCCCAGACTGAACAATAGCTGAACAGTTCCAAAAAACTTCTGGCCTCAGCTAACTAGAAAAAAAAACAACTAAGAGCAAAGGAGAGCTCTGTCCCACTGTCTGTGCTGCAGACACCAGAGTCTGTGAGAAGGAAAGCAGGGAGCCAAGTGCAGTTTCTGCAAACAAACTGCGCGCTTCTTCTCCCCGCCTTGCTCTTGGAGCTGCTCTTAAGGGTGCAGAACTTAACATCCAGCATAAACAGAACACACAACTTGGGATACAAGCATTGTAAAGTCACCCTAGGACAAGGAGAGATTAATAAACTGACACAAGCTGCTGTGTCAAGTGAAGACTGGAGAGGGTGTCTATGTTCTAGAGAGGAACAAAGACACCCTGTGTTTTGCTAACTGGTCTCACTTTCACCCCTGGCACTCACACATACTAACTCATACTCAATTAATTGACAGATTTCCTGTGGTTTTGCTATCACTGAAACGCACTGTAAGAACAGATACATTAATTTCATTTTTTTTCTTAGTGACTTGGCTAAAACTAAATTTTTTTTGGGTTTTTTGAAGATATGAAATAGAAATATAGCACCAATTTTGGCATAGCTGCCATATTCCACTTTTTTCAGCTCTGTGTTAAAATTTTCAGTAAGGCCCACTGTGCTGCTCTCAGATATTATGTGAACAAACAGGGATGTTTCACCACTTTTGGAGATTCCAGCCAGAAGTCCCTCTCTCTCCATCTGCTGCCTGTTCAGGAACTCAGGGTGTGCCAAACACCTAGCCTACAAACAAAGATTTGTGAGCAGAAAGAGATGGTGTAACACATACACAATACTCAGTATTTCAGAAATTTGCCACCCTCTTCCTTGTTTCAGCATGTTTTCAGAGATGTTCTGTCTCTTCACAAGCAGAAGAGGTTCTGAAATGCAACTGCTACTACTTTGTGTATGTGGATGGCTGTTTCAAGCATCAGTTCTGCTCCACGGTTTTTATTGTTGTGCTATTTTAACTTCACTTCTCTCACATGATCTTCTAATGCAGCATCCTCCCCAGGTAGCATGCTGAATTATGCAGCCACCCTGCCTGAAGAGGTGAACATAACATAAGCTTTTACACAACTAATGGGTAGCATTTTTCAAAAGTCCAGATGAAAAGATTCCCTTGACACCTCTATTCATGCATTATATGTGTTTCTTTTTGCTTAGTGACTTGAAATTCCATGACATAAAAAATCATTTATTTGCAAGTTGTATTCCTTTCCCTTAAAGAAGGGAATAGAACATTACTTGCTCGAAGTTCTTTCTTCTATAAAGGACAAGCTGCTTTTTTTGAGGGCCGTGCACTTGCTCTGAGATTTTCCCCATTTCTGCACGAGAGTTCATCCTCCACTCTCAGCCAGAGGGGAGAGCCAGGCAGAGCAGCAGGGAAAAACAGCCAAGAACAGCCTGGAAAATTCAGACACCTCTTTCCTTCAGTCCCTTGACAGAAAGAAATATGACTGAGAACACCATCAATCTGATCTGCTCCTTGATTTTTAATTTTTGTATAGAGGGACTGTTCCAGTACACAGATAATGATCAGAAAGATGATGAGGTTTTGCCATAATCAATGTAGCTTTGAACCAGTACTTAGAATGGTTAGCATTTTAATACAGACAGAAATATTTTGCTCTCCAGCATCAGGCCAGAATATTAACCAGTAGAAATACTACTCACAGACCTTTCACAATCAGGTTCTCAGTCTGCATAAGACTTTTCAAGTCAGAGATAGGTACAAGGATTTCACTGAGGGGAAAAAAAAAAGACTTTAAGCAGCTTAGAATGTATAAAAGTTTTTGAACAGATGATGAACATCAATGAGACAGTAAAGATAACCTTGTCTACACAATCATCTAAAGCCCAAACTCCTCCGAAGAGGAGTAAAGCATAAATAGAAAACCAAAAACTTAGTAAATCTGATATCCTCAGCCTCTTCACTGGCATCAGGTGCTCTCATATCACCTGGTTCTGCATCTCTCTCCCTGTAAACTGATAATGTGCTTTCCTGGGTTTACTGAAGCCCAGTTGAGATGGGCAGCTTGAGTTAAAAACTCAACCCAGTGAAGATCAAAGTGGTTGTGGCAGAGAATGAGCATGTGTATGAAACCTGAAACAAAAAACAGAGGAAAGATCCCTTCTGTTGCTGCTCACCCCTAGGCTTGCCCTGCAGGCACTGCACACAAAGACTTGGACCTGGCCTTGGATGTACAGGTCACATAGGGCAGGGAGTGCGGGTGGCGGGGCGGGGGGGGAAAGGGAACAACTTTCCTTCCTACTCAAACCTTTACAGGTAGCAATAACTTCAGCTGGACAACTTTGCTGTTAATCTGTGTTAATTAATACAGCTCAGCAGTTAGGGAACTGTGCATCTTGTGAACCAACACTAGAGTGAAACCTCTCTCATTTGAAGAAAAGTAATTTACTTTGCCAAGCCAACACAATTTGACTTTTCTAAAACAGAAAAATAGGCCAGCTAAGACAGAATGTAAATTTACAGAGTGATTTGGAGAAATTAAAAACTACTTTTGACAATTAGAAGGAAAATAAGAACAGGGAAAATTATAATGTACCAAGCAGAACAGATTGTGAGCCATCCATGCTAATGCAGAATTCTTTCTCATTTGTTTTTCAGGAGTGTCTTCAAAGATATTGAAATGTAGCCTCTACACCTCAGACTAGCAGCAAGAATGACAACAATAATAATAAATCACCGTATTTCAAAATCAAAGAAAAACTAGGTCTTTCAGGTTTTATTCACTGTCTTAATAACTTGTACTTATTAAAACTTATAGAAATTTCATAGAAGACACAGTGAGATTCATTGAACTTTTGAAAATCAGCAACCAGTCAATTCCTGTGACAATGCTTTAGGCTCATGAAAAAGTCTGACTGAAATAAAAAAAATGTTCTTGAATTTTTTTCAGTGTTAGTTGCTACCAATTTCACTTCTGAATCCAAACAAGCATGTGTGCACACATGCATGCATGGATATTCAACTTACAAGTTTTTCATTATGGTTTCTTTCCTCCCAAAAAAAAAAAAAAAAAAAAAAAAAGAAATTAAAAAGAGGTTGTGTTGTTTTACCAATGCAAAATATTAGTAAACTCTGAATTGGTTCATTCCTGGCAAAGTGAAAATAATGAAAATCCTGTGCGCCCTCACTTGCTCTTTCACCTCACTGCACTTTTGAGACCCGCTGTAGCAAGCCAGCCCCCAGCAAAAGTTCAGAGCCTTTTGACATCCCTGAACCAGGCAGAATCATCAGCCCTGTGGCTTTGAATGAGTGGGGCAGCCAGGGGAGATGGAGGGAACAGAGGAAAAACTGCTGTATCACTGTGGAACGCTTGGCACCCCATGGCAGGAAATGAGACAGCAAAGTCAGCTGCAGTCGAGCCTAATCCTCACTGGCAAGGGGGACAGAAGCACAGGGACAGATGAGGAGGAAACAGCAGGGATTTCCCCTTAGCAACAATGATATTTGAAAGCATATGGACATAAAGTATTTTTGGGCTGCCTGGACACTTAGCAGGAGCTGGGGATTATGTGTGTGCAGTAGTTCAGAAGAGGCTGCAAGAGTTTTGGGAGGATCCTAAACTGAGTGCAAAATGTCTACATTTCTGGTCTGCTGTGAGGGGGAAGCTGCAGTGGTTTATTTTAGCTGAAACAGACTTCTTGGGACCTCTGCTTACCACAGTGACCATCAGCATGGCAATGTTCAAGGCACCTACTGTCTTCACCTCCTGCTTCTCTCCACAAAGGGTACAACACAGGCACTTTTATTGTCAACACTTGTGATTATTTTGCCTGTGAAACTCAATGCAAGGGCACCTAAATCCTCTTTTATGAGCCTCTCAGCTCAAATGAAATACAAATGATAGCAAAATACCCCAATTTAAGCTAGATAGAAAGGCCTCTATCATTTCTACCTGTACTTTCTGGGGGTCCATTGGATCAAATGTCTGTGATTGATAGAACAGCCCAGATCCAAAGTATTCCAGCAAGCAGAACTGACAGGCTCTAACAGAGGAACCCAGAGCAGGGACCCTAAAACATCCACATATTGCCTATTACACTGCAAAAATGTCCGACAGACACCACCAGCAGGAACTCTGCCCAGATTTGTTAAGTAACTCCCTACTGATAAGGATTGCATCAGCTCTCCAGATACAGCTCAATCATGCCAGTGATTTTTTTCTGTCCTTGAAATTCTAAAATACACAGTGAAAGTGTTTTCCTTTATTTTTTTTAAGTGCTGTCAAAAATCAGACTGCCCCAAATGTTTTATATTTTCAGTTCATTTGCTGGGATGGGGAATACCTTTGGGCAAAGTCTTTGTTTCTTTAAACTTAACTCAGCTGTGCTACCCATACAGATGAACAGTTTTCAGAAGTACAGACCACTGTGGATTCTGTGGAATCTGTGGATTCTGTGCCATGTGGATGATGTCTTGCCTTGTGTCATTTTTCAGTTTCAGTATTCTTTGTCCTCAGTTTATGCATTTCATTTCCCCATTTCTCCAGTCCTCCTTGAAACATCTCAAAATTGGAGTTAGGCAGCAGCTAAACTGGAAGACTTGCTCTGACCATCCCTGCACTCCTTGCTGCAAATAATCTCCTCTGTTGAAAAATCTCTCCCCATTGTGGGGGCAGCTTCCCTCTAGCAGTCATTCATGCAATGGGATTTTGTGAAGGGTCAGAGTAGCCTTTGCTCTTCCTCACAAAAATCCTAGCTGGATCATGCCACTGTGCATCGAAAAAAAAAAGAGCAGGGTCAAAAGAGCACCTGCCTCACGCTGCCCTCCTGGCTGAGAGAGGAGGCAGCCCTGTGTGTGGAGGGTGCTGGTCAGACAGAGTGAAGGAGGCAGGGACTGATCAGGCAGGCCTGCCAAGGGCTTCAGCCATGTCCAGCTGTCTCCCTTCATGTTAACTCTTGCTGCCTCGGAGGGCATGGGAAAAGCAAACCCCAAGAGGAGCTGGCAATAACAAGGCTGTCCAAAAAGCCACCTTGGAGGAATGGGGCAATCTCCACCTTGGGCCCCTGTCTGCCACCCATGCCCCCTCTCCACCATCCTCTGTCCCCCCACATCCTCCCCAGACCTGCCAAAGGATACTGTTTTATACATCTTGCCTGTCCATGAGCAGCCTTTCCAATGTCCACAGCCCCTCTGGCCTCAGAAAAGGCTCCTCAAAGTGACTGATAGTGTTGTCACATGCACAATCTGCTCCCTTGAGCCTGGAGCTGCACTTCCATGACTCTGGAACACTTCAGACTGAGCAGTGGCTGAAAGTGAATAGCAATATTCCATCCAAGTACCATGTAAAAGACACCTGAATTCAGACCTGGAGTGGATGGGGATCATCAGTCTGCAGAGTTTGGGGGAGGCAGCGGGCAGATGAGGACCAACAACTGGACCAGGAAAAGGCAAAGATAATCAGGAGGACAAAATGGGGAACACGGGTTTGGACACTGTCAAGACAATGGGGAAAACAACATTCGGAGGAGTGGAACTGGAAAACTGGGACTGGCTGAGTAGTGAAAGCATGAAAGGGCAAAGCATGGGCTGATGTTAGTGGGAAGAGTGATGCATAAATAAAACATGGTACAAGAAGCACAGAAGGCTGGGGAGAACCAGGGATGCAGAGAAAGGCGAGCATGTGGCATCAGAAGAGAGCAAGAGGTGCAAAAGAGCATGCAAAGAAAAAGTAGAAAGATTAAAGAAAAAGCTTTGGGAGCTGAGAGGCATTGAGGGTCTCCTTTTTTTAATTTTCTGTCCAGAAATGCCTATGTAAGTTTCTGACAAAGCATCCCAGATCTCCCAAAAGCCACCAGACAACCCACAAAGGGCAGCTGGCAGCTGCTGTCTCCCACCTTCTTCATTGCACACCTACCACAGGGAAATTGTTCCACAAGGAAATTGACATTTTTGTCCCGGCTGTTAGCATGTCCACACACATCAATAGTATGATCAATCCACATGTTTTCTCTGCTTTTTAGAAACCCAGGTTTACAATTGTGTTTCCATCTGCTGCAGCACATGTAACCTTTGTAGAGAGACTTTGCATTAGGCGACATAATCTGCCAAGGACTCTGCTCCACTGTCTGAGCTCACTTTGTTTTAGGAAAAGAGATTTCAAATGCAATATTTTGAGCCAGTACAATACAAATGTGTTCCTGTGAAATTCAAGCACATGGAAGGAAAATATTTTGATTTTATTCTTCTGTAGGAAGAAAAAATCATCACACTCCCAGAGTGACACAATCACAGTTCCCAGAGTGGTTTCTAGCTAAAAACAAAACTCAACAATGGAGAATTTAATTTTCTTGAAATGGCACTTTCCCTCTATAAATGAATAAACTTAACTTCATTTTTTTTTACCTCAAACTTGCTGTTGTTAATCTGTAAAGTACAGTAATGCTACCACCTCAACATTTTGAGATGTTATGAAAATAAAGCCATGGGAAGCACTCAGTTGCTATAGTAATTAGCATCATAGGAAAAGGCCAATAAGGAAACAAAGGACTTTGTCTCCAGAACAAGGCTTAAATCACACATGAACTGTACATGCATTGGCATAATTAAAGGCTTGATGCCTCACACATACACCTCATTTCTGTCATTTCCTGAGAGATTTTTAAGTGACTTGGCAACCAGAAGAATGTTTGTATTAGTTAATGGTTTGTGTGTCAAGCTCTATTTGATTTGCTTTAAATGAGTAATTTAGTCTCTTGCCTGGATACTTGAGGAAATGATGAAATTTTAAGTTCTTTTTCCATTACAGTAGGTAGCTCATAAATATATCTAAACCGTACTATAAACATATATTTTAAAAACACTTAGGATAAAGCCTTTCAATTTTTGCTCCAACCTTTGTTTACAATCAATTTCTTTTGCTCTGAAAGGCTTTCTTTTTGCCACTTTTTTGTTCCACTCTATCTTCAATAAAGAAGAAATGCTTCCTAGTCACAAGACATGATGGGTCTTGCTACGTTTCCAAACCGTCTTATGCTTGGGTGCTTAAGAGCATTTGGCTTTGTGCTCTGCCTCTAACCAACAACGTACCCAGGTGAGCTTCTATTGGGCGGGGACTTAATCCCTGTCATGTTTAATCACTACATTAAAAGATTTAAAGACTAATGTTAAAGGCCATTCAGTTTGGGCACCACAGACCTACAGGATGCAGTTGGGAAAAGCCACTTGGTTTATCCTGACAAAACCTGCTATAAATCTTTGAGAACAAAAGCCAGGAGAGCTTAGGAGGAAACTCCTTTTCTGTCACACCCCTCAGTGTGTCTCAGACATCCACCTAGACACCCTGGGACTTCCTGCAAGTTTCACACATGAGGTGTGACTTGCACCATTTACTTAAATAGCTGCACTAAAAGGTTAGCTTTGGCTCACTTCTGTTCTGCATAACACCAATGAAAAATTTATTAGGTCAGTAGTGAAAAATTCCATCCCTAGTCAGTGCATAACTCTGCAGAGAGGATGACTTATCTGTTACCCAGTACAGAAAATGTGAGGGGGCCATTTTGCACTCCCTCAGGAATCTGAACCTCAAAAGTAAAATCTCCTGCTTGGATCCCACATTGTTGCAATAGAATTGCTAGCAGCAGTAGGGATGTTTCTTCCTGTCCAGTTGGCTGAGGTATTAGAAGCCCCTCTTGGAGGTGTGGACTTTGCTACAATTCCCCAAGTGCTGTTGCTCTGTGCTTAACTCAGATCTCAGGCAGCTGCATACCCAGGTTTGTTCCCTGGGGCCACACGACTCCAATGCTGCATAAACTCCACTGGCTTCCAAATCCAGTTCTCTGCTCTAAATCCAGTACAAGGCACTTTCAGCCCAGTAATTCCTCAGCTTGAGGGCCCTGATGCTTACAGATCAACAGAGGTTGTCCAAAGTCTCTCACATTATTTTCCCAAGTGGGTGAAAAATAGTATTGTGATAGCAGTACACACAGTACCTTTATAATTGCTTTATCTGCAGATCAAATTTAGTTCTTCATAGACAGCCCTACAGCAATCACCACTATTTTCAGCTACCAGAAACTGGTGCAAATGTCCAGGGAACAACTCTCTTTCAATAATCAACTTCTGTCAGCACCCGCCGAGCAAAGACATCCCTCCCTGATGCTTTCCCTGCTGCCCTTTTATCTATGCTGCCTTGACTGAAAACATTTTCACAGCCACAAAGCTAACAATATCACACATCTTTTCAAACACCAAGTCATCCCCAAATGGTGAAAAAAAATTGTAAAACAGCAGACTAGACAGTGATAACCACTGATGTAGAATCTACATGATATAAAGGTCTTATCAGTCAGGTCATTCCTTATGAATACTCATTTAGATTGACCACAACATCCAGCTATCCCCATTTCACTTTAACAGTATATGGATTCATTCAGACCCTTTGTTTAAAAAATTTAAAGTAAGCATCAAGATAAAAATAAAAATTTTCTTTCCCACAGATGTATGATATCCCAATACAGATATGTTTTAATACTCCAAAACAACCTTTTCCTATGTTAGCCTTCATCATACATTTTCCTTCTTTTTTCCTGCATCAATGTCCCCCCCACACACACATAAATACAAACAGAAAAGCTAGGGAGAACAAAATATTTTCTAGACCAACCACTAGCAAAAGACATTTGAAAACAAGACAAGTCATGATCTCTGTACACAAGAAAATTATTTGCTCAAGTAGGGCAGGAAATACTTTTTTTAATGTAAATGTAATATAAAATACCTTGCAGTTCAAATATTTCATCATTCACATGACTTACATGTAGTCTGTAGCATAAACAACATGAAAAGTGGTCTTCTCTTTTGCTAGATTGATATTTATTTATTTATAATGTAAGGGAGTGGAAACTGAAATATGAGCACAAAGGAATTGTTGATGCCTGTCAGTCTGTGAGGTGGCCTCTCCAGTTCTCACTCACCATAAACGTGTGTCTGTGCAAGGAAGATAAGGCACACATGCCCTCTGTGTCTGTGATGACATCTCATGATGTCCTCTGTGGGACAGCATGACAGGTCTTTTCTTCCTCTAAGGTGTTATGGTTTAACCCCAGCCAGCAGCCAAACCCTATGCTGCTACTTGCTCACTCCCCCACCAGCAGGACTGGGGAAAGAATCAGAAGTGTAAAAGCCAGAAACCTCACAGGCTGAGATATAGACAGTTTAATAGGAAAGGCAAAAGCCATGCATGGAAGCAAAACAAAAGGAGAAATTAGTTCACTGCTTCCCACAGGCAGGCAGATGTTCAGCCATCTCCAGGACAGCAGGGTTCCATCATGCACAATGGTGACTTGGGAAGGTGTATGCCATCAATCCAAATGTCTTTCTGTTCCTCCTTCTTCCCTCCACTTTCCGTACAGGGAGGGATGTTGTATGGTGTGGAATATGCCTTTGGTCAGTTTGGTCATCTGTCACAACTATGTCTTTCCTAAATTTCCCATGGACTCTCAGTCTTCACACCAACCTGGCAGTAGGAAAAGCAGAAAAGACCTTGGCTCTGTGTAAGCTCTGCTCACCAATAAAAAAAACATCTTTATATTAACAACTCTGTGTTTAGCACAAATTGAAAACATAGCCCCATATCAGCCACTGTGAAGAAAATTAACTCTACCCCAGATAAAACCAGTACCTAAGGAAAGTTCAACCTGAAGAAGAAAGCCATTGTCCCTTATGTATCCTATATTTGATGTATCCCATGTATTATATTGTATTATAATGTATCACATTTGATCACAATAAAACTGTGGATCAGAACTTCAGTTTGCGTTAAACTTCAGAGATCATGTCCAAACCTGAGTGTTTTGACACTAATTTTGATATTATTTTAATCTATTTTTAGTTCACAGGTTTGGCATAATTTTGCTTGAAGACAATAAAAAAGGGGGAAAAAAGAAAGATTGCTTAGACATGACAGCTAGTTATATCTTAATTAGTTATGAAGCATATGACATGCTGTATGAAAATACTATTTCCAGCATCACAAGCATTATAGTATTAGAAATAATGGTACAATTTTAATTCCAGTTCATAAACTATTGCAAGCACTTACTTGTGCTATACAACTCTTAGCTGAGTACCCTATAAACAAGCTTTTGAAAAATCTGCAGCTTTGACAGGGAAATCAAGCTGCAGTATCCACTCTCAGGGAAAAGATTTTCTTGTGTAAATCTTGCTTTTGAGTTCAGTAGGAGTATTTTTATGGATAAGGGGGGGAAAAAAGTAGTGGGGTGATACTTACTACATTTAGGGGCTCATTAATTTAGTTTAAGAATGAAGAGCATAACAGTATTTGTAAGCATGGAATTAACCAAAATTGGAAACTGAAGGATATTCCTCCTGGAATGCAACATGCAAGTCTTAATAACATCAGTTCAGTGTGTATATTTTAGTAAGACATAACCTTCCCATCCTACACAATGCATTTTGCCACATTTCCATTCATTCCAAGGGAGAGATTCTTCAGCAATTTTCAGCTGTTCACTCCAAGCTGGAGAGGGTAATCTGTGTTTTGAAGGAAAATTATCCATTCCAACACAGGAGTTTGTGACTGAGTTTCAAAGATGCAATTCCCAGTACTTTGGGTCCAACAGAACACCAATTGAAAATTAACTTTTCATTTTCACCTCCTTTATGGTCAGTACAGGTAAGAAACCCTAAATAAGAGACAAACATCCAGTCTTGTTCATACAGCAAATGAATGGAGCTGCAACCCAGCAGAGCATGCTGTGATGTCCACTGTTACAGGACCTACATTGTTTAAGGGTTTTACCCTACCTTGCCTTGTGAGTGCTCATCCAGCTTTACTATGCCTTTAAGTCTGCAATGACATCAATTTTGATCAATTTAGACACGTGAGATTACATTAATTTTCAATCTCCTCTCTGGCATGGTGAGGGATACTTCTTAAATCAGATGTTACTTGTGAAGAATCATAGAAGCACTCCCCCATTGCTCCCTTCTGTAAAAGTGGTGTCAGTTCAGCCCTTCAGAGCACAGAATCACATCTTCTCTGTGGCTTTCAAAAATATTTTTTCCACAATTTCAAGGCTGTCAAGGAACTTTTAGGCTTACAAAGGAAAACATGACAAGAAGTCACAATTAACATTCATTGTATCTGTTTGAATCTGAGTCCCTTGTGCATAAAGAGCTCTATATTTCTTCTTCAATGTCTCCAAACAAAGTTAAGTGGCTGGTTTTATTTTTAAGTACCTGCAATAAATGACTACTGAAGGTTAGGAAAGAACTAGTACTAAAAAGCTTATCAGATCTTTAGCAACACAATAATTTACTCACAAGCTTGGTCTTTTCCATGTAAATAAAATAAAATCAGCATTTCACAGTTTACACAGATTAAAAACCAGCCTAGAAAATCAGAGCCAAAAACTGTATCATACCTTAGCAGACTTTCTGAAAGACCAGAAAATGAGGATCCTGTTTTAAAATATATTTATTTTTACTTCAAATGAGTCTTGCATCCAGACAGCTCCAGTCATCATATTTGAAAGAGAAAAGCAGTGAGAGCAAGGATCTCTGAAGCACCTTGGTAAAAGTCCAAGGTCTATGTCCATCCCAAGGGCGAAACATTTCAGTGCTTATTCAGGGAAAAACTCAAGCATATTTTAAACTGACTTTTCTCTGTCACAGAGGTTTTTACCTTCTCAGTGAAAACAGCTGTATTTATTTATCATGCCAGACAGAAAGTTTTATTTTCTAAGTTTAAAAAATTCCAAATCAAGAAAGAAAAACTAAAAGCAAAAGAACAAATGCAAACAAGACCCCTTACCACAGATCTATGTTTGGGCAGTATTTGGATCAATAGGAACAGGATAGATGGTCAATGCTCTGCCAGATTAAACACTTTTTGAATGCTTTTGCTGGATACAAAATAGCCTGGGTGATCTCTTCTGCAATATGGGTATTACCAGTCTAGAATAAATTCCAGTTCTGGGGTTAAGAGGTGTGACAGGGTCACATGTCAAGTTCACATGGGTCAGATTCAGCCTCCAACACACTCTAGTGGGACCCCAAGCACAAAACTTTATCTGTGTGGTGTCTTTCAATCCTAAACTTCTGTGGAGAGCTTGGCACTGGGGATAGTGGTTGCCTCAGGACACAAACAAACTGTACTACTTTTAACCTCTGGGTTCAAACACAGTCATACCCTCTTTGACAATAAATTAACATTTTCATCCTCTTCTCCCCAGGTACACTCTTCAATGACCAATGCCTCCTAGACCCTTGTCCTTCTTCCTCCTCCTCTGATATTCTTTGGAAGTAAGACAGGCAGCAGGACACAAAATACAGGAATTAAACTTCCATCTGATACTAAACCTAGTCAATTCACTATGACAAGGCACATAAAGCAGCTTCAGCTCTCCATCCTCTTCCCCTTGTTTTCCTGAAAGGGGCAGCCAGCCAAGCATCTGATGTTTATACACGGCTGAAGAAATGCTGTGAGTTGTACATTCTACCTTTAGAGTAAGGTCATACTGCAGGGTAGGTCCTTATAGCTACAGGAGGTTGAACTTGGTGTGTGGCTGTAGTGGTGTGATCTGTCATGGCAACATCTACAGTAAAACAAGTACTGCTGCTGAAGAAAGGATGGGGGATAGGCTTGTCTTCTAACATCCTCTTTAACCTAAGACAAGACATGTTGGAGCTGTGGCTGATGCTATTTCTTATCAAGATAAATAAGGTTTCATCTTCATGCAGATGCCCCTTGTGAACGCCCTTTTCAAATTGAAACCTCCCCAGACAACAGTAATAGTAAAGCGCCTTATAAAACACTGGGTGGAGAAAGCTGAATATTGATGCTAATTACCTGAGCCTTCAACTTTTCAATTATGTCATGATGACCTTTTAAAAGTCATTTATAGACTGGGAAAAATATGGAGAGCTGGTTGAACCTGATTTCACCAAGGTGCCACTGCAGTGCTAATAACCAAACCATACTCTGTATTCAAGGAATGAGCTGTTTAAATAGGAAAGTAATAATGACATTAAAATTACAAAGAAGAAAAAAAAAGTCATAAATTAAATTGGTCACTGTGTAGGATAATCCAAGGATAAAGTGAGTTTCTGGCATGACACAAGTTCTCTTGGAAAAATAGTGCTTTTTCTCAAAAGCAACATTACAACTAGGCACTATGTGGTCCCTTTTTTACAAAAACACATATTTGCACTGGGATTGCTTGTCAAATTTTACTTTTTTTTTTTTTTTTGGCCATGGCAGATTTATAAATGCAGTTGCCTGCATCCTTCCAAGCATTATTAAGCACGTCATATTAATTGTACAAAGCCATTTTGCTCTGCTCAGCAAATCAGACTTCTATATATATCTTAGGAAAAAAAAAAAAAAGTAAGCATGTGGTCAGAAAAACAGCTGTCAGTCAGGCTCCTCTTCTACAACCAAAACAATGGCTAGCCCAAACCTGCACAGGTATGTAATGTAAGGCAGCTTCAGCTGTGTTGAGTGCTGCAAAACAAGGTGTCCCCACAAAATCTCTGAGTAAACAAAAGCATTGCTCCTAAGCATCTTTCACAGCTACAATTGCTCAAGACTTATTTCTGAAAACAGATATGTCAGGAACCAGGGCCAGACTTTAAATGTAGAAAAATATGTAATACAGCACAACAGCAAGTAAAAAGGCAAAAAAAACCCACCAAAAACTGCAGAACGGTCAAAAAAGAGCCGTTCCAGTTCATGTGCACAGGTGACCAACGGAAATGTGATGAAAACCTGCAGCAAACCACAAACCTCTCACCCCCTGAGAAAGAACTGAAATTGCCTGTATTCTGCTCCATCTACAAGAAGACTGGAGGACCTAAGTGTAAGGCTTGCAGAAAGATGATACATTGGACTTGGAGAAAAAGATGTGCATGTGAGCTGCTTCTCCTTTCACCCTATTTCCTTCCAGAGGCCACTGGGCTGGGCAAAGCATTCAGGGAAACAAGACTCTCCCTGACAAGCTTATTTCAGCAAATGAATTGTGAAACCTCCCTCAGCTTACAGGGAGGAACTGAAACAACCTCACTCAATCAAGATAAGTCTTCAGAAACAGGAGCCACTTCAAGATGACATGAACCTTCACATCACAGCTTAACCAAATCATCTATTTGTATAGAGAAAAGGGAGAACAAGTCTGCTTTTCAGGACTCAGAAGTATGCACAGCCCTTCAGAAATGCCTGCATAAAGGGGATTTCTTGAATCTTCTGGTTGCCCAGACTAAGCCCTAACTCAAAACTTCAGTATTTCATTCCATCACTGATGACCTTTTCCCATCCCTTATCTTTTTATCTGCAAAGGGATGCTAAAGCATTTGGCTTGACTCACAAAGTCTCTGTACGCTTCAGTGCACCCCTATTTCCTAAGGGGTTACACTTGCAGAGCTTCACTATCTAATTTTCACTCGCATAACTTGTGAAATGAATGCCAAAAAAAGTATTATCAAACCATTTATATTGGGGTTTTCAAATTAAATGAGAACAGAACACACATAGCACTCTATGTGTGTTTACAAAGACAGGAAATTATTTGCTACAAAGTTCTGAAGTGAGATATCAACATTACTGAAATTAATATGCAGCAGACTTGGTTCACGATGGCATTTCTCCAGCATCATAAGTAAATTGTGGATGAGGCTTGGGATTCTATTTTTAAAGCCTTTTTCCTCCTGCTGGGAACAACGGCCTATTCCATACAACCTGTCTGCGAGACAAATTGTATTTGTTCCCTTCAGCAGTTAAAAAAACCTATTTGTTTCCAAATATTCAGATATTAAAACTAGATTTTCTGCAGGACTTTCACTTCATGACCAAGTTATTAGCCATAACAGATGAGTTTTACTCTTTTACCAAGCATTACTTCAATAATGTAATTGAAGCATCTCACCAGAGCCTGCTCTGTGAAGGGATCACTGCAAAAGACAGTCAAACCATTTGTTCTCTTCAGCTGCAGTCCATAAGCAGTCCCTAGAGTTGCAGGGATTAGCAAGGAAGCAGGGAGGGAGTGGTGGCCTTTCCACTGGGAGTTCCAGTCACATTTCCCCAAATTCCCAGCCTGCTCAGCTGGGCAGATACAGTTGCTTTCCAGCAGCTGGCTATACCAATGTAAAGTAGCTGAAAGCACTCATGGTAGCAAAAGCATTTCTGCACCCTAGTAACTCATCACTTCAGAATATGTAACACACTTAAATGAGGCAGGAAAGTACAACTGTCCCCATTGTAACACAAGCAGCTTAGGTACATCAATGGCCACAATTAGTCTACTGCTAGTCACACTATCTCAAAGTAAAAAAAGAAGCCCCAAACACATGCTACAAAACCTAAAAGTGATCTAGTATTTCTCCCTAAATGGCAACTTGTCCCAGCAGAATCAAAACAAAATCTGTCATGCAGTTTGGTCATCTGTACAATACTGTTGTACTGCAATTGGTTTGGGGCATATTCCTTAATGTATCATTTTCCGCCTGTTCACTGCCAGTGTGATTTGTCCCACATCTCAAAACAGAAGGGGAGTCTTCCCACACCTGCATCCTTTTCAGAAAAGTCTCCTTCCCCTACCTCTGCATCTAGCCAGTGCAATAAATAACCACCAGCGTCCACAGCAGCTCAATGCATCCTGCTGCTCACATTTCATCTGCTCCTTCCTCATAATTGCATGGTTTCTCCAGAAGAAAACCTGTGACACATCTACACTATATCACCTCAGAGCAGAGATGGGTTAGGAACTGCTCATTACTAACATGGGACAAGATCTCAGGATTGCAATCCATCAAAATAAATGCAACTGATGGTTTCAAATGGCCAAAAAACCCAAACAAGTGTCAGCTGCTATTTGGAAACACTTAGGGTTTAAAAACACCATCATCGTATAAATCAATTGTGTCCTATCTTGGATACTGGTCTTTTCTGCTATAAGGAAACAAGAAGATGACCCAATGTCCTGATAAAAGTTATGGAGACATCTCCCATGCAATGACTGACTGCCATAAATTCCAGTAAATTTGTTAGTACTATCACCTCAGTATGCAGGGAGAAAATTGTGAAGGCCAGAGTTAAACTGGAGTTGAAACAGGTGAGGGATCCGAAGGACATATAAGAGCATCAATAGGTATATCAGCAGCAAAAAGAGGATTAAGGAAATTGTGGCATTGATCCTAAATGGAACAAAGCACCAGCGGCAAGGTACACAGAAAAGAGCACATCACTGCTGGCATGGTGTACTCTTGCAGCTCCCAGATCCTCATGGATAGAAGCAAAGCCTGAGGGAGAAAGATGCCGTTCTTGGATGAGGAGCATGAAGTTAGAGACACATTAGGTAAACTGGACATATGTAAGCTCATGGGATCAGATGGCAAGTGATGACACAGAGCTGGCCAATGTCACTGTGAAGCCACCTTCTGCCATCTCTCAATAGTCACAGTGTCTGTGAGAGGTCCCCAAGGGCTGCAAGCAAGGAGATCTGAGGATATCAAGGAGGACACAGCTGAGCAGCTTCACCTGAAAGTCTGGGAGATTATTTCCAGACACGGTAAGGTCAAGAACTTCCAGACTGGGAAAAGCC
The DNA here is from genome assembly GCF_036417665.1 of Passer domesticus. Lineage (NCBI taxonomy): Eukaryota > Metazoa > Chordata > Aves > Passeriformes > Passeridae > Passer > Passer domesticus. The sequence continues at coordinate 32,499,291 of NC_087475.1, read as the reverse complement.
AGCCTAGGTTTGAATAACACCATATACCGAAAGCAAATAATGCCTGACCAGCCTGAGCTGAGAAGAGAAGGTTCTGTAGGTAAGAAGAGAGCAGAAGTTTACTTGGACATAGCATCTTTACAGTTAAGCAAGAGGTAAGGACTGGACATGTGGGCTCTGCAACAGAGCAAGGGAAAAGGAGCAAGACAGTGCATTTTCCAGATGCAGTTTTTTCAATATTACTGCTTCTGAGGTAACAGGAAAAATCATGGCACAATAAACTTTGGCCTGAATCTGAAATTTTAATACATGAAAGTTGGCAGGTTTTGCTGCTATGTGGGAGAGCCTCCAGATGCAGAAGGCTGTGTTCATGCCAGTGATTATTTTTAGATGATTACCGATGTCCATCTGAACACAGCAATGCACCCTGCTTTCAGACCACACTGAAGTATAAGAATACTTCATTCAGTCTTAATATTTCAATGGTACACCCTGCCCACCATGTCCTCTGCAAGCACCAGGACTCTGTGCACGGATTTGCAATAATGCCATTTGAGTCCACTGGTCTTACCCTGCAACAAACACAATAGGTCTTGCAAAAGTGTGCCCAAGAAGACATGTCCTCCTAAACACCTCTTTCCTAGCCCAGAACCTGGCTTTAGTATCATATTTTTGAGAATTTGTGTTTATGGTTTTAACAGCTTATTCTAGCATTTGAGAACTACTCATATTTCTAGTCTGTGCTTTTCAAAACAAAACAAACATAATCTCTCTAATTAAAGAGAAGCACCTCTATTTAATTGCCTTTATTAAGGGATAACATAGAAAAGAGTCTGATCTATTTTCCTTTTTTTTAACTTATTCTTTCTCCTCTTCTATGCTTGTAGCTCCATATATTTCAAGCTTTAAAAGGTCAATGTCCAAAAAAAGTAAAATTTTGCATGCATTTCCCAGTTTTAAAATTATTTAATCGAACTGCTTTTAACACTCACCTGCCAAAACAAAACTTTTACTCGTGCTTTTAACATCCCACAGTAAGCGTACTTGCAACGCATAGGCCTGGGTGAAGGTAGGGGAAGGAACCCAAGAGGACACGGAAAAATTATGCATGGGGCAGAGGGGAGAGCCAGGTGTCAGGCAGGGCTGCTCAGGAGCAGAGGGTGTGTTACCCAGCCTGCAGGCTGCATCCCCGGGTCCCAGTCCCTGACCCTTCCAGCCCGACCAGCCAGCTCTGCCCTCTGTGCCCCCCAGGGTGCTAGGTTTCAATAACACCAGGCATTTGATGACCTAAATTTACACCGTGGTGGCTCTCTGCCCAGCGCTGCAGGCTGGGACAACAAGGCTGTCCTCACGCTTTGCCACCTATGGGTCACCCAGCTCTGGCTCTCCGTCCTCTGTTCCCCTGGACACGGCAGGGCTGGCCAGGCCTGGCACTGCCTGTCCTCTCAGGCCTTGGCTGACTCATGGCTCCAGCATGGGCTCCTCTCCAGAGGTCACCCACCGGCCGCTCCCCTTCCACTGCTCCCTTCTGCCAGCCGGCCACGGCTCCCTGCCCAGATTAAGCCCGATAAACCCCGGGCGGGCTGCCACGCGGCCGGGCAGACAGGCTGGACTCCGGTGGAGCTCGGCGGGGACCTGCCGAGGGACTCGGAGCTGGTTGCGGCCGCTCTCCTTGCCCAGGGCAGCGACGGCCTCTCGCTGTGCACTGCCACCAGGCTCTGCACTGCCCGCCGGCCTCCCTGGGCACCTGTGTGTGTCTGTGTGCGGGTCACAGCGTGTTGCACCCGCGTCTATATGTATATTTGCAGATGCTTGTGTACACGTATATATGTGTGTGTGTACGTGTGCGTACGTGTGTGCACAGCCGCGCCCGTCCCACTCGCCCCTGTTCCCTCACAGCGCCCCACCCGGCGCGAGCGCACGCGCAGCCGCGAGCCCCGCCCCGCCCCGCGCGCCCGCCTGCCCGGCGCCCCCCGCCCGCGGCCCCGCGCTGCCCTCTTCCAACATGGCGGCCCCCGCCTCGCGCGCGCGGGCGCGCAGGCGCCGCCGCTGCCCCGCTCTTCCGCCGGGCGCCGCCGCCAGTGCACACGGCCGGAAGGCGCGGCCCGGCAGCTCTCTATGGTTGCCCGCGGTGGGTAGCGCGCCGCCGCCGCCGCCTCGCCTCGCCCCCGCCCGCGCTGCACGCCGGGACACGGCCGGTCCTCCCTCCTTTTCTCCCTCCCTCCTTGCCGCGCGCCCCGAGCCTGCGCCGCGCCGACATCCGCGTTGTCCCAAGATGGAGGCGCGGGGCTCGCGCTGAGCGCGGCCCGGCCGACACAGGAGCAGGAGCAGCAGACGCGCCCGCCCGGCCCGGCCCGCCCGCCTCGCCTTCCCCGCCCCGCCAGGCCGCGGCTCCGGCGGCAGCAGCAGCAGCGGCGGCGCCTCCTTCTCGCCCGCGGCCCGGCCCCGAGTGCGGCGCGGCCCCCGCATGAGCCCGGGCGGCAGCGGCGGCGGGAGCGGCCGGGAGCAGCAGCCGAGGCGCCCAGGTCGGTGTGAGCGCTGCGCAGGGCCGGCAGCGGGGATGGCGCCCGGCTCACGCCGGCCCTGAAGGGGAGGGAGGCGGCCGTGCCAGCTCCCCCGCGCCGGGGAGGGGAAGGCGGCAGCCCCGGGCTCCTGTCGCTCCGCGCCGTCAGACACCTGGGCGCGGGGCCGCCCCGGGAAGGCCGGCCGGGCGGCTCCGAGCTTCTCCCGCCCCCCGGGAGAGCGGGCTCGCTAGGCGACCTTGGGTGAACCCAGCCTGCCCCTGCCTCAGTTTCCCGGTTCGGTGACTACCCCTCGGGGCTGCTGTGGGCATGGGACGGCGCGGGGCTGTCGGCGCGGGCGGCTGCCGGAATGGGAGGTGCTGCGAGGGTCTCTTAAATAATGGCCAGGCCTGCCTGACCAAGTGGGTCTGAGCACTTTGCTCGTGTTACCTTCGGTCCAGGCTGAAGAGTTGGATCTGAACCTGTGAGCAGGCTGCCTTGTTGATGCATGTGATCTGTCGCTCCTGGCTGCAGGACTTTCTGGGCTTGAGTTTTTAAACATATCTACAGTATTTCTGTTAAGGGATTGTTACACTTCACTGCTGATTTGTAAATCTGATGTCTAAGGTGATGTGTTGTGGTCATTCTTAAGCAGTTACTACTGTTTAAGAAACGAAACATGTTTCACAATTCTCCTTTAAGTGACAAGAACCTGTAATTTATAGACTTGTAGTTATTCCTTTTCTTTTTTCTGCAGTTAATGGAAATACTTGTTTCTGTTTCCTTCTGTGTAATGTGTTGGTCTAATTCTGGGGCTAAATGTGTGTCTTACACATCACTTCAGGGATGGTCCCTCTGTATGGAAACTTACCTGCTTCAGTAAGAGTCTGCAAACCTGAAGCCCTGTGAGAAATCAGCTTCACAGAGTGGTTTTATCATGCTTCTTGCATGTCTACAGAAAGTTTCTCAGTGGAAAATTGTACCCGATTTTAGCTTTGATTTCTTAACAAAGAACGACCTGCATGATTGTATTGTCAATTTATCTTCTTTCTCTTTTTCTTCTTTTTTTTTTTTGACTAGCTGACTGGTTTGAAAGGGAGAGGTCTAAAAGATAAGATTAAGTTCCTAATTCATGCAAATAGCATCCAGTTAGAGAGATTACCTGCTAAGGAAGAAGCCACACTCTGACTTGTTCTGTGTTGTTAGACACTTACGATGGGGGGAGAGGGAAGTGTTGGAGATAGAGAGAGTTGTACTACTTGATAAGAATGAAAATTGTTGGAAAATGGGCTTAACAGTTCTCACAAATTGCTTGGTTTAGATGTTGGCTCTGAATAGCTGTGGCCTTTCATTGTGGAAACAGTTGAAGGTACTTTTGAGAAATTTGAAAATGTGGCAAAACTCAGTTTAATTGAGTGTATTGAATTGAAAGTAGGAAATGTGTATTGCTAAACTGATATGGATGTGCAGAGAAAACTATCACACATGTTTGTCTTTTAGAACAGATGCAGGTTGTAGTGCAGTATTATTCTGTCAACTCAGTACAGAAAAGTAGTGGAAGAAAACCTAGTCCCCTAGTTACATTTACAGAGCTGATACTTTTAATTTAAATTATTTCTGTACAATGTTATAGATGCTTCATCTCTCTTTTATAAATAACTTCCATTCCACTCTAAATGTTTGCTATTCAATATAGCATCTTTCCTGCTGGAATTAAGAAGTTCATTTTTTTATCGGAGGGGTTTGCTCTTTCTCCTCATTGGAGTGTCCTGAGCATCTCCCAAGAATATAGAAACAAAAGCAACAAACTAGCTAGCAAAATTAGTATTTGAATTTGTTTGGGTTTATTTCAGGGTATAGTTCTGTGACTTGGTAAAAAAAGTCAGGCTTGAACAGCAGTGTGTTTTAAAGCCTAAATTTCTCAGTCCAAGTCCTCCTCAGAGCTCTAAAGTTGTGTGGATTTGATCCTTTTTTTAAAATAACAAGCAAGACTTCTGGTCTTTTCCTTTTTTAAAAATTGCTGCTGCTGTTTAAAAACATGGGAACGATGATTCTTTTGTGAATGGAATTGGAAACTGTGTGTATATTTTGAATACATCTAGGGATGTTCTCAGCCTGTTAGAGCACCTGGAAATAGTCCCCAGTCATTTTAATCAACTTGAGAAAATAAACCTGATTCTTTTTCATATCATTTAACTTCTCTTTTGAAAATATAAAATGTTATGTGTACCACCAGGACCCAGCATGCACAGTATAAAATCATGCTTGTTTCACTATGATTATCTCCTTTGTTGACATATTCTTCCCCAGTTCTCAGAATTCACAGGTTCTGCTTAACCAGAGTTGAGTTTTAAGTTATAAACATGTTTAATTGTGAACATGTATAAACATATAACATTTTCTATAAACAGTGATTAGCATAGTTCATGACATGACACTTACCATGGAAATAATTCATTTTTTATGTGTTTGTAAATTAGCACCATCCTAATTTTTGCTGTGCAGGAAAGATTCCCCCCCCCCCCCCCCCCCGCCCTGTTACTTTAGTTTTCGTTTACTTAGTGAATGTCCAGAGAGAATTAATCTTCTTTTAAATGCAGGAAATGTCTTTCTCCCTCCCCACATCAGTCTACCCATACACCTGAAGATGAAGGCCACTAATTTTTAAAAATAGAACATGCAATTGAGGGAAAAAGGAATATAATTCATTAAGTATGTAGGCATAGATCCTATTTCCAGCATCAATCTTCCTTTCTGGCAGTGTAGGCCAAGTCTTCACTCTAATTAATGAATTTATATTGATTTTTAAACAAAGGAGGTGTGTTTTACAATTTTTCTGAAGTATGCAGTGTATTTAAGGTAGCTGTGAATTTTTTAGAGAAGCAGTGTTAAAAGTTTTTCTGTCACTAATCAAATTATGACCTGTACCTGGAAGGAGGGGAGTAATACATTTACTATCAGGGTCTGTAATGAAAAAAATCTAGAGTATGTTGTTTACTTTCTAAAAAAAAAAAAATAAATCCTCCCTCCCAGAAGTTCTATAAGCTGGTTCCCAGAGACAACAGCAGTGAGGAAATCTCATGTTTGAAGTGAATTTTGTCACTTTAAATACTTTGACCTTAACATTTATTGCTTTAACTTCTTGTATTAGTAGGCAGTGCCTGATGGCCTCATAAAGCTGTGTTGCCTGTGAATTAAAGTTTGGAAAAAAGCTGGTTCATGGGAATAGTAATGTGTGTAACATATCTGGTTGGTTAGCAGAAAGTCAGCAAATACAGTCTAAAGGTAACATTTTGCAACGAAGCAACACTTCAGTAACTACAGCAGCTGGTGACACATTTCTTCAGGAAAATAACCTCATAGGAAGAATATGAAAAATAATGTTGAGATTCAGGATTCAGGTTTGGCAATGTAACATCTGACTAAATAGCACTTTAAATTGCTATTTTTGAATAGCTGCACCTTCCTGTGGTTAGGAGGGATAGAGTTTATTGACAAAATAACTTGCTGGGTGCAAAATTACATTATAAATTAAATATTATCATAGTTCTGTCTAACAAATACTCTCATGAATGAATCTCTTAAAGGAAGCATTAACTACTTCTTACTTACTTTAATAGGTTGAGCCTGCTTCCCTGTATTATGCAAACTGCTGAATGGAGGAAGGGGGTGGAAGTCAGTCTTTACCGATACTCTTTCCATTACCGTCCTGCATGGTTCTTTACCCATGTTTTACAGTGGTGAAGAATTAGGAGAAGCTGCAGTTGTTCTGCTGAGTGGAACTAAATGGGTGGCTTCCTTCTGGACCCTCACTTCACTATCTTAGGTAAGAGGGGTGATCTGCTTCTTCTGAAGCTACTTGCATTTCCTTAGAACAGAAGTATATATTGTTTTTCTTAGAGAAACTTCTAGTTAGCAAAGCAGAGCTTAGAATGCTTTTTTTTTTGATCTGGTGGTTGAGAAGGGCATTCACAGTATGTAGCTGTACCAGTACTTTTCATTGATAAGCATTGCTGTTTGCATCCATTCAAATAACTTTAAAAACATGCTCTGTGTACTAACATAACTTGCTTCTGAGAATCACGTTTATCTTCTGTAGTAGGACAGAAGTGGCACTGTCACTCAGAGGTGCATTACAATGGTGGTGGATATAGGACAACTTAAACTGATGTGCCACTTGACTGCTTGATATGCAGCTTTTTGGTTCTGGTCACATGATCAATCATGATTTTTTTTAATGTGGCATGGAAGCAATAAGGTTGGCCAAGCTTTAAGTCATATTGTTATTTGCATTTTTTTAGGCAGATGTGGCTTAGTGCTAATTAAGTATCCTGAAGGTGAATGTTGACGTACATCTGACTTCATTAAATAATTTTCATTCCTTTTAGACAAGCATTACAGAGCCTTATTTCCTTTTGTGTTGTCATGTAGTCTTTTGAGTGAATGTAGACTTTAGACTTAGTAGACTGCTGAACTCTGTTCTCTGCAGTGATAGCTGTTGGGGAGAGACTGAAGGAGAAGAACTGGAAGTCCAGGAACTTCAGTTTTGTGTTGTTGGATTTGCGCTTCTGGTGCTGTGTATTATTATGCAAATAACCTGTCTACATCTCCTCCATTGTGGTCTTGTTTCCTCTCTCAGCTGTATGGTCCTACACTACTCCATAGCTTCAGTTCTTTTGGGAACCTTTTTTTTTTTTTGTCCCTGTTGCCGGGCAATAATCATAAGAACTCTGGTAGATGTATTTGCAATACTTTTTCAAGCTGTACTTGGTGCTCTCCTCCTACTCTGTGCATACTTAAAATTTGTGCTTCTGTATCTTAGAGGAGAATGAGAGAATTTTATACAGATGACACTGCTCTATGTCTGTACAGGAACAAATGTATACATTGAATCTGGAAGTCCTGTGACACTAGCTGTGAAAATATTGGTTGCATTTGTCAGAATACTTCTGAGTTTGTCTAATGGCACCACATAATGAAGAATTATTCTTTAGTAGAATATAAGGTATCTTGGATTTCTGCTGTGGATATGGAGTGGAAGTGCTACTTGCAAATAGGAAAATCATCAGTTACTGTCTCACGTTGTTTAGATGAATTTTTCCTCTGGTTTTTATGTATGGAAGCACAGTTTTATTGACACAGTTGTGTATCATTAACACAGTAATCCTACTGTACAGAAAGCTACATAATTAGTAGAATTGTTTGTTAAAAGAACAGTCCTTTTTCACAAAACTTGTAGGCTGCCCTATATCACTAATTTTTTTTTAAATACAAAAGAGTGTGCTCACATTGTTAGTGCTTGGAGCTTTAGTGGTAAAACTGGTCCAGGATCACCCCATTACAGTTCCCTGATAAAGAATTTGGCCCCTGACACCAAATGATTTCTCACTGGTTTGCCATCTTCTAAAATAAAATTGAATGTACTATTAAGGTAACCAGATTGAGGTTTCCTATGTGGGAACCCTGATCTATATTGGAGATCAGCCTAAATCAGCTGCATTGGATTTGTTTGTTCTTAATAGAGTTTTAATCCATGAAATTATATATTAAATCTTCACAGTGCTGAAAATGTGTGCCAAATTACTAACTTTTTTGGAAAGTAATTAGTGGATTTCATAGAATCACGGAATGGTTTGGGTTGGTAGGGAACCTTAAAGAAAAAAATCTAACTACAGGCTTCATCCATGGGCAGGGACACCTTTCCCTAGACCAGGTTGCTGAGAGCCCCATCCAGCTTGGTTTTGAACACCTTCAGTGATGGCGAATCCACAACCCCTGTCTTTCTTTAGTTATGTGCATACGTGCCTGTTTCTCTCACCTTTTCCCTCGAGGCTGGTTGTGCTTTTAGGTGTTTGTTGAAAATCTTTCAAGTATGTTTTAGTACCTTGTTAATTATGACTTCTCTGAAAATAAATAAATTTATAGAAAAGCATACTGAAGTCTAGCAGTTTTATGCACCCAGAACAAAGATTTGGTTCTGTCTTGATTCCTGAGTGTTTGGTTTTTTTCTTATTATAAATGCCAGTTCTTAAAGAAAGGAAAAAACAAGGACAAAATAAGGGGTGGGAAGGAGAAAGGAAATTGATATTTGTAATGAACTGGATGAATGGAATTATAAAACTCTATTTCATCACTACAGGGGAAAGAATAGGGAACACTATGTGTATGAACTTCACGCTTTTGTAGCTTATCTAACATAATAATTATTTTCTGTTGTGCTTTTCTGTGAGAGGTGTGATTTAGTTTTATGTGGTTTAGTTTTAGGTAGTCCTGCGAGGAGTGGGGAGCTTGGTATGATGATCCTTGTAGGTCCCTTCTGACTAGACATATTCTATGACACTGTGTTTCCTTTAGTTGCAGATTTGTGACTATTCAAATAGGCACTTTTGAATGTGTTGTCTTGAAGTTGTACGGAGCTTCACATTAGCATGAAGCATAGTACAGGAACTGAATTGTAATGTTTTGCATTATAGGTACAAGAACTGTAGAAGTCCATTTTAGAATTTGAAAGAACAAGATTCTGCAGCTCTGGAAAGATATGGTATGTTTATGTTTCCACTTACATTGTTTGTATGCTAATAATTATAACAGCAAATAATTATACTTTCCTGCACTGAGATTTAAAAAAAGGTTGCAAATTAATTCAGGAAGAAGCACACATTAAATTTTCCCTTTTTAGCTATGATATCTATTACTTAGTCATAACTGACTTACTTGATTTTCTTGGGGAAAATAAATACTGATGATATAACATTGGTGAATTCCCTTTTGATTTAACAAGCTCATCATCATGCTGCTACCATCCATTTATTTCTCCATGGATTGGATAAGAACTGGTGTGTTTCTGAAAGCTGTATGTTTTTTTTTAATTCGCTACTCAACATAGTGAGGCTATGACTTGAAAAAGAAGTTTAGAACTTGCAGAAAATTTGTGCAATCATCAGTGTAAGTCAACTTTACAAATAAGAATGCTGGGAAATACAGAAATACAATCTTTTTTAGCAGTGTTAACATAAACCCATGGCACATGGTATCTCTTTTTATGTCTAGGCTCTTAAATGTCCAGCCTTCTTAAAAGTATGTACATGTATTGTAGCAGGGTTGGAACTTGAACTTGTAGTTATTTTAATTGCCATTTCCTAACTTAATTTTGGTGTAGTTCTCTAGTAATACCTGGTGTTACTGCACTACTTTGTAGTGTCTTTTTAAGTTCTGTAGTTCTGCATCTTGGTACATTGAGAATTTTTGAAACTTTTAGCACCACTGCATTGAGAAAAACAACAATTAATTTTTCTGCCATATTAAATAGGTCTGTTAATGCATATACAAGATTGTATGTAGTTATTTCAATAACAGTTCCTAAGCCATGTGTATACTTTCTCTTTTAACCACTTAAATTGTGGGGGAGCTGATCTGAGTTGTCTGTGCCATGGGTTAATGTCTGGATTTTTCTTTTCGAGATAATTAACTTAGAAATATACTTAAAGTTTAGAAATCTCAAATTTGCAGAGCAGTTGTTTGATGTTTTTTTAAGTTCTGTTTCGTAGGAAGCTATAGACAGGCTCTAATAAAACTGTTAATTCTAAGCTGAAACTTTAGCTGTAGTATGTACTAATTAAAAATTGTAAGTCTCTCAAAAAGCTACAATGTTACATTGTCACAATCCAGATGTTCCTGAGAGAATTGTATAGATTGGTCCTTTACTCTAGCAGGCATCTGGCAGGTAGTGTATATTCATTTTTGCACCCACAGCACCACTGGGACCACCCACCCGCTTCTTGCTCTCCAGTGTCAATACCAGTTCTGTGTATGATGGCTCTTCTTCAAACCTAAGCCATTATTTCTTTATTGCCATTATGCCTGCTGGCTGCTTTTCTTCTGGATGTTTAACTGCTTGCCACTGTATGTATGCGTAGAGTCTTGTAGTGGTATGTGCTTCATAAATTGATTAAGAATTCCCTCTAATCCCCCACAAGTTGCGAGTAATAAATACTAATGGAACATCAGAAAAGCTGAATGTTGTACTAGAGAATTGCATGGTTGCTTGGTTTTAATATCAATTATATTTAAACAGACATGCTGAAGAATTTGGTGAACAGAAAGATGCTTTACATGGAAGGCAGCATGAAAGATGGGTGGCAAAAGAAATCAAAATAGAGAATAAACAAAAGGACAGACGGAATAAAAGTTTAAATAGTAAAACTGAAGTGAAGCTGTAAAACTTACCTGACTGCAAAATAACATGATGAGTAGCTAATAAAAAGAGTTAGTGAAAGGCATTTAAATAGGTGGTTGGATTTCACCTGCTGGTGTAGAAAGGGCTTTTTGTTCCTGCCTGTGTATCATTTTGGAGGGAGCCTGAAGTAACAGGTATAATGTAACTGAAATAGAAACAAATGGTTCTGCTAAAAAAAAAAAAAAAAAAACAAAAAAACCAGCAACCAGAGGTGTGTTTGTAGTGGAAGAAAAAAAAATCAGCTGTGGTCTAAGTGTAAAACACTAAAGCTAAAGATAATTTTGGATCTTTCCTGCTTTTATAAAGGTGAACAAAATATGTATATGATCTAACTGAAATACTAAACCAAAACCAGATATTGGCAGCAAAAGCTAGAGTCCAGAGTTGCAGGGGCAGCTGTAGAAAATGGGGAAAACATGCAGGCCTCTAGCTTTTGGCCTGAGGGGAGGGAATGGGAGCAAACATTAGATATTTCTGTTACTCTGTGATTTATGGATATCATAGTTTAACCCCAGCTGGCAACTAAACACCAAACAGCTACTCTCTCACCTACCCACACAGTGGGATGTGGAAGAGAATTGGAGGAGTAAAAGTGAGAAAACTTGTGGGTTGAGATAAAGATAATTTAATAGGTAAAGCAAAAGCCGTGCATGAAGCAAAGTGAAACAAGGAATTCATTCACCACTTCTCATGGACAGGCACATGTTCTGTCCTCCCCAGAAAAGCAGGGCTCCATCATATATAACAGTGACTTAGGAAGACAAGTGCCATAACTGTGAACATTCCCCTTTTTCCGTCTTGCCCCAGCTTTATACACTGAGAATGATGCTTTATAATATGGGATGTCAGCTGGGGTCAGCTGTCCCAGCTGTGAACCCTCCTCACTCCCTGTGCACCCCCAGCCTCCTTCCTTGTGGGCTGAAGAGCAGAAAAGGCCTTGACTGTGTGAAGGCTGTAACACAAACAGCAATAACAAAAACATCCCTGTGTTAACACAAATGCAAAACACAGCCCCACACTAGCTACTATGAAGAAAATTAACTCTATTCCGGTCAAAACCAGTACAGTGGGGAGTATTGACATCAAGGCAAAGTAAGCATGCAGATATTATAGGATGGAGCTTTTATGTAAATCTATGTTTGATCTCTTTGTATTGAGATCCACAAAATTCTACCTTTATGAAACTCAGTAACTTGTGATTTTATTGAAATGAAAATTCCAGAGTAGCACTAACTTTAATTTGAAGAGAGTAACAAATTCAGATTCCCATTGCAAATAATTTATTCAAGTGTTAATTGTTCTCATTATCGTGCATGCTTGTGTTCCTCCTCTAATTTGAATTTGTGGGCCTTCAGTTTCTATTAGTGGGGATTTTATATGCATTCTTTCAGTTCAAAGATCTTTATGTATTCTTTCTGTGCTATGAGAAAACTTAGTTTCTTCCAGTATCTATATTGATAGGCTTGATTAATTTTGAATTCTTTTTATTGTCTATTCACAAAGCATTTTTTTTTATGTTCATGATGTCTTTGTGGCTCTTTACTACTTCTGGAACACTTTTGAAGAATATTGAATAATTGGAGAACTGGGTTTAAGTTTGGAAGATGTGTGAAGTGCTTTGTGCAGATAAACAGACACTCTTCCAGGGACCCTTCATGAGCCATAACTGTCATTCTTTTTGTAATACATGGGAGCATGTGTACATTTGTACATCAGTTGTGACTGCTTTAGTCACTTTAGTTTGGCGTTTTCCAGGACAGAACCCAATTCTTTTGGTTTTCTAACTCATGTGATTTTGATTTGTTGTTACTAGTTGAATTGCTTGGTTTACCAGGCAGTGGGAAAGAAAATCATATGGAGGCCTTATTAGTGTTTGGCTGGGGCTGTTTTTTTGGCTCCATTAGGATTTATATGATCAGGTTGTATTAATGGCTGTTTTATTTTACTTGTAGAATCAGTAATAATTTTGCCTACTAATTAGATGAAGAAAATGTATCTTTTTATGGTTTGTGCATTGGTAACAGCATACAGGCAAGAAAAGTAAATTGTACTTCCACCTTTATGAAGAAATATAGGCTCGAACATGCCTATTACATTACTTTTTTTTTTTTTGTGCATATGACAATTAAGATTGAATTTAGGGGCTTGGTGAGCATTCTCCAGGACATTTGACTCAATCTAAAGTTCTAAAAGGCCCACTCTCCTATGAGGTGTCAGTTTCTTACTGTATAGGTGATTGTTTCATTTCGGTACTCAAAGTCATTCTGAAAATATGTAAAATTAATTTTTGGAGCATTCAGAGGAACTCTTCAGAAGACCTTCAAAAGCTGTCTTTAGTGGTATATTCCTGAGAGAGATGGTTATGTTTAATTAAGCAACTAAAATTCTGGTACTGAAAGGTAAGGTAGATCATGGTACTTCATTGTACAGTGGACTACCCCTATTTTCATCATAGATCAAAAAGAGAATATTAAATTTGGATCAAAGATTACTTTGGTAGATACTTAAAATTCCCTTGTAAAGGAAACTTAAATTATTACAAGTGTCACTCTTTCAATAAGTCAATCAGCAGTTATAGTTTAAATATGGAAAGTGTTCATCCTCTAGGGGATCTTCCTAGGCCTCAGATACTGTGTGTCAGCTGCCAGATTGCAACACTCTCACAGGAGGTGACCATCAAGTAACCCAAGGATATTTGATGGTCACCTTCTCCAAACCCTAGCAGATTTAGGGAAACCATGTAGGTAACAATGTTTAAAATAATGATTCCAACCTGGAAGTTATTTGCCTTTTTTGGTTGCTGAAAAATAAGTACTTACAATCTCCAGGGTGTGGCTTTAGGTTCTGTGTGTTGAAGTTGGGGACCTCTTCTTGCCTCATGCTTGTAGACTTTCAAGGTTTAAGTAAATGTGCCCAGACCTTTCATCAGACTATGCAACCAAGTTGCTTTTATCCCTTTTGATGCTTCTGAACTTGCTTTCTGACATCTTGGTCTTTCACTCATTGTTTAACTCCTTGAGCTGATAGGAATATTCTTTTAAGAAAATACCTGTGCCATCTTGGAGAAATAGATGTTGTTCCAAATCACTGTGTAAACATTATTTATCCTGTTCCTTTTGATGAGGGCTAGTTTAAGTCACAAAGTTCTTCAGATACATGGTTTGAAGACATGTCTTCATGTCTTGCTAACTGTAGTAGGTGTAGTTGCAGCCCTAGTTGATTCTACGTCTAGTAAATAGTCTCTAGGCCAACACAGATGTGTCAGTCTCAAAGAGTCTGGCACCCATCTTGGGTTTTTTGGACATACTCCATAGGCACAAACTTCCTTTCATATCTGCAGCTGCTCAGTTTGTCTGTAAAAGCCTAAACTGTAAGCCATGCTGATCGTAACAGTGAGGACCAGAGAAATTTGTTTGAGTAATATGAATAATTATCTGCTCTGGGGCTGCTGTTTCTGTCTTCTATAAGGTAAGTTACAAACAGAGGAAGTTTTTTTGTAGAGAAATTTTTGTGACAGAAAAGCCATTGATTTAGACCAATTTACAATTCATAATACTGTTTTCCAGGATCTTAGTCTATTCATCAGTGTGGTTTTCCTTTCCTAATCAAGTAGTGTCTTTTGACTCTCTTAACAAGATTGGAGGTTCTTGTGCATTGTTTGTATCAAACAGTCAAAATGTCCTTTGAAATATATTCAGAATAAATCTTTGATGGCATTCTCCTTCACCACCCACCTTGTGTTCCAACGTGCTGGTCTCTTTGCCAGCAGACACTACTCTGCTGATGCATGAATGAGTAAGGTTTTAGAAAAATTAATTCTTTCATCTGTGCTAGGGAATCCTTGCCAATCATATTCTGTCCCACAGGAGTGGCAGCAAGGATAGGTGGGAAAGGTAGGATGAGAAGGAGATAAAAGAGAAAAATGATTCATTAAGGTTTTTTGCATCTAGACTGCTGAAAAGGAGCATGAGAATTTTAGACCACAGTACAGTAAGTCTAGGTTTAAGGTATCGTACAACAAATCAGAAATGCTGAAACTACCTGACTGAGAGCTCTGACCCATGACAAATTCAGGTTGTAGGTACATGTTTCACACCAAAACTTAAATGAGTTAACTTCAGCTCAGTGAGATTTGTAGCAGTTCAGACCCTGCCTCCCATCACAGAACTGCTGTAGATAATATGTTCAGTGGTGTGGTAAATGAGACTAACAGAGTTGGATCTGGATCAGGCCTTGGCACAAGCTTGTCTTGACTATGACTGTAGCTGCCAACTTAAAGTATATTTTTTAACATTCCAAAATCTAGTGGTGTTTGAATCCAGCACCAGCATTTCATGTGCTCCTTCACTGTTGTCAATCACATTCATGACTTTTCCCATATGAAACAGGCTCAGGAAAACTTTGGGTTACTGAGGTTGATGGCAGCCTGGTGTTCCAGCATGCTTCCATTTGAATGGAAGACTACTGCAATAAGTTTTTGTCAGTCTGGTGGTGTAGGACCAAGTCTAGGTAGGGAGTCCTTGGTCAGGCATGCTCCAGAACATGTGCTAATACTTGCAGTAGTCATAATGCAGGTTTCCCAACCAATGAGGCTTTAGAGATTATACCACTGTCCTCTGACCAGTGTACTAAAAGTTACTTGGGCAAAGTGCTAGAAGCAGTGTTAGAATAAGCATCTGTTTCCTCAAAACTAAAGCTTGCCTGAAAGCAAGTGGAAGTTTTCAGGTCTTAATCAGAATGTCATAAGCAGAGTAGTGTTTTACAGCTTCTTAGTTTTGCATCAACATCTTTGGTTGTTGCCTTTCTGTACAGCTGATGGTCACAAACGTTAAATGGAAAGTCTTTACCCGGTTCTGTAATGCTGACACATGAGGAACATTTCCAACTGACTTTTAATCATTGTTCTGTGCTCCTGGCATTGACTCAGTTAAACTTGACAATTTACACCCATGAAACATAAGTACTGGAGAATCTGTTTTGGTTTGGAGATTTTTGGTAGCCTATTTCTTTTTTACTTTCCTTGTGTCAACTGCACTTGTGTTACAATGAGGACACTCAAATATTGCTGATGTTAAAATCAACAGATGACACTTTGCCTATCTCAGTGAATGATAAAACTAGTAAGCATCATTCTGAAACTAAGACAAATTTTGTTATGGGCAGAGAATGGCAAATTGTAGTAGATTGGCAAAACTGGGCAGCTTTTCTGACAAACTTTAGAAAATCATGAGCCTTGCTAAGATCTTACTGTAATACTCTTGTGATATATTGGACTGAAGCACAAAAGAAGGTGCAGTAAAGAAATGTTATTTTCTAAATACTTAAAGCTGTCTGATGTGCTCTCTTAGTATTTGCACCAGATTGTTATGTCTGCGGGTGTTGCAGAGAGCTGTGGTTGTGCCATCAATAGCTTTGTGCACCTTCATTCTGTGTGAGGCTTTTGCTGCATGGCAACCTGCAAATGTGGGGTTTCATCTGGGTTATCAGAGGAATAAACTTCTCAGGATACTGTACCGAGGTCTGTCTTCATAGCTACTGCTTTAAAGAGAAAGTAAGATGACTTTTTATTTACTAATATTAACATTGCAATTTTTATTAAAACTTTATATTAGCAGAAAGCAAATGCTGTTTGTCATCTGATTCTCCTTCAGAGACCTTTTTTCTTTTCTGGCTTTCTCCAGTGCTCATAGAAGCTTGGGCGGGAGAGAGAATGGGGTGAATTGAGTGTTGAGGATTATGTTTGGAAATATTTTATCCATTAACTTTAGTTTAGAGTAGATAATAGCAGTAGGTAAGAGACTAACTGGTTCCTTTTCAGCCATGGAAGTAATCAGCTGGGGTGGTCCCAGGGCGCTCTGGGCACGAGTATTGCTGAGTGATCATTGGCTGCCACCTGCGTGACAAAGTAAAGGACCAACCCTTCAATTTATACCAGTGGAGCCAGATCACGGGAAACAATTGACAGGTAAAATATACTTTTGAAAATTTAAGGGAGAGGAGAGAGGACACATGAAAAAATGGAGCAAAGAAGCTAAAAGATTTGCAATAGATAGTAAAGATTGCTCCTGTGAAACTTTATGTATCTATAGCTTACTTCTTTTTGGGGAGAGGCACACAACAAAGTTCAGGTTACTTTGTTGCTCCCCTGGCAACAGAGCCTTGCTAAGAAACAATGTTCACTGAGTTATAGCAGCAGCACATCTACCAGAATTGTATTGTAGTTAGAAATTACAATTCATATTTATGCACACACTTCTAGATCTTTGAATGCTTGTTGACTTGACATTGGGTGCTTTGCACTGGTCCAAGAGATGGGTATGGCTTTTGATTTTTTAGAAAGACTAAAAATAAGTTGCTGAATTTTCAAGTTTACCAGTTGATTGTACTGTAGCGAGTTACTGTAGAAGTTAAAATGCCATGCAAAAAATGAATGTAAGTCTTAATCTCACTGATAAAGGAATGCTTAGCATCAATATTTTTCTTCTTTTTATTTTTTTTTTTTTATTTAGAGAATTGGCTGAAAATAATTTTAAGAACGTTTAACTATGTTATTTTTACTTATTTAGAATTGTTAAGCTTATGCTTAGCCCAGCGTGATAGAGGACTGGTTCGACAGCTCGGTTTTGATCAGTGACTCAAAATTGTGATCACCCTGATGTCACCGAATGGCCACAGCTTGTAAAAGGTAAGCATAAAGCATATCAGGTTGTTTGTCAGGAGTTTTTCTACTATAATGTTTATTTTAAGGTATTTAATTTGTATGGCCTGAAGTTAGTTTTATAAATAATATTAAGTTGCATTGTTTATTTAAGATAAGTCAGCTGGCAGAGCTGACTTACACTCTTGCTGACAGTGATTTCAAAGCTCGCTTAGTTTGTCCTTGCCTGCTTTTTAAAATATAAGCAAGCGCTGTATTGCTCCATGATATCCCTCTTAAGAACAATACTATCACTTAAAAGTCCCTGGTAGTTTTTGCTGTCGCACTGAATTTCTGTGTAAATTGTTTAGCATATTTGTCCAAGCATGTGTTCAGTTTTTGTTTTGAAGTATTTATCCAGGAGGCTTGATGATGTTAAAGTGTGTGCAAGCTTGCATACCATTACTTTCCTCATCTAGAGAGGTACACTGGAGGTAAAAGGAGTGGCTTGTAGAATGGAGAAGTTGCTCCCTCTGTTATTGGAAATGAGGCACCATTTGAATTTGCGAGCTCATACTGCACTATTCAGATTAGTTGGTGTCTTGTGATCAGTATCTACAATCTAATTGAAAGCTGAAATTTTTAAGAGCATTTGCTCTGAGATTTTCTCTGAACAGAACTCTTGTTTCAGATTTTAAGCATGATGAAAGGACGTCTTGCCGTACTATATAGTTGTTTTTCAATACTGTTGCCTGCTCACAGGAAATAACAAGGTATCTTGTTTGTAAACAATTGGGTATTGCAAAATAAATAGTTTCTCAGCAAACAAGTACAATTCCTGTAATTAGATTGATCTTCCACTTCATTTTACTGAGTATTGAAAGCTCATTTTATTAGGTGCTTGTGTTGTCATTTGAAACCTTTTAAAATGGAGTTAATGTCCATTAATAACTCTACAGATCATAATTGTAGTAGGTCTGTTCATGTTTTAGACAACAGTAACCTGAAGAAATTCTCACCCTGTGTTCTGCAGAACCACTTACCTTAGAGGACCAAACCTTTTTTGACCCAGCTAGATGGTATTTTTTCTTATATTGTTTATCTTATAGATGCAACCTTTTTTTTTTTTTCAGTAACATATACCGAAGTGTATTGTCTTTTTACAGTCATCCTAATAATATTCTCACACACAGTGAGGATAGGAAAAGATTTTGGATATACTGCTAGCTTTTTTCATGTCTGTACTGCAGATCACCAGGCTGCTTTTTTTACATGCAGAGTTTAGATGCCAGTCTGCTCTTTTTCTGTAATTCTTCATGCTGCTGTTTATTTTAAAGGCTGAAAAGCTTTAAGTATACTTGATGTTTTTCTTTTAACACCACTATTTCCTTTGCATTTTCATAGCAACTAAAAGCACTACTTTCCCAAAGCCTCAATGTGTTGTATGTCCCAATACTAGAATGAAGAAAGTGAAGCCTTAAGTGTCCAGACATTTTGCTACCATTTTCTGAAGTCCTGAAAGTAAATAGAGGAGCTAACCAGTATGAGTATAAACATGTGTCTTTCTAGTATTCCAGCTCCTAACACTTAAATGCTCAGGTGAATAAGTAGGGAAAAAAAATTGAGATGCTTTTCACTAAGCATTTAGAGGCTTGCTTTGGTCACTGGAATTAAAAGGAAGTTCTTGTTTGTTTTGCTGCTGAGCATTATTTTTGTCAGCAACTGCCTTGTCAATACTGAATTTAATAAGTAAGGGAGATGTAATTTGGAGATAATAAATAGAGGCCAAATTTTGAGATTGGGCAGTTTTTATGTTATTTTCCAGTTAAAGGTTAGTTACATTTTAAGCTAATGTGAGCTGGATAGGAAGTTCAGAATTCTGTCTCTAGTGTGTGTTAAATTTTGTAAGTTAGTGAAATACAAACAAATAATTTACTGTGTTCTGCATCATCTGTCACCACAAAGTATCCAGCTAATTTGGGAATTATAATTTGTCTACCAGAAATGCCCTCTAGGCACTGGGTCTGTTTAGTAGAATCCAAAAAGTTATTAAGATCTGGTACTTCAGAAAAGGAACTAAAATTTTAGTAGAGAGTTTGGAGAGCAGTCCAGACTTTAATAGGAGAGACCATGCAGTAAAATAGCACAATGAAACAGGAAAAAAGGAATGTAGCAGGCTACATGTGGAGATTTCCAATAGCATTTAGAATATTATAGATAGTTATATAATAAATAGAGAAATTTAGAAATTTCATTCCTGTAAATATTGATTGAATTTTTTTTCCCTGTAAAGCTGTGGGAAAGTCTGCTTGGCTGTCCTAACTGAAGTCTCTCAGCAGACTCTGGTGAAACCTAAAAAGTTAGTTCTGTTTGCAGATTTTAGCTCACTTCTGTTTTTAAAGAGCTGTCATGAAAGACATTTTTGTTCATCTAAGCTGCAGAGTTTTATTCTAACAGCTGTGTTTTGTTTCCACTCCTTGCAAAGAATTTCCAGCATGGCAGTTCTGGTCAACTGTAGCAAAGGTTGTTCCCAAGCAAAGGTTCCATAAAGGCTGATTTCAAGGCATTCTAAGATTATGGGAATCAAAACTGATGCATTTGTACTGCCTTGTCTTCTGGCTTCTCTGGCTACAAACTCACTGGCTAGGGGGAAGTTCTACCTCAAAGAGAGAAAAAAAACACTGTCTGAAAAAAAGTTAACAGTTGAATCAGTGCTGTGTTACGGAAGATGGGAAGAAGGAGGAGCTAAATAACTATAATTTAATCTGCTTTAAGTTATTATGGAGCTATACCCCTTGAATTAGTCTGTAAATTAAGTCAATGGGGTCACCAAGCTAAACATGGGTGCTGCTTGTGCTAGGCAATAACACTTAATTCTGAATATTACTGGCTGATCTCTTGGCTGGATTGAAGAAAACAGAAAGCTGTCTGTGAGGTTAGCTCCATGAATTCAGGAGCATCCATGACGAGGGATGCGAGATTTGTTTTGATATCCTTTTGGACCCTGTTTCTGAGCTGCTATTCCTAGAATCCAGCTCTATGGAGGACGTGTTGGTTGCAGTTGCTCACTGATGATCTTTGAGTACACGTTTTGGTTACAGAAGTGGTTATGAAGAATTAGCCCAGAACTGGAGCACTGTGCAGCCTGAATGCGGAAGTACTGCCAGCAGCTCTCTTCCCTAATGGCTCCTGTTGCGTAAGCGTGGGGAAAAAGTGCTCTCCTTGTTAGGGAAATTTGGCTTAATTGTATTGTCATGTTTTATGTGAAAAACTGTATTCTAGAGTTTGATAAGTTAAATCTGCAAATATCAAAAAGTTGATGCTTTTAGTGGCAATAATACACCCATCACATTCCATCTTTCATAATTTCATATTGTAATGACTTAAAAGAACAAGCAGTGCTTAAGGTTTTCTGTCTGGTTTTGCAGATCACCAGGAGAACCACACTCTGAGAACATTGAAACTAGCCGAATGTAAGTAAATGAGTGGATGAGTTTGGTTTGTTTTGATAAAAATGTTCTGAACATATATAACAGTAACTCTTGCATCTGCTTAATAAAAAGAAGACAGAAGCTGAGTAGAACTGTGAAATTGCCTTAGAAAATTTCAAGTTAATATTTTGCAGCTTTTGCAGTTCTAAGCCTCTGTGGAAACTGGGTTTGTTGGTTTTTTTTAGGGTGAATGAGTTGGAGGGAAAGTTCAGAGGTTTAATTTAATGTGAACCAGTAGATGGTAGCATAATACAATGTCAGAAATTTTACAGCCTATATTCAAACTTGACAGAAGGGATGTAATTTCTACCTGTCATTCACTAACATCTTGCATGGGTTTGAAGACACTTCAGTACTAAGGCACAATACCTGCTGGTATCTCTTGTGGCAGATGGATTGTTGAACTAAGAAAAAGAAATTGTGACTTAATTTAGTGAAGTTATATGTCAGTTACTTCTAGAAAGAGAAAACTAGCTCTCTTTCACTAACATCTTGGTGACAGGTCTGAACCTTTTTGTCTGTTGTCATTGGATTAGAAGCCAAGATGAACTAAAATCAAGATTGTGGTGGACTGAAACGTCCATTTGAATTCAAAATTCAAAGGAATTACAGGAATTCAGAGGACCATTTAAAAACAAAAAAAGTTTTTTGAGGCTATATTCTTCTGTGAGTTAGCAAACAAAGTTTTTTCTAGCTATTCAAACTGTCCTGTCATAGAACTCAAACAGGGAAGCCACAAACTGCTCTTCTGGATTACAGCACAAGTTCCAAAATAATAGAGGGACTGTAGCCCAATAGTTGGTGTGCTGTCTGAGTCTTCAAAGGATCTGGGTTCATTTTTCTTCTGCCATGAACTTCTTCTCTGACCTTAAACTGTCTCCTTGACGCCTTTCCCCCAAGCGGTCTAGCATTGTACATGCCGTGGGCTGGATGCCATTTTCAGGATGTTTTGCAGGCTAGTGACATAGTGTGAATTGCTCAAGGACTTCTCTGCTGTAGCTGCCCGACTTAAGGAGGAGCAAAACTGCAGTGAGCCCCCCCCCATATGTTGGACTGCGTACCTAAAAAATGAGGAGGAGGAAACAGTGAGGGCTTTTCTGATGTGTTTTTAGCAGTTCACTGCAGTGAAGCCTTTTCTTGCACTGGAAGAAGCAGTTCTCCTGGTATGACAGATTTATTTTCCATCACTCATACCATCTGCTACAGAAGTGCTGTCCAGCTGCTTTCTTAGAAATGCAGTGAAGGTTGCAGGGCCCCTGGCCTGAAAGGTGACTCTGCCTCTTGGTGCCTGGTCTCTGCGTGTTGCTGCATTAGAGGTCGCAGGGTAAAAGCCCTGCCATGGTCTCTTTTTCCTGCTCCAGTAGTAGCCCATGCTGCATTGTGGTTTATTGTTCCTGCAGTGAGTTGAGTTGTGTTCTTTAGTTTCCCTGGCCTAGCCAAATAGAGGAACTCAGGCTGCAGGCTGGCTGTAGTCCACTCTGGATGTTACCAGTTGAATTAATCGTTTTTATGCATTTTAAGCAAAGATGTATCAGCAGTACTCACCTAGACTGGTGTGAAACAAAGACTTTAAGAACCTAGCAAAATCAGATGGAAAAGGCAGTAAAGCTTTTTTTCTTCTAGAAGTTTGACAATTCTTTTGTGTGTGTGAACTATTATCCTTAAAACCGAACATTAAAAAAATTACAGTAGTAAGCTTTTCTGTGTTATAGCTGAATACTTTTTCTTTTTGATATAGACCATTGATCAGAATGGCTCTGACTTCATAAATTTTAGCTATCTGTCTAAAATAAATGTGAGCCAGTCAAGCTGTAAGAATTCACATATTTGATGAGAGTTATACAGTATATTTGCAAAACTAAATGTTTTTTTAAAACGTATCACAATGTAATGTGTACTACATCTGTTACAGAGAATTTTTGCAATCCTGCATAGCTGCTCTTGCCACATAGGGTGGAATGGCAGGTTGAGTGGTATAGTTGTGACCTGCTGTGTTGCTAAAATAGTAACTGTGTTATTTACATGCCTAAAATTCATTAGTAAATGCAGGACTAAAGCAAGTAATGTTTTGTTTGCACAATGAATGGTTGGTTTTGCTCTGGTTGGCTGATAGAATTGCTTTATTTATTTCCGTGTTTTGAATTGCTAAGCTTCATACCAAGAGCATAGTCATATATGTTTCACATGTGAGAATGAAAAGAAATTGAAAAAAAATATTCAGATTCTTACACAGCAAGATCTTCCATATGTATGTCTTGCTTATCCCAGGCTTTTCAAATTCTGGGTCTCCATGTGATGAACATCTTGGTGCTAGCTCAAAGTTAGGAGGCTTTTTATCTTAGAATTGTTAAGGTCAGCATTTTCTGTCTTCTCCTGTCATACATCTCCATTGACTTTCCCCTTTGATTAGTATAACCTTCTTAAAACCTCTTTAGCACTAAATCACATAATTTGATTGTTTAACCATAACTTCTTATATGTTCATGTGTTTTCACTCTCTATTTTTTTAAACTTTTTTTTATCAAGGCAAAGGTATGGCTGTCTTCATACGGCTTTCTGTGCATTCATCTTTCCTTGTCTTTGCTTTTGAGGATGAGATTCTTTGCAATTTTGAAGCCCTTCTCTGTTTTTGTAATATGACTGTAGCAAGGCAATTTTTCCAGGACGAGATTGTGAGGTAGATGCTGTGTTCCTCACTCCCTTTCCCTGTCTTCCTGCATTGCTCCATGTAACCAGGACAGACCTTCTGTTCTCAGGGTTGTCCTTTCTGAGGAAATGCCTCGGCATGCTTTTGTCAGCACATGATGTTCCCAGAGGCACACTGGATCTAGAATACACAGTGGGAAGGGAGGTCCCTTTAGTTAAACCAGTATGGTCCAAGCAGAGCTCACAATCCACCCCTGCTATTGGGGTCCACCGCACTGGAAAGAATGGAGTTTGGAAAATTTGAGCTCCATGCACTTGCACATTTGCCAGATGCATGTTTGCTGTGCTGCCAGAGGCTGTGGCAGGTAAAAGGTGTTCCAGCACTGCTGGAACGAAGGGCTGGGCTCCAACTGTGGGTGGACTGTTTGGCAGTTTGGTGTGCAGGGTTCTTCAAAAGGCTGTGTGTGGGCAGTGCTATTACTGGAATCCTGTCTTTTCTAGCACTGCTCTTCTTACTCTAACTAAACAGAAGCAAGAAAAACCAGCATGCAAGGTTTGAAGCCAAAGCTTGCACAAAGCAGTATTTAACTTCACAAAGATGACCATCTGCAACACTTCCTATAACAGTTTTTGATATGCTGGTCATCTTGTTTTCAAAGTGTAGTATAACTGCTGTAGATGTGTCTCTTTATGCATCTGCAAACACATCTATTGAAAGTTGTTTTGATATTAGTACAAAAAAAACTTTTCTGAGTTTCTATGCATATTAATGCTTTTTTTTCCCCCTATTAAGAAAATTGTTTATGAACATTTTGGAACTTCTAAGATTCTAATAGCCGTTGTAAAACAGGCTGTTGTAGATTTCCATTTAATAAAATTAGCCATATTGGAGCAATCATAGAATCATCAAGGCTGGAAAAGAACTTCAAGATCATGGAGTCCAATCCTTGACCAGTCACCACCTTATCAGTTAGACCATTGCACTATGTTCCATGTCCAGTCATTTCTTGAACAATTCCAGGCAGGGATGGTGACTCCACCACCTCTGTGGGCTGCCCATTCCAAAGCTCGACAGCCCTTTCAGTGAAGAAATTTTTTCTGATGTCCAACCTGAACTTCCCCTGATACAGTTTGATACCATTTTCCTCTTGTCCTGTCACTGGTTGCCTGGGAAAAGAGACCATCCCTCACCTGGCTACAGCCTCCTTTCAGGTGGTTGTAGGGAGTGATTAAGTCACTATGCACCCTCCTTTTGTCCAGGCTAAACACCCCTAGCTCCCTCAGCTGGTCTTCCTAAGACTTTTGCTCCAGACTCCTCACCAGCTCCATTGCCCTATTCTGGACACACTCCAGCACCTCAGTTACTTCCTTGCAGTGAGTGGCCCAAAACTGGAGATGGGATTCAAGGTCCAAGAACAGGGAGATCACAGCCTTTTCCTGCTGGCTGTTGCTGATACAGGCCAGGCCACCACTGGCCTTCTTGGCCACCTGGCACACACTGGCTCACGTTCAGTGGAGCAGCACTGCTAGGTTCTTTTCCACTGGGTAGCTTTCCAGCCTCTCTGCTCCAGCCTGTAGCACTGCACAGTGTTGTTGTGGCCCACATGCAGGACCTGACACTTCACCTTGTTAAACTTCATGCTGTTGGCCTTAGCCCTATCAATCCATCCTGTCCAGATCCCTTCCTTCCCTTGCAGCAGATCAACACTCCTGTCCAATGTGAGATTTATTTGTAAAAATAGTCTAACAGTTATTATGTCCTAAGCAAAAACCATTGAGAAGCGTGTTATTTCATGCTGGTATTTCCAGACAAGTATGAAACAGCCATTTGTATTTCTAAAATATAGGTAGACTTAGAAGCAAAAATGATGCAGTTATGCAAATATTTTAAACTTTAGGCACGTTTGAATGTAAATATAAACTTCAAGCTAAATGCTTTGTAGGTGAAATTTACATTATTACATGCTTCAAATATTTCAAAAATTTCTTTAATGTTTAAACTCCTGCTTTTCTCTGTGGCAAGAGATTCCTTTACATGGTATTTCTTTTGTATTTAGTTTAAAGTATTTGAGAAATGCAAATTACATTCTGTTTCGTAGGAACTTTTGAACCAGTACACTCAATCCTTGTTTTTTTGTAGGTTTTAGACATTCAAAAATTACTACAGCAGCCCAGTTCACCTTTGGCTTGGTCATACATGTTTCTTGGATTTTGGCACCATTTAAATCACAAATGCAAAGTACTAACTATCTGGCTTTTTATTACCTAAAGAACATATGGAAAGCCTAAAAGCAATTATTTTTTCTGTAACTACTACAAACTAATGAATGCTAATTTCATTTTAAACAGAAAAGTGTGCTTGTGAAACTGTTGGACTTCAAGAAAGGAAGTTGGGTGTCTATTTTAGGTGCCTCTGCTCCTCTCTGAAGCATTTCTTGAGGAGGTTATACAAGGCCCACTGAGTGGGAAGTTAGCTTTCAGTCATAAGAATATGCCTGTGAAATGTTTACAACTTCAGCCACACCAGTGCAGTTTCGTAGTCGGATGTGCAGCAGCAATGAGTATTTGGAAATGTATATGCAAGTCAGTCACTACAGCCTGAGCTAGAGTAGTAACTGTGTGCTCATGGGCAGTGAAGTTTCTTCACTAGAGTTTTCTAAGGGACCAGTTGCTCTTGACCTGATCCCTTTATAGGAGCCTACAGAGAGCTGCAGTCTTCACGGGTGTAGCATGAGCTAAGAATAGAGAGTGGTTTTATGTTACTTTGCTTGATGAACCCGTTCTAATGCCTCAGGCCAAGAACTTTAGTTTTCAGCATACTAAATGAGCAGGGGAATGTAGAAAGAGTTTCACTTTTGGACAATACAGAGAGTTGTCTGAATTCGTTTGCTGAATAATGTAGAAATAGAAAATGTGGGCTTTTGGCAATGAACACTGATAATACCTGAAGTACACCAGTTAGAATGTGGTATGGAAAGTCTGAAAATCTCACACTGACTTACTCAGAGCTGCATTTTCTGTAAGTCCATTTATTGATGAACCTCAGTAAGGGTAGCTCTTGTGGAAGGCTTGGTAAATTCTACATTCTGAGATCTGTATCCTCACTTAAATTTATTTATTTACCTAAATCATTTGTCTGAAGTAACATGAAAAGTCTGTGGAGTAGCTGCCAGGGAGAGAGGGGCAGGATCCAGCTTGGATCCCTGTGAGTTGATGGGGGCTTTCGGAACTTATACAAGAATACTCAAAGAGATGGCTGATGTCATCGCAAGGCTTCTCTCAAGGATTTTTCAATGATCTTGGGAATCTGGAGCCATCTCTGTCAACTGGACACTGGCTGATGTTGGCCCAATATTCAAGAAGGGCTGGAAGAATGACCCTCCAAACTACAGGACTGTCAATCTCATGTCAGTGCCTGGTAAAATTATGGACAAGATTATTCTGGGAGTTATTGGAAAAGACCTGAAGGACATCACAGATATCAGTCATAGCCACTGTTGGTTCATGTCAAACCTAATTCCTTTTTATGACAAGGTAACCCATCTAGTTGATCAAGGGAAGCCAGTTTATGTAATCTTTTTGGGTTTCCTTAAAGCTTCAATACTGTCTCTCACAATATCCTTCTGGATAAAATGTCCAGAATACAGCTGGATAAATACATCATGTGAGGGGTGAGCAGCTGGCTCACAGGTCAGGCACATGTGGTTTCAGTAAATGGAGTGACATCAGACTGGTGACCTGTCACTAGTGCAGTTCCACAGGGCCCCATCCTTGGCCCTCCTCAACATCTTCATAAATGACTTGAATGCAGGTCTCGAAGGTATACAGAGTAGGTTTGCCAGGGATACTAAATTGGGAGGTGCTGTTGACTCCCTGGAAGGCAGCCAGGTTGTGCAGAGAGACCTCATCAAATTAGAGGGTTGTGTAATCACCAGACACATGAAGTTCAGCAAATACAAGTGCTCCTGGGACCTGCATCACAGAAAGGCCCCCAGGGGATCCTGGTCAGTGGCAAGTTGAACATGAATCAGCAGTGCCCTGGCAGCCAGGATGGCCAGCCTGGGGTGCATCAGGCACAGCATGGCCAGCCAGGCATGGGAGGGGACTGTCCTGCTCTGCTCTGCACTGGGGCAGCCTCACCTTGAATGAAGATTGTGTGCGTTTTTGGATATTGCAATATGATAAAGATACAAAGCTGTTGGAGAGCATATGAAGGAGGGGTACAGAGATGGTGAAGGGCCTTGAGGAGAAGCCATATGAGGAGTGTCTGACTCCACTTGGGCTGTTCAGCCTGGAGAGTGACACTGAGGGGAGACCTCATCATGGTCTACAGCTTCCTGAAGAGGGGAAGCAGGGGGCAGACGCTGATCTCTGTGGTGACAGGACCTGAGGGAATGGCATGAAACTGTGTCAGGGAAGGTTTAGGTTGGATATCAAGAAAAGTTCTTCACCCAGAGGGTGGTTGGGCACTGGCACAGGCTCCCCAGGGAAGTGGTCACGGTGCAGGCCTGGGTTCAAGAATTATTTGTTAGGCTCATGGTGTGATTCTTGATGATGGTTCGGTGCAGGGCCAGAACTTGAACTTCGGTGATCCTTGTGGGTCACTTCCAACTAAGGATATTCTATGAAATTCTAATACTGCTGTATTCTTGTGTGTACACCATATTGTTTGCTTCCATACTGATTAAAAAAAAATTAAAAATACAACCTTCAGTCAGACCTCCTGCCTCTATTAGAGTTTCAGAGAACTTGAGTCAGTGAGTCTCCAGCCACAATTTAAAATAGATATGTTGGTAGAAACAGCCTTATTGTAGGCATGGCAAAGTTTGAGAAGTAATTGGTAGCTAAAAACTAAAAGCAAAGAAAAATTGAGTCCTTCAGAAGTTAACTGTTAGAGACAAGTCTAAGCTTAGCTTTATTTACTGGCATCTCAGACATCTCAGACCTGGTTAAAGCGAAGTGTTGTTTAAGATGATAAAATGTGTTGTTAATGTATCAGTGTTTATACATTGATCTAACAGTTTAAACTAGAGTGTGAGCTAGAAAGGTGTGCAAGTTGGTGACCACAGCTCAGGTGTAAAAATTCAGCTTTTCCATATATAAATGCTTAACCTGTTTACAATTTACAATATTTCACACTAAATCTAAAGGTCTGGAATGGTTGATGGTCAGGAATGATCAAAGCACGAAATTGTGCGTTCAGAAACAGTTGTCTCTGAAATAACTTGCTGTTCCAAGTTGCATTAAAATGCTGTTGCTTTGAGGGGATTTGGGTGGTTTTTCTTAAAGCCTCTATACTAATAGCTGAGGTATGAAAGACAAGATTAAAAAAACCCCATTATTTTTAGATGTACATGGAGAGAGGCAGATTTTCGTAAGTCTACATACAAAAATATGAGAGATCAGAACACTTCCCTTAGATTAGAATATATTTATTCCCTGTTACACAGTAATGGTTTTAATGGTATTGCGCATGCTGCTTTTTCTTTCCACATCCATCTCAAAGTGCCATGGAAACCTCAGTTTGTTTTTTGTTTGTTTTCTTTTCTTTGGAACGTACTGGGACATTTGAAAGCTCAGGTAGACATCAACGTAATTGTTTTCCTTGTAGGATGTATTTTCTTCTCTGGGATCATGAGATCTTGAAGGGTGAAAAGAAAGAAGCAGAGGTCTTACTGCTGAGTAATACAGACCTCAGCAGTCAGTCTCAGAACATTTTCCCTTTTCACGTAACTGCATTGAAACTGCTATTTAACCAGCCATTATTAACAGCGAGGTGCAGCGAGTGCTGAGTAGTGCTGATGGGTCTAGCACTTAAGTTCTGAAGTACTTGTTCTTTGCAGAATCTGTGCATACATCTACATCAGGAAAGACAATTTTAAGTTAATATCATAGTTTGTGATGTTCTAATCTTTGTAGTATGGTATCACTAAAGTTCTGTAAAAAGCCTGTATGTTAAACCTAGTCAGAATATTTGAAATCTTCTGTTGTTGGTAGTTTTCATTAATAACTTACTATTTTAAATGCAGTCAAAGTTTGGGAGTTTCTTTCTGAAATGTGGTCAAACATGGTGCTCTTGGTGCTGCATGTAGCTGCTTCTGTCCTGGTTACCTGCAGCTTTTCAGTGATTTCTTTACTATTTGCATGCTTCTCTGGAAGTCTGTGACCTTATTAATGAGGCAGTTGCATTCTCTTTTCTGCATATATATAGCACTGAGCACTAGACTGGTATAGCGATACAGTTGTGATTTTTTAGAATACATACTTGGCACCTGTAATGGCAGGAGAAACAGAAGGATTTCGCAGATAGCACTTTCTGGTTTTTTATTTTATTTTATTTTATTTTATTTAGACAACCATATAATTTACTTAGGCTGAGGAGAAATAGATCCAGCTTTGAGCCCATCTGTAA
Organism: Passer domesticus; assembly: GCF_036417665.1. Classification (NCBI taxonomy): domain Eukaryota; kingdom Metazoa; phylum Chordata; class Aves; order Passeriformes; family Passeridae; genus Passer; species Passer domesticus. Next base: position 32,469,389 of record NC_087475.1, on the reverse strand, counting down.
TTGTGTTTTAGCATCACTTTAATTAATCAAGGAATATTTTTTGTACAGATTTAAATATACTAAATATGATAATTTAGTCATATGAAATCTTGTTAAAATGGGTAAAATAGTATAATATTGATAGTATTGCTAAATAAATGTCTGAATTGTGTGTGTTTCATGTCTCTTTCATCTGTCAGTGGCTACCATGCCTCAGTACTATATATTAGATTCAGCACCTGTACAACATCCAGTTTTGTTTCAGTTGCAGCCTTGTTTTGCATCCAAATTGCTCTCTTTTTTAGCGACAGTTGAGATTGTTCAGAACTGTACAACACTGTCTCCACTGTAGCACTACCATGTAAAGCTGAAAACTGCATAAACAGGATTTATCTTTTACTTACATAGAACCCACAAATTAAATTATATGTTAAATATATTTGCATTTGTCAATATGAGAATCCTGCATTTAAAAACATTTTCTGTTGCATTCTCTCTGACAGAAATCTTGTGTTTCAGTGCCTGACTAATCTCTGCCTTGCTGATGCTATTGAATGAGCTTTGTATGTGAAAGCTCCACTAATCCTTGTACTTACTGTTTGAATGTTTGCTACAGGAAGCGAGCAGCTGCAAAGCATCTAATAGAGCGCTACTACCACCAGTTAACCGAGGGCTGTGGAAATGAAGCCTGCACGAATGAATTTTGTGCTTCCTGTCCAACTTTTCTCCGTATGGATAACAATGCAGCAGCCATTAAGGCCCTCGAGCTTTATAAGATTAATGCAAAACTCTGTGATCCTCATCCCTCCAAGAAAGGAACGAGCTCAGCTTACCTAGAAAACAATTCCAAAGGTGCCCATAACAATTCCTGCACTGACAGAAAAATGAACAAGAAGGAAATGCAAGGCCCAAGAGATGACTTTAAAGGTAAGATGTTTACAGTTTTCCTAAAATCAAACACGTTTCATATGCACAAGTACAAGCCAACATAATTCACTCTGGTGGTATTCTGCTGACTTCAGTAAAATACAGTATTAGACAATTGAGTATTTTAGTATGTATTCAGAAAAATTGATGGATTAGTGCTGAACACTGATTTTCCAAATCTGAATTTTGACCGTATCTCTGTTAAAATCAACATGCATTTGATGTCTTACAAGAATAATGATTTTTGCAAATATGGAAAAGCTTTAAGTGCTGTTGTATGACTGTTTTAGTTTCACTAGTTTTGCAATTATTCTGCAGTTAATAAATTATAAAAGTTATACTTTAATTTCAGATTCTATGGTAAGAAACTTAACAGATGAAAAAAATGATACAGTGATTGATAGGCAATACATTCACCAAGCTTAAAAATGTTTGAGCACAGTTATTTTTAAGCCAGTGTAAAATGAAATGCTGTTCTATATGTATGTTTTCTAACTTCTGTTTAGCTTTTCAACAGTTTGTAATAGTAAATACATACAAATGGAATAATGTTAGTTGTCACCTTAACCTGTGATGCAACCATGTCCAGAAATCATGCCAAATGGTTTTTAAAGCCATTAACATTTGAGCAGACCACCTTTAAGTGTTATGGCAAAAAGTGGTATAAACACAAGTCCAGATGCATTTATTTTAGCTAAAGAAGGTGAAATTGTTTACAGGAAAAATTTAAAAATCCCTACAGAACTAGCAATAAAACATAATACTGTGTTATAAGCAATCCAAGATATTCCAGCATCAGTTTCTTCTTTATCTGATGCAAGGATAAATTTGTACCCAAATTACTTATGATCTGAATAAGCAGAGAGGCAAACACTCTCTGAAGAGTAGGAAGGGGAAAGGGAAGGAAATGTAGTATTAGATGAGCAAGAGGCACATTAAGTCTGTTTTGTGGGTTTTTTCCTTGATTTTTTTGGTATTATTTGTGGAGCTTTTCAGACACAGAATTTACCTTATTCTGTCTAACCATCCCCTCTCCCCAAGGCAGGTACTTAAGAGTCTTCTGAACCTACCTCCAGAGACAGTCTGTTGGCTACAGCAGTGACTCAGACTTCCTCTCTTGGAGCATCACAAGTATTGAACTTTTTTGTAGCTGTATAGACAGGGGGCTTTTAACGCATTCTTAAAGCTCATCTGAGGCTTAGTTACCTTCGGAATTGGGTGATGTCTAAGGCATCTAGCACTCTGAATTTTTTTAAGGTTGATCTGCTACAACAGTTACTGGGAAATCTGCAGCCAAGTTTAGCAAAGCTGAGGAAAAGGATGTGTAGCTTGCTTTTATGCTTGACATGGGATTAAAAGTTCTAAATAAATTCAAAGAAATATGCTTCAGAAATAATTAAATTAACTTTTCTGGAGTTCCTGAAATACTAAAACCTTTAAAAGAGTGAATGAGGAAATTCCTGTTTAAGTATAGAAATCTGAATTTTATAATACTGTTGAATTGTCAGTGTGTGCTGATGATTTTTATGCTATGAATAATGTCTTTGGTCCAGAGTCAAATGAAATTGAGACTGTGGTCCTCATTTTGAGGAGCCATGTCATGGAATATCATCTGTATCAGCAGACAAATTTCTCTTAACACAAGAAAATTAAGATTTCTTTTAAGACAAGTTTTGCTTCCTGAGCATGCACTGCAGCAGATAAAAATAGATGTTGTGCTAAGCTTGAATTCTTTAAAAATGTTTTCAGTAGAGCTATTTTTTTAACGGGACAGATGTTAGTTTTGAGATTTGTCAGTGTCTTCAGATTGGAAGTCAATCTAAACTTAAGACATAAGCCTAACCTTTCCTGTGTTATATGTGCTCTAAGAGTGGCTTGGGGTTCTGTGAAAGGCAATAGGTTGTCTGTCTTTGCATCATCTAATTTGTATTTTTAATTTAATGACTTCTTGGAATGAGTAGCCGTGTAGGTAATCCCATTTCAAAATATTTTAATATACAACATCTTCATTAAACGGGGTTTTTTTTAAATTATACACTTCTCTCTACAGAGGTAGGTAGTTGTAGCATGGTTGGTGAATACAATTTTGAGATGTTTTCTCTAGAGATGCTAATAAACTGATTCTGTTTTATTTCTAAATTATGTGTTAGTTCAGAAGAATCTGCTTAAACTAGAATATCTTCTCAGGTCTGGTCATGTTTACAGTAATTTTACTATAAATCGTCACCTGATGTGAAAGAATCTGTGGGTTCTGTTTGAGAAGTAACATAGAAAGCTATAAATAATGTTTTCTTTCTTTTTTCTAAAGAGAAAGGAAGATTTCAAATAACAAATGGACCCTTCGAATGACATATTTTGTATCAGGAGTTTGGGGAGAGGGAGAACAGACAGGTATTTGGAGCAGATGATGTGTGTAAACCATCTTGTTCCTCTGAATAACACGTTGATTAGTATACCCAAGTTGCTTATCTTAGTGAGGCCTAATGTACAAAGACAGAATCTACATGCCACACTGTATGTGTAATTTAGAAGGCAGCATAAATTTCAGAGCATATATTGAGGGGTTTGGGAGGGTTTTCAGGCACCAGTTTAGTCTAAAAACAGTTGCAGAAAGCATTAAAAAGAGAAATAAGAAATCTTATATTGCCATTAATATACAACAAAACAAGTGATTGAGTCTTTTCTTCAAGGTCTGCTTTGAAAAAAAGAGGTTGATACAGTCTAGTTTGTTTAGTTTAATGACTTGCACATTAACTATGCAGATTTACCAGAAGACTGTATTGTCGCAGCCTTATTCATTTAGGCTTTTAAAGTTTAAACCTCTTACTGATTGCACTTGTTTAGACAATACAGTACTGTTAACTACCTAATGTAGTTAATTGGCTGCAAAACAGTATCACTATTGTGCACATTCTCTGATTGACATCCATGAATAAAATATTTTACTGTCAGTGAATGAAATAATGATTTTTCATGTTAATGAAATTATAAAGTATCTGTCTTGGATTTATTCAGCACTGACACTGTTTTTGCAGTTTTAGTGATGATATGACACACAGGTTTCTTAGGTAGGGCAAACCAGAAGTATATTATCTTTTTAATTTTTATATTAGTAAAACTAATATCTTTATATTTTTATAGATGTGACCTTCCTAACAGAAGACAAGATATATGAAATTCTTGAACTATGTCGAGAAAAAGAGGATTATTCCCCTTTAATCAGGGTGATTGGGAGAGTGTTTTCTAGTGCTGAAGCACTGGTACAGAGTTTCCGAAAAACCAAGCAGCACACCAAGGAGGAGCTCAAGTCTCTTCAAGGAAAGGATGAAGACAAAGATGAAGATGAAAAGGAAAAAGCTGCCTGTTCGGCTGCTGCTATGGAAGAGGATTCTGGTGCATCATCATCTTCGTCATCAAGAATAGGTGATAACACACAGGGCGATAATAACCTCCAAAAACTAGGCCCAGATGAAGTGTCTGTAGATATTGAAGCAGTCAGACGGGTCTATGATAGGTTACTTTCTAATGAAAAAATAGAAACTGCCTTTTTAAATGCACTTGTGTACTTGTCACCTAATGTGGAATGTGACTTGACTTACCATAATGTGTACTCTCGGGATCCTAACTATCTGAATTTGTTTATTATCGTTATGGAGAATGGCAATCTTCATAGCCCAGAATATCTGGAAATGGCTCTACCATTGTTTTGCAAAGCAATGAGCAAACTACCCCTTGCAGCTCAAGCAAAACTGGTCAGATTGTGGTCTAAGTACAGAGCAGATCAAATTCGGAGAATGATGGAAACATTTCAGCAGCTTATTACTTACAAAGTCATAAGCAACGAGTTCAATAGTCGTAACCTAGTGAATGATGATGATGCTGTTGTTGCTGCTTCAAAGTGCTTGAAAATGGTTTACTATGCAAATGTAGTAGGAGGGGATGTGGATACAGATCATAATGAAGAGGAAGATGAAGAACCCATCCCAGAATCAAGTGAACTAACTCTTCAAGAGCTGTTGGGTGAGGAAAGAAGAAATAAAAAAGGTCCTCGAGTAGACCCACTGGAAACTGAACTTGGTGTTAAAACTATAGATTGCAGAAAACCACTTATCCCTTTTGAAGAATTTATTAATGAACCACTGAATGATGTTCTAGAAATGGACAAAGACTACACTTTCTTCAAAGTAGAAACAGAGAATAAATTCTCATTTATGACCTGTCCCTTCATATTGAATGCTGTTACCAAGAACCTGGGATTGTATTATGACAATAGGATCCGGATGTACAGTGAGAGACGCATAACTGTGCTCTACAGCTTAGTTCAAGGGCAGCAGCTCAACCCCTACTTGCGGCTGAAAGTGAGGCGCGATCACATCATCGACGACGCGCTTGTCCGGGTAAGTCCCGCAGCAGCGTGGCCTGTGGGTTTGTTGGCTCTGACTCGTGCAAACTACATGGGCTTGGAGTAACTGAGAAGGGCTCTGTGTGGGTGCACATATACTAGGTTTCCTCTAGAACAATCTCAAATAGCTTTATTGTTTGAATTCTAAGCATGATGCTGAAGATTTTGTATATTCAGCAGAACTACTGCTGCTCAGAGTGATTGCAGATTTAGATGTTATAAAGTACCAAATAGCTCTTATTCCCCATTATCAGATCCTGCACAGATCTTGATGGTGACAGAGTGACCAACTTCTGTTTCTTTGTCCTCTGCACTGTCCTGGATCATCCTTTGATGGTAGGGAATTTCAGATGGAAGTTAGAATTAAAATGTTTTAGTTGTGTACTCTTCTTGGGGACTTAAAAATTACTAGAAATAAAGCAGTATTTTAATTTGGTGCAAGTACTGATACAACTGAGAAAAGAAGACAGACTTGTTGATACCAAAGAAGTGTGAGAACAGCCTGTTTCTGAATCTGCTGACTTCTTTAATTAAAACTTAATGCCATTTCTTTATGCATTTTTGGAAGAGGGGAATCATACAGGTACAAACTATTTTGCAGTAAACAGGTCTGTATAGGAACCTTAATGTGTTCTTTATTTTAGGACCCTTCCCTTTTTTTTTTTTTTTGTTTGTTTGTTTTGTTAAAGCTGGTAATTTTCAAAAACTCGTTTTCTGGAGTTCTGTTATTAAAGCACAAAGTGTGCAAATTTTTAAATTTACCAATGGCTTTAAAACTTGTCACTGAAGACCTAGAGAGGTGTTTAGAGAGCGTTTAGGAAAATTACCTCATTTTGCCTCTCAGCCCAGCTGTTAATTTTAGTTAAATTTGATGACTTTAACTGCCAGTGAAGGTCAATTGTGAGAACCCTAAATGGCCTCCTGCCTTGATTTTTCTGTATGCCTAGGAATTTCCTGCTGAGTTAGCTGCTTCGTGGGAATTGCTGATATTATGATTTGTTGGAGAAAAAAATTGGTTTTGAGTAGCAAAAGAAAAAATGAAATTGCAGTGCAGAAGTAGCTTCTGTCTGTAAACTCAACTTTATATTAGGCAAATAAATATAAAAATACTGTCTACCAGTTTTAGAATACTCTTTGTAATTTCACTACCTATCAGACTTTCAGTCGTGTCCAGTTATGTTTTGTCATATTATTGTAATGGAGTTTATTCCTTGAATATTCAGCTTTGGGCACATAAATACTGGAAAAAAGGGAGGGATAATTCTTTCTCTTTAAGAAATGGAGAGGTAAATGAGCATAAAAGCTAGTTTTAGGGTGTTCTTTTCAATGCCAATTCCAGCAGAGCAAAAGCAAACCTTCATCTTTATCCGATAATAAGAAGGAAAGTCTATAAGTATGAGAAAAGGCATTATCTTGCATACTGCTTGTTGTAGAAGTTGAAATCTTTGAAGACAAAAAAAAATATGTTTGGGTTAAGAAGCTTGTGGACAACATCAAGCTGCAGCAGGGCCACAGCAGTCACTGCTGTGCACATTCTTGGCCTGTAGGAAGTTTGGGAAATTTAAATTAGATTAAGCTCAAACATACTAATGTAAATTATGATGCGCTTGCAGCAGCCCTTGCTCAGCTTAGCAGCCTGAGTTACATGCCTGGGCAGTTGCCATGGATCCTCCTATGGCTGTTAATTTAAGCTGTCAGAGCATGCTAAATTATGGTGACCTCACTGTCAGAGCCTTGAGGAAAGTGAGGATTTTAAACTGTTTATTTGGGGACAGAAAATAAAGGGAAAAGATAAAATTGTTCTAAATTCAGGTAGTCTGAACTAGACTGTAGTAGTAGCCAAAAGGACCAAGCAGTCCAGGCATTTCTCGTAAGCGGAAAATAGATGATACTCAGTAAAATGGAGATGAATACAGAGGTGCCATCCAAAGTGGAGGAAGGGAGTATGTGCTGTTTCAAAGAGATGTTAAAAGGTAGCTGTTGTGGGATGATGTGGAAGTAGGGAAAATTTTATTGTATTGTATGAAGTGGGTACAGAATCAGTCTTTTAACTACTGATGTGTTTTAACTGATGATACAAAGCATCATTGCTCAGTGAATACATTTTAAATATTCCCCAGAAAGTGTTAGTGAATGGAATGCTCTAATGTTGCTGTTGGCCACAGTGTTCTTTTTCATTTGTTTCTTCTCATTTTAATATCAGAAAAGATGCAGTAGAAATACATTTGGAAAGCTCAGAGTCTCTTCAAATAAACTGTAAAGTCCCCTTAAGGGTAAAAACAATAATGGAGAGAACATAAAAGATGAATGGAGGAGTTGAATGAGAAATGCTGTTTTTTATAACTGGTAGCCTCTAGTTTTATTATCACGAATCAGGCTTAACATAAGCAAAATGACATTTTGTTTTCCACACTGTGTACCTCAAGAGGGTTGGTGTCTTTGCCCAGGACCCCATAAGTCTTCAGGAAAGAAAGATCCATCAAAAGCTAATGGACATTACAGGCATTTTGGTGTGAGCCACACACAAACCTCAGGAAATCTCTAAGCTGCAATTGTGCTGGTAGCTGGGAAGTTATTCCAGGGGAGATACTGTTCCACACTGTTGTTTTTTGTCAGAAAGTGCCTGTCTGTTCAAGAATTGCATGCTGTTGTTATGGGAGTCTTTGTAATTGGTTCAGGAGCGATTTTAGTAATTTTCACAATTATTTCCTAATCGGTCTGAAATAGCTCTGGAGGACACTCTTCAGTCTTATGTCCTAAGCCTTAAAACAGTTTGCTCTGTCTCTGATAGGAATCTAAGATGGGTACCATGAGCTTCTGTAGCAGTACTGACAACATCAAATCTAAGTGAAAGCTGCACTGGATGACTGTGCATCAGGGATGGCTGCAGTTTTGAGTGTACAGTATTGAACTTAGGAAGAGTCTCACTGAAAAATACCAGAAAGATCTTTCAAAGATAATAATATTCATTAGTGAGAGTATGTTCTTATATCTGTTCAGTGACAAAATGTTTCTGAACATGCTTAATATACTGCTAATTAATTATGAGTACCAACATATTTACCCTCAAATTTCATATTTTTTTAACTTCAGAGGTTTGAACATTTACAGACTTTTTAAAATTGCAACTACTATTTATGTCGCTAGACCTGTGTCTTTACAGAAAAGTAGTGAAGACTTTTTTGAGTATCTGTGGAATAACTGATAACTTCATGATAAAAGCATTTTCAAGAATATTGACTAAAATGAGATGGAGATAGTGTTACTCATATTTTCCTTATTGATGTTGAATATTTTTCAAACAAATATATTGACCAGCCTTTGCAATTTCTTGCAAAAACACTCAATACTGGCTTTCTGCTAATCAGTTAAGCTGATAAAGTCCTTACTAAGCTGTTTTTCTCCTATAAGTACTTAATATTTCAGCTTTTATAAATCTATATGTATATATTCTTACTTCTTGGACTTCAATAAAGCAAATATGAAAACTGGTGATTTTTTTTGTTACTATTAGCAACATAGGACTTTTTTCCTTTTACTAAGAATTTGAGGCAATACTTTTTAAATACCCTGAAGGCGTTGTCTTGTTGAAAGTTGCTTACTGAGAGAAACTTAGTTCCCTGAAACACATACATCTAAGGAAAAATTTTATTTACAAATTCCTTCAGTTTCTTTGCATGTGTGAAACTTGCCTCAGAGACTTATTTTATTTTTTATTTGAAATTATTTAATGAAATATCTTTCTTTGTAGTATATACTTATTGGATACTTATGTGTATATATGTTAGTCTGAAAAGTCACCTGGGGACAAGAATGGAATGTCAGAATTTTTAACACTTTAGTCCCCAGTTTTTTTAAGGAATTCTTTTATTTTGGAGTTGGTAGCTCAGTTTGAAGTTCATGAAGGCAGTTATGCTTTTTTCTGTGTAGCAGGTTTAATAGGTTAGCTGTACTGCTGAGTCACGTTGTGTGAGTGTGGTAGTAATGAAAGGAAATACATCCTTTAATCCTCTCTTCTGCCTTTTCATTCCCCAAGACCTATTTCTTTCATCCCCTTCTTCTGAGTTTACTCTTCCCCCACCCCCATGGCTCAGGTTAAATATGGTGTTCTTCTCAGGTAGCAGTAATTTAAAGGGTGTGAGTTATGACACACAGCTTCTGCAAGTGAAAACGTGGTGGATTCCTTCAGCACAATCAGGCTTGTACTTGCTTGTACAAACTCACTTGGACCAATTAGAAACTCACTTTGACAAATTTCACATGGAATGCAGACAGCTAGTGGGCAACAATCCTCTCCTGCTTGTAAATGTCTCTGCTGAGTGTGTTGATGACCAAAACTCTTCTGTGACACCTGAAGCCAGTAGGCAGATCCTCTCCTGTATTAGCAGCAAAGTACTTCAGGAGATTTGACATCGTTTCAGACCACGTTACAGTTTGTGTGTTCAGGTGAAAATGTCAGCCCTGGTATGCATTGGTTGGATGCAGAGCATGTGACTATTGATGTGTACAGGCTCCAAACGCATGAACTGTAAAGTACAGCTGGAGCAAAGGCTGCTTTGTCACTGTAACTGTTACTCTTTCCATGCCAGGTTTTAGAAAAACATGTTGACCGACTTATGTCATGATGTGTCACTGGTACTTTCAAGCTTAAATTAGCTGTGTTCTGTCATTTTTCTGTCTAGTGTGGAAAGTATTCCTGCCTCTGCCTTAAAGAGAACTTTTATGTTATGACAGAACTTAAGGTGGTTTGTGATCATTTTTAACTGAATAGAAATTAGTTCAGTTGCTATCAATTTTAGGCAGGTTGCCAAACACTGGCATTAAATTAAGCTTTTGTATGTTGTCATATTTCTGTCGTTCAGTGAACATTCCTGTCTTTCAGGAAAGCACTGTTATTCTGTAAACAAAGCAACATCACCCAATGTCTTAAGTTGTGGTACATTGTTGTTTCAGCAAACAAAATACAGATATTCTTTATGATGTCATCTCTCAGCTTTCAACTTTTCAATTCATACATTCTGCTGCTTTAAACATGCTACACACCTGCTTTTTAGGAAGCCCCTGGAAAACATAATGATTATTTCAATGATGTGGCCAGTAAAACCATCATGACAGAAAACAACTTCAGTAATACATACAGCTGGATTGTGTTTATCTAGCAGCATCTATGTTGACATGGTTGAGATAGCTGTGATTATTAAAAACAAAGAAAGGGGGTTTTGGCCCCGAAAAACCCAAGAACCAGACAGCAATGACTGAAGTTCATATTTCCCTGCTATAGAAGCACTGCTGCAGTTCTGCTATCCAGTGCCTCCTGACTGTTGTATTTGCTGCTGTTACCTACTGCATTTAATTTTTATTGTGAAGCATCAGTGTTGACACAGATATTCAAAGGAGCAGCTAAACCCACAACTTTGAGTTGAGCAGCTTAGCAGCATTTTCCTGCTTATAGAATCTACTTCAAGGATTCAAGGAGCATCAGGCTTTGCTCAAAATACTGGATTTTTGATAATCCTTTATCTGACTCCCTTGCAGACATCCAGTCCACTGTTCTAATCTGCCTAGCCAGCATTGCTCAACTAAGACTGTTTCCTTCCTCTTTTTTTTTCAGGCTGTTTTTGTCAGCCAAAAAATAATTTTGAAATTTCTTTAATTGCTCTGTATGTATAGCTATGAACACCTTCCTTACTGCATTTCCATGACACAATAGTCTTCACACTGTCATAGGGTTGCTGTCCCAGAAGAAATGCAGAGACAGCATATGCTTTCTCAGAACTCATGAAAATTTGTAAATCATGCAATATATATTAAATTACTGGTGGTAAAGACTATGAAGCCAACAAAGTCATGACTGAGGAGGAAAAAACCACAGCTTTATTGCTGTTGGTTGTAAGTGGACGGAATCCAAATAAGATAATTTCTGTCTGTCTGAATTTCTGTTCAGCTTGAACATCTAACCTGTATTTACAGTTTTAAAATAAATGCTAGTTCTTTGTTTTTCAAAAGTTGTCGGTTTTATTTGGAACATGGATTAAGCTCCATTTTTGTCCTAGGAAAAGATTTTTTAACACAAATGGCTTAGGTGGTACATAATTAAATTTTTCAGAAAATGTTGTGGTTTGTTGATTGAAATACAGACTATACTCACTTGCTTTCATTACTGGGGTCTTCATGGCTTGCTTTTGTGTTTTTTAACTGAGATTTATGTGCTATGAAGTTACACTCCCTCTCTTTCGAAATTTAATTGTCAATACCAGGTAGTTTAATTTTTTCTCCACATGCTCCTTTTGCATGGGGTGCTTCAATGCCTTAAAACCCCTTATGATAACCCCCCTGACAGCATCCTGCCCTGCTGTGCTGCTTGGATCATGTCTGGCTGACTTGGCAATTAGCAGGAGAAAATGTGTCTTGCTGGTGGTATGATTTTGTGACTTGATAGTGTCATTGCTGCTGCCTTTACCTTCTCTGTTCTGTTCCTGTTTTACTTTACACTCCTGTAGTAAAATTCTGGCCTGTAAAGTGTGTTGGCATGTGTGGATAAGGTAGGGGAGTGAAGTAAAAAGTAAGGTTTAGCACATTAAGGACACCTGCTGGTAAGTACAATTTGCAGTAACCCACATCAGAGGCAAATCTCACAAGTAACATGGTCTTGGTAGAGGAGTATACAGGTCCATCTGTGCCTTAATTTACTGCTGTTGAGTTTTCTTTTAGAAAATGTTTTGTCTAATTGTGCTGCATATGTGTAACCAGTGTGTTTATGCTTTTAAGTAGCATATTTCTTATCAGCTGCAAAATATTCTTGCTAAACTTCTGATTTACTGAAAGGATACATTTTTGGTGTAAGCAAGGGAAGGGCCTGGCAATGTGCACTCACAGCAAAGAAATCCAACCATTCCCTGGGCTGCATCAAAATCAGCATGGCCAGCAGGTCCAGGGAGGTGACTGTCCCCTTCTACTCTTCCCCTGTGAGACTGCCCCTTGGAGTGCTGCATCCCGCTCTGGGTCTCCAGCATAAGAAGGATGTGGACCTGTTGGGTTGAGTCCAGAGGAGGGATGCAAAAATGATCAGAGGGCTGGAGCACCTCTCCTGTAAAGACAGGCTGAGAGAGTTGGGGTTTCTCAGCCAAAGAGAAGGCTCCTGGGAGACCTTATAGAAATTTCCAGCACCTAAAGGGGGGTGATGAGAACTGGAGGTGTAGTTTTTACAAAGGCATGTAGTGATGGGACAATGGCAAATGACCTCATATGATAGAGGAGAGGTTAAGATTAGATATTCAGAAGAAATTCTTCGCTGCGAAGGTGGTGAGGCACTGCAGCAGGTTGCCCAGGAAAGCTGGCAATGTCCCATCCCTGGAACTATTTAAGGCCATGCTAGATGGGGCTTTGAGCAAGCTGATTTACTGGAATGTGTCCCAGTCCATGGCAGAAGCGTTGGAACTAGATGATCTTTCCAGGTCCCTTCCAACCCAAGCTATTTTGTGATTCTGTGGCCTCTAATGGCCTTTGTATAGACTTGAAACCCTTGTAAAGTGTCAGACTTCCTATTTGGTCTTAACTGAATTTTCACTTTCATAGCAGCAGTGCAGTAGATCTGTTTAAAGGCACTGAAGAAATAAGAACAAGAGAGTTTTGAGACTTCAGTAGGATCAAGAAGAGGGAGTTGATTTAACTGCAATACTAGTGTCTTTTTTGTTTTTAGGTTTTTTTTCCCTAGCTCTTTGTTTCAGAGATGCAAGTACTCATCAAAAGCTTGTTTTCTGTCTCCCCCTCTGAAAATATATCTGTGTAATCCCTTCACAAAGCTGTTTATTGTCAAACATGTAGATCATATTGCAGAATCTTCATTGTCAGATGAATTTAATTATCCCAATAATACATCTTGTTTTCTTCCTTTTTCTGTGAATTGTGTGCAACACAATGGTAACTTGTTTTAAATAAGTGCTTAAAAGAATAGAAATAGAGAATGCTCACAGCCAGTGAGCTTTAATGGGCTGGCAGATCAGTTCTGTGGTAAGTTTCTTGCTGTTAATCCCGAGGTTGTAAAACATGTTTAGAGTGGTTTAGGGTTACTATTGATTTATCTTATTTTGTGATTTGTGCTTGCTTTCTTCTTAAATTTGGAGGGTGCTTTTGGCTTCATTATTTGTTACTAAACTATTCTAGTAAATAGATTTACTAATGAAATATTTCTGTCTCTTCACTCAATAGCTAGAGATGATTGCCATGGAAAATCCTGCAGACTTGAAGAAGCAATTGTATGTTGAATTTGAAGGAGAGCAAGGGGTAGATGAAGGAGGTGTTTCCAAAGAATTTTTTCAACTGGTTGTGGAAGAAATCTTCAATCCAGATATCGGTATGTGTTCTAATAATTTACTGGTTTAACAGATTTTTCTCACAAAAGGTTGGCCTGGATGATCTTCCAGACTGGATTGTTCTGTGTTTATGCTTTCTGTATCCACTGCTACTTCTGTCTGAAGCTCTCCAGATTCAGTGATGGTCAGGAGAGTATTTGCCAGACATGGAGGCTCACTGTGTTGTCAGCAGTCATCCTCCTGAAGGAGGAATGATGGAAGGAGTAACTGTGCAGTCAATGAGAACCATCATTACTTGTTTGGATACAAATCAGTAGTACAGGGTTTCTTTGCTGGGTTCCTTTGTTTGTTCTCTCACATTTCTCCTCACTTTGCTTTGTAATTAGCTTCTAGAATTAATAATCAAACCAAAGAGGAAGAGCTTCTGCAATAAAGCAAGATTCAGACAATGGGAGTTTTTGAGTTACTTCCTCCACTTCCTTCAGCTTAATAAATCTGATAGTCTCAGTTCTGCAGATCCAAAGTGTCACAGCAGTGTCAAATTTGATTGTAGTTAAAGAAACAAGAGTAATTTGATATATTAGAGCCAAAATTTTACATTTGTGTTTCAACAGTCATTCTTCCATCATATTCTTTTTCCCCTTCCTCCCTGCACCAATCATTTATGCAAGAACATGCTTCTTTTATTGTGCAACTTGTCTGCTACTCTGAAAAGATGAAAATGTTATAAAATGATAAGAATACTTCGTGTTAGAATAGAAATGAGACCTGCCAGGTTCCTATACTAATTTTGCATTTTATGTGAAATATGATGTTACATTGTATTTCTTGTAATGGCTTCCATTAAAGAAGCCTAACAGCTCATGGCTGTTAATTTGGTTCCACTGGGCTGTTTTAAAAGATAAAGCTGCTGTTCTTGGTTTTGTGGCTTAGAAAATTGATGAAAATACACAAAAAGCTATTTTGACTGAATTAGAGAGGAGGTATCAGTATCAAGTACCCAGAATCAGTAGGAAAAATCTGAACATTGGCCTTTGCCCTTCACCATATGCAAGCCAGTTCTTATAAGTGGTACAGAACCATAGACAAGTCTTACTCACCCTGAAAAATACTATTAACTTAGAGAGATTTGGAATCTGAATTAGCGTACTTTGATATATGACAAAGTAAAAAAACTCTTAGTACTTCAATTGATTAAATTTTATTTTCAACAAAAAACAAATTCAGCAAAATAAATACATTTTCAACTGGAGTTTATCTAAACAGAAGTTGTGTGGGTGTAATGAAATATCCTTTTTTTAGTAATGCTAAAGTGTGCTTAAGCTAAGATCCAAGCAGGGTGTATATACTTCCTGCATTTAAAGACAGGTAACATATTAGATGTGCATGCATGTTTTACTTCTGTATTAAAACTGTAAAAAAGTATGTACACGTTTTGTATTCATAGTAACTGGGGGGAAAAAAGCTTTTCAGTGGCTTTTGGCATAAATGTGTAAAAGCAGAAAATGTAGCTCGCATTCAGTGTGTGTGTGTGTGTGTATATATATGTATATATATATGTATATATATGCATTGCAGTATAACAGTTCACGTATGCACCAGATGTACCACATGTGACTTGTGTTGATTTGTAAATGCTTTCTTTACCTGAGAAAACAGAGGTGATCCTTTAAGTGGAATTTAAAATGTCTGTCTTCAATAGGTATATTTGGAGAGATGTATATTGTTGTTATAGTTTCTTTGACTTTTTGAGTATTTCAGTATTAAACTACCTTAAAGTCTTACTCAAAAGAGGCAATAACTCAGAAAAATACTGGTAAAGACATTCCATGGTAAAGGAATAAGTGATAACTTCATATAACTTCAAGGACAATTGTTTTCGCCTTCTTGCAGATTCCAGTTTCTTCTGGTGTTTCATTATGATTTTGATGTACTGTAGTCTTAATTTTGTGAAGGGAGTAAATACTGTATTACACCTTAAAGTGTTTCCAGATACAGATCTGAGTAAACTCTTGATGCTTCATTATTAGACATTTGCTGGAGTTGTTGGTTTTGACAGTTTAACTTTTCCATCATATTCCAGAAAGTTCAAGTCATTGCTTCACGTCCCAGTAATCCAGAAGTTACTTCAGTCAGTTCAGAAAATGGCATACAGGTTTCTAGATAATGTTTGGCCTATATGTGCCTTAGTTGCTCATCCATTTCCAATTTCCAGTTGCCTTATCTGATGGGTTATCTGTGTGTTCCCCTAATGGCTGGCCCAGCCCTAGTCATCTACTGAGATACATAATCCATTCTGGGGAATAGCCAGAGTCTTTGAATGAGCTTGCAGTTTATTGCCATACATGGAATGAGGAAAGAGTTTTTATCTCTTGGCTGAAGATAATATTTTCAGTCTTCAGAGTAATTTTGTGTTCATGTGGCTTTGTAATCAGTTTGTACATCTGCATAGGTGGTAAACAAGAATATCTTAAAAGAGCTGACAAGATAAATCCTTGTGGCAAATGTAGTTGATATTCTTCACATGGATCTGACATGGTGTGTTGAGAGTAAGGAGCCTGGGGCAGTTTTTCTTAGGCTCTGATGGAAAATCATGACAGCTGTAGAAGCAAAAGGTGTTTGGGACTGTACCTGTCCAGGGCGGTCTCTCTCTCACCTTAAGTCTGTAGGGTTTGCATTTATCTTGCTTCAGTATCTAGTCAGGTAACCAATGGATTTCATTGTGGCTTTTATTTATATATAAATAATATTTATATAAATAATTTATAGCCTGTGCACTCCAGTTTCATAAACAAGAGCTATCTCATGTCTTGCTACAGCCAAAAGGGTAGGGAACTCTGCCTGTCTCTTGGCTTCATGTTTCCTCCCTGCAGCTTCTGGTATGTGCCAGTTCAACTGTTTGTTGACATCTTCAGTGCTCAGCTCATGAGCTGGGCAGCAAATTGATCTCCTGAAATAGTAAATTGAATGAGAGAAGCAAATCCACTCCCTTTAGACAGGGACAAGCTGTTAAAATTGCAGTCCCTTCTGTGAGATCATGGTCCATTTTCCCCTCAAGTTAAGATATGTTTAATAGCTGCAATAACTATGGTCCTTGAAACAAGCAAACAAATCTCTTGGGCATCTAACTCTGAAATCATGGGTGATGGTCAATCCCTGCTCCATCATCTTAGCTTCTAATAAAGTAGTAGGGCTGCATCTAGTCCTGTTCCTTTGGTGGAACTGGCCTTTGAGGAAAGGCTGTCACTTCTTAGTAATTAGAGTCCTTTGGGATTGTTACATCCACATGTTTTTGACTGTGTTCTTTTCTTGTACTGCTGTATTTATCAAAGTCACAGTCGCTGTTATCAGTGTGCTGCTGTTTCCTCAGTAGTGGAGGGGATGAAAGCTTGTGTACGTACAGCTCCAGTGAGTGTTGCAGGATATTGTATCACAGGTCTCTTGTTTGCTTTTAGTGGTGATGTAACAGTGTTTTGAGCAGCTCCAGTTACCCTAAGTAGTTTCTCTTTGCCATTCAATTCAGTATAATGTTAAATTAAATATTGCTTAAAGGCAAATGTAAATGGGTTTATAATGGTATGTTTCATGTGCCATTTTTGTGGAATTGTAACCATATGTGTTCTTTTTTTTTTTAACAGGGATGTTCACATATGATGAGTCTACAAAACTGTTTTGGTTTAATCCGTCCTCATTTGAAACTGAGGGTCAGTTTACCCTGATTGGCATAGTACTGGGACTGGCTATTTACAACAACTGTATACTGGATGTACATTTCCCCATGGTTGTCTACAGGAAGCTAATGGGCAAAAAAGGAACTTTCCGTGATCTGGCAGACTCTCATCCTGTAAGTTCCTTATCTTCTTCAAGTTAAATAATGCATTTTTATGCAATAATTTAATCTATATTTCAAGTAAACACAAGATCACTGTCAGAAGTGAAAGTGAAATAACCAGTGACTTGCATTATGAGTCTGTGTTTGTTAAAATAAATCCATAAGCAAGAAAACTTCTTGCTACATTTGGTTTGGAGGAGGCAAAATTGTAACATCAATGAATAGGGCTCAGTGTCAATAAAGCTTTATATTTTTTTGCTACATAAACTCCAAATGTTACTAAGAATTATTCAGCATGTCTCTTCCCAAAGAGACTAGTTAAACTGGGCTGTTTATAGTATTTGTAGAAGTAAATTTCTACCAAAAAAAAAGTGCAAGTAAGAATAAATATGCAAAGGTGTGATGTTCTTACTGGTTTTTGTCTAAAGCAAGAGACAGATGAGGCAGTTTATGAATATCCCTATCCCTAATGAATATCCTGTCAGAGCAGTGATCAGTGTCCATCTTTGCACACCCATTCCCAGCCGTGGCTGTACACAAGCACTGAGCTGTACATGTGCTTTGTTAGATGGAGCACACAAGTATCTGTGCAGGATGTCTTGGCCCTGCTCCAGCTGCAATCAGAGATCACCAGTGGTTTCCCCACACGTTGCTCTTAGAAGTTGTTAGCAAGCTTCATTTTGTTTCAAACAATGGGACACTTCCCTTCTATAAGCAGTTGTACAAAATCTTCATCTTTTTTGAAAAGATTAGTAAAATGATACTGTCTAAAAAGAATTTGGCTTTCATGTTTGAAAATGAGGCATGTTTAATCAAAAAAAACATTATCCTGGTCTGTTTTGGACGGCTACATACAACAGCATGCCAGATTTGAGCGGTTTCTTTGTATAATGTTGAGAAATAGTGCCCTGAGTTTCCTCTAACTTTTATTGCATACTCAAAACTTTTTGTGACCAAAAAAAAAAGTGAATGTATTTCTATGGAACAAGAAGGCAGCCAGGGCATTTCCTAATTTTTCTCCCCTGTTCTTACATTTCTCCTCTTACACGTAAACTGATTTCTTTTAAAATATTCTTTTTTAACCCTGTGTATTGTCATATGATTTAAACACTTCAGAGCTTCTCAAACCTAAAATGAAATTCACAGTAGTCAGGCCTCTCAGTGCTTTTTCTAATGCTGTAGAGCATGGAGAATAGGATGTTTACAAGCCCTCACCACCAATGGTTCCAAGTCCACTGATTTTTCAGTGCAAGGTCCTGTGGAAGAATCAAAAACACACAGATAGTGAGAGGCTGAGGCTTACGTGTTAACTTTCATGTTTGAGCTTAAACATTGGGGGGGAAAATTTATTTTTTCTACTTCACTATAAAAATACAATTGCACACAGTTATCACTTCCACCTTTGCTTTGTATTCTTTAGCCCCTATGCCTCTATTGCAGCCCCATAATTGTCCCCTTGCTGCATAGGCTTTGGTTTCCAAGAGAGTCTTGGGCTTTTCCTAAGGCATAGCAGGGAGGAAGGCTGGTTGCTCCTTTGAACAGAGCAAGCTCTTACAGGTCATTTCAGATTCCATTTGGTAAATTCTGATCAAACTTGTGATTTTTTATTTTTGGTTCATAAATGTCTTCTTATGTTAAAGACTGCCTCATCTGTGTTGCTTCAGGATTACTTCCTAGTTGGTTTCAGTTTTAAATAAGTAGAAGATAAAAGCCTACTCTCTGAATTTTATCTGACATAAAATAACAGGTGTTTCTTTTATTTTTAACTCATAAATGTTCCCCTTACTCATGTAACATATTCTGGATGCCTAAAGTAAAGACAGATTCAAAAAACTTAAGATGTTATTAAAGGCTCTGAAACTGCAGGTTTGACCATTGCATTTTGGAAGATTGGTAGGTACTAAAAGGCTCTTTTAAGGTAGTTATCACTGATGGTCATGTTTCTTTTTTACCTTAATATCTTCTCTAATAATCTTCTCTCTATCTTCGCTAATGTTTCTCTTTACAGAGCTTAATAAATAATTGTTTGGGCTGCTATGGGAGATTTTTAGTTGACTTGTGTCATAGAATATAACAACCCTTTTTTGAGGCAGGTGGTTTCATGTCTCCTTGTATTACTCAGTGGAATCTATCAAAGCTTATTTTTGACAGACATATATTTCTTACTCTCTTAGGTTTTGTATCAGAGTTTGAGAGACTTACTGGAGTATGAAGGAAGTGTGGAAGATGATATGATGATTACGTTTCAAATATCTCACACGGATCTCTTTGGCAATCCAATGATGCATGATTTAAAGGAAAATGGTGATAAAATTCCTATCACGAATGAAAACAGAAAGGTACACTCAGCTTTTCAAACAGAATCTGGAGTTCCTTGATATACTGTATGTAGAATTATGTAGAACCCTGCAAAGGTTTGGTCTCACTTATAATTTTTAAGTGTAAAAGGCTTTTAAAATTGCTATAGCACAGTATGGTTGTGAACTGAAAAGGCTTCTGTTAAAGAAAGCATTGATACATGGATACATAGTCTCTGGGTGGGATGTTAGACCTGTTTGAGCCATATTTGAAACTTGTTATTTTGTGTTGCTGAATAAAAAGTGAGCTCAGATTATTTGCGTAGAATTACAGAATTATATGTATTTTGGGGTCTTGTATTTTTTGGAAGTACTTCAAGTGGCATGTGTTGAAACACTAAGGTTTTTTGGGGTTTGTTTCCTTGCAGGAATTTGTCAATCTGTATGCTGACTATATACTCAATAAATCAGTAGAAAAGCAGTTCAAGGCCTTTCGGAGAGGATTCCACATGGTGACCAATGAATCTCCTTTGAAATATTTATTTAGACCAGAGGAAATTGAATTACTTATTTGTGGAAGTAGGGTAAGAATTTTGAATATAAACTAGAGAGTGGAGCTTTTTTTGTTACTGAGTATATAATTAGTGGTCATCTTTAAAAATATCATCTTCTTACAGAATTTAGATTTTCAAGCACTAGAAGAAACTACAGAATATGATGGTGGCTATACAAGAGACTCTCTTATAATTAGGTAATTTTTTCTAATTTTGTAAAGATAAAAAGCACTTCATCTGCTTGTTTCTTCATAATGATTTTAATATTGTAAGATTTAGCATTTTTGTAGTACTGGAGATGCAAATGTCTTATGTGTAATTTCACTTTTCTCAAGTATTGTCATTACAGAAGAGGAGATGGTATAAGCATTGTTCAATCAGTATAATTCCTTAGGAAACAGGAATAATAAAATAGCAGGACACAGCCAAATTAATGTTTAAAGACAGTTAAACTGCAGTGTTTAGTAATATTTCTGATTTCTATTTCTGAACCTCATTTCTTGGTAAATACATCTGAGAGTTTTGGTTTATGAATGCATCAAATGTAAACTGTTAAGACAGATTAGAATTCTCATACCATCAAAGCTCAATTACTTTTGAAATTCTTATTTATACCAAAAAAGTTTACAGTTTATTTACTTTTTTAATTTCTTCTTTGATAGGGAATTCTGGGAAATAGTCCATTCATTTACAGATGAACAGAAAAGACTATTCTTACAGTTTACAACAGGCACAGACAGAGCCCCTGTGGGAGGACTTGGAAAGTTAAAGATGATCATAGCCAAAAATGGCCCAGATACAGAGAGGTAAAAAAAAATAAATTCTACGTTTTGCTTGGTTTTTTATAAATGGAAGTGAATTATGTGTTTTTAAATTATTAACCTAGTTAAATCTGGAAGTTGAATGTATAAGAAGAGTTTATTTTCTTCCAATTCATTCTTTTTGGACTTGTAAAATAGAGGTGTGTTTCTTTTGCATGTTCCAAGATCTGAATTCTTGTATTTTTTGTTCCACAGGTTACCTACATCTCACACATGCTTTAATGTACTTTTGCTTCCGGAGTACTCAAGCAAAGAAAAGCTTAAAGAAAGATTACTGAAGGCCATCACATATGCCAAAGGATTTGGCATGCTGTAATAAGTATAACAAAAGGGATTTAAAAATGATGGTGATGATGTCCCTGTCCAAAAAGGCCATAAGATAGTGAGCTACAGTAGTCACCTGTGTTTGTGCCTCCCTTCTTTACTGGGGACATTGGGCTGGAACAGCAGATTTCAGCTGCTTATATGAACAAAATCTTTATTTTTTCTTTTAGCGTGAAAGTGTTACATATTCTTTCACTTGTATGTACAGAGAGGTTTTCCTGAATATTTATTTTAAGGGTTAAATCACTTTTGCTTGTGTTTATTACTGCTTGAAGTTGAGCCTTTTTGAGTATTTACAAGAAAACAAACTGTACTCTCCCAAGGAAAATATTGCCATCATTTGTAGACCATGTAACCTTCAAGTATGTGCTATATTTTTGTCCCTGTATCTAATCAAATCAAGAACTGTACTTTTTGAAGAGTTTGCTTTTGAAACTTGAAGTCTTGAAAAACAGTGTGATGCAATTACTGCTGTTCTAGCCCCCAAAGAGTTTCTGTGCAAAATCTTAAGAATCAATAAAGATGGAAGGGAGAACTTGGAATGTTAAATTGCAGCCTTGAGAACTTTACTTTAGTCACAGCACAACAATTAAAATTCATTTCACTATATGTTGTCTTCACATGTCTTGTAATAAACTGTGTTTTTAATTAGGAAACATTTCTTAGCATATGAAAGGGTAGAAATTTTAGTTACTTTTTTAAAAAAGAAGTTTACTGGGGAAAGTGCATTTTCAACTGAACAGCTTTAGAGTAGGGAGTGAAGTGTCTGGAAAAATATAGGAAGTTTTTGCTATATTATAAACAAAGCATGTGGAAGTGCACTTAAAATGAAGTTCTATTCTTAATTGCCTATTATGTTGACATTTAAAATAGACAATCCAAAGTCTTCCCTACATGTTATGTCATCATCATTTATTTAATGAATCATTTTTCCTATCTTATCAAGGCACATGATCAGTGTTGCACCATAGTCTAAAGGGATGGCTACTGTATTTTAATCTCATCTAACAATAAGCAAAATTGAACAATATTAAACGTGAGGCCTACTTCATGTTGTACACTTCCAACCATTAAATAAACTGTTAGAAAGTAAGTACTAAGGTTATGTTCATCTACTACATAAAGTATTCAGTAGGTTTTTAATTTAACTCTACAAATCATATCAGAAATAAATCCTTTACCTTTCTTAGTCTGTGTTTAATGTTAATTTCTCCTGTTGCAATATATGATGAAGGGATTCTGCATTTGTAAGTGCAGATGGAACTGGCATATCTCTTTTCCAATACAAGCTGCAGCGGGTGTGCAGAGCTGAGCTTGTGCCTTGACAATTGCTATAACTGGCTACTACCGATCAAACCCGTGACTGTGTGGAATTGGCATTAAAAGGCTTAGTTTTGAAATCATTGGAAAAAGAAAAGATGTCTTTCAGGACTATTTTAATAAATTCTTTCTAGTAATAGAAACAGACAACTGTTATGTAACTATGATGCTGAATAAAACAATGACCTTTTTTCACCATGGTTCAGTGAAAAAGAAAACAAGTTACTTTCTTACTTTGATAAATTAGATATTAAATGGTTTGATTAGACATCGTTGTAGTACTGAATAATTTGAGGGTTGCAGGTACGGACAGCTCTCTACAAGTGAAC
This sequence comes from Passer domesticus, assembly GCF_036417665.1. NCBI lineage: Eukaryota > Metazoa > Chordata > Aves > Passeriformes > Passeridae > Passer > Passer domesticus. The sequence goes on along the minus strand of NC_087475.1, from coordinate 32,446,292 downwards.
TGTTGTGATGTTCCCTTCTCAAATTCAAGCCAGTGCCACATGGCCTGGACACACAGGACTGAAACTTACTGGGGAGGGAGAGGTGCTGTCTTCTGGCCTTTGATCTCAGAGGCCCTTAGGTCCTGCCCTCTTGTATGTCCACCTTGTTGTATGTCCCAGAGGAAGAAAACAAGATACCCTACCTCTCAGTGTAGAGTGGTTGACAACAGTGCCTGCTGAGCCCTTCAAGTTTGGAGCAGCTCTTCCTGTAGGTGGTAACAACATTTACCGAGTGCCTTAAGGTTATTCACTGCAAGCACGAACAGATCATGATACTGCTGTGTGGTATGTACTGTGTTCACAGTCTAATGTGTTAAGTTCTATCCCTGTAACTCTTCTTACTCTAATTTAGCTGTGGTTTGTGGTTGCACCCAGCTGACAGGTGTATGTGATTCATGTTGGGTTTTTTTATATAGGTCTAAAAGCTGTGCAGACAGCATAACTGGGTAGCAATACAAAGTTCTCTTAACTGTTGACATTGTAAATATGCTCTTTCTGTTTCCCTTTAGCATTAAGATTAAAATAGTACATAATTGCATTGGCCTTCAAAAGCATTACTTGTTTTTCAAGGAATCATTTTCAGGTAAGACATAAGTACTTAATATTTGACTAATTTCTCATGTAAATATATACTGCCTCCCCCTGAATACCACTGTATTGAAACCTTATCTCCTTAGGACTGGTGTAAGTGCACTAGTTGTTCCAGTTGATGAGGTTTAATATAAATAAATCTTGAAGTCTTATAGCTGCAGGCTGCACTCCTGTCCTACAGAAGTTTCAGCCAGTGTTCTGTTTGAAGGGGAAAATGTCATTTTAAGTTTGGTTTGGTTTGGGGTTTTTTCCTGGACTCCTGGCACACCTGGAATGTCTTTCACAGTGTCTAGCATAGTTTAGGTCTATAAAACTTGGAGTGTTTAAGTGTTCTTATATATCATGGAAATACCTCTCTTCAATGAGACAGAAGATTTCTCTTCCAAGGCAGTAGTCTGATGACAGTGTGGTGGTGTTCTCTCCACAGGGTGTCTTCAATATGTTGACAGGAAAATATTTCGGACATCTCGGCACTGCCTCATTTGACAAATGAAAAATACCTCTTCAAGCATCTCCTTCTGCACCCTAACAGAGACTGCCTGAATGTTTCCATCCTCTGTGCAAAGGGGCCATCAGGCCCAGATGTGTATTCTACCATCACATGCTTCAAAAATGATAGTAGTGCAAGAGAAGTAATGCCCTGGAAAGAATCATCTTCATGTGGCACTGTTTCAGATTTAATTAGGAGTGAAGAAATGGTTTTGTTTAGCTCTGGAGGTAGGTTAGCACATAATGCTGCATAAACAGGAACAGCTGTCAGCAGTGAGCAGAGTTCAGGTAACTGGAGTAGTGTTTTGTGAACTTCTCACTGGGCTTGTCTTCCATTTGGCGGGCAGCAGCCTGAGACAGGATGGTAGCAGCCAAGGGGACCCCCTCCAACCCTGCATTCTGAGGAAAGCTGATGCTGAAATGGGCCCAGGGCTCCAAGGAACTCCATGGTACAGTAGTCGGTCCATGCCTGTCATCCAACAGTGGCTTCACTGCTGAAGCAGGAGCTTCCTGTCCCATCTGACACCACACAGGTGTGAAGGACCTAGTGGGCTTAGCCTCCAGGGAGATGCAGTGTGAGCTGCCCAGGTGCCTGCTTGGGTTTCTGCTCTGTGAAGCAGGGAATTGGACACAGGTTTCCCTGCTGCTGGATGTTTCCAGGACACAGGTTTCTATGCTGCTGATGTTCTGGAAGAGGACAATCCCTAAATCATCAGCTTTAAGGTGTTTCCGTCACACTGTTATAGCCAGTTACCTCCAGGTAAATTTTTATTCTCACTTGAGGATTAAGAATTTCCTAGTTGCCTCAAGAGGTTTTATGATGAATACGAATTGGGTGGAATGTTTGAGCTATGCTTCATTTATTATGCAGAAAAATGCCATCATTTCAGCCTGCAAGATGAAGCAGGAATTTCTTCCAAGTTAAGCTATTCAAAATCAAGTCTTTCATAAGAGCTGAGTTTATTATGCTTAGTCTGAGTCACAAGGGTTTGTGATAAGTTACTTACAGTTCTTGTTCATAGTTGCAAGTTTACTTAAATTGTCATAAAATTCGCAAGACCATTCGGGACTTAATAAAATTCATTTTTAAAAATTCAGATTTATACTGAATCATGGAACGGATGCTGCTTTGAAAATAAGAGTTGATACTGACATTAGTCTTTAGGTCATTTTTTACCCAGCTGAATTAATTTGGAAAACCCATGAAATGTCAGTATTTTTCTGTAGTGCTCCATCTAAAGATGTCTTCAGGTGTTGGTTTTTATTGTTCTTCTTCATTAACCCAGTTAAAAAGTGTGTGGGAAGGTGGTTTTAATTGCAGATATACAAGTATAGTTTTGTTCTGTTCTGCTGTATTTGTAGGATACATCAAGAGAGTGATTCTGATAAATAGCTGAAGTGTGCATGTGTTCATAGATGTCTTGCTCAATATAGATCCTGTGTTGGGATTTCTGTGTGGAGAAGTGTCTAAGAGACAAAGACATTGGGGATGCAAGTGGAGGGTGGAAATCATCATTCTGTTTTAGAACAATAAGGTTGCATTAGGAATTCCTACATTATTTTGCTGGTTAGGTTTTTGCATAGTTTTGAGACTTAAATATTGAGACCAGAGCTGACTGTGAAAGTCAGCCAATTGCTGGAGTTAGACTTGTGCCCTTTGAAGGACAGGCAGCACAGCTCAACTGCAAACAACTGCACATGCAGGGATCCTGCTGCTCCTGCAGCCTTGGCTCACAGCTTGGACTGACCAGTGTCCAGTGAAGATAAAAACTGCAGAGATTTGTGGTTCAACTGCTACATGCAAGGCTAACATGAAGCCTTTGTTAATATCACCAAAGGCTCTGGTGTATCTGCTGTGCCACTGGGATCGTGTACAGAGAAAATCCTTTAAAACTCCCACTGCAACCTTCTGCTTCCAGACCTGTATAGGACAGAGAGGGAGTAACAGTGCTCAGGAGCACGTGGCCATGAAATGGCAACTGGTTGAACTTCCTTGTCCCAGGCTGAGCTGCCATACATCATGTGTCGCTGCCTTTGATTTAATGTTTCCCTTTGCAAGCACTCTGTGTTTGAGCAGCAAGGGATAAAGATCAGGTAAGCCAATATGTTACTATTGAAGGGGTTTTATTTCCTAATATAATTGATTTTAATTAAAAATTGGAAACTTGGCAGGAGAATGTTTTCTAGATGAAAGGATGTTTTCAAAAGAAAAATCTCCCTTGTGCCATGCACAGATTTTTAATTTTTGTCATCTATGCATGAAGAATACTATGAATTTTGTAGCAAGCCACCTGAAATAAAACAAATGACATTTTGGTTTCTCCAGTATGGGTACTTTCCTTTAAAAGCACAACACAGACCTCTTTGTGAGCATCTGATAAGGGTTGCTCTTGCACTGTTTTTTTGGGTTTTTTTTTACACCTTGAATCTCTCTGGAGAGTGTCTCATTCCCAAACTAAAATGCCCGAGAGTATATCCTTTCTAGCAAAATTCTTGTCTGGCTCATTTGGTGTAGGGGCTGGAGCCCAGCCTCTGCTTTCTGCCTGAGCTGTAGTAGCCAGCAGCCAGCCTGGCTGAGAGCATTGCTCCTCTGCCAGGAGTTGTTCCAGACAACATCCTCAGGCCTTTCAGAAGCAATCCTGCTCCAGACCTGCAGCAGTTTGGACAAGAAGTTTTGTCATCCCAAACAGTTTGCGTGCTAGCTTTGATTTTGGAGGAGAGGATTTCTCACTGTTTAAGCCTTAGGAAAGGTTTCCTGGGTTTGGGACTCTCTTTCTTGGGACTCTCTTTCTAAATATGCTAATCTAGGCTTCTTTTCAGTTAGCGCAGGGAGAGAGAAGTATACAAAATAATTAGACTTTTCCCTTCCCCTTAGCTCATCCTGCACACTCCTACACGAACATTTTACAAATACCTTAGTTTATAGATTTATTTGCACTTAAATAAAATCTGTCCTTTTATATCATACATTTGGAATGAAAAATCTCTACTGAAAACCAAACCCAAGGTGAGCTATTTAGAAAATACCTAGGAGTTTCTTGACATCATACTGAGTTCAGTGGAAGAGCTGGTGGAGAAGCTTTCTTTCGTTTTTGCATTCACCTTTAGAGAATCCCTAATGAGTTAAAGATTTGGATATTGAACATCAAAACATCAACTTTAAATCATTTTCTCTAGGAATCTTGGATCCTGAGCATGATGGCAGCCTCTGGGGTCTCCTACTGGCTGATGGCAGCATCAGTTGGTCTCAGCACCTCACGAGTTTGCACTGAAATTTTCCCTTTGCCCTGCCCAAGTGAGTGAAGCTGTGTAGGACTGAACCCTATATGGAGCAGGCAGCTCTGCTATGCTGCACAACAGGTTTGCCCTCAGCACTGGCAGTGGCTGAGGAGGGGGAACGTGCCCTTCTGGAGTCATTCCAGTTGCCCATTTGTCTGGCTTGGGCCCCTTCTGGCCACCAAAGTATAAATCAGTTTAGAAAACTTTAGGGACTCCCCTGTCTGCTTTCTCTCTCTGGCTCCAGATCACAGCATCCCTTCTGTACCAGCTTCCCTTCCCTGGTGGCAGGAAGCTGAGCAGCTTGGGGTGTCTCCCTTGCCCAGCACATTTGTCACCCCAGCTCCAGGGTGGCTGCAGTTTTGAACTGCCACCAGCTGCCTGGAGGTGCTGCATGGCTCTTTTCTTGCTCCTTTTCTTCCTCACCACACTTACCCTTCTTGGGCTGCCAGTGCTCACAGCTGGTGCAGTCAGATTATGGCAATGAAACTGACAGCCTTGAAGCCCTGAATTGAAAGTGTTTCTGCTTAGGACAGCTCTTTTGTCAATCTGCCTTGAGCCGTGAGCCTTCCCTGTGCTGTCAGTGCTCAGGCTGAACCATGCACCAAGAAGCCTGGCTGTGGCTGACAGGCTAAATGAGCTGTGGAGGCAACCAATATGTTTGGAAAGGCATGAGGTGCTTTTTTAGAAAAGCTCTGCAGCTTTGTGCTGCTAGACATAAGCTTTTTTCCTAACCTTGATGCAAGTGTGGTCAGAGATGCTAAGACACTAGCTTTTATTGCTAAGAGATGAGGCATTGGGTTTTCAGTAGTCAGAACTTAAAATTCCCACCTCTGGATCATTTCCTTCACTGATAGTACCCAAAGCTGCTGCTGTAAGAGAGAGTTTCCTGTGCCAAGCATTGGACCTGCAGCCTGAGGACTTGCTTAAAACAGCCTAAATCTACAAGTAATATGAAAACAGTGGGAATCCCACTGCAGGAAGCTGGGTCAATTATCTGCACTATTCTGCAAGTAAAACATTTGTACTTTGATGAGGAACTGGCAATTGGTTCTCCTAAAAAGAGTAAATCTTTACAGCACAGTTGGTTTGATTCATCAGACCTGGCAGCAGACTACACAAAAAAAATTGGTTGTGTGCTTCTCTGTCTCCTTCTCTGGAAAGGCAAGTAGTGCCCCTGGGTTCTTGCCATGCTACTCACCTGAAGGGGCTGCTGGGGTGTGACTGCTTTGTGTTAGTTCCCCTTCCAGGGCAATGAGGGAATGTTACTGTTGGCTATAAGAATAGAACAGTGTGGGATTTTTTTCTTGTCAGAAAGCTAAAGAAATTACGTATTAAAACAAACAAAAAGCTAGGAAATTAATAGCTATTCAGCAAGTTGCCCATCGCTCTAGAATACAGCCATGCTTTCCCTGTGATGAAAGTTTGTGTTCTTCAGTTGCCGTCTTCCAGAAAGGCTGGTACCAGGCACCACAAATGGAAAGAAAAATGGAATAGCATCCATTAGTAAATTCCTTCCATGTTTCTGCACTTCTGGTTTTAGTACTCTACCCCTGATTTACCTGTACAAATAAGAGAGGTCTCTGTTAGAGCTGGCCGGTGTCCTCAGCCTCTTGGGAAGACAGCCCATGGAAGCTGAGCCATTGGCACTGCAGCCTGCACTCTCCTTGCAAGAGCCCAGGTGATCTCCCAGCTTCTGATGAAGGAGATCTGTGAGAACTGCTGCTGCTTCTGGAGTAAAGCTAATGTTTGTGTTCATCCCTAAAAAACTGCTTAAAGAGTGCAAGCCTTTCCTCCTCCCTTTGCTCCTAGGGCGTGGAAGGGGGAGGATTGCTAACAGAACAGCAGAACTGTATTTGCCGCAGTGAAGCTGCAAGAACAGCTGGCAGCAGCAAGCCTCAGCCCTTGTGAGCTGGAAACTATTGCAAAATCTGAATTTCAGAAACAAAAGGCCTGACCAATTTCAGCCCTAGAACTTGTTCCTCAGAGCTTGTGTGGTTTTCCTCTCTCAGGCACCCTTCTCATGCTCTGGGCTCTGAATGGGATTGGGGAGGAGAGGGGAGTCCCAGATTGATGGCTTCCCTCAGGAAAGCTGCCACAACTGAAATCTTGTGCTTTAACTGTCTGTACAGTTGCCAGATCCATTTAGTGCATAATTTGTTTTGCTCTCAGGGATACATGAGATGTTTTTGCAAATGCTGAATTATGTAGACAAGGGTTTGATTCATTCTGTTTGTTCCAGGTTGGAAACATTAATAGAAGAGCTGGGGGACCTTGAAGCCAAGTGCAAATGCTGTCATCTTGCAAATCTTGAGGGTGAAGAGTAGCTCTCCTTTAGTCCGCCTGTGTCACCTCACTGGACAGCCTGGCCTAGGCTTGGCCTGTGAATGTCTCATCCTTGGTGCTAGCAGTGATACAGACACAAGTGCATCTTCCAAAGCCACCAACACATGGACTTGCTCAGAGAAAGCACTAATGCTTTTGTGGGGGCAAGGACAATGAGCAGTTTGGTTTCTAATATGAAGTAGAGGCCTCATATTGTACATCAATAAATATTTGGCAGGAATGAAACTCTAAAGCCGATGCCTTGGAGAAAAGAGTTTTAAAAACATGACTGTACTTTCCCTGGGCTGTTCTGAAGAAAAAGCTGCACTGTAAAGAAAACCCCAACTCTTGGCTGTACAAACACATGAGCTGTTCTGCTGTTACTGCTGCTTCTGAAGTCCAGTTCATTGAATTTGCCAGGGCAGTTTTCTGCTGTAAAAACTGTAAAGTAAAATAATAGGGGATGAGGGTAAAAGTATGGGGAGAGCACTGAGAGAACTTCAGAGAGGAGCAAGGCTGAAATCGTTTGCTGTCAGGGTAGAGGGTCCACAGCTTGAGGCCCTTTCCCTGGAAAAGCTCACTCCAAGCAGCAGCTGGAGCATGGTGTGTCACTCCACCACCTCTCCTCTCCTTTTGCACGTGGAGCAGATGTTCAGACCTCTCAGACTTTGCCCATCTGGTGTCTCACTCAGCACAGGCAGTTTGGAGAAGCAGTGCCAGCCCATCGCTACCTGCTTAGGCCCACGTGAAGTGAATGCTGTGGCCATTAAAATCTATTTCTAGATTCAGGGCCTATGTTCAAATGCTCTGTAAGCACTGCCCTGTGCCTTCCTTTCTCTTGTAGCAGGGATGAAGAACCAGCCCAGTCTGTGTCAGGCAATTTTTGGTAGGTGATCTGTGTGCAAGTAGTAGAAAGCTGCACACGCTTATTTCTGCCAGACAAGCCACTGTCCCTGCTGTGCCACCCTGCCTGGAGCTGGGAAGGGGAGACAGGTGGCAGCAGCCTGGCAGGCTCTGCCCCATGGGACCTGGAACCCCTTGGGTGGTGGCATAATGGTCAGGCTCCTGTGTGATATCTGCAAATGCAGGGATGATGTCAAAACTGGGCCTGGGACCAAAGCTGTGTGCCAGCTGCCCTGTGGTGAGGGGAGACCACCATCCCCACATAGTTTTCTGTCACTTCAGAACTCTGTTCCAGCTAACAATTTTTTGGGCCATGTAATGGTGATGTGATCAAAGTCTGTCTGAAACACTAAAATCTAAAGGGATATGGGTAAGAGAAAACACAGAGTTGCTTGAACATTACTCAAAATATTTTAATGTACATGCTGTAGCCACATTAAAGAAGAGGAAAAAACATCTTACAGAGATGAAAGACGCCAAAGGATGTGATTTCATCATGCCAGAAGCTGTATGTTTCAAAGTGACTGAAGCCAATAGCATCAAAATGCTCTTTTTCTGGTGTATGAAAACCAGATCAAGAGGCACGGAAAGGGAAGAGCAAATATGTATTTAACTGATAGATTAGACTGTTCTGATCCATCAGGTAAAGACGCAGTCCTGTGGTTTTTAGGGTTTTTAAACAGATATAATTTGGTATAAAGAGTACTTTAAACAGTTTTACTCATATATACCTTGTGGGCTGGAACAGCTGTGCTATGTTGGGTAGATAGTTAGGTATTTACAGAGAATGATGACTGATGGAGAACATGTCAATATGCAAGAAACCCCTACCAGGTACAGTGGGTTTGAGTCACACACCAGTGAATGTCAGCCAAGGTGAGTGTGGTACCTGGCTCTGCCACGATGTGGAAGGTGGAATTTGCAAGCTGAGCAGCCTGTGGCACAGTCTGTGCTCACAGGGGTACCCTGCAGTGAGCCCAGCTCCACCTCAGCCCTGCCTGCCTCTGGGTGGGAATAAGGGCACTACACCCCTGCCAACCCAGCCTCTCAGAGCTCCCCCATTTCTCTCAAGCCCTTAAAGAAAATAAGGACAAGATTCAGCTGATGTAACAATACTTCTGAGTGCCACTGGCCAGAAACAGATCTCAACTACTTTCCAAACCACTTATTACAATCAGTGGATGTTTTGATAATAGAGGTTAAGCCCACTCTAGGGAAGATCTGTAAGTACAGTTGGCTTCTAGGCTAACACTAACAGGAGTTTAGACAAGGGCCATGTGTGGACATTATTATCCAGTTGTCCCTTTGCCAGTGTTGCTGGCAAAGCTCCATTCCTTAATCACTGACAGATTTTTCTCCCTCACCAGGCTCAGAAGTGTCAATAGAAGGGAACAGCTGCTTGTCTGGAGATGAGGACTTAGCAGTTGTACTCAGTTTAGCAAAACTGTCTCTTTTCATTCCACTCCCACCCAGTTAAACCACCCTCTTCTCAAGTGGACTCCTCACCAATTTTCCAACAGGCCATTGATCCCAGATGCTGCCATAACTCAGGCCTGAGGACAAGTAAAGTCAGAGCACTGCCCATAGTAATACCTAATGCCACTGAAAGATCTAATGCCATACATGCTGAACAGCCTCTGCTACTCCATGCTTTTCAAAAGCCAGTGAGATACAGGAGGATGTAACATAGGGAAAGTTGCATGACAGCAAAATACTGTACAGCAAAAAAAAAAAGAAAACTAGTATCTTCTAAATTCTCCCTAACTTAATAGAAACAAAGTAGTGTGACAACTACTTTGGAGAAAAGATGGCAATAAACAGCAAAGGGAGATGGAGTAGACCTCCTTAGAAGAAATAAAAATGAAGAAAACATAGGCCTAAGTGACTGGAATGACTTTGCAACACAGGGCTTGTTCTCCCTGCTTTCTAGAGACCCAGTTGTGGGAGCAAGCTGCTTGGCAGGCAGTGACAGCCTGCCCTGCCAGCCCATGGGATTTCTCAGTAGCCTCCCTCAGGACTGCCCACTTGCCAGGGAGTTCACTCAGCACCCTTCATATGGGAGCTGCACACACCAGAGCCCTCTTTTCCCAGGTTCAGTGAAGCCATATTACTCTTCCACCAGTGAGCTTTAGGGGACTCCTTTCCAAGTGAGGATTTTACCACTGTGGATAGAACTGGGCTAAAAAAAAACCCAGAAGGGATTTTCCCTTCTCTCCCCTGCTGAAGCAGCTGCAGAGCAGCAAAGGCTGTCACAGACCCTGCCAGAAGGGACATGAATGAGCACTGCTACTCTGTCAGCATGGTCCTTTGTGCAGAGCCCAGCTCATTAGAGAGAATCAGACTAAAGCAACTGAACACATGGCTGTTCCAGACACGTGCAGGGTGCACTGCAGTGGCCAGGTACCTGACACTGCTTAGCTGCCACCCACCTGTTTGCACAGATTGTGAAAGAATAAAAATTTTGAGAAACCCAGACATCCATCCATGCATTTAATCAGCTACTGAAGTAGCAAGTTAGAGCAGGGTACCCTATAAACAACTGTTAAGCTCTTAAAAAGGAAAAATTTAATCTACTTCAAGTACAATGCCTTCTTAATGCACGATGCGCAGGAAGAGACAGAGTGTCAAGACCTACAGGTACAAACACAGACATTCTGAGCATGACCTGTAAGAAGCCCACTCTCAGTACAAAAAAGTACCAAGTGCTGGACCAAATCTCCCCACAAGAAGAAGGTGACAGTGTTCTATTTACAAGAAAATACTGCTTCAGTTAAAAATGCTAAAAACCATTCTCTTGAGTTCATATAAAAATAATTATGTCTATGTATGCACACACATATTTACATACATTTATGGCTTTCAGTGCTTCAACTTTCTCCAGTAAATGAGGAAATATAAATACTCCATTACTACTTTTTCTCCTCAGGTTTTTCAGCCTCTGCTTCTGCAACTGATAAACTGCCACTACCGTATTTTTTCACTCGGGTTTCTACTCTGGCAAGTCTCTGTTTCACCTTTTGTTGAGATGCAGTGTATTCTGCCATGAGCCTCGCAAACCTAGTCTGCAGCGTATCCAGAGCTACTTCAAGTCGTCCTATTTTTTCTTCCAAGTCTTTTGGGTCAGCTCCCGCTTTTGCTGCCTCCTCATCTATTAAATTGTCTTTCATCAGAATTTGACGTCCTTTCTCTTCCAGAGCCTTTTTGGCTTCTGGATATTCTGTGAGGGCTTCCATTAAATCATCCTTAGACAAGCAGAACAAATCAGAATAACCAATACTCCTAATGTTGGCTGTCCTCCTGTTGCCAGATTTGCTACCTTTGATGTTTAGGATGCTAATTTCACCAAAGTAGCTGCCATCGCTTAGGACTACAAATTGGGTTATGCCATCATCTGCCACCACAGCCAATTTTCCCTCTTTAATAATGTACATTTCTCTTCCAATATCTCCTTTTTTGCAAATGTAGTCACCAGGACTGAAGACCGTAGGTTTCAGCTTCAGCACCAGCTCAATGAGAAGTCCAGCTTCGCAATCCTGGAATATACGCACTTTCCTCAGTGTGTCCAAATGGACATTGATGGCAATTTCAGCCTTCAACTTGTCAGGCAGATTTTTGAGAACTTCCTTCTCATCTACTGTTTTCTTGTTGGTCCAGAGGTAATCAAACCACTTAATAACCCTGGCTTCCAAGTCCTTAGTCACCTTTCGGAATTGCATGTACTGTTTAATGGAATCCACTTTGGCCTGGAACTCTGCCCTGGAAGCATTCATGTTGGAAATCATGGAGCCGACGTTACCGACAATGGTGGCGAAGATGAGCACGCCCACCAGGAAGTCGATGACCACGAAGAGATACTCCTCGTCCTTCACCGGGGGCGGCGTCTCTCCGATGGTCGTCAGCGTGAGCGTGGACCAGTACAGACTGTAAATGTACTTCCTGGACAGGCGCGCGTACTCCGGAACGGACACGTTGGGATACACCCAGGTGTCGGTTCCAAACCCGATCACCTTCGATATCGCAAAGTATATGCACGCGTTCCAGTGGATGATGATGAGAATGTATAACACCAGATTGCCAATACGGAACATGTTTGGATAATTTGTCCTGGTCTCAGTACGGTCAAAGAACTCAAAGAGCCGAGCGATCCTCAGCAGGCGGTTAAATCGGAGCTCGGGGTAGTTCAAACCAAGCTTGAAATATGCCAGGTCTGTTGGCACAAGAGACAGCACGTCCAGTTTGAACTGCACAGTTTTGGTATAATGTTCTCGTAATTTCTTCTCATCCTGAACTAGCAAGCCTTGTTCAAGGAAGCCTTTGGAGAATAAAAAGATTTTACTTGTTAGAAAAAAAATACCATCAACAGTAGTGAGTGACTTACATTTCAGGCCTAAGAATGTTAAAATTTGTACTGTTATGCCTATGGACATTGAGGTCATTTAATTCCATATTTAAATATTTCAATCAAGTTTCAAAGCTGATATATAATGACTAAGAACAATGACTCTATTATCACCACAGTGCTCCCTGAGGCTTTCCACTCTTTTCTGCAACAGCTGTATCTTTTTCTTTTAAGTATCTCTGCGAAAAAAAGAGGGATATTCAAGTGTCTAATTTTTCATGAATCATTGGCATGAGTCATAACTAAAGTTAAGCAAGTGTGTATAAAATAGGAGTGGAATATTTTAAAATAAATATCAAGAATAAGTAGGTATACTAGATTGCTGGAAACTTTTTCCAAATAATATAGATATCCTTGATATAAAGAAATGCAGTTACCCCCCTCCCTAAGTCATGTTTTTCCTCTTGTGTCCAATGTTAAAACTGACATGATTTTCCTTGGGTCGCACTTTGTGTTTCTAGTGGGAGGGCTACTAAGCAGACTCTCACACATCAACATTTTTTCATTCCAAAGTCTTTGAAAAGTATTACATTAAAAAAATTTACAAGTAGATATAAACTGCGGTGAGAGACCTTTACTGCAGACAGTACAGTCACAGTGCTCTTTTGTGCCTGAGGGCATTAAAAATGTTCCACAAGGAACAGCCTATATGCACTGTAAAATACTTGCTGCAATTGCAATGGAGATATCCAACTGTCAGACCACTGGGCCACTCAGGAGAAAATGTCCACTGAGAAAAAACCAAAACATTCCTGGTATATCCCAGACTATCACATTTTACTAACCCTTTAGCAACCTACAAGGCACCTGTAGCTTTCTCAGGGAAGCCTCTGCTGAGGAGCACCAAGCTGCATTTCTTTGTGCTCTACAGCACAGTATTTCTGGAATGTGTGGTTCATCTGTAAATGCCACATCTATTTGTGTGTATCTGGCTTTGGATCTGCAAACTGGCAGCAACTGCAAATGGAAGTAGTTCCTGTGCCATGCATGTGCTGCCTCCCAGAACACTGCTGAAAAAGCTGGTCAAATATGCCCTTTTGTACAACTAAACAGAAAAGCTGGCCAGAATGATCAATTTCTGATACACAGTTATAAAAAATAACTTTGAAAACACCTTCCTCCTGGAAGGAGATAAAATCTCTTGGCTTTTTGTTCCCTTATGGAACTAAAGTCTTACAGTAAAATAATTTGAAAGCATTAGAACACAGGGTATGCTAAACACAACCACCTGCTGAGACATGACGCTTTTCTGTTTCACAGTGCACAGTCACCAGGTGAACTGCAGTTCAACTGGCCCTGCAGCTAGACAGAAATGCACCATGGAGAAGCTGCTGATCAGAGTAGTCATGGGGCTACCTAGATCTCAGCTCCAAGGCAGACCCTGCCCTCAGACAGCAGAAAGTCTCACTCTTCCCCAGAGGCTTCAGGACCTCTGTCCCCAGGGCAGATGGACTCACACGAAAAGGCAGCAGGCAAAGGCAGAGCCAGGAGGAACTGTTAAGAGACAAAGATTTTGCCACCTAAAAGAAGTGACTTCTTTCTTGGAATGCCTGGAACTACAGCAGACACCTGCACTGAAGCATTTGAGAGACATTTGCTCCAGCAATTCTGCAGTTGCAAGCCAGGCCTGAAAATTCAAATTCCAGTCAGGCTTTAACAGCCATATAATCATTATCAGGATAGCCCATGGAAATTTATAACTTGCTTTGCCTGGACATGCCTAATTTCTGCTCTGTTCTTTCCCATTACATTAACAGATATATAACTGCAGAAGGTAAATTTAGCTGGCACAGTTGACATTTTAACTACATAAAGAAGATGAACACCCCTCCCCATTCTGCCCCAAATACAGCACTCTTGTGATTTTGGCTGGTACCTGAAACTGACTTTCCTGTTGAACAGGGTACATGCGAAGTTTAAGAATTTGGCTTGCTATGGGTTGTATGCTTCCCACATGACAGCATTTTTAGCCCATCTTGTAATTATGTTTACAGCTTCTCACAAGCCATAATTAACATCAAGCTGTCAGCACAACTTTAAATAAATAAATAGATAAAAATGGATAAGATGTTAAAATGAAAGATCTAAAATTACTCCAATTTTTAAATGATCAGTGTTGTTTTGGACCCTTTCAAGGGGTATTTTTAAGCTGTGTCTGTACCAGTGAAGAGAATGAGACAGGAGATGTTTTCTGACCCAAGACCAGCTACCATGACAGCTTTTATTCACATGTAAGTTCTTCCAGGCCCCTCCAAAACCACCACCATGAACAGAACCCAACCTCTGCTGTCCTAGCTGTCCCCAGACACTGGGTGCTCACTGGCATGGACCAAAATGTAAGCACCAAAGTACATCAAGGACTATTCAGCAACTTGGTGACATGGATCACTGCACATCATTGCTTAGGCCTACACTATCACCTTGCTCAGTTTAAAACAGACACCACTTTAAGATTGGACTCTCAGCCTGCCTGGATTGCAGAAACAGGGACAAGAGGCTGATGAGAACACTTCACACACAGCATGGCACAGCCCTCACAGATCCTCTGGGCTCACACTTCCTCCAGGAAGGCAGGACCTAAACAGAGGTTCCTGGGTTAACTCTATCCCATCACCAGGCAGTGGGAAACCCTGCCAGGACCTCGCAGAGGCTGCAGGAAGCACAGATGGTGGCAGAGGGGCCACACTGCCTGTTCCAGGTGTAGGACCACAGACTGAAGGCTGAGACAGGTGCTAGGTCTTGCACTTGACCAACTCAATAACCACTTCTGTCCAGGATGCTGCACAGCTTGGTTAAGAGAACAGCACTTGTGTGGTGCAGTTGGTTTCCTGCCCCAAGTGCCCTATTGTCCCTTCCCCACACAGCCTGTTACAGTGGCTATGCACTCAGCATCTGGCACTCCTGTTACTGACAGAACTGAATTTAGAGACAAGTGAAGAGCAAGTGTTGGAACGTATGGTCTTAAAAAATCCAAGCTGATCAGACACTTCATCTTCCAAAAGCCACCACTGTTGCACTCTGACACGATATTACAGTGGTCATACCTCACAGGGGAATTTTTGTTTCCAGCCTTTAAATACATGCAGTATTAGAAAACAAATCCCAGAAGGACTCACCTGTTCTGAACCTGACAAACATGTCAATAACATAGATAATATCAGAGAGATAATCCAAGAACAGCCACATTTTAACATGGTCCATCTGTAGCTCATCAAAGCAGGCTCTAAAGAAACAAAGATTTTTAAAAAATAAATTAGGCCAACTGCATAAGCAGAGTACTTGCATTACATGCCCTAGCAGCACATTAGTGCACATTTCTGTTCCAGAAATATTGCAGCATATCTCCATGTGCAGACATCTGCACACCAGAGCGATGTCCAAACAGACACCAGGATCTTTCAGAATTCAAAGTGTTCTGGACAGGAATAAAACTCAAACACATAAATGCCACACAAGTGCACTTATGGAGGATTACACATATCCCTACAATCAAAAGTGCATCAGATTTCACGGGATACGTATCTCCATGAAGATAATTCCCAAATAAAAGATTTGTTTCTCAATGGCAAGCCATTCTCATATTTCCCTACCACCTTACACAGTGTAAGGAAACCATTTCTACACCTCACCATCACTTTCACTGAAACTGATTTCTACATTCTACCATGGAAAATAAATACTTGAGTTATAGCTTCTGCCCTTCGAGCATCCAAAAGATGCATTATATGAATTTAAGAGGCCCCACCACTGCCCACATCCCTCCTTTCTCCTCTCCTAGGTGGTGGGAAGCCTTCAACCCTGGGATGCAGGGGCCAGGACACAGCTCAGCTGCCAGCCGGCAGGTGGCACACAAAGGCCACACCAGCGCTCATGAGGACACTCACTGCAAGTTACATCCACCTGCTCTTACAAAAAAAGGGAAAAAAAAAGAAACACTGGCAATCTATTCCCAGTGTACACACATCACACATCCCTAAGGGCTTATGAACTGTAAACCTTCTAGGTAAGTCACTCAAAAGATACTGCAGGGAGATAAGAGGGTGATTTACACAGGAAACATAATGACTGAAATGCAGAATTGTTTTTAACTTAAATCCATACCTGCACACTAGCATACACCAGTTATAGAACACGGGTGCTGCAATTACAGTCAGCCAGTTGTAGTACAGATTGCTTGAAGGATCTATCACAAAGACCTCCTTCTTCTGCCTGGAAAGTAAAACATGCAGATTTACGCTGGAAATGTGAGCAAGCAACCTGTTGGATTTCCCTCTTCTTGAGGCTGCTCATTTCAACATGAACTCACAGCTGCCTGAGAAGAGAAAGTATCCATGCAGGCAGTGCAGATGAGATACCAGACAACCCATCTAGCTCTACTTCTTTGTTTGACAAAGCTTTGGAAAAATTACGTAAGAGTGGAAAGGAAAACACAGACATTCATATCTCCCAGGCTGAAACCCACAGCCTTCTGTATTAAGCCCCAAACTGAAAAAAAAACCTTCAATTGCTAAATGTGTCTTATTATCACTCAGATTAGGTTATATTTCATTGGTAGAGCAAGAGCCTTCCTTTGGAGGCAAATTATTGATTTTTTAGCAAATTCTATTATGGAAATGACTGTATAAGCATGCATTTGAACAAGTAAACCATGTAGGTATTCAAATACATGTCTGTACAAGTAAGAAACTCTGTGTGCATATGCATATGCAGTGTGTGTGACTAGAGCTGAGACATGTAAAGGCAAATTTCACACATTCAGTCCTGGCTCCTTAGGCCTCACAACAAGGAAGTGATGCCAAAGGAAGCAGACAGGCCTGGAATGTAAAGATCTGAAGAACAGCATGGCTAATGGCACAGGGTATGCTCAGAAGTGCCCACCTCCAGCATGAGAAAGGTTGATATGGAACAGAGAGCAATTAGGCTTCTAATCAGAGGAAATATACACCAGTGGATTTGAGGTCCACAGATGCAGAATTATTTCAACAGTAAAACTGTGATCTGTGGACTGTATAATAGTGTGCAGAATATGCAGTGAGGCAGTGCTTGAATATGTATTTGTGGGACTTTTCCTAATCTCCAAGAATGCAAATTATTAAAATATAATGGTAATTTATTTCAAATCTGTGTTTATTTCTGGCATTGCCATTGCTGTCAGCTGAATACCCAGGCAATGCAAGTAAGGGAAGCAGTTTTAATCTAAAATGTATTTACTTTACTTCATCTTCACTACTGGTTTTAAACCATTTCTTCTAGAAAACTGATCACCACCTCAAAACTGCTGACCATGAAATATGGTTGTTATACATCAGAGTATACTACCTTGTAGACATTAAAATTTTAATTTTCTTTGAGAAAATGTTTTAAAACATCTTGCTACTGTGAACTCATGCTTTCACTGCATAGTAATTAAAGCCAAAATAGAGTGCTTAGAACAAAGGCTTTGTAATTGGAAAAAAGAAAATTAAAAGCTTTGATTAATAAAGATCTTGAGATCAATCAGATTCCATTTGGAATGCCCTCATGTCTATATAGCAGGTGCCACCATATACACACATACAAACCTACAATATATTGCTGCAACATACTCCTTAACTGTGAAATGCACTCAAATGCATTCTCTTTTCATCTGCCATCATCGTTACTTTTAATCACTGGTAATAGTAAATTGCACTGTATTTGAGTCAGCTTTAAGGAAACAAAGCAAGAATGGGATCCATTTCTGTCAAAAGCATTCAAATTGTCTCCTTTTGTTGCAGAAATGCACCATTCCCTAACCAACAGAAGGAAATTTAGTGGTCACTAGCAATGAACGCCACCATATTAGGCAACTAAATAACTAGTCAGTGAAATAAGTAAACTTATTAGCAAACCTTTAATTTTCTTCATGTACGATATTTCTACATGGCAAGATGAACCAGACTTTTGGTTCATCTGCTCTGAATCATTATGGAAATTCTGGAACAATGAAAAGTCTGTGCAGCTCTGCAAAGCAGGCTGCTGTCCGAAAGTGCTGTCATAATTGAAAAGTGATTTCAATTCAAAGTGACCAGAGGTAAGTCAATTCCCTTTTACTGAAATAGGCAGCTGTTTCTAAAAGATCTAAACACAGGTCTTTAAGACAACTTTGCTAAGCAGTTGAAACCTTCCCAAAGGGGAAAATGTATTAAAGATTTGACAGGCTAAGAATCTGCAGTCTACAGAACAATTGTAAACATTACAATGAAATGCTATACCATGTTTTGTAGTTACAATCACACATTCATGCTTTATACTTACTCTTCCTTTTTTTTATCATCTTTTTTGTCATCTTTTTTGTCATCTTTCTTTTCCTCTTTTTTCTCCTCTTTCTTTTCCTCTTTTTTCTCCTCTTTAACCTCTTTCTTTTCTTCCTTTTTGCTGTACAACACAATGCAAGGCTTAGCAGTATTACCAATACTGAGCAATTAAGGGAGAGGGTGGAGGTTTGGGAAACTATTCTAAACTCCAGACAGAATAGGACAGGGATCCAACTGGAAAAAAGGGTTCTCAAGCTGAGACCTCTCACCCTGACACCACCACACCATCACATCAGGTAACCAGCTGGCTGATTCTCTGCCTTAGTCACCCACACCTTCTTGACCTTTTCAGACATCAGGGTACCTACCAGGCTGATTTCAAATAAATGCATTCAGTTTGATTGACCTTAAGGACCCAGGCACTTAAAAAGAAAGCTATCAAATGATGACAGAATGTTAAATGGCTTAACAAACTGTCAGCATTCTTTGCACAGCCAAAACCTCAACTTGACTGTCTGAAGCTTTCATAGTAATTATAAAAAATGAGGATGAATCTCCACTCATGATTCTTTAAAATCAGCCAGATGTTAATTAATTATTCACCTCTGGATCCGAATTGCCCCATTCTTATGTTTGTCTGAACAGAGGAGTCTTGAAATATGTTAACTTAGGCAGACAGGCCCACAAATAATTTTCAAACCTACAGGAAGTTAACATCTTTCTCAAGATGCTTAATCTTAAAAGCTAGATTTGCTACGTAGCTTGGTCAAGAATAATGTAATGTGTTGTGAAGAATGGTGCTCACTTGCACAAGCAGAAAATCCATAATCCGAGATCTCATTCTTTTTTATTTGAAACATTTCTAGTCCTTGAAGCAGAAAATGTCCCTGTTAGACAGAAAAGTCTAAGAGTGTTCTTCACACTACAGTTTATGTGGATAACAAAACTCCCCACACGTAACATCAGGTGTGAATGAAAGCCATGGATTCCTGCTCCCATGAGAGTTCTGTTTTCTCCTCTGTACTGCCAAGACTGGGTCTGAGTCTCCCTTTGCATTGGTGTCAAGAAAGGACAAGTGAGTTTAATGACAGCAACATCCCACAGCAAGGACAGAGTCTGTAATACGCTGCTTACAGGACTTGTGCTTTCCATGCACACCTGCTCACAGTGCTCAGACAGAAAGGTCTGTGCTGCGAATGGCAGTCACATCTAGGAAAATGCTCAATACAGGGAGAAAGAAGTGCTCCAAAGGAGATGACAGGCACCAATTTTAAGATAGTAGCAGCTTTGACCCATCAGCAATGAGCACCTGTTCCAGTTCTTACCCTTAGACATTTCTGCAGTGATGCACCACCACAGTGTACTTTGGAAAAGCCAAGCCTCATTTGATAAAAAACACCGAGACCCCACGCTCTGCCACATCCAGGGAAATGCCTACCAAGCTGACCAACACCACTGACACCTGCAAAATTACACAGTACAAGGGAGCAGCACTGGAGGAGAAAAGAACCTTTGGCTTGATTGATCTTCTATTTCTACTTGCATCTCAAATCAAAGAAAGAGATTTTCATTTACCAAAGCTGACTCCTACACAGCAGTGGGAACTGCTTCTCAAAAATTTATTTCTCTGGACTGACTGTCCAGAACTTTACCTCTTCATTTTCCAATCTGCCTGTTTTTACTGTTTAAAAAACACATTAGGGTTTCCCTTCAGATTACCATGCATGGTGTCTGATTTAAAGGCAAATGCACAGTTGCTGTTGTTAGCATTAATTTTGCTCCTCAATACTTCAAATGCCTGGTATTCTTACCAGAAAGGAAGAATTTTCAGTAAGCAAAATTTTCAAGGGGCAGGACCACTTGTACATTTGTGGATCTTGTTATGCAGGGAAAGTAGGCTGAGATCAAGAATCAGTTAAAAAATCTCAGTGATGGTGAACTTTCGAGGGAGTATTTTGACAATTCCAACTGCCCCCTATGTTTGTGCTTTATTTTTTAAAAAGTGAAAAAACTTTATTTCACAGAGCATCTAATGCCAACACTTACTTTTCTCTGGCCCGAGATCACCTACAAACTCATCTATCAACTACAGGTACCTTTTGTAAATGAGTTTCTTCAATTCATGTTGCCTCTGTTTATTTTTCTGTTGCGGTAACTCCCAATTTATCATACTCCCGTCTGCTTGTAGTCTGACTGGAAGTTGCTCAGAGGAAAATGTTTGCCATAATCAAAGACTTGAAAGCATCATGTACAGTTTCCCCAGACATGGCACACTTAGGTCTTTAACATAGTGAAAAGTCCACATTCCTTTTTCTTTACCAGTAACATTGAGTAAACTGGAATCCAGTAACTATTGAAACAGTTTGTGTCTGTCCTCTTGGACCCCAACACAGCAGCATCCATGCTGTTTCTAAGCTGTGTGCAGCTTTAGACTTAGAAATCTTTTTCATCAGCCCTTATAAAAACACTGTCATAGTCTTTGAATGACTCAAATATTTGCATTTCTCATCTGTCAAGTACTCTGCAAATCAAGTATGTTTGAGACTGTCGGGCAGGTAGACAGACAGGTCTTGTCTTCATTTAAAAACAATGAGACAGTGAAAGGATGAAAGTTTTGCCCAAGGTACCTGAGTCATTGTCAGAAACAGAGTAAGGCAGAAGTATTTCTGTCCTAACCAGTCCTTTGGGCTCCATCTAGCAGGCTGGCTCCAAGCTTATAGCACTTCTTTTATATCAGTCTAAATAAAAGCCTTCATATTTTTGTCACTGTTCACTGCACACAGATTTTCCTTTTGAATAAAAGTTATGCAAAACAAACTGAAAAGTTGCTTTAGGAGCAGAAAGGTCTCTTGTTCAGCTATGTGCACAAAGGTTTTGCAGCATCATTTAAAATGTACAGTTTAAACTTGCCTATGATAGAATTATTGGGAGAAAAAAAAACCAAGAGTTTTCTAGAAGTATTTCTGACACAATCAGAAGATGTACTGATTACTTTGAAGTTTTTTGTTTTCATCTGGAAAGTAATGAAAAAAACCTACTACATTATGCATGAGAACAGATCTGCTACTGGATACTAAAGAGCAGATATGTCTTCAGATTGCTGTGGTCTAAGACAACCTAAACATCAATGTAGGGTGACTTTAAATTACAGGAGCTTTTCACATTTTTAAATAAATTTCTCTTTGGTGTAATACTGTGAAATAGCTTGTCAATTATATAAAATAAACTCAAAAGGACAGCTTCTGTCAGACATTCTGTGGCAATATATGGTGCCTGTCACTCTCTCTAAAATGACAGTACCTGCTGAACTGAAACACACACTTTTAAAAGATGGACATATAAATGGGTTTTGGTGTCCTAATCAGTATCCACTTCTCATCTGACAACCTGAAATTTTTGGGGCACTTGATTTGCAAAAAGGGACCAGTGTGTTAAAAGAGGAAAACCACTATTAGAAAGTTTACACATGAATCTCATTTAAAAACTGAAAAATTAATGCATCAATTGGTAATGCAGTAAAATCAGCCAGCTGAACTACAGAAGGTAGGGACTAAATGCTTAGTCAAATTCACTCCTTGAGAGGAAGGGGTAACTTCAGACAAAAAGAAGTTCACAGGGAGCACAAAGGATGCTTTTCATACTAAGAAAACTAGACCTTCCTCTACAATAAAACTATACTCTTAGGAAAGGCTTAGCAAGAACTAAGGAGTTTATACTACAAATGTTACTAGGCTAGATAGGGAAAAAGAGAAGGTGCTGGTAGTAGAAAGGTCTTTGGAAGTTAGCAGTACTTACTCTTCATTGGTGTTGTTGCTAAAGTTGACATTGAACCTGGCCAAGGGCCAGTGACTGCAAACAAGTTAAATCAAACACATTAAAGAGTGTAAGTAAAGGCCGCTGGTGTTTCACGCACATGTTTACCGACATGACAGACGGACTCACGAGCTTCTCACAGAGGCACTGATAAGATTAGCAAGGTCAATTTTGACTGTTGTGATAAGCCCCTTTGCATAACTGCTTCAAGGCACCAGTTCCTTTCTGTCATGTGCCTGGCATACACATTTGTGACCACATCTGATGTCTGAAGCCTGTTCTTAGGCGTATTAGTGCATGGCAAGATGCACCTCACTATTTTTAGCCCTGTACTCATTGGGCTACCATTTTAAGCTTTCTTCAATCCTTTCAAGTCCTCTTCACAGATGCAGTGTCAAGGCTTGTGGATAAGTAATGAGCATACCTACCCATTGCTGCAGAATTAAGCCTTCATGATCCAACAACTGAGAGTTACTGTCAACCAGCAAAAGCATAAAACTGAGAAGGCAAGGATGGGTGCCCTCAAATTAATTTCAAACAGCCTTATGTAGAGGTTTGTTGGCCCATGATCAATGTTGTTCTCTCTAATTACTTCCCATCTGCAGTTGCTACTGATCCAGACACCTGAGAAATCAGGCAACAGTCTGGCTAATTCAATAAAAAGTGCTCTTGAGATGATTTTCTAAGAAGCAGATCAAGTGAAGATAATAAGGCCACACTGGACTACAACAAATCAAAGTAACCTGTGTAATGCACAGACCTTCAAATGTTTTTGCTTTAATCTGAATTGCTTGCTGAGATTTTTGAAACTCATTACTTGCTTATCTACCAGTCTTTAATTATGCAAAAAAATATAGGAGTCTCTGCTTCAAAGCCTAATGCCAAACAGAAAGTCAGCTTTTGTCTTGGGATTTCATTTTCCCATTCTAGCTGGAGTTAAATTTAAAACACCATATCATACATTTATACAGTAATAATAATTCATCACATCAAAGAACTGTAAACACATAAAGGTTTCTCTTTTGTTTTACTGGAAAAAAATTAAGACCGAACCTGCCTTCCATACCAAAGACCACGTATGTGTTAATAAGTGAAGTCAGCATCCAAATGATTTTGTCATTTCTGCATCAGAAACTTTCTGTAATGTTATCAGATGGACTTCTGAGTAGATATAACAAAGCAATTACACATTTTGCACAACTGCTTCTTTAGAATTTCCTAACACTTACAGATAATGCACATTAAGATCCTGAAAAGCCAAAAGTAGAAACATCCTAGATTCTTGAGACAGAAATTGCATTCTCCTCAGTAGAGAGCAGTTTAGCAACATCAAGTTACATACGATAAAATTCCACTTCTGAGAAATTACTCTGCCTGAAGCAGCATGACCAAAATCCTTTAGTTCAAGATCTTGGTCACAGCGTGTTTGAAGAAGAAAATCTGTTGAAAGTGCAATACTTTAGTTATCTGAAGATTCCTGGGCAGCATTAGATACTCTGTTCATCTCCCACACTAAGCTCCTTACTCTCTTCTTAAAATACAACTTACATCCTAATTACCAAGAAAACATTACAACCTCTGTCATCTTCAAGTATAAACACATCTTCTTTACCTGTTTGCTGCCCCGGGCCGCTCACGGGCCCCCAGGAAGGAGCGGATGTTGCTTTGCCTGGTGGACACCTCCACGAGCTCCGGACCCCTGATACGCTCCAGGAAGGAATCAGGCCTTTGGTCTGCACGCTGTGAGTGTCTTGTGGCCCATGACCTTACAGACAACACAAATCGTGACAGCCTGCATGGAACACACACACAAAATGACTGAACCAGACAGAAACAAGAGGTGGCTTAAAACACCCCCACAAACACCAGCCCAGGATTTTTCTCTACATCTCCACCTGTGATGAAATTAAACTTGATGGAGTAACTGTGTGAACTTGCCACAGTTTTGTAGATCACCTTCTGCAGTGGATCAAGAAAATACCTCACACATCAGTTCCTATTCTACTGCATCCTCACTGCAGGAGCAAAAGAATATTCTTGCTGAGTGGGGGACTTTGCATCTCAAAGTGAGATACTCAGTGAAGTCCATCAGAAGCAGTTGTCCTAGGTCCTTGAGAATTTCCATCCAAGAGTCATGCTGTGTTACCTTAATATTTAAATTTCTAGGCATTCATGTTTGCATTACATCAGAAACTTCCCTGTATATTCAGAGCATACATAACTGTACCTACACACACATTCAATCTATCCTGGAAAAGGGTAAAGAAATTATAAACAAAGATTAAAAAGGAAGCTCTCAGTACAAATTTATATATTCATGTGCATTATGTTTACACAAAACACACACCTATGATCTTTTCTCATCTAAACTCAACTTCTTGCAGACTTTGTCATCTACATCTGGTGGTGTCATTGTTTGAAAACCAAGCAGGAAAATCCAAGTTTATTCTCCACTATCCAAAATGATGAAGTGCGAACAATACTCTTTAAATTACCCTAGCTTTACAATAATCTTTTTCTTTGCTCTTTGAAATACACTGTGCTTAAAGTGACTGTGGTCTGTCTTATGGGAGCAATGGTATCTGAAGGCAGAACCCTGCAGTCTCAGACACAAAGCAACACAATGAAGTTTTGAAGCTCCACTTCAGGTTTATATTTAAGTCCCAGTAACACAAACAACTTAAGACAATGCTCAGCTTCAATTCTGCTGACTAGGGCTCCAAATCCATTATAAACATAACTGGATTCCAAAAACTGAGAGAAATTCTTGCACTCAAAACCCAAAAACACCCTGTCTCCTCCCTTTCCAGAGCCATCTACCAAAAGGAGACAATTATTATGTTTTATTTGACAGGAAACAAGCACTGCATCAGCTATCAGCCAGAACCAAACACTTATCCATTTATTTTACAGTTTGGCCTCACTTCATGCATTTACCAGGCATTCAATGTATTTTCAGATACAGTTATGTAAAAATAATTTATTCTTCTATATTTGAAAATTTTCTTTGGGCTTATTCAGCCTCTCTCAGATTCTAAGACTTTTATTAGCAATAAGTAAGTGATGAATCAAGGTCAAATGCAACTTCTGTTACTTCTTACACACATTCTTCAGATGGACTCCATCCATTTTCTTTGGAAAGCAATGGCTCTTCTTTCTTTGCCTCTGAATTGTGACCAGTCTCTTCCAGCACATTGAACTCAATACTGGAAATTCTGTTAGGATGTTACCTTGCCATTGCTCCCCTGCCAGTGAAGGAGCTCGCCTGGGATTCGGGTACATGTCCTCCCTCCACAGAAACGACTCCCTGCAGTTCTGAAGATGCATCCTCACGCAGTGAATGGGTTCTGCAAAAAACAATTTTTTTCTTTTTTTTAGGAGTACCATGCAGCCTTCACCAGACTTTCCCCCATCTGGTTCTCTCCACCACTGCACCAGGAAACAGTCCAGCAAATTGTCCTCTCCCTAGTAATACAGAATATATTTGACAACCTTATTGCTAAGCCTGTGCTCCTATTCTTCTGGAGACATCCAATATGAACTGAAGTCAGTGGAGGTTCTGCCATTCATTCCAGCAAGCTCAGAAGCTGAAGATTACTTATTAGCACTTAAAAATAGCATTTGAGGGAAAAAAAGATTAAATTTTAGCCTCATTTTCCAGTAATAGAGTTTTGAAATTGACTTCACTGGAAGCTGGACTTTATGAAGGTTCACTCCTGATTTTTTTATCGTACTCCTTGGTTTTCTCTGTGTTTTTCAGTCTTTAGTATTCACTTTGACAAGACTTTTTTACAATTAAGAGTCACTTTTTTCCCCCTTTGTAATGGAAACAAGAACTCTCACATTGGTCTGTTAATCTGTATTGTCAGGAAAACACTGACTAAAATGATATTTGCAGTATCTTTACAGGAGCTGGCAGCAGCATTCTGAATGCCCACAAAAGGATAATCAACACCTCGATTTTATGTGCACTCACAGCTGAGAAACTAACAAACAAAGAATTAAAACTTTATTATTTCTACTCAAAGAACAATGCTAAAATGCTACATAGACAGTCCCAGGATTCTCAACTTGTTAATTGTTTTCTACTTCTCTTCCAATAACAAAACACCATTTAGTATTGAAAAAAAATTTAGAACCTAGTTTATGCTGCCAGCGCTGAGAATATTGTGGTTGTCAAAGTTAACATCCTTCTAAGGGACAATGAACAAGCTCATGGAACAGGCATTCATCACAGATTAACAGAGTCACAGAACTCAAGAACTCTCTTGAGCTGAATGCTGAGAGAATATAGAGTTTGTCCACCTCTTTTAGTATTTGCTAGAGAAATTGCTACAGATCTGCTGGAGAAAGGATACTGGACTAGTTAGTGTTTTAGACTGCACTGCCATGGCTGGTTGAAGTATTTTGTTCCTGTTTACTGAGTAATACACATTTTGTGTGATCTTAGCAATATATTCTAATATTGTTAATGGCAGTGCCTAAGAAGTATCTAAGTTTCCATTATAGCCAATGCCCATCTCAGGGCTTGATTCAGCTGCTTCAGAGTAGAGTCTGGTACAATTTGTAACACCTCAGAATACTTTATTGGACTTGCACACAGCTCTCTCCTCACATCCAGTAGTGCCAGCTAAATGCTTCAAATACTCCATAGTATCTCAAATAGCATTAGATGCCTATTTCAGGCAACTAAATACCTCTCATCATCAAGAGAGCCAAAGGAGCCTGAAGAGTTACTGAATTTGGAATTTGAGGGTAAGCTGAGCAGTTCCCTGGGTGCTGCTGACCATCAGTACTGACTACATCTCTACTCAGGACAGCAGGAATGTAGGCACCTGCTCACATAAAGACACTGAAATCCAGATGTCTACAGGGCACAGCTGAATCCTACTTTCAATTTTAGGTAGCCAGCCTGTGTCTATAAGCTGATGTGCTGCCTCTCCTATTTGAGCTCTTTCTATACAGAGGCTGGGTTTTAAAAATGGAGATTCATTTGTTATTTTGGGGTTTTTTTTATTTTTGTTTTGACAAAATGAACCAACTTTATAACACACTAAGAGTAAGAATATGGGAACATGAATCACTGCAGCATAAACAAGCACAGCATTCCTGTTAACTGTTGCAGTGAATACTTTTTCTTGGTAACACCTCATTTCACAGCAGAAAAGTGCTTAAGCACTTCCTTAGCATTAAGCATAAATTTAACACCCACTGACTTCATTAAGAACTAAGTAATGTGTTTAATTGCTCTGTTGAACTATAGCAAATAGGAGCTGGAGGAAAGCAAAGGCAAAGAAGAAATGTTGTTACTCTAGCAGATGTGCTTTTTTCCCAATATCTATAATTGCATATTTTCAGGTAAGACATAAAAAACCTAAAATCCTGGATGGTTTCTAGCTTTTGGTACAGACATATAGACATATTCTAAAGCAAATCTGAATATTAAAAAAATAAAATTTAATATTATTATAAAGATATTGTGTATATTTAGCAGCACCCATTTCAAAAAATGCAAAAATCTTAAATATGAGATCTCTTTTACAGAGCAAGACTGTCTCTTCTTACCCATCCACGAAGTCCTGCAATTAATGCTGATAATATCAAACTTTCCTTTAAAAAAATGCCTCTTCAAGACCATCACCATGATGATAAAGTGCAATTCATATTTCAGTCCCTCTATCTGTCAAAGTCATTGCCTCTGAAATTGCAGATGACCGCAGGGATTTAATTCTACATTTAAACCTTTATAACCCTACTCTCACATCCCAGCCAATAATTCCATTCTGTGAGCTGCCAATCACTGACATCCACTACAAATAGGGCATTTAAAAAAAGGAAAGGAAGAGGCTCATTTCAATCTGTGTTTTCATTTTTTCTCACACTTCACTGTTAATAGACAGAACGGGACAGGGCTCTTTTAAATCTCCCTAAGGAGACCATGGGGTAGTGCAACAACAGCAAGCAAGGCTTACTGTGCAGAACAAATCAGATCCATTTTCACTACTGTAAATACATCTATGTGACAGCAGGTATCATGTAAGCAAAGCAAGAAGAAAAAAAGGACCAATTCAAACAGAGCATCCATAACAGCTGCTAGGGACATGCAATCCAAAAATCACCAAAATGCAGGGAGTCCCATCAGCCCATCAGGATTCTGGGTGCTCTAGCCTGGGTGTGCATTTGAACAGCAAGAGACAGCCTGACAAGTTCCACACAGGTGGTTGGCCGTAACAAGCCAAAAGCAGAAAACCTTTTCCAGTCTTTTAGAGATGCTATGGATCATCAGGCATCTTTCCACAGGCCCAGCAGGCTTTGCCCAGTCTAGAGGAATGACTGGTACTGTGCAATAGGTAAGTGCAAGCTCACTGGCATGTTTCAAACAGCCACTTTAAAACTATCAAAACTAGACAAAGGGAATGTAAAGAAACTATTGTATTTCCTCTGTACAGTGAGACACCCTGAAAATCCAGCACAAAAAAGCTGATACTCTTTATACAGTACAGATTTTTCCTATCACAGGAACTCGGCAATTTGTAGAGGCTGCTTTTAAAAAACCAAACATTCCCAAGGCTTCTCACTGCATGGTGCTGGAAGGATCTTTTCTTTCACCAAACCCTACAAACTCTGTTGGAAGCACAGACCCTGCTATTTGTGTAGTGACTTGAGAAAGAGGTTTCTCTTTTATGAGTTAGTGTAATTCCCACTGATGTGAAAGTGGGCTTTTTTCCTGAGGTAATACAGCTCCTGGTTCCAAAACTGCAAACCATGACAACCTCTCTGCGTCTGTCTCCTCTGTGCTTTGGATAGATGTTGTCAAGTCTGTAAAGTGCACTGGGCCAGCAATAACATGACACAATATTCCCATAATTCCAGGTCCCATTCCCAGAGCTACAGGAGTTCCACAACCTATGCAGCAATCTGTCCTCTTGACTGTGATGAAAGGAAAATATTACCTGATATAGCCATTTTCAATCCTTTCGATATCTTCATCAGCAGCTCTGACAGACAGGCTGTGCACACCAGGGTAGGAGTGCTGGGTGTTGATTTTTGCCATTTTGCTTTACATATCAACATCTAAATGACAGCTGAAATGGGAAAAAAATATGAAGGCTTCAAAAGGAATGTGTTCAGCACTCAAAAAGAGTTCTTTATTAAAACAGTGGAACAGCAAAAAGCAATTTCAACCATTCGAGGGACAGTCAGTGATATTTACACACACCTATGACAAGTATTTCTTGATTTATTTGCAGTAGACAGAAAAAAAGTGTTAGCAAAGATTAATCATGACCAAAGAAAAAGGGTTACAAGACACCACATTCTTTTAATCTCTGGGATTTATGGACTACCTACACTGTCATACCAAAGTGAAATTGCATTTAAAATCTCATTAAAACAAGGTTAGTGAGGAAGTCAACCAAAAAAGCCAGGTCATACATGTGCTAGGACAACCCATTCCACTTCACATTCATTCCCCTGTGCTAATTTTATCTATTTTATTATTAAGAATTTTATTCCAAAAATCCATATTGACCAAGCAGATAATTAATGACATTTACCTCTTAGTTTAATGTAGGCCATGTTATAATTCTATATTATTAAAACTCTGCACTAAACACACACTAGGGGGTTTTATTACAGTGCTTCAAAACAGTCTCTGTTATGATATTTAGCAGCTCATCTCCTACAAGTTTTAAAATATTTGTCTGAACCCCTTTCCAGATTTGATCTTCAATGCCTTTCCAAATTCATATCACATCTACTACTCACAAAATGAGTTTTAAGATTCAAGACACGAGTCTTACAAATGGAACACTGCAAGAATTTCAGTGAAAGCTTTGAATTTTTCCAAAAGAAAAAAAAAAGGTTTAGAAACTCCATTCAGGAACCTTTTTTGTTTGACATATGACTAGAATGAAATCCCCTCAGGATCAATCAACTCCCTCACACTAGGTCATGTCCATTTTCCACCTGCATTCCTCTGTCTCACTGACCACACAAGATCCACCTTTGACACCAAATTGAATACAGATCTTTCAGAAACCAATTTTCTGACCTGAATTATTCCTGAAGCAAAGCTCACTATCCACAATTAGAGCATTATGCACCCACTTTCTTGAAAACCAGATACCTGACCTAGCCTCCACTCAATTCCCAGACAATTAAAGAAAATCATATACAACTTTTAAAGTTATTTAATATATTTTAAAGTGGTTTGTTTGTTTGTTTTTTTCATCCAGAAATAATAAAAATACTCGAGAAACAGCCTTGGACATCACTAAATATTCAAAAATTTTATTAGTATTCCCCATCGCTAATTTTGCCTCAATTTAAATCAGTTAATGTCTGTGTTTCACCTCAAACTAAACCT
The DNA here is from genome assembly GCF_036417665.1 of Passer domesticus. Lineage (NCBI taxonomy): Eukaryota > Metazoa > Chordata > Aves > Passeriformes > Passeridae > Passer > Passer domesticus. The sequence goes on along the minus strand of NC_087475.1, from coordinate 32,415,814 downwards.
TGTTCAAGCTGATTAACTGAAGTTTTACTGGGGGAAAATGGGCATTTCTATTACACATAGATATTTAAAAAATTGAATTCTTTCAACCCACTCTCAGATTGGAATGTTCACTAGAAGAATTAACTTCTAAAGTGCAGATAATTTATGTTAAAAACATAACTCAGAGTTTTAAAAGCTTGATAGTGGGAAGAATTATTCATAAGTAACAAAGCATTAACCTTTTTTCTGAAGTTGTAATTTCAGAGCAAATTTAGCATTGAGTGAAGTTCTTGACTAGTTCTGACACTTAACCATTACACCTATCAGTTCTGGTGATTCATAATCAGATTGATGTCTACCTACAGCAGTTCTTAAAAACAAGGGTCACCTGGTTTATAACCTCCATCAAAGTAAGCAACTCTGTTAAACAAATAAAACTGTTAAAACAATAAAAGCACGAGATAATGAAACCCTTCTGAAGTCTTGGGGTGATGTAGATAATTGGCTACCAACACCATGGTTTCCCTCACTGAAAAGACACATTGCTTCTGAAACTGGAGATGAGTGGCACATGGATTTCCAGATGCATTTGGACATCAGTTCCCAAAAGTTTGGTTTAAAAACATGAAGTACAGTATTTCTCTACACTTAAAACTCTTACACTTAAAACTGAAATGGCAGAAATTGGATATTGCTAATCTGGAATTAAACACTTTTAATAGATATTGGAATTAGATATTCCAAACCTCCTGAAAGGCTTGAGTATGCCAGTGGAGCACTGAATACAAGAAACCCTTATTCAGACTCTCAAAAGCTAAAAAAAAAAAAAAAAAAAAAAAGTAATAGCATATGAAGCCAAACACTGTTTTGGATTTAAAAAACCCCAAGAAGACAGAAAGCAATAACAGGACTAAATAGTCACCTTCACCACTGCAGAAGTTCCATAACAGTATTCCTCAGAGCTCCATAGGAAAATCTGTTGTTAATGATGCTGATGGAAAGATGAAGTGGTGACACAGTAAGATCTCAGGATGGCAAAAAAATTGTATAGGCAAGAGAAACAAAAGGAGTGCTGGGAAGCTCAGGGTGGCCAACATCCATTTCTCAATTTGATGATAAGTGATGTGCAACACAGGCAAATGGAAACCCATGAATACAGGTGAAAAGCATGCAAACTGCTGTCCTACATACTTCCAAATGAACCATATGCACTCAGAAAAGAAACCTGAAAGAGTAGTTTTGGATTAAATACGAGGAAGAAATTCTTCCCTATGATGGTGTCAAAACACTGGACCATGTTGCCCAGAGAAGCTGTGGATGCCCCACCCCTGCAAGTGTCCAAGGCCAGGTTGGACGAGGCTTTGAGCAACCTGGTCAGGGGCAAGAGGAGTTGGAACTGCATGGTCCCTTCCAACCCAAACCAATTTATTAACTTAGGACATAGGTACAGCTCAGTGAAACAGTGTGCTCACTGCAGGACAGGCTTGCTGACACAACAACTGACAATGTATACATGGAACATGTTAATGACACAAAAACCACTAAAACTGCTCCATGAAACAACAGTACAGACACTTCAAGTCCTTCTCTTAATCAGAAAGATAAAGCTGAGTAACAGCATGGCAAGAATGATTAAAGACCTGGAAAAGGGAGAGGATGGCAAATGGGGCCTGCTCACCCTAAAAAGGTGAAGACTATAAAGTTATAAAATAAAAATATGTAGGTAAAATTTCAGCTCATTTCAGATCCCTTACAATCATTTCAGCTGTAAAATTCATTCAATATACAGTGTGGTCTGGATGCGTATTCTGCACTATTCTGGAGGAAAGGAGAGGGAAAATTTTTACAGAAATACAACTCTACTATCAAGCAATAAAATTATTTTTGGAAGGAGGTAGGAAGAGTAGATGAAAGTATGTTACCTGTGCCCAGCTGTGGTAGAGAGAGACTGAACACAGGACAAACAGAAATAAACAGTGAGGTCATCTGGGTACAGTGCAGGTGCTGAGACCCCCTGAAGCAATGTGGTTTGGCACTGCATAAAGCCCATAAAGTTCTGGCAAATTATGAACTATCTGATGAAGAAGAAATATTTGCTCCTTCCAGGCCTCTAAGAACCCTAATGATAAATGTTTTTAATAGTCTAGGGAGGAGACTTTTCAACATTAGATCCAAAATATGGCAAGTTATCAACCTGGGAGCAGCTTAACAGGAGTCAGCCAGCAGGAAAGTCCTGAAGAGCCAGGAGGCTCCGCAAACACCTTCTGCAAGGACACAGAGAGACAGCTCCAACCATCTGGGACCTGCAATCCCAGAACTGCCACTTCTCACAAGGCAGTTTTAAGAACTGAGTAGAGCTCAGCTTCTTATTTAAAACCAGGTGGGCTGGCCTTGGCTGGCTGGCAGATGCCCACACAGCTACTATTGTACTTCCCCTCCTCAGCTGCTCAGTGGGTGAAAGCTCATCATGGGTCAGGAGGAAAAAACAGGAAGAAAAAGAACATTGGAAGACCAATTGTCATCACAAGCAAAATGGGCTCAAACAGAGGAAAACTCAATTTAGTGCAAATTAAAATGGAGTTGGATGGTGGAGAACAAAGACAAAACACTCTACCACTCATTTTCCCTGGATTCAACTTTGTGGCCGCATTTCTCTTCACAGATAAAAGCAAGGTACAATTTCCCAAGGACATTTTCTGGGAATCGCAGCGAGGAACCTCAGAGAAAGAAGAAACAATTCTTATCTCATTTGCTGCTCCTGTGCTGCGCTACAGCAGCATGCAATATGGAGATTTGTTTACCAAAGTGATGGTGTTTTGTCTCCTTGGCCTATCAGGGCCAAGCACATCTCCAGACTGTCGGCCAGCACACAGTCACAAGATTTGTTCAGGGGAGTGGAGTGCTTGTGCAGTTTCAGTTTAGATGTAATATAGTATAGAATAATAGGGTATAATAAAGTAACTAATTGGCCTTCTGATATCGAAGGAGTCAGATGCATCATTTCTCCCCTTCATCGGGGTTGCCCTGCTTTTACCATACAACTTTACCCCTACATTCCCAACTCCTCCAGCTCCTCTACCCTACCCAGCAGCACAGGGGCTGGCAAATGGGAGGCTGCAGTCAGTCCATAATGTTTCCTCCTTGCCACTCCTTCCTCCTCACACTGTGCCCTGACCCAGTGTGGGTCCTTACTGCAGGCTGCAGTCCTTCACAAACTGCTCCAGTGTGGGTCCAGTCCACAGGCTGCAGTCCTGCAGGATAAACCTGCTCCAGTGTGGGTCCTCCATGGACCACAGTCCTTGTCAGGAGAACCTGTTCCTGGACAGACTCCTCTTCACTGGCTGCAGTCTGCTGCAGGAATGGCTCCACTGAAGGGTCCTCCACATGTCTGCTCCATCATGGAGCCCTCCAAGACTTGCAGGGGAATCCTGATCCAGTGCCCACAACACCATCTCTGCTCCTTCTTCTCTGACTCTGCTTTCTGCAGAGATGGTTTTCACCCTTCCTTTCCCCCTCAGTCCCCTCACACTGCCTTTGTGGCATCCTATGCTTTCTTAAGTGCTTTTTCCCTGAAGTGCCACCCTCTTGGCCACAGGGGATGAGCTGGAGCCATGTGAGCAGCCCTGGCTGCTGCTCACATCACCCCCTGACAGCCCCTGGGCACTGCACCCACCCCACCCTGGTACCTGCCTTTTATAAATAACAGCTCCTACCTGGGAACTACACTCTCTGCTCTGAATATTTAATGCTAATAATTACTCTGAGGGTAAAACTTGATTACCTAAAGGCTGACAAGTCTGGTAAATCCATGTTAGGCACTTAAAACAGGTATTTAGCTCACAGGTGATTTAACAAAAGAACAGATCGATAGACAAACACATCGTCCTCCGAGCCTCAATCTAGTCACCCAGCAAAATAAAACTTGAATCCCTCCTAGCTCGTGAAAGACTGGCATCTTTACCAATGCCTTAAACAGAATTTTAACATGTTTTCTCACCTAGTCTTTTCTTCCTGGCTACCTGAAAGAGATTAGTAATTCCACACTCAAGAATATTGTTTTTCAGTGCCTAAATCACTGAGACTCAAACTACAGCTAAACAAGACAGATGTATTATCCTACTGAAAATGCAACAAATTACATACATTAGACAGCACTCCCTACTTGAAATGTAAATGGTCAGGCTCTTCTATCTTCTTCCTTTTAAATCCAATAGCAGCTGAGGTTTTGTGTCAAACTATTTTCAAGGCACTGTCTAGAAGCATTTCTAAGAAGACAACCAGTTGTTTGACAACAAATATGAGTTCAAGTAACATATGAAAATTTCAGATTAATGTAAGTATTTCCTAATTTTGAAAATCAGGTTCTATTTGCCTCTTTAGAACCACATCATTAAAGACCCAGAACTAGAACTATGAAGGCTGCAGTATCTAAATTTTAGGAGCTCTGCCATCCAGTGGATTTCCTGAAGTAGGAATGCAGAAATGCAGGTGAGCAGGAACAAGGCACTAAGAAGGAAGGTACATATATGAAATTACTGAAACTGAACTGGGATACTGAGAATAACTGGGCTTCTAACTCCAGGCCCAAAGGAGTGGCACCCAATTAACAGGTGTAACTCCTCTCCTTCTCAAGCTGATTCACCCGTTTGCACTAAACTGCATTGTGCTGAGCAACTGCACCTCAAAAATGAGAAACTTTTTCAAGTCTGCTTCAAATTAAGCAGGAAAAAAGCCAATTTTCCTCCTTTTTCCAGAGCCTGCTTCCAGTAGATTATGGGCTACAAACAGCTTTCTCATGGGTTTTCAGCGCTCTAGAACACCTATGGCAGCAGCAGTATCTGTTGTCAGCACCCACTGCAATCTGGATACAGTCAAGGCCTCTGAGCAGCTTTGTGGCCTGGTTTTCAGACAATTTTGCACCCTCTCAGCTGGGAAAAAAGCTCTAACACACAGGCACACACTTTAATATTACAAATTATAACAAATTTAGGAAGTTGATAGCTATCCACAATGCCACCAAAGTGAGCTCTGCAGCCTGTCAAATATTTGTGAAGGATCTTTGAATCACTGTAGTCTCCCTCTCAAAAGCACTGAGAGTTCATGTTTGGGCTACTCTAGCAGTTCCCTTTTGGGGCAGAATATATCAACCCAACCAAACTTAAGTCAAAATTGGTAACCAACCAAGAATTAATACACCTGATACAAAGTAAATGTAGTTGTTCATCAAGTAATAATGACAGATCGAGCTCTTTATACCACCACTTAGTATTCTTAAGGCTTATTTGTTTAGAGTAAAAGGACTACAGAAAGAAAATATGGCAAAATTCAAAAAAGAGCTTTTCAAGGCGAAATATGTATCACCACCACAAAGTAAAAGATGAGTTTAAATATGATTTTATAATGCATCCTGTGTGTTTGTGTCGTTTTCAAAACACTGCTGTTCTTGAAGCTTTCAGCATTTTATTTATTGCTGTGGAAGCAGTGATAAGCTGCATAGGATCACTAACATCATTTTAGTTAAGACACGTTCCAAATCCTCACACAGCCTCTCAGGTTCAACCCTGATAAGTCTTAGGGATTTATTCTGGGATTTGACCTCCACCTACATGATCCTTGTTATATCACTTGCTAATAGTTGTAGCTCAGCTGTGCATTATGTATCTTGTGTGTGCTCTGTGTGACAGGCTGCAGCTCCAATGATGCAACCATAATGGCAACAAACAGACATCAGAGACTGGACACTGGAACTTTTAAATAATGACATGGCTTGAAGACAAAGCACAACCCTTTCTTCAAGGATTTGGAGGTTTGCAAATTCACCTGCACATTGGACTCTGGCACACTCATATGGAAATGAGCTTTGTTTATGAAGGCTATTAGATCAAGCTCAGGGAGCTGAAAAAACAATCAGCAGTACCAACCTACCCTCATGAATTCATTACAGTTTAAATCAACAATTCTTAAATTCTAGGGCCTCTTTTAAAAGCACACTTCTCAAAATGTATTACTCTCTGCTACATCATATTGCATTTTCTACAGTCTATGAGCACTGACATCTCCTGAGAATGCACAAAATTTATACGAATAGCCCAGTAGCCTCAGGACCAACCAAGGATGTCAAACACCCTACCTTTCACAGGTACTTTAGATGTGCATCCACTTCACAAAGCATTGCATTATTCATGTATGTACAATTTACAGTTTTAGAATGAAATACACATGATTACCTTTGATCTATTTGATGGCTGAGTGTCTGGCACCTTTTAGTACCAAAATAATAATTCAAATGAATTTAATTATTTGTACAGAGTTTTCCTTCTGTAACCATGAACTATTAGCAATATAGCTCAATTTCCTAAGATTTACTAAAGTTTTCTGCAGACCATTTTCTGCAGATGAATCCTTTTTTAGATTGGAAACTTTTCAGAAGAAACTAGCTGTGGGTATTGAAATTAATATTGTAAATTAAAACACAGAAAATAAAAATTACAGCTGACTGGACAAGCAAGTCACATCATGTTGTTTCTGCAGCCAGTATGGGTTAACAGGGTGCAGGCATCCATGTTCCTAAACAGCAAATATGCTCTGTGCCAGGCTTCTGTAGTCACTGTCTAAAATTCACTAGTTCTGCCAGTGTGTCCTGTCCATGCACTCGTGCATTGAAGTAACTCTTAAAAGTGAACATAGCAGGGGCATGAATACAGCATGAGCACAGCAGGTTTACACTCCTGAATGTGTGCCCATAAAACAAATATGTGTGTTTGCATACGTGTGAATGTCACCCGTTTAAATTCACTCCCTGCACGGCTCAGGCGAACCATCGGAGCCATCCCATTTGCCTGGGGAAGGGAAACGCGAGGGGCAAACCGTGTCACGTTTCACAAGCCGTAAGGAGGCATCCTACCCAAGAGGATTTAAGAGATGCTAATGAAAAGAGATGGCAACATTGGAGAAGGCTGCCGGACAACGTGCTGAACCGAAATGACTGAGCCTGGGTGCAAATTGGATGACAAAGGCTGCGGTACACAGAAGGCAAAGCTGACACATGCTGATATGGAAGGATGAGGTATAATTTTTTAAAGCTGATGTGTTCTTCCCTCAAGTCATTCACTACTTGTTTACAATGATTACCCTTGCTGATTCAACATCCCGACAGTCCCATTTTCATTTGCAACATGTATTTTTCTGATCAGATGGTTTTAGCAGACATACTCAAAGAAATCAACAAGAAAAACACCAGAAGGAAAAAAACAAAGATTGTGCTGAAGACACACAGTTATGCTATTCCAAAACCTGTAACATCTGAAACTGCAGATGTAGTTTTACTCAGCTGTAAAAATGAAAATTACAAATCTTAAATACTAAAGTCCTTTAACTATTTGCTTTGAATGCAGCAACTACGAATCTGGAAAACAAAATATAGTTAAAACAGGTAGATCAACAGGTACCAACATTTACACTTAACGTCATTTCTTCAGAGATCTAAAGTAACGTTTGCATCATTTTTCCTTATCTTCTTTAGACTCTTCCTCTTGGTAAATGAGGGGACTTGCATTACAGACAGACACTGATTATTACTGCATCTTCTACATTCTTAGGCAGACTATGTATGGGACTTTTGCAAAAGATGTCTTATTTCTGGAACCAAGGTCAATTTATGGGAAGCAGCAGAAATCACTGGAAAATTATTCCCTTTCACTGCTTGGAGTATTTGCTAGCATCTTTTTTTTATACAGAGTTTGATAGCCTCATGCTTACACCACAGGCACCAGACACTGGAGAAGTGAAGAGACACATGAATCAAGCTAGTAAAATTAAGTGTCAGTGAACAGGAGTGGAATAAGTCCCCTCAGCCCCACTTCTGCTCAGATTTGTGCCCTGAATCCAATTTAATTGTCAGTACACAAACCTCTGCATCAATTAATCAAATTAACACTTTTCTGTAAAATTAAATAAACGAACAAAGTTTACGTTTCTATTTCAAGCCTCTGGGCTAAGGCTTGGAATTGAAGCCTGGTGCAGGACAAGATGCCACTCTCACAGGAGTGACAGAAGGCGTCCTGCCTCCTGCTTCACACTCACCTGCCCACGCTCTCCTCCGCAGCATCCGAACCCTGCAGCTCTCTCCGTCCGTCCGTCCGTCCGTCCGTCCGTCCGTCCGTCGGTCCGCCTGCCGCTCTCCGAGCGCGCCGCTGCGGGCAGCGCTGCCCAGGGCCGGCCGGGAGGCGCTCGGGCCGCGCCGGGCCCGGCGGGGGCGGCGGGCAGGGCAGGGCCCGCCGAGCCGCCCCTCCGCGCCGCGCGCCCGGATTACGGCCGCAGCCCGAGCGCCTAAGCCCGGCTCACCGGGAAAAGCCGCTCGAAGGGCTTTGCGATCCTGTTAAGTTCTCGGAGGGGATCAAGACGTCAAAGGGGCTCGGCGGCGCCCCGGCACATTCCGTGCCACGCCGAGGAAAGTTGGGAGCCCGGCGCGGAGAGGACAGGGCAGGGCAGGGCCGGCCCGGGGAGCGAGGATCCGCAGCCCCGGGCGGCGAGGCGAGAAGCGGCGGGGCCGAGCGGGGCGGCCACACGGCCCGCTGCCCGCGGCAGGCGCCGTGCCCCGGGCGGGGCGGAGCCGAGCCCGCCGCGCCCTCAGCCCTGCTCGCCGGGGCGGGGGCCGCGGCCCCAGGGACCCTGGGCCGGGCCGGGCCGGGCTGCCGCCATCAGCCCCTGCTGTGCCTCAGCGGGCCGCGCTGCCGGGAGGGCCCGGGCGGAGCGGAGCTCGGCGGCGCTCCCGGCCGCGCTGGGCAGCGGAGCTCGGGGCCGGCAGGGACAGCCGGCTCCCCGCCGCCCTCCCCTCGCACACAGCGCCCGCGGCTCCTGCATCTGCCGCCGGCGGAGGGGCCGGAGGCAGCGGGGATGCTCAGGAGGGCGGGGGGGACGTGCCGCTGCCAGCTCGAAGCGCTTCCCTCTCGGCAGCCGTCGGGGAGTGGATTTCCCGGGGCTCCGGCTCCGCCGTCCGTGCGCGTCCTGCCCCGGGGGAACCGTGAGGGCACGGATGGAACCCCACAGCCCTCTCCGTCGTGGGAGGCTTCTGCTCGCGGTACCGATGAATAGGTTTCTCCTTCAGCTCTCTCGCCCTCGCTCCCTGACCTGCCTGAGGGTGCTGACCCTCATTTTCCTGTGCTAAAGCTCCCTCAAGGCTTTCACACTCCCCCGAACTCCATCTGTTCAGTTCTGATTCTGCTTTTCACAGGGTTCAGAAGAGCTGGAAACAAAGAGTGTGTATGATTCATAAAATGATTCTTCAGCTGGGAAATGTCAGCAGAAGCCATGTCATTCCTAACTGAAAGGCTGCTGCACTTTGCTGCATGTCAATTGAGCTGGATTGAACGCAACGGGACATTAGAAAAGCATTCTAAGTGCCCGGGTTATTATCGTGCTTGTCAAGAAAGGTGAACCACATCACACAAAAAGGACTGAGGAGAGGAAAAGACCATGGCTAAAACTGGTAAAACCCCATCAGAATCTCGAGGTGTCTGTCTCCTAATAGCTGTCACACCAGTCTTCAGAGCAACAGGGTTTTTAAGGATTAGAATAGAAACCCTAGGCAGAAAGGCAGAAGGCATTTGAAGAGCATCCTTTTTCATGTCCTTTCCTGCTGGGCTGACCCCTCAGGAGTTCTCCAGGCAGCATTTTGGAAGCACTGGGACCGCAGCTAGCCAGCCAGGTGTGCACCAAGTGCCAGGCTGCTGTTGTCCCTCCAAAGGCTCAGGCACTGGTTGCACTTCCCAGGTGTTCCATGCAGATACATTGCAGGTCCTGACTTCCTCCTTAGACAAGGTCTGGTTGTACATCTTGCTCTTATGTTCTGGTTGCTACGTGAAGGAAGCCTGTGAATGGAACACAGGAAGAAGCTTTGGAGATTTGCAGAAGGTCCCAGATATGGACAGTTAGGGGATCAGACTGAATCTACAATAATGAATATCCACATCCAGAATGGCATCACTGTCCAAAGTCTGTTGTTGAATTCAGTGGTACTGCTGCAAGGAATTGTGGAGAAAAGACTGTGTTAAAGTTGTAATACATCTTCACAGTACCTCAAAACCATTTGCCTAGGAATTGAAGATGACAGGAATAAAAAATTCTGTTTTCCTTTTCCATTTTCTGAATGGTTAGGTATAAATTAAGACATGCTTTTTCAGGGAGCAAATATTGCTTCTTTCCAACATATTCCTAATGTCCATGGAATTTTGTTTCCAAGTTTAGTTCTTGCTTCATTTGTGCAATCATTAAGCCAGTCCCCTGAGAGCTACCAACAAGTATGTTCAACCTGCTGACAGCTGGAAGATATCATCCATCAAAATTATTATGTTCATCAAGGCACTACTGATGATTTATCTCAGTGGCCTAAAGTTATTTGTCTTAGATAGACACCTCTTTAAAACACAACCACGAATTACCATGTCTAATTTCAACAGAGTATTTTTCAGTTTTATGTGCAAACTAAAGATTAATTTTGTGCCACGATGTATGCAATTAATCAAAGCCTCCATGATAGTTTGTGACTGGAAATTATAATTAATAAGAAAAGGAAAATCTGGAGTTCCAGCACAATTGGACTTCAGTGATCCTTGTGGGTCCTTGCAGCTCAGGACATTTTATGATCTATATAATGATGTTATCCAAGGAGTGAAAAAAGCATCCTTTCACTGCAGTAAACTGCCAAGTTCTCAGTTGCTCTAAACTGATAAAGGTCCCAGGTAATCAATGGAGTTGAGCTTATTTACAGTACCTGTGGCTTTGTCTACACAGCTCCATTTTGAGGAGCTCTGACAGTGCTCTGATAGTTCTCTCAAGGCCACTGTGCTTTGCAGTGAAGCACTGCTGGGATGCATGACAAAAGAGTAAGGATAAATAAATAAATAAATAAATAAATAAATGGAGGAATGTGGTATAAAATCTCATTTTCTTCAAACTGAGAAACCATAATTTCCTGTTTGCGTTGTAGCTCTGCCCTCTTTCTTCTGATTGTTCCACTTCAGAGGAATTAAATGAACAAAGATCTGTGAAATAATTGGACTGAATTGCCAGCCTTAGAAAAGCTCATTTGGTTTTGTTCCCAAGAGAAACACTGATTAGATCTGCCTTAGAGAGCCATTCTCATTTGAACAATGTGAGTTATGATCCGGAGAGGACCTGCAGGACTAGAGATCCACTGAACAAAACTGTGAAGTTAATATGTGCAAATGCAAGACACAAAGATTCAAAAGACAGAATAAATAGAAGCAAAGAATAGAAATATCCAAATGAGGCATGTAAAATCCACATCACAGGTATTTTCACAGTTCAGTTTTTGAACAGCTTGATCCTGTGTAGAACTGACTACTGTAAAAACTGAACATGGCCAAGCTGCTTTCATGGACTAGTCCCACCAGAGCCGAGGATGTCCTGATAAATAAAAGCAAAAGGTCACACGACCTGTGTAGTGTTCTACACTGGAATTTCCATGTTGTCCTAAGTATAAGTGAATGAGCTCTATTTATTTTACCTTACTCTGCATCACCGGGGTGAGGTAGAGTAAGGGGCAAGTCTGGTATTATTTTGTTTAACCAGAATTAATGAGCTTTTACCTGGCTTGAGTAAAAGTAAATGCTGAATGCAAAGTAGTCGCTGTGTCCCTTGGAAATCAATGAAAAGCATCCCCCAGGTTTTGGTGTAACAGGGTTGGGTCCTTGTCACATACACAGAAGCCTTAGCATCCACCTAAAACCAGTCATTTTTTCAAGCAAAGTCACAGTGCAAGCCCTTACAGGCTGAACTGTGCCAAGAATGAAAGGTAACCTATTACCTGTAACTTTGCTTGGTGTTCCTGCCACAGCAAACAGAGGCATTTGCACCAGAGCAGAGCAGGGCACAGGCAGGCCAGGATCCTTCCCCCTGTTGTCCCAGCAGCGCTGTGCAGCTGGAGCAGTTTTGTCACACAGGTGACAAAACACATGTGACGTTTCACAGGTGCCCCAGCCCCGTTCTCTGTCGCAAGAGAGCCCCAGGGATGGGGAGCACACGGTCACTTGTCAGCAGGGACACAGGCTCCTGGCCTAGGAGAGGTGTGGAAATTCCTGCTGCCTGCAAGGCGAGCTGTGAGCTCCCTTACCATCCTGCCTGAGTCACACTGCCTGAAGACACGGGCTCCTACAGACGAGCAGGGAGCTGGGGAATTCTCCTGTGAATTTTCATGCTCCTCTATTTAAACAAACACGTTTGCAAATGCAGCCTTGTTAGTGTTCCCCAGGTAGCTAGCTGCAGATAATAAGTATACACAAGAGTACTTATTTTGTTATTATGGTTCTCAATACAATCCTGTCTCTTAATGAAAATAAAACTATCCTGCTGTCTCTTAGGGGAATTTCAGCAAAATGCTAGTCAGGCCTGAGGCACAGATAGGGAGACAGCCCAGCTCCTGCAAACCTAATGAATTGACATTTCCAGTTTTGTGAATTCCATTTCACATAATGGCGGTCCATTAGCAGCAAGCACAGGAAAGAGAGACACTTATGTGAAATATAAATTAGAGCTTAAAAACCTTTCCCATTGTGCTATATGATAGCGGTCACTGCCATTGCTGGACCTCACTAATGAGTCTGAGGAAAGCCAGCTGACAAGTCTGCAGCCAAATGCTGGTAATCACAGATTAAAGATGTCTCTTTCATGAACTCAGAAATATCTTTACTTGGATGTAACAACAGCCTGCACAGGCTGTGTGAGGGACTGTTCTGAGATACAGGAGACAAATGATGAGTGGTGGGTCTCTGACTGCACTGTCAGAGAGGGGTAGATCTCTGCGAGCACTGTGTTAAGTTGTAAACTTAGAACTACAGAAATCAAAGAACTAAAAAACATGTATAGGAGGGCTACTGAGAGCTAAAAGCTCCAAGTGCCCTTATTCTGACCCTCCTTGTTCTGACCCTCATTTTAACAGCAGTTTCAGTAGTCAAATGCCTCTTAGTCGATAGCAGTGACTTACCTCAACAACTGAGGAAAGAGGAGAAGAAAAAATCCTATCCACTTCATTTTAGGGGTTGGAACTAAATTATCTGTAAGGTTCAACCCAAGTCATTCTACGATTCTATGATTTGTCTTGGAGTTTTTTAGGCAACACCCTTTATTTCCATCTGCTGTCTACAAGGCTCAAGGTGTAAGATATGTCTCAGTAGTCATAAAAATCAAGCATTTGAAAGTGTGACAGAAAGTTCAATATTTCAGTTGAGTGCTGAGTTCTGCTGAATCTTTATTTATCTGGTACTGTTAAATGTCTCTCTAGGGTTTCTGTGGACCAGAGATTAAAGCAGGTCAGGAGCAGTCCAGCTCATACAAGTCAGATAAGGCAAATGTGAAATGCTGAAATAAGAATTGCTTTTAAAGAACAAATATCACTGGCTGGGACAGGTGGGAACTGTTGTCTTATGAAGTGGAAACAACCACAGACAACAAAGGGCAAAGACTCAGGAAATCTTTGCCAATGGGAACATTCTGTGTACAGGCTTTGCTGAAACAAATGCACTGTCTGAGAGCTGGGGTCAGTGCCTGATGTGCTGCTCTGCTGATGTACCTGACCTGAGCAGGTTACTGGCTCCTCTCACTGTAATCCTGGCAGGAGAGACAGGTGGCATCCTGCTGGATGACTCTTGTCTCTCTTTGGGGGAGACGCCTTCTTTTGTAGAGTGCCAGGCTCTCCCTGCCCTGTCCCCTTTTGTCTTACACACGCACATGGCTACAGCATGATAGCTTGGCTATCATGCTGTCTTACACACACACACGTGGCTACCATGGCCTGGCATAGCCCATGAGAGCTTACCACAGTGCAGACATTCTCCCAGACAGTGAAATCATCTTGGTTCCAAGCCAGATTGTCCCTGTTCCATGCCAACAGGGTTTTATTTCAGCAAACTAATAACACACTTGAAAGCATTGTTACAGTGGTCAAAGACCTTCCATAGCAGCAAAACCTAAGTTTTAAAGTTGATGCTGCCTGTGTGTGAGAGATGAGGAGGACTTTTGAGGAGGGAGCTGGAGTTGCTTAGCCTGGAGAAGAGGAGGCTCAGGGGAGCACCTTATTGGTATCTACAGCCACTTGAGAGGATGGTGCAGCCAGATGGGGGTTGGCCTCTTCTCCCAGGCAGCCAGTGACAGGACATGACAAGACAAAATAGCCTCAACAGCCTCAAGTTGTGCTTCTTTGCCCAAGCAGACCTGTATAACAGCTATTTCTATGGGCCTCAAGGCAGGGCTATCAAAATGTCTTTGCAAATATCTCTGTAGCACCTATGAACACTATTATCTTTCTTGTCAAATAATGTCATATTCAGAGGGACATCAAGGCACTTTAATGCAGCACTCTGGATTAGCAGCCTGCAAAGAGATTGAAACTAATCTTCTGATGTCACTTGAAAGTCAAATGAGACATGGCAGCACAGCTGCCATTGGGAAAAGGGATTTCCCAGAATGGTGCCTTCTTTTCAGCACGGAGGAAACTCAAGGAAAACTCTGAGTGGTTTTCCTGAGGCCTAGAGACAGACCGAGAGAGTTTTTGGGAAAAGCTTCAGAGGCTGGCAGTAAGACAGAAGAATTTATGAGATTAACACTGCTAAAATCCCGAGTGGCTAATAAGACTTAACAATACTTGCACCTTCCCATGCACAGAACAACAAATAGGGGCTGATTTGATGCTGGTAATGGTTAGAGGGGAAGGAATGGTTTAACAGAATATATTCATTAAGATTTGCTTCCCATTACGTACAAAGAATAGCCCTGAAGGACAAGTTTCATGAGCTTAGCAAGCAGCATTCCTAAAATTTATCCTTAAACCCTTTTCTTGCCAAGGGAGGTGGGGATTGTTAGAAAGCATGATGTGCTAGGTGTCTTATACAGAAAAAAGGGGATTAAAACTGAGCTTCAGACACTTGTGTCATGCTCCTGAGGGACTGGCAAGGAGAGTTCTGCAGTTTATTCTGCCATGCAGCCTTCGTGCAATGCAGCTATCTTTTCTAGAGAAGAGCTAAGAGTTGTTTTGGCATTAGCACCCTCTTTGAGTGACAAATAATATTTAATTCTTGGGCTATTTAATTAATGTTGTCCTTACCCTCAAAGCATGGACTGATCAGTATAAAACAGCTGGTGACTGGTATGTGGCTGAAATTCAGAGGTAGGCAAGCCAGATGTCTGGTTTGCATGGCAGTTCTGAGTCAGATAACTCATTCACATGGACTCTAAAAACAGAGGAGGACATCTTCTCCAAAATCAAAACCTTGAAATGTGAGCAATCATCATTCACAGGGAAACTCCATTCAACTTTCATAACTACAGAATAAAAAATGAGAGAAGTTAACTTCAGAAACTTCTGGCTTCTAAAGTAAAGCCCCAGCATTCAACAACATCAAATTTGTGATCAGGCTGTTCTTGGCACTGCAGCAATCACAGTTATTTTCAAAAATAAATAATAATGATATATACTACAGAAAAACTATTGAAAAGGGACATTGCAGCATGTTTCTTTTTCTGAAAGATGTAGGGAGGTCAGGTGACTAAGTCACTGCTGCACTTATTTCAAAGAATGACAAAACTAAAATTAGGACAATACTCTAGAAATTGCTGTACCACACCAAAGTCAGTAGTCACTTTAATTGTGGCTGTTTTGTTTATGGATAATATGCAGGACTGAACAGTAGAGGGTGTTAGCTTAAAGGAAAACTTGAGTTAACTCTGTGGAATATGTCCTGTTTAATACAATTCACTACAAGAAAAAATCAGGTACTACTGAGAAGCACCTTGTATCTTGGTGTAAATGGCACCGGGGAACCTGTCCATGACCTCACCTCAAGAGCAAAGTAAAGGGAAAAAAAAGAGAATTGCAAACAAACCCCTCTTAAAATATTAGAATTTTAGAATTGTTTAGGTTGGAAAAGACCTCTAAGATCATTGAGTCCAGCTATTAATCTGGCACCACTAAACCATGTCCCCAAGTGTCCCATGGTTTTAAATACCTCCAGGGATGGCCACTTCACCATTATCTGGGCAGCCAGTTTCAGTGCTTGACAATCCTAATATCTAATCTGAACCTCTCCTGGCAGTTTGAGGCCATTTCCTCTCATTCTGTCATTTGTTACCTGGCAGAAGAGACTGCCCTTCTGTTTTTGTGTCATTCACGACTAATTAGTAGACTTGAATGATTTTTCAATGTAGCTTGCAGATTGGATAATTATTCTTTTGATAACTTTCTGTATAGCAGCTCAGAAAATGTTTTCAGTCGATTTTTTTTATAGCATGTCTCAGTATCACTAGATTTGCCTTTGTCTTCTGCAGTTTCCTAATGTCAAAACAATTTCTTCCACTTGTCACATAATTAGGCAGATATAAATGGTAATGGATATAAATGGACAAACCTAAGCCTCTCATTCAGTACTCACCAGAGGCAGTGACTTTACTGACAGAGCTCAGTGCTATTTTAGGTGCTGTGGATTATTTCCCCCAGCATCTAGCAGCCAGAAAAAAATTAGTCTTTAATAAGTATTATGTCATATATGCCAGCCTGAACCAGATGTCTTGGACACCCTTAAACATCTCAGATAGCTCTGGACTGATGCTTGGGCAGCTGGACTTCATCCTGTTTGCTTCAATTCTGTAGGTCTGAAGAGAAAGAATATATAGAGATATTTTAAACATTCCTTTAGTTATTTAGAGGTCCTCAGGAAACATATTTGTGGTCATAGCATTCATGATCCTCACATGTGAAATCCTGAATCATGGGACTTTCCTCCCTTTCCATTCACTCAGATGCTAAATCTGTGTCCTGGACACACACCAAGTGCTTGCATTTAGATTTCAACTCAGATGAAAATTGTCAAGTGTGGGCCTTACCACAAACTTGGCTACCTTTTTTTTTGTACATTTCAATGTACATTTTAGTTCATAAAGCCCCATGAACATCACAAATGAGACACATTTTTAAAGTATTGTACAGTTGTGAGTACCAGGTAAGTATTATGGGGAATTAACCCGAGTCACGTTGTGTCCAGAGTTCCTGTAACAAGAAGCCCTCACACTTATCTGGGGCCACTGCTGGGAAGATCAAAAGGGCAGCTTGTAAGAAGTCCAAAGCCCTTGTAGAAGTGTTCTTAGTCTAATTAAAAAAAAAAAAAGGCAAACAGCAATGGATGTGCATGTAGATATAGATACAACATACAATAAAACTTTCTTTATTATTACCTGCTTTGCCAGAGCCACTGCATAAATATTCTGAGCTCTGTCTTTGTTGGTTTCTGTGCAGGAGTGGCCTTGTCCTCTCAGCTTCTCCCTGACTTCTTTGAAGTTAAAAAGTGTTTGCCACTGCAAAGCACCTGCAAACCATGAACACACAAGGTCACATTTGTACAGGAACAAGAGCTTTAGTCACTGGTGGGAGGTGAACTTGTGTTCAGTGCTTTGGCATGCTGTGAACTTCAAGGCTTTTGCAGCCCAGTTATACAGGTAATGGTCAAAACTGGTCAGACTGGTCATTTGATTGTATTGATCTCTTAAAGCAACACAAAGTGGGTAGGCTCGGAAAAGGGAGAAAAAAAGGACCACAAGGTATTAGTCAGCTGCCAGTTTGTCACTAGGAAAGTTCCTCTTGGTGGATCAGACACCTTGCACAAAATGTCACACATTTATGAGAGAAAGAATTCCCAAAATTGCCACCAACCATGGAAAATGTTGGCGTTTTGCTGTTTTGTGCCACAACATCCCCTGAAGCTTTCCAGTGTAACCCATTTCTCCATGGAGTTAAAAACTGCAATCTCCTGCTGCTCTTACAGCCAGAATTAAGCTAAAGATTCCATAATGAGAAAATTAGAAAGAAGAGGCAGAGAAAATTAATTTTTGTCCTTTAGCACACAAAGGAAGTCTGTGTAGCTTTTGTGCTTGGGCTGAAAACAGTGAGAGAGTGTAGCTGCTCTCTGACCACAAGGGCTGGCAGAACTGAAGGGATCAGCAAGCACGGCATTGCTCATCCCAGCCAGAGCTAATGTGGCTGAATGCATTTAGCCATATATTTAATTAAGGGAACAAACAGGCCAACACTCAGCTGCCAGCCCTGCAGGCATACTCACAATGTAATTGTCTGGAAACATATTGTTAAATTCACGTGCAAAAGATATTTAGGCACTCAATACAAAGCTGTTGGGCTGAAGTGCTGCCTCTTGTTTGTTGAGAGAGGCTCTGAGTTTCCTTCATCTGTACAGCAGCTTCATAATATAAAGCTTGATGGTAAATCCTGGCATGAATTTTCTTGTGAAAGAAGTTTTCACTGGTGCTATACCTCTTATAATTTATCCACAGGCAAATTACTCCATGTCACCCATTAAGATGTAAGTTAAAAAAATGGTCAGTAAATGCCAAAATATGTTTCTGTTCAGGAAGAAAAGGACCAAGATCAATAATGACAGGTATAACACATACAGAACACCCTGCCTTGGTGTCTAGTCTGCCACCATTCTATGAGCTATCTATTAAATCCCAGAGCATCTTGCCTTTTTATGGACAATTCAGATTCGGTTCCTGTAACAGTAACCCCTACAAAAACTTGCTTAGTGCTTGTATTTCATATGCTTGTATTTATATCTCTTAATACTTTGCACACCTAGGAAGGGCAAAGCTCTTTCATTTCAAGGTGACTTTCATGTTAGATCAATGAAAACAGCAGAAGAGAATAAACAGGCAGCATCTGTGAGTGGTAAACGAATGCACTATGCATGAAAGACTTTCAGAACAAAACCAGGCTCTGCAGACAGGAGGAGAAGGTTGAAAATATGAAGTATAGTAGAAAGAAAACAAAACCCAGTTCTGCTATATTTGCCAACTGTATTCACTGCATTGCCTGAATTACTCCCCTCACCCATTTCTCAGTTAAAGACTTCGGTTTCCATTTCGTCTGTGAAGAGTGGGTAGATTCACAGCATGATGGATTAGTAGGGGGAGGGTGATTCTATGAATTTCTGGCATGTAAGGAGACCATCTCCCCCAGGACCCCTGCCATGCTCCCAGCAGAGTCCCAGACATCCCAGCCAGCAGGGAGAGCAGTGCTCCGAGACCTGCAGAGCCCCAGCTGCAGCAGAGCCCCAGCCTGGGGCCAACAGGACACTCCAAGGAGGCTGTCATGCCAGTGACCTGTCTGAGGAGAATGCTGGGCTTGAAAAGTCATCATCCCCAAATATTTATTACTTACTGCTGTCCCGGATTCTGTTTGCAAGCAGAAGCACCCAAGCTCTGCATTAGCACTGAGCCTACGAGCACCAATATTGTAGAGTGGGTCCTAAACCAGTGCAGGGTGCTCCTTGTCTGGGCTGATCAGTGCAGCAACAGCCACTGCCAGGTGGCTTCTGGTTGACTCAGGGGAATGACAGAGCTGTTTTGCAAAAAAAAAATCTGCATACACACTATATAAAACAAAGGTGAGGTGTGCAGGGATCTCCATTCTCCTCCTCATTGTCTGATGTAGCAAAAAGCTCAGCTTAGAGTTACAAATCTGAGCTCTAGATCAGTGCATGCAGGTAGCTGCCACTACATGTCAAAGCCTGTATCACAAATTTCCCAACATCCTCTCCTCAAAACCCACAAGCAATTAAAGATCATGTGGAAAAGAGGCAGAGAGGCAGCTGCTTGGATGCTGTAATGCTCAGCTCTGGGTTACCTGTCAGGGAAACTGTCTGGAGCAGGGAATGTCACTGGAGATGGACAATTACCTCTTCTAAACCTGCTAAGGACTGAGACATGGGGCAACTTTCACAGCAAGGGATGACACTGCCACTGCTGAGACCCCAACCTTAATAGCTTTTGGAGTGGAAGAACTGGGCAAAAACAGCTGGTGTTCAGTTTAGGCCACATGTGTCTGTATTTGTTTGTTCCTGACCTTTTCTTTCAGCCCTGTAATTAGAAGACTGAGCTTACAATGTGTTGAAATCATCCCTCACACAGTTTTGCCCTCAGCATGTTTGCTGTTAAATTGGAACCCGGGCACCACCGAGCCAGGCTGAGGTGTGTCTGTGCAGGAGCAGCAAGGCTGCATCAGCAAACCTTGTCTCCTAGCTTGGGCAGGGACAGCACTTGCTTAGTGCTGTTGGCCTGGCTCCAGAGCCACTGTTGGGAGGACTGGGATCACTGACTGCTCAGTTTTCAAGGGCACTCAGCATGAACCTGGATCCTTTTCTGCTGAGCACTGCCCCCTCCCAGGAGAAGCACCTCCCAGCTGGAGGAAAACCTCAGCTTTGATGCCAACACTCTCATTTTATCACCAGGAGAGGGTTACAGCTGGCCCTGGAGCACTCAGGGCCACGGGGATGTGTGATTAAGAGGAGCAATGTGCTCTCTCACAGCATTGCTGTATTCACACAGCAGCCAAGCCCCAGGCAAGCAAGGAAACAGCCCTGGAAGAAATGGTCCATTGCATGTCTGTGAAGATCAAGTAAAAGTTTGTTATATAAACTTCCATGAAGCTTCCCTTTTTCTCAAAAGATGGGACATTGATCTGATTTCCCATTTTCACAACTGAGTAGGAGGTTACTGGTGACTCTCTAAGGAATTCAGGCTCAAACACTTTTCAGCTTCCTGCTGTTCTAAGAGCTGGTACCAACAGGACAGCTAACAGGTGCTCTCTCTTATGCCTTTCATGCAGAGCTGAATGCCAGGGGCTGAGTCCCAGGCCCTGGGCCCAAGGCTTGATCCAGAATGATGAACACATATGCAGGTGAAGATTCCTTTCTGTTTGTTTGTTTGGGGGCTTGGGTTTAGTTGTTTCTGCTGTGTAGGCTATGTTCCTTTAGCGAGTAGGAGAAGTGCCATCTTAGTAGCTGGGAAAGAGTCAGAAAGAAGTAGCTTGAGCATAGTCTTGGCAATCCAAACCCCACCTCTGCCAACTTTGTGTGAGGCAGTGTGATGAAGCAGCAACCTGGGTTTTTGATGGTCTGGTTACACTCCCTTGACCGAATCTGAAATTAGGCCTTCCTGGTCAGGCTCAGCTATCTGGTAAATCCAAAAAATCTGGAAAATTCATCTTGTTGGCAAGCCATCATAATACTATTCTCTTTTTAAAAGAGATGGAGGACAGACACAAGCATACAAAAGCATAACCTCCCATACATCTGCACCCAAGTGTGGAACTCAGGACAGCTCACTTTGTGCAAATGCACCAACAGGAATGTTTGAATGAAAAGAATAAATAATCCTAACAATTCCCAAGCATATTGCAAAGCAATGCAACAAAACATTTAACCAAACTCAGGCAGGAAAAAGTCTTGTGGCCACAGTAGGGAAAATTAATAAATGTTATCCCATGACAGGGGCTTCTTGAGGTCAGACTGCACATCGAGAATGGAACAGTGCAATGGATCCTTAATAACAAATGAAAAGGAAACTCACGCATCACCATCCATATTTCTATAATACATCCGATTTTAAAGGTAACTTGTTTAAATACCCAACAGTGATTGATGGCCACCCTTTATGCAGAATTAGCCATTCAGACTACCTGTGCTGACAGTTTTGGTCCTGTGCTTGGTTAACATTCCTGTTTGCATTTCTCACAAGTTTGTGTTGCACCCTCTGTAATGCTAAGGTAAGTTTCTTCAGCCACTTTTTGAAACAGGATATGAGTCTTTGTCATGTGGGATGGCACATAATCCATCTGCACACACTTAACAGTATCTACATACAGAATTGGCCCTCACTCCATTTTCTTCATGTCATTGGAATTGCACCTGCTCAGCCTCACAGTAATCACAAAAGACATAGGTGAGACGATCATGTCAATAATTAATTTGATTGAGACACATCTTCCTCAAAAAATGTGAGCAGGTAAATTCCAAAGTCTGTATGACTGAAAGCCATTCTTGGGGATAAAACAGATATCTAAACTTTTCATTTAGATTTCTTCTCTACAATCAGGTATGGGGCTTTTCCATCCACTGGTGGTGCCATTTCCTTCACAAAATGAAATGTTCATATTCACAGTAAAGTATTTCTTTCCAGATGCCCTGCCCTAAAATTCCACTGTTGCTGTGCTATAGTGATATCTCTTCCGTGTACAGAAACGACCCTCAGTGACTGCCTGTAACCAGGGACTCCATGTGTGTGCCAGCTCCATTCTCCAACAGAAAACTCTAGGATATGATGAAGGAAAGAACAGAAGGTAATATGAGCTATGCAAACTGCAACCTCCAGGATAGACCCTTTCAGTTTCTCCTGGGTTTGAGTTTTCCCTAAATCAGGCCAGGCAAAAATTTCCACACTCTCTCTCACATCCCCATGGAACTATCCTGGCTTCATGTTATTTTGGCTGCACAAAGTCTATATTTCTCCTTAACTAAATAAAAATGTCTCTGTGCGTGTGCCGAGCCTGTCCTGCCAATCCTCGCTGCCCCATGCTGACTCCAACAATCCTGGGGATGCTGTTTTTACCTGGCTCTGGAGAATTTCCTACAGCTGGACTGTGCAAGCATCAGGGAGACTTCAGTGAGCTGGAAGGTGAAGCTCTCAACAACTGCAGAGTTTGACACCTCAATGAACACAAGGATGATGAAATGGAGAGGGAAGATGCTAGGAGAGAACCAGGATTCTTTAGTGAGAGAACACACTGACCCACCATGAGCTTGGATGTCACAGTTCAAATACCCCCTGAAATTTATCATTAAACAAATAACTCAATTACTATGTTAACAGAGCAGTAGTTCTGCAAAAAAGATGTTTTGCTTTCTTCCTCACAAGTTCAAACCAGTCTGTTTTTCAGGCATTTTTAAGTATTCTCATTTTCAAACTCTGTAGCTTGTAGCTGTTGTATTCACAGGCCAATCTTTGATCTCACTTTTACTCAGGAATCATCTTCCAGGAGCTACTGGGGACAGGGAATAGGCTACATGGACCTTTGTCTGACCCTTCTTTGAAGAGTCACTGAAAAGTCACTTTTTAGTCATCTCAAATGACTACTAGGTACCCTCCTGGCACAAAATGATGACAATCATAATGAATGACAAAAGACCAGAAGCTGGAGGAAAAATAAAAGAGAATAAAATTGGAAGAAACAAACAAAAAAGCATATTCTCTATTTTGCTTCAGACATTGGTTTTCAATGATCATATAAAAACCACTTGTGTAGTAGAAAACAAAACTGTGGAAGAAATCAGAAGAATAAAGAAGGATAAGTATGATACACAGGTTGGGGAAGCAACAGCACAGACTGAATACATATGGAGCATGAGATTTGACTATGATTAGTTTTAGGAGTGATTGTCATCCATAGCTGCCACTAAAACTCTCTGCAATTTAAAAATTAAAAGTGTGCCGTTGAAAATTGCCTAATAAATGTGCACCATCAGCACTTACATACACAAAAGAAACATTCTGATTCTTCAGCACCCCGAGAGACAGAAATCTAGAGTTAATATGTGTAAGGGCCAGGAAATTTCTTGATTGTGTCCTGTCTGTCTACAGTACAAAAGCATTGTCAGACTAAAATACTGAAAGGTATTGTGGCCATACTGCTTCCCTGAGTAAAGTGAAAGCTGCACTATTAAATGCGTGTTTCCCATCAGACAGAGTTCACAATCTGTTTGTTGTCTTCAGCCAGTGCACAGGCTCTCTGTTTCTTCCTAAGATGCTGAAAGAACCCATTCCGCTCTTGTTCTTAGGATCTGGGCTGAACAGTTCTCTGTCTCTGCCCCCAAAAACAGTGGAACTGCACCCTTCCCCCCTTGCCTGTTTCAGTCTTTATGGGGAGAGAGATGGAGCATTTAGCACACTTCCCTCCTTCCATGAGCAGACAGCCCTGAGGGAAGACAGAATGTTTCTGGCCAAGCTGTAACATGGTATGAAGAGACAAAAGCTGAATCTGGCTGTTGGGGAGCCCTTAGCCACACACAGCTGCAGGAAGGAACAGATGCAGGCAGAGCTCAACTGACATCAACTGCTCATTAAACAAGCCATGACCAACAGATGGGAACACTGCTTCATTATGACAGCCTTCTCCAAATGCTGAATGGACTAGATGGAAAATGAGACTGGAAAACGAATGGGTGCTAAAAATGGGAAATCCTACTGCAGGAAATCCAGCCAATCCACTAGAATGCCAGGTGCCACAGCTGCTCCACTCTTGAACCCAATACAGACAAACTACGTTTGTCACAGAAAAGGATAGAAAATGTTCATTTTCAAAGGTCTCCCAACTACCCCACATTGGCAGTTACAGTAATTATCAGCATAATTGCTTCAAGTCACATCTCATTATAAATGAAAAAAGAGATTTTGGCTCTGATAGCTATTATTTGCTAATGCATCAGGCAATGCAGTGTAGTACTATGTACCATATGTGTATTTCACACCAATTTTTTTCTGGTTCTGTTTTTTTTACTAGATACACATTTTAGAAAATTGACAAGGAAGTTATGTGGAATGAACATTGATTTTAGCCATTACAGAACAGAGACAACCAGAAAGACAGATAGAAGAACTTTTCTACAGAAAGAGATAACATTATTTTATTGCACCTATAAAAACAATTATTGCAATAACCAAGAACAGAGTTAAATATCAATGGTCTTGCTACATCAAATAGAATTATTTGAGTTACCAAGATAAATAATCATTAGCCAACAGTCAGCAGGAATTTGCCAGGCTTTCATTTGCTCTCTTATAAACACAAAAACCTAACTAACACAGTAAGAGTGGCAAACATACACATCAAAATAATAATGTTTCAAATATAGTAGTTCTGGAAGAAATAAGGCAGAATTCACTACAAGACAATAGAAGCTAATATATGCTAAATAACTAACACAATTACTTAATCTTTATTCACTTCTGTTTATGCTATTTCTGCAAGTGGGACCAACAGGGATGGGCTGTTGATTCCTCTTAAGAATCAGAAATATTTTAGCTGAGCATAAACCAAACCACAAACAGTCCAAATTCCCTTAATTCATATAGGGCCCACTGGTCTGTGGAAATATATGGGAATACAAGGTTTCATCAACCACCTATATAAGAGCCATGTAGCTGAATCCACATTAACTTGGGGAGCACAAAAATCCATCTTGGTATCTGGCAATGCTCATTCAAGTTCAGGAGAACTTACTTTCTTATGTAACAGATGAATGTACACATGAAGGCAGCAGAAACATAGGCAGAGTGTTGATTAACACATCAAATATTTACAAAAAATAGCCCAGTCAGATTACTAAATATATGTATTTGTGTGTGTATGTATCTGGACATAAAAAGTGACAAGACAAACCTTTGCAAAGGAAATGCAAGAAACACTAATGGCATAAATGTTTTTAATGCATTAGACACATACATACATAGCAAAAACGTTTATTTAAATATAAAGAAAATGCTTTTACTTCAGTCAAACAGATCAGGACTATTGAGCTTTTTCAGAAGTTAAAATATATCCAAATTATTTAGGTATTTGATATTAAAAGGAAAAGAATACATGGGAGGAATATACATCTTTCAGAAAAAAAACCGATTTAACAGACTGCTTTTAGAAACCTAAAAAAACATCAAACCATAACCTTGATCCTCTAAAAGATATTTAACTACAAAAATTGTTATTATCACAGCTATTCAAAACATTTCTCTGAGATGCTGACTTGGAAAAAATCTGCCTTTGATATAAATAGTCCAGAAAAAATGAAGTCATGAAGGCAACTACTAGGAAAACCCGAAAAGGGATCACTCTGATGAACATTGGTGTGTCCAGCATATGAAAGGCAACATTTGAAACTTCAGAGTGATACAGGGGTCTGAAGAGGAAAACAGGGTGTTTTACCTCACTTGTGCAGTTTAGGCTCCTCTTGAATATCGAGCCTTATTTCAGCACTACAATAACTCCATGAAGGCAAAGTACATTGTTAGATACCTGATCTTTTTAATACCTGGTGCACAGAGACTAACTGAATAATTCATTAGAATGGCAGGGCTTTCCAACTCCTCATCCATGTTATTTAACACCTATCCACATCAACGTAATCAAATATGACAACTTCTAAGGAAAAGTGTTAACCTGCACAGGGGAATCTCACTGGTGCTCAACACATATTGAACTGCCAAGCAGTAAGTGTAAACTAATAGTTCATACTTGATTGGAAGTTGAGCAGAAGGGAAAAAAAAATGCTAGGCAAATTTTTTTTCTTTATTCTCTTTATCTTTAAAATTAAATCCAGCATTAACACAGTTCAAAAAGATGTCAGAGGTCAGGTAGCACAATTTGATATAACTTACAAAATTATACAACTTACACAGAATGCTGTGAAACGTTTGCATGGAATGAAATTGGGGCAACTATCTACACCCAAAGAGGATAAATACACAGTCACATAGAGAGGCTGGATAAAGAAGTATCTAATGAAACCATGTGAGGATGACCATATAGTGTTACTTAACATCTTTATCAGCTCTGACTTTTCCCTTTCTGAAAAAACACAGGATATGTAAATGAAAAAAAATTTAGAAAAAAACCCCCCATATTCAATATTTATGGTATCACAAGAAGAGAACAAGGTATCCTCTTCAGCATGTTCAACCTTCATATGACATTGAAGCCCTGTTAGAATACTATGAGATTATTTGCTAAATCTAGGCAGGATTAAAATGCATAGATAACCACTGCTCTTGTGTAATCTTTCCTCCAAGCTGCAGGGAATCAGTTACAGGACTTGCTGATCACATCAGGATTATTTCCCATTTCCTCAGCATCTGCATCTCAAAATGTCCAAGAGGAAAGTGTCTGGGATAACTGAGCATTTCCAACAACGTAGCCCCACCTTTGGAAACTGTGGTTTCTCACTGGACAAGCCCAACACCTCTCCTCTCATATAATTCTGATCAGGCCACTCTTAAAATGCCCATTGTATAATGGGCACCATAAGACCCAGTATAAGCAATGTATATGGGATTTGCAGGCGATCTTTAAAGGATGAGAGCAAACACAGAAGGAATATTTAGATGAGCCAAATCAAGTTGATTGAAAACATGATGTTTGAGTGAATTTATAACCCATCACTTCTGAAAGTAAATAAATAATAAGGCTGTTGAAAACATATTTTAAATGGTACAAGGAGGTACACCTAGCAAGTATGGATAAAAACCCTGTTATCTTTCCACTGACAGTAGGATCTTGAAAATGAAGAGCTGGCAGACATGTAATGGCAGGCCTACACCAGCCCAGTCCCTGCTCCAGAGTGACAGGGAGTACAGGTACTGCTGTCAGCTTTAACTGAGCCAGCTCATAAAACAAAAGCAATTTAACCTCTGAAGCATTGAGCTACAGATGCAATAATTTAATACCCACAATACAGACATAGCTTTACTCTAACAAAGAACAAACAGTAGAGGGACTGGAATAAATACTCTGCTTACAAGCAGGTATTAAGGTTTGGTGTTACTGCATCCTCACTGCTACTACAACTGTTAGGGAGATTAAGGTGGCATATGCTGGAACATACTTAATTCATTTCTTGCTGCTGCTGTGAAAACACATGCTGAGAAAGTGTCAAGAACAGTTTCTAAAGGAGGTGAAAGAATTTTATCATATAGGACACAGGAAAGCTCACTTGGCTAACACCCAGAAATGCAGAAACCCGTTGCTTGTGTGGGGAATAGCTAAAGGCCCATCACAATTGCTTAGTTCCTTATACTTTTCCAGAGCCACATCTTTACATCTAAATTCTTCCTTATTGCTAGACAGTGAATTTCTTCCTCGCTGTTTTACTTCACTTCTGAAGACAAAAGATTATCCAAGTCTGACATCATCTCCCTGGGATGCCTTTTGTCTACTGTTGTCCTCTTCTTTTTCTTTTTTCTCCTCTTTTCTTTCACTATACTTTTCCTTGCTTTTTCTTCTCCTTCATCGTCCACAGGTGGGCGAGGGCAGGGCTTTGTAGTCTCACCATCCAGGCTGGAAAACCAAAAAAGAAAATCCACTAAGCTAAAAGCATATATCTCATAAAGCCTCTTTTACAAGACATAGATTTCACCTTTTTCCACATCTCATACTGTATTGACAAGAGAAGGACTTATAACACTCTTGACCATTTGACAGGGCTATAAATGTCCTACAATTCAGTCTCCCTTTTACTTATAGAATAAGTGAAGGATAGCCTAAAACAGGGCTCTGGCCCTTAACCTTATCTGCCTTTTATGACTCCAGAAAGGATGTGGGCAAAAAGGACCCTTTTGCTGTGTGGGTCCAGATCACACAGTGTTGAACTTTGCTTATGGAACTTGTTGGCTACATTTGCAGAGTGCT
Organism: Passer domesticus; assembly: GCF_036417665.1. NCBI lineage: Eukaryota > Metazoa > Chordata > Aves > Passeriformes > Passeridae > Passer > Passer domesticus. The sequence continues at coordinate 32,387,526 of NC_087475.1, read as the reverse complement.
TGTTCTGCCATAATTTTTTCTTTCCATAGTGATGGCAGGAAAACGCCCCAAACAGATGCTAATGTCTCATGAAAATTACTAAAACCATAAGGGCTATACTAGTACCTGTAAAGATTAGTCAAGCATAACCCCAAATACACACCACAAAAACATTGAAAGACAATCCCAAAGAACTCAGAGCTGAAGTTAGCCAAGCCATTGTAATACATCTGTGAGCACCGAGGAATTCCTGTCAACATGGGAACCTGGGAAGTTCCTTTCAATTTTTTTTCCCCTTACTATTCCAGTATTTACAACAAACAGTTTGTCTCTTTTTGAGGTTCTAATATAATACTGCATTTAAACTTTTAGATTACTTTCCAATTAAATTATGCTTTTGCATTTTTCCTATCAACAATGTCAGCAATTTCTCATTAGATCTGTGCACATTCATGAGCAATATGCTGCAGTATCCCCATCTAGGTAGGACATAGGAGGTAGGTGTGGGGGGGATAGAATATAAGAAAATAAAGATAGTGCAGAAAGTAATCTCACCCCTAAGGAGTTACAGCTGGGCCAATTACCAAAGATTAGGAACAGGCCTGACTTTAGCAGGCCACAGCTGTGACCAATGAGGAGAAGAAGAGTGCTATAAAAGAGTGGGTTGGCTCGGTGAGAAAGAATTGGCGTCAGTTGGCTTCTTGTTGAGGAAGAAAGAGTCAGTGCTCTGAAGAGCTGCCTGTGAGAAAACACCAATAAGGTATGAAACTTTTGTGATAAGGAGACAACAGTATGAACTTTTACAATATGATGACATCACGTAGGGATTTATTTTAGGACTATAATAAATAACAAGCTTCATTGGAAAGCATGCTTCCATGCCCTCATAAAAGGTAGGGGTTCTAATGGAAACTCCATTTAGTGCATTTATTTCAGTTAATTCTCCAAAGAATTCCTCTATTTGCCAATGCAAAATTCAATTTTTTCCTCATTTGTACATAAAAATGGCAAGTCAGCTTGATAATAAATTTTCTTTGGAGAGTGAATGTTTGTACCAAAGCATTCATTCATGAAACAAAGCACATAGAATGGACACTGTTCTTATTGCTTGTGCATTTAATCACATCTTTCCTTGATATGGTACTTCAGAATACAATCCAACTCAGTGGAAGGGAAAGACTTCTGCTGATTTTGCTGGAACTCAGACCAGTTATATACCTGCCTCATTTCAACTGGTTGTTTGCATTGAGAAGGAAACCATGGTCTTCAGGTTTGTTTTTTTGTGAGATACTGTTGTATCAATGATGTGGCCTGGGAAAAGGCATTGATATATTCCCAGATGTGGAATTCTGCTCAGTAAAGAGAGGGCATTCATTTGTTTGCGTGCTGTGGTTGCAAGCTGGTGGAAGGTTGAGTTTCAAACTGTACTAGGATCACTACTGGAAAATATGTGGGAGTCACAGGACTTGAATCTCAGTTGCTTTTCACTCCATCATTCTCAGTGAATCCATAGATCAGCCTACAACTGGTATCCTCACCCATAATTTTTCATTAAATCTTTAATGATTGTAATCATATTAGAACATTTGAATGAAAATTAAGAACGTCTGTGGGTGACCAAGCACTGGAGTGTGCAGTCTCCTCACTGGACATACTCAACCATTTGGATGCAATCCTGTGCCATGTAATTTGGGATGACTCTGTTTGAGCAGGGAGGTTGGACCAGATGACCCACTGTGGTCCCTTCCAATCTGACCCCTCCTGTGATTCTGTAACATAAAATTGCCTTTAATGGTGGAGTTTATTTCTCTCTACAACTCCCAGAAAGAAAGGTGCAGCCAGGTGGGGGTCAGTCTCTTCTCCCAGGTAACCAGTGACAGGGCAAGAGGACACAGCCTCAAGCTGCTCCAGGAGGTTTAGGCAGGACATTAGGGAGAAGTTCTTCACAGAAAGAGTGATTGGGCATTGGAATGGCTGCCCAGGGAGGTGGTGGAGTCACCGTCCCTGGAGGTGTCTAAGAAAAGACTGGATGTGGCACTCAGTGCCATGCTCTTGTTGACAAGGTGGTGCTGGGTGATAGGTTGGACTCAATTTCAAAGGTCTTTTTCTAACCAAGCTAATTCTGTGAGTTTCACTGTTCATGTTTCCTCTTGGAAATAAACTTCCCATGATGGAGATTCTGCGATTCTTTTGCAGCAGTGCTCATACTATATGGGAGAGGAAATCCTTCCTCTTGTAGATGTCAAGGCAAATGGAAGACTCAAAACCAAATCATGTTTTCTCACACAAAATGTGAAACTGTGACTCCCTCGGGAAGAAGCTACGGATGATGAAGTTCTACATGGTTTCAAAATAAGTAACTGCACAAATTCATGGAAGAAAATCAAGGCGGTTTAATACAGAGACTCCAATTCTGCTTCAGATAATTTTAAAATTCAAAAAAATTGTAGGCTGGGAATGTACTCTGGGGAAATATCCCTAGATGATTGTTCTGATTTTATTGTCCATCTGAAGGTTGTCTGAGGGTTGCTAGTGCTCTGAAGGCTGTCAAAATTTCAATTGGATTAAACTAGAACTTAATACAAGATGAAAATGTAATCCATAAACACTTGGAACCAACTGCATTTTCAGTGCACACTTCATATCTTGCTGCACATTAATTCTGCAGAACCTAAATAGGGGCTCATACTCATCTTACACACTCTCTCTCCATTATTCTCCAGAAGATGAACAAGGATCTCAGAAAGAAATTGCAATTTAATGTGCAGCTTTACATAACAGTAAGTATTTTAAAAGGAAAGTAAGGTCTCCAACAAATAGAAACTCCACCTCACCTTTCAGCAATCCCCTTAACCACTTTCTGGGACTAAGCTTCAAACCATCAGATCCCACCAGTATTTCCAGAATGAAAATAAGGCAGTAAATTCTCACATAAACTTAGTTGCATGTGTAGGGTAAGTCAGTTCACAACAGTTGTAGTTAGAGTACTATGAATGGAAACCTGGAAGCACAGCTGAACTCAAAGTGCAACATTTAGGATTTGAATTTGAAAGATTTGGTGTTTTTAGGTTGAAATATACTCACTTCTCATAATCCGCTGTCTGCACCATTCTTATGTACTGACAGGAATAGGCATACTTGGTTTGGCTGATTTTAATGAGCTCGCTTCTTATACAGTGTTCCTGCAAGAACACAATCAATATTCATCTAATTTAAACCCAAATCTCAAAAGCAATGAAGATACATATGCATAAAAAATCAACTGTTTAAATGTAAATGTAATCAGCCTCTAATAAAGATAATTAATATAAAATTAATATAAAAGTTTCATGTACAAAGTAAATTTTATTTAATGCATGCTGTGAAAAATGCAGTGAAATTATCATAATGGCTTACAAGCATAAAACAAATCAAACAAACATAATGGAATTCATTACAACTATACCAACTGTGTTAAAACTCCCTATGGTTCTTATTTTAGAACCAAGGAACTTGTGAAAGCCACCAAATGTATCAAATAAGAAAGAGTAGAGTATGATTTAAGAATAAATTATCCAACAGAAATTCTTTATTCAAGTTTATTACATGAGCTGTCTATTGCACTCTGAAATGTGATTTATTCTGGTTAGCTGGAGACTAAGATTGGGACAGGGAGCTCGTTAGCCTGGAAAATTCTATCTGCCTCTTAAAAACAGCCAGACTGGTATCATCTTGTAGGTTTACTTACCTCCCTGTTGTTGAACAGCAGCACTGTGTAGAATTTGTCACCTGTCTCCACCCTCTGTGGTGTTGCTATGACAATGGCAGGTATATAACACTCATTTTCTGCCCGTGTCCCAGTTCTGGCAAACACATAATCTCCAACCTGCGCACCAGGAACGCATCAGTGCAAGAAGCATGTAGCTTGTGAGGTTTACAAGACATAACTACTAAGGTATTTTTACAGGAGTCATCATTCTATCATGTTCCTATGATTTAATATGGACATCGAAAGAAAAGAAGAACTTGGTCCTTGCATGTTCTGATCATGCAATTTCCACTGAATCGGGAACCAAACACAAAACAAAAATAAAGGACAGACCTCTACTAAATGTACCTGGGCTTAGCTAGCAAGCTGAACTGAATGAGGAAACTCTTACAAATCCCTTGGATTCTATGCAAATTTTAAGGCTTTCAACCAGCTTTTAAACCAGCCTTGGAAATTTTAGATAATTCCAGATGTAACTGATTTATCCAAAATTGCAACCATCACCATTCTGGTGTGTAAAATAAGAATCACCAAAAAACCCCAGCTGTGATTACATCTAGTAATTTGTAAAGAAAACCAGAAATGGAAGACGGATTACAATTTTTTATTACTGTTTTTTGCCTTAGTATATGGTTATTTGCTGGATTTAAAACATGCTGTGGAAACGAAATGGTTAAAACCTGCCGTAAATCACACTAAGTATAAACGGTTCTCTTACATTTATAATCTATGTGATAGGAAACCATAACTCTACTAATAAATAGCTCAGCTTTCTTCTATGGCTGGGGAAATACTCATGTTTTATAAAGAGAACAATATAGATTTAGAACAAATAATTTTAATAAACAAATGAATAGAATTACAATGAAAACAAGCTTCAAACAAATTAAAAACTTCATGTTGAAAATAGCATGATATTACTATAATGAAAATCTCTTCTTTAATTTAATGTATTTAAAAGACTTTAAAAATCTATAATTTATTACCTAGTTATAAAATGAATTTCATATTTTTAAATATAAAATGCATATTTGCAATCATGAAAAAATACAGTTTTTCACCTGCAGATGTGGGCATGGCATAGCACCTCCCACAGGTATAATGAACTTGACAGGGACATCACAGCTCTCCCCATTGCTGAAGTCAATAAGTGCACAGGCAGAACTAATATTCTTTATCACAGTTCCTGAAAAACAACAGAATAAAATATTCAAATTATTTTTCTTTCATCCCTTGTGGTAATTATTTTGTAAAAAAATCCTATAGGCTGTCACAAATCAAGAGGTCAACCATGTCTATACTATACATTTTTCATTTTCATTTAGCTGCTGTAAGCTGTGCTAGGGCATTGGAGACATTTGTACCTAAAACCCCTGCCTTACTAATCAGCCTTAATAGTGCTATAAAAAGAAAATGAAGACTTTTTCAAGCACAGGTCTGAAATTTGTAAGCTGATCAGGTTAACATAATAAAACTGACAGGTAACATAATGAATCTGCTACCACAGTTAAAAATATGTAATTGAAAAAAAAAAAAACCCAACCAAACAAGTAAAGGTAACACAAAGATAAATGCATACACACAGAGAATATTTTAATATTCTCTGTGTGAAATAACAGAACTGAGTTTTACCTACTAACCACTCTGGCTTAAAATTCAACCAAAAACGCATCAGCATTTAGTGATCTTTTTGGAGACGTGCAAAAGCTTGGCTTATGATTTCCTTCCATACTCTTCATAGAAAAACATATAATTGCTCTCCAACTTCACAAAATAAATGTCTTAGTATAAATGTATATATATGTGCACATACAAAATATATATTCATTTTTCATTAATATGCACGTCATAGTAAATGTCATTAAGAAAGACGTAGTTAATTATGACCATCAGTATTAAGGAACACTAAATAATATTGAAGATGTGGACAAAAATGTATACCTGGATAATAAAATCCTGTGACGTCTGATCTTGCAATTACCTTCTGGCTTTTGTGAGTCACAAATATTTGACATTTTTGTCTTGTCTTAGACTTCAGCTTTCCACTTTCTTCTTCAAGTCTCTGTAATTTGACACAATCATTTCTTTACAACAGCTAATACGGTCTTAATCTATTCTTTGGAATTATTTAAAACCTGAGGCAGTGTAATGCCACAAGATCTGTACAGAATTCACAGGGAACTGGAAATATGTTAAACTTTCAGAACAGTTCTAAGTACAGGAGGTACTTATATAAGTGTTTTCGCTATAAAATCCACTTCTGTATGGTCATAACAATACCTATATTTTCATGGGTTCTGGCTACCATTTTTCTACAAAAAATATCACAAAGTTGCACAATTCATATTAAAGGATGAGGTAAGGGAAATCAGCTCTTTTTTCAGAATAAGAAAATTTGCTCTACACATTCTTTTGTCCAGACAGGAGAGTTTTCACAGTAATCTGATTTGCATTAACAGTACCTCACTGTATGGGATGAATCATTGAAAATCAAATATGAAATCAAAAAATGTTCAAACAAATCTTCAAATGTCTGGGGGGAAAAAGTTTATTTACTATAAATTCAAAATTCAATTGACATTTTCAGCCACTTTAAAATATTCCACTTTAGCAAAAATATTATACCACATCTTCCAGACCTGCCACTGTCCATTATTCTGCCCCACTATTTGGGGTTCTTCATGCACTAATTATTTTTGCCATTCTGCTCACAATACTGTTCCCAAGTATAAATTACAATCAAGTGCAAAACTTGCATATAATAAATCAGTTTCATCACTAAATGAAAATTGTGGCATTTATTTTCATCATTAAATAAATCCGTTTCCCCATTATTTTTTAAAAATATTTATTAGCCTACCTCGTGAACAATTTGGAGGCATCCATCTCTTACATGGTTTTTCTGAATCAAAAAAATATGCAACTTGAAGTCTCAAACTTTTCCACAGATCTACACATTGTTCTGAAAAATGACCATAACTCACAGACTTAATAAAACCCCTGCTTGCTAGGATGTGTATGACTTGCTTCCTTTTCTGATGACATTTTTTTCTAAAAAAATGTATTTGATTTGATATTTGATTTTCACTAGTAGTCAATAATGATGGAAAAGACATTGATAACTTTGACTAAATTGTTTGTTCTCAGTTTCACTATAATTATTACAATATATTTTTTTTCAAACTCCCCCTCAGAAATCACAAACAACCCTAGAAAAAAAGTCCTAAAAATAAGCAAATCACACAGAGGAGGCAAGGAGGTATTTTAAATTAGAGATACATGTGATTTTTCTAGCTTATTCTTTACCCCTACAGAATATTAATTATATCAACAGTTTGGGTTTTCAAACTCAGACTAAGCCAGAGGCTCTTCACAGTGCTTAACTGACTGCTTGAAGTATAACGCAACAAAGGCTGATTTGAGAGCAGACCTACAGTTCCACAGACACAAAAAAGTATTTGGGTAATGCATCTACTTAATTCCTCAGGCTCCAAAAGGACAGCTGCTGCTGAATATTTATTATCAACTAATTTGTATTGCTTGACTAATAACTTGGGCAACTTCCAGCACTCCACATTAATCCAAACACTAAAGATGACACAAGCATCCACAATGAGGATTCCGAGTCGTGCAGAATTCAGGTGGCTCAGAAACACCGTCTAAATTCAAATCCATCTTTCTTTTCTCTCACACAGCTTTTAGATGTTCAGCAGGAATGGACACTGTTGGAGTGGCCATTTCTGGCTTTCGGTATTTTTATTATAAAAGAGCCCCATCTGATTCTCAGGGATTTTTACTGTGTTTTGCTCTGCTTCTGTTGAAAGCAGTGCATTAAACCACAATGGGTGAAGGAGACTTAATTTACTTATTCCAGCAGCTGCTACATTTTTTAATTCCCTTTCAAAAAGAATAGTCTTTGCACTTTCATACTATAAGTGAGAATAGACATGAAGAATACCCACAGATCTCCATGTATCTTGGCTCAAACTTTGGGTTCTCATAATCCTGACACCTCCAGAGTCAAGCAGCCACCACTCTTCCCTGGGTGCCAGTGGGAACAAGCCTATTCTGCATGGACCTAGCCCATTTTCATGAAAGAGCCTAAAAAGAAAGAGCTGAAAACTAAGGTGTTTTATTTAAAATTTAGTGAAAAAATCATCAGGAAATTTCACAGTCTGCTTTATTGAGTAATTTCAGGATAATTGTGATTTTTCTATGATGTCACAATGACAATTTTCATTCAATGCCATATCAGCTATTTCCTAGCTGTAATGTATTTCAGTTGGCAGTTTATTTTTCTATACCCATTTTGTGGGCAGACATCACAGTTGGCAAAACCTTCAACAAAACTTTTTAAAGCCTTCCAATTTTTCCTGGGTTTTTTTTTCTCATTATTTTTATGCTATATATACAGAATTCTAATTACATCTGCATTTCTGCCCTTCACTCTTGAAGCCTTTCAGTTGCAGATTAGCAATTACTGAAGATGCTGCTCTGATTAGACTCCTAAAGCAGGTTGACTCAGGATAAGTGATTGCACAATGTTAATCACATCATGTCTGAGAGCACACACTGGTTGTTCCAAAGCAACAGTAAAATTACACTCAACAAATGAAGCATAAACATGTTTCTGCTGCTCTTGTATTGGGACATTATATGGTATAGGTAAATCAGTAATCAAAATAGCTCTAACAGCAGTGTAATATTTTCAAAATAAATCAAGATCATCTGTTTTATAAAGACATTAAAATGTTTTCAAATTTTTGCAGTCTTAATGGAATTAAAAAACTCAAAAACTACAGAAAACACACACATATATACAAAACCACTATTTTCAGTCGTAGTTTCAGAGTAGCTAGACTAATGTATTATTAATGCCAGATTAATGTATTAATGAAATGGAGAGAGAAAAAAGCCTCTCTGCCTAGCCAAAAGTGGGTGTCCCGTTCAGAATGAGTTCCAGATGCCACTGACTCAGTTCACAATGCTGTGATATTGCCCACCAGTTCACATATACCCATATTTTAGAGACAGTTAAATTTTAGGGTACAAAAATGAAGTTGAATCCCACCTCTTCTCTCTATATTTTCTTTTCCAAGAAATGTACCACGGAAGATAACAGTGAATTCCTCTGTTATTAGAATATCTTTTAGTCCTGTTTATCAGATATTAACCCAACCACAAATCTTGTATCTAAATTGCCTTTAATATATCTGTTATTTCTCTTTCCTGCTATCATTACAGCAGAGATAAAGATCATTTGCTGTGATTTATTTCTAAGAGGCTCAGTTTCTGTGGCTGTCTCTGAAACTTCAGAACTTCTACTTCCCCAATATATAAAAAAAGTAATTGAAAGCTTGCTCTCTTCTTAACTACCTTTTTTTCCTATGTGCATTTTATTTAGCATCATGCTACAATTCAACTTTATCATCTATGATCATAGAAAAAAAACATTCCAGAGGTACATAGTGAAGGGAAATATCTAATATCTAACCATGTATTACCTTTTTATTATTGCTTATGTGTGACTCTGAGCTTTTCTCAATTTCCTTTTTGACAGCTTCTTGAAGATCAGAGGCTTGTTGTATATATGTTAATGCTGTCAATATCTCATCTTCTAACAATTTTACGTCTTCATAGGAAACTGGCCATCCCAAATTCTCTAAAGCCTCCAGCAAAGTTTCTTTATGCTGTATATATTGGACTGGCCCATTCTCTTTAAATCTTGAAAAAAAATATTTTTAAAGAAATTAATAATCACAAATAGGAAAAAGTTTCCTTTACATCAGTGCTCTACAGATAGAGTCACAAATTGTGAAGACAGAATAAAGAATCAGATTTGCCCAATTTATCTTCTGCATGCTACAAGTTCTTGCATTTCATCCAGCTACTGCTGTGTTTGGTCAAACAATCATGCCTATAGAAAGAGAGCTGCAGAGACGTTCAAGTGGCTGAGCCATAATTTCTGCAAAATAAATAAAATATTTTAATATTTATGCACAATACTAATGATTTATATGCTCCTCTCGCAATAGACTGTGCAATTGCTATGACTTTTTTTCATTACATGCGTAATTTGCCATATGTTATCAATAATTAAAAATTTTGGATGACACCCTGTCAAATTTCTATATTTTTCAACTCATTTTCTATCAAGAGACAATTATTTCCCTTTTTTTCATTACATGCTGTTTTGTTTAACAGTCTTCATTTCCTCTCTGCACCAGAATGAGGTTTTAGTTCTCATTAGTAATGATAGAACTGTAGGTTTTTTACTCATTAGCTTATGTCTTCTTAAAAGCATTCTAGTTTTCACTCCCATTTTTCTGTGAAGATCTATTTCAGGCACAATCAGTTTTCATTAATTGATCTTCGCTTTATTCTCTGGCACTAACAGATGCTAACTTCACTGATATTTATACAGCAATTACTTTTCTAAATCAATACAAAAAATAGGCTAACATAGTACAAACTTCCAGAGTGATTTACAGTTCCAGCGCATGCTTTTAAGGTGCTTATTACACCTTGACAAACCAGCCACTAGAGAGCTTCTTATGGAATGAGAGAAGATTTACTTTGATGTTCAAAGCAATGACATGCTGCCCTCCCAAGGCCCTGCACTTGACACTGATTAAGGATAGAGAAGCAGCATTCAAATGGAATGCAAGTCCTTTCCTTTAAAAATAATCAACACCAAAAAGGAGGTCCAGAATTTAATATTACACCATATCACATACACATTTTTGAAAACAAGATATATTTATGAAATATTTCAAAATTAAACTGGCTGGTTATAGAAATATAGATAAAAAACTATCAAATATTTATGACCTTCAGAGGTACATTAGAAAACCAAAAGTGATAGCTTACTTGTCTCTTTCCTCCTGAGATAGCGCTCTCCAAATAACTAGGCTCAGGCGCCTGTTAAAGAAAGGAAAGCAGTTTTTGAGGGAATGCAGTTCCTTGTGCAGCTGATCATCTCAAAACTAGCAAATAAATACACTTTCCTAAGATATCTGCACTGATTTGTATTCCAAGCACACTGTATCATCAAATTGTATCCTTATCATTCAGCTATGAAATTATCAACTGCAAAAGAAGATGGGAAAGCAGTATCTTCCATCATATAACAGCATGACTATTTCAGGGTCAGAGAATGTTTAATGGCAATCACTGCTGCTTCCTGCCAGGATTTTCTACGGATGGTTGTCTTCAGCACCAGCTGAAGTTAAATCAAATAACAAAACTGATTAAATGCCAGTTAAGCTGCACAGTTCCTCCAATTAAACATTTTCAGAAAATGTAGTCTGAATGTACTAATGCTAATTTCTAATTTTTTTTTCCTGCTAAGATTACCCCTCAGTTGTGCCATTCAGGTTACTAATCCATTAAACTCTGGCTATGAAGAAAAACTACTGACAGGAAAACAGAAGTGATTATCCCAAAGCAATGCATTCTGAGATTTTTGAAAAGCTCCACTAAACTTTCTGCTTTTGGTTTTTAACACAGAAATTTTAAACTCTTATAAGATCATCTATTAACGTCCCAAACAAGCCATCACTCAATTACTTCATTTCACCTATAGAAATAAACCTTTACTGATGGTCCTAATTACTGTAATTCTAGAAAAAAAAAATCTAAATTTCTTTTGGATATGAGAACACCTGATTGACTACAAGTCATCTTGCCAGATTTACTGGTGCATGCACAAAAAAAAAGCACATTAACAACAGATTCTGAATATGAAATTCCTGATGATTCATTTTATCTACCAGAAACTATGTCCCAGCTTTTTTAGAACACAAACTACTTAGTTCATTATCAATATACAGTCTCAGCATGTTCCAATGCCTATTTCAGCCTTCTAAATCTGCACACCCATAACTAAGTTGGTTATAAAAGCTTCTGGCTATACAAAATCATACACATTATAAAGCTTTCAGTGTTTTTCTCCTTTAATACTGTATATTCTCTTTGTCAGACCACAAAAATTATGCCCTTGCCACTTTTCTCCCTCTAAATCTGATGCTAAACTCAATCTGCATATGGGGGAAATACTGGCATGTTTGCTTCTGTGCTTGAAACCTGGATGTCCTGATGTGTTGTTTCATCTACATGTCAGAATAAATTTGTGATCAACCACTATTTACAAAGCTGAACTACAGCTTTTGGAAGTTCAGTTACTAGAAAAGGGCTGTGATATCTAGATTAAAAAAAATTGGCTGGCTTGCTGTTTCACAGGTAGAGAAAAAGCAGAGAGATCTCTTTTATTCTACTGCCAATTATATGGATCTTCAGGTAGATTTGTCTTCTGTATCTCCTTTCCATGGAAGTAGGAACTCAATCCTACTATTGTAAATACACGGATTCATTGATATCTGTTGGTAAACAGAAGTAAACAGTAATCCTTATCACCGAAGTCTTAGGGAGACTGTGGCAATGCTGTAAGAGTTTAACCAGAAAACTATTTTCTTTCCCTTAAAATCAAAGTCAGTAAATGTAAAATATTCAACGGTATGTCACAGCAATGAAAAACTTGAATTTTTTTCAGAATTCACCATCACAAATAAACCACTCGAACCTTCTGTTAAAATGAGTGACAAATCAATTTCTATTAATTCTTCGTCAGCCTGATAACAGTGTTGTCTCAGTGACAGAACAAAGAAAACAAGAGACTTTTATTCACTGAACTCCATTAATACTGGACATAGCAAGGAGCATTTTCAAATCAAAATTCTTGATTTTATCACAAAGTATCTATATAGGATAATAGGATTGAAAAAGAAAGCTATAACATGCTTTAGAAAAAACTGGTGTGATCATATAGCTACCAAGGAAAATAATCTCAAAACTTAAAGATCCCCTGTGGAATTAATCAAAAAACAAGGACTAAACGCTTGTCATCAACGGGGGGTTTGGTAATATAAAATAATTACATTTGTAAATGTTATTAGAATACAGCCTAAAAATATTCATTAAAATAATTCTAGTCAAAGCTCTCATATGATTACTGAATTACACTGTAGTCAATGGCATTATTTAATTTAAAAATGCACAAAGTCGGATCATGGAAAGAAGTAGTTTAGAGATCTAATACCTTTTCCCTCTTTACCTCTGTTGTACTTTTACTAAAATTTAATTTAAAAGTACAATACACGTGCCTCTCAAAAAAAAAAAAAAAAACACGCCAAATTTAAATTGTCAGTTTCTTATTGGTGCCTCAGTGTATCCTTGCATGCATAGTTGGGTGATAGAGAGCTGGCAGCAAAAAGCAGGTCCTTAATTTAAGTGTCAGCCTGTTGATACAGGAGCTTAATTTTTAATCAGATGTCTGGCTAGCATTGTATGTTTATGGCCAAATTCCTCCTGAGTGATGACTGGTTTCAGGTTTGCTCCCAAAAAGTAAAATAATTTTGCTTTTGTTACTGAAAAAGCATAATATCAGCAACATGTTGTTATTTATCTCCTTGCCTATTATCTGTTTTTACATTCTGCTTTAATTTTTCTTTAAGAAAATAAAATTTCTCCTACACATTGATGGTAGATTAAAATGTGTCAACATGCAGAATTATCAGTATTGAGGAAAGCATGTGTGAGGAAATACTGAGTACCTGAGAAAAAAAATTGAAACATGACTGCAACCATAATAAATTTCTGGTGAGTAGACTTGCCTCTCATAGGATTTAATTGCTTGTTCCAGCTTCTTTTTATAGGCATCAAGATTCATTGCCCAAGGATTAATTAGTGCAATCCCCTTCTTGTCACTGCTAACATGGGCCAATGGTAACATCTATCATACAATAAAAGACACAGATATGATTTATCATACAAATTTATGAATGACTGAATGCCAAGGCTCAGAACAGCCAGAAGGAATACTGGAAGCTGCAGAAAGAAAAATCTAAGCACCACACATGTCAGAATTAAGACACAGTTTCCAGCCAGTTCTTCTAAAATTATACAATCTTATTATGAAGAAGCTACAAATTAAGATTCCTAACTACTAATTCTAACTAAATCAGTGCTGTCAAACAACTCACTCTAATAATGTAAGTCAGAAGGAAACAAATATGTCTAGTGTATGACCATATTCCAGGTTTTATTGCCTAAAAACATTCTCATACTTTCTAGCATCTAATTGTAGCATACAGGTGTGAGAGTAGATATTTAAACGTATTTAATGCTTTTTTTCTGGATGACTTTCTGTTGCAAGGAATTAGAGTAGAAAAGCTAGAGAGAGATATTTCTCACCATCACACTGATCACCAAAGAGTGAACAAGGTGGACATTGGTCACCAAAGCTTGTCTTGACAATTTAGGAGCCTAATCAGGTTCATCAGAATCAGAAACTTTAATATTTTTCAAATCTCCCAATACAACACCTACAAAAGTCAACTTCATTATAAAATAAAAATGAATACAACTGCAAGTAGATCTTCAAAAGGCAGAGAAAATGTTAGAAATGGATGACTAAAGAGGAGGAAAGATGCCTTCCAAACTCTCAGTCCAAAGTCCCACCATCTCTCAGCCTCTTAATTATTTAGTTGTTCATAAATGAAAAGCTGTTTTACATATCAATGTCTTGATGCTGAATATAAACAAAAAAAAAAGAAAAAAAAACAACCAAGGAAGAACCGGAGAGGAAAGAGAATGTTACTCCCCCCATAACTGTCTTCAACACATATGATTGAGTGGGAATCTTCCCCAAGTACCTGTCTGAGATTAGGATACAGATGAGAAAAACGTGGATGAGATTCAATTTACACTAAGACCCCTGTTGGGGGAATAAGACAAACGATCAGAAAATAGAACAATAAAGAGAATTATTTCATTGAGGACATTTTTCAGTAACGTTTTATTTGTGTTTGAATCATCTCAGCATAGCTGGATTCCAAATTGTAACAAAAATCATTTTTTTAGGAGCAGTAGTGTGGCTTTATGTCACCCTCTCTTTCCAAGGACAGAGTGTCTCTGATTAATAAATCTGTGTCACATCAGTGCCAGACCACATCAAAGCTCCTAATACAAAATTAATCTTAAAATCACTTAGAAGCTAAGACAATGGGAACATGTCAGTGAAAGTATCTTGCTGGAGACAGATGAGGTAAATCTCTGCCCATAATTCTAAGCAGTGATATCTGACTACTTGTCATTTCCAGGTGAAGTTTGAAAGCTGACAGGCAGGGAAGTGATGACCCCTCTTCAAGTTCTGTAATGCCATGATTGTTGTCTCTGATGTTACCCAAACCAAGGTAAGAGAAGTTCAGCAGGGTCTCACCATGTCTACATAGCCTTACAAATTCTGAGAGGAATTTCAAGTCCAAACAGCATAATTTGCAACATGGATATTTAATACAGTTTATAAAGTACTTTGTATAGAATAGAAGGACCAGACAAGCATAAACACATTATTATACTTTTGAAGACAAAAACCAGAATGGAATGTGTTCTTAGTAAATACTAAACTTGAAATACTATGCATAATTTGAGAACAATGAAAACTGCTCAAAAAGTCAAGTGAAATTTGACAGATTCAGCTCATAGAAATCACAGAGAAATTTTTTAATTGCCAAAATGTTTTTCCACTTTATAAATTAAATACTTTAACTTTCACACTAAAAGAATTCACTTGTTTAAAAATGACTTTATTTCAAACCTCAAATTTCAAAATCTTAAACACAAAACCAAAGCACAATAATCCTGTAAAAAATTTCTTATTTTAGACCAAAGAAAGATGGTTTTGTTGGCTGAATCTAATTCTTTTGAGCAAAGCACTGAGTCAAAACTTCATGACTTGCAAACCTGTACTTAGATGCCACAGCCTGTAAGATATATTTACATGATTCTACAGGGAAGGTTTCCCCCAGAATTAACATAACATAATTTAGACAAGCTCCCAAGCCATTATATTTTTTTCTGAATATGAACTTGGATGGGTAGTTTAATAAATTAACCTCTTTGAAATAACTCAGGTGAAACTGACAGATAGCACAGAACTGAAAACAACAGGTCAGCCTTTTCTTAATGAACAGTTGTCATGGAAACCTTTTTCTTGCTGCATCTCCAAGATAAGAAAACTGTTCATACTTATTCCATCATCACTGCCAGCAAAGGCCAAAAATAAAAATTATACTATCCCTTGAAAAGCAAACGAGGATGTCTGCATTCCACACCAAGAAAACTAGGATCTCAGAAGGAAGAATGCAAAATTATCTATACATTTATTATCTTCAATGGAATCTTCTGAAGTTCTGGAATAATCAAGATCCTGAAAGTCTCCCTTTGAAGCTCACTGTCTAGTCTCACCCTCTTTTCTTTATATGCTGGCTTGAAGCTTGAGGTCAAGTGGGTTCTGTAGCTCAAAATTCTACTGCTTGCACCTTGTGTGCAACCCTCAACCTTCTTTTTCTTTTCCATACTCAGCTTCAGATCCAGAAAAATCCATTCCTTTACACATAAAACAATAATTCTCCACTGCCTGAGAAACTGTCTTACTACAACTAATGGAGATTAGTAGGTATGAAGAAATTACAAAAATTATTATTTTGCCTTTGCACCCCCGAATCTAAAGAAAGCCCATTGATCACTGTTTGGATTTTGTACAGCACCTGTTAATTCCAATAACACTGAACTTCAGTCCCGAATTAGATTACCAGGAGTTCCTATGAATTGCTATTAAAAACTACTTGTACACAGTACTTGCTGAATCATGGTTTAGACTACTTTCAAAGACTGTCTTTGAAAGTCTCTGTTTTACACTGCTTTATTTTTTGCAAGGGTTGTCTATAAAGGACTCAAAGGGCTGTTCATTGAGAAACATGGAAGAAAGAAGATATTTTAGGTATATTCAGAAGAAGATGGAAAAAGAAGTGACTGCTCACAAAGGAGATGTAAGAGTTTTGTGAAATACCCAATGTCTTTTGTTTGACATTTACAGTAGATTGTTCTGCACAGTTTTGTAACTACCGAATGTCTGAATTTTTTTGAAAAATGGCTATTTTACATCTGAAATGTTAAAATGAACCTTTAAAAATGTTCTCACATAAAAAGACAACTTTTAATTATATTTTTAAAATATCACACTAAAAAAAATCCTTACAGAACTTGATTTTGACTTGGTTTTACCAAAATAAAGGAACTGGTTTTACCAAAGAGAGAAATTGTTTTTTCTTCTACAGTCTGCATGCTTTAGTAAAAATTCCCATTCCTAAATTTAAAAAACAAGCATGAATACTTTAAAATGTAAAATTGTGTACATTTGCTATAAATCTTTTACTTAGTTCTATACCACATTCTATTACAAATCCCTTTTTCTTTATTATTTTTTAAAAGGTTTAGCTTTTTCTTTGAGCATTGTTTAAAGAAATAGTTTTTATTAATTGAAATGAGCTGCAGCATATTCATTGGACTTTTGCAGGATTCATCACACAAGAAAAATTAGAGCAATTTGCCATTAAATGGATCTCTTGTAAGTGGAATAGCAATTTAAAGTTTATTATACAAAATTCCCCCAAAATTTTACACAATCTTACAACTGTCTACAAATTTACAATTACCTTACAATAGGTCTCAAAATTTAATTTTAATTACTGAATGACAATACTTTTCAAAATATCTTAGCAGTCCCATGTAAAAGTTGAGAATGCAAAAATCCACAAAATGTGCACCAGCACCCTTTTCCAGATGACTTTATGGAATAACAGACATCCTCCAGTGAATCAATAAGTATCAGTGGAGGATGCAATGCTCAAGAAATTGCCAAACACTCAACGGCTGCACGCTGACATCAGCTGGTAACTGTGAAAGAACTTAAGGGTAAAGTATGCAAGACATACTATTAACTATCAGTTTTATCTTCTTACTGATGCATGAATAAACATTCAGATATGCATGACACATTTAGTGCACATCCACAATACCAGAAAATGTTATTATGACATTCATAGAAATTAATTTTAAAAAACTTTTGAAAACACTGTCAAGTTTTGTTCTAGCTTTCAAACAGTACAGGAGGTTTACCTTATCAAATACTTTAGAAACTACATGCTTGTCCAGAACTGGGATGTATTTTGTACTGTGAAGGACACTTGTAGGAGCTAAGGCATCCATGATGGTGAGTCGCCTAGCAGCCAAGCCATGGCTCTTTAACCAAAGAGCTGAAGAGACATCTAGAGAGCTAGAAAAGAGAGACTGTGAGATGTAGCTCAAGGCAGAAATACATTTGAAAGCTTTGAAATGACTGAAGAAAATACGTAACTGTAAGTTTTGTTATGCATTTATATATGCACACACATACCTTTCAGATGCCCCTTTCACATTCAGCATTTTCAGATCTAAGAGAAAAAATTGCATTTTGTTATCTCAGAGGTTTTGTGCACGCAAAAGTATGCATAAATAAGTTGTCATGTAATAGCTCTATCTTTTTGAGTCTACAAGCAGCATCATGCACAACAACTGTAAAACGTTTCAGTTGCTAAATTAATCAGTGAAAATTAGTTTTCCTTGCCTTCCTAGTGCATGATCGATAGTAAACTCTATGCCTCATGAGCCCTAATCAGGCAGAGAGGAAATTTATAAAATAGGAAGGCAATTTGTTTTTTAAACAGAAATTTCATTTATTTATTTTTGACCAAGACCAAAGATTAACCAGCTTATTTCCCAAGTCAAGATGTGACACCAAGTACTACCACTAATGAGATGGCCAGGAGTAGCTAATTTAAGGTAAACCACTATGAAAATCTCTACAAAAGATACATAAAAGAACTAAACATGAGATGCTGAAATGTGAAAAAGTCAAACATCTTCAAGTGTCATACGTAAGGTTGTAGAATTACTTAGAAGATGTATAATAAAGCTCAGAGTTGGACTAATTACTGAAAGAAATTAATACTATCTGGATGTATTTCTAAGCCCTATTGAAAACCCAGTTGTAAACAGCTAGTTTGGGAACTGGCAGGAGTCTGGCCACAGCTGTAAGGACACTGTCACAATACCCAACTTCATGTCCAACTCTGCAACTCTCTTGAGTTTCAGTCCTTTGTACTGCAGATCTGCACAGTTTTGCCTCAAATGAGGTACCCTTAGTCACAAATGTAATGGGAGAAACCTTACCATTATCCCCAGTCGGAGCTTCTTTTTCTGTTAACTTGCCTTTGAAAATGGTCGTACATTTCACACCCTTTTCAACAGAAACACTCTTTTCCTCTGGAGACACTCCTTCCTCTGGGCTTTCTTCCCTAAATTTCACACCACGCTTCAGGATTTGCAGCAGACTTGTCTTTGTTTGATCTGTAGTTGTAGAAAGGGAAAGAAAGGAAGAGCTAACTTACTGCTCAAATACATGCCTGAGATTTTTGAGTTCCTCTTTGGTATTCAGTTTTTAAGGGACTGCCTACACAATATATCAAACAGAAAACTACTTCAACACTAAGCTGTACTTTATTTTTTCCCTAAAGATGAGGAATTATTTTACTTCAGCTGGGTAAATTTAGTTTCAGACTGCATATAAAGGACACTTCCAGGACAAATGTAGTATTATGGGTGTAGTAAGGGGAAACATTAGTGTAAGTAATGCTGTAATGGGTACAATATAGATCACCTCTTCATTCTTGCCAATTATGCACTTACTTAGAATAAAAAGAGATTAGGTTTAATATCTACTGTTAAAAAACTGTTTACAGAGCTTTCACAACATTCTGCTAAAATAGCTACTTTTTCATGGCAGGGCCCGTGACAAAGCACAAATGAGCAGACATTTGTTTGTCTGTTTGCACCAAATAAGTAGGAAGGCTGAGAAGTAGAGATGAAGAGAAGTTTAGATTTTCAAAATGATTACTTAAGTCTGCAGACTATTAATTTGTTCCCAAAACAAGAGGTGATTTTTGCTATTTGCAACAGAATCTTTTCAAGTTAGTGAATGAATTCTGCTGAGAATTACAGCTCATATGAGTCTCACCTGCATATAATGCTTTCTTTCTTTGGGCTGGACTGGCAGTAGTGCTTTGCCTGGTTTGCTTATGTGATGGCACTGATGGTTCTTCTGAAGCACAGCATGGCCTGCTCCAAAGAGAAGTACTCAGCTCTTCAGTGTGTTTAGAAACAGGGACACACTGTGTGTCTGCTTGTGATTACAGCTTGTATATGATAAAAAGAAATTACTGCAAATATATAACACCAGTTTAAAAATTACTGCAAATATATAACACCAACAATTTTACCATGTGTTGGAGACAAAAAAAATATTTTCCCCTCTTTGCTTTAATTATTCGAAATATGTTGAGACTATTGGTATATTTAAGATAATTTTGTTTCAGGCATCACAGTATTAGTAAATTTTTCCAGATTTTTCTTTTCCATTACCTTGGCTGTTAAAAAAAAAAAAAAAAGCCCAAGAGTAAGAAAGCAACAACCATCTTTTAAAAAAGGAAAAATGTAAGAGATAGTTCACACCTATTATTAACATAATAACAGAATGAGGACATACTTCTTCTCTGGATAATCTTCACTATAAGAATTCATCATCAGACTTTTCTCATGAAAGGTCTTCACTTTCTCTAGATCTTTCTCTCCTTGATCAATTTCTCTTTTCAAAAGATGTATGTCTTTATTCTAGCAAAAAGAACATCAAACGTTTTAGCACAATTACTCCAAAATATGTTTCATTTCTGAACTGAAATGATGCATGTTCTGATAATAAATCCGAATAATGACTCAGGACAGCTTCCAAATTTTGTATACTTTTTCAGGTAGGCTCTTGTGCTTGGCGTTATAGCCTTTCAAATTATTCTTCCTTTCTAGGAAAATGGCAAGCATTCCCTAACTAGCCAGTCACCCCTTGAGCTATGAACAGCTATATTTCTAAATAAGGTAATGAGGTCACTAGCTTCACTCATTTCAAGCAAGCAAGAAAATAAGCAAATAAATGCAATACAATACAAAATATGTACATTACAAGGGGTAGCCCGTTATTCTGCAGATCTCAGCTGTATCACATACTGTCCCAGGCCCAGGGAAGCAAAAAACATATTCTTCAAGTGAACACTAGAACTGACTAGGAATCATCTAGTATAGGAGGAAACAGGTAGAAATTCCAATAATGATCCCTGTACAGCTTCCATGGGACCACAGGCTCCCATGTCCAAAGTCTGGAGATGTACAACACAGACTCTGGCCCTCATTTTTCCAACATGAGCAGTGTCACACAGTCCACACCAGCAGAATCACTGAAATTGCCCAGTACACTGACATTTTTCAAGAGCTGGATTATTTTCACATCTTCATTCTAATTGGCGTCTGTTAAGTTCAAATTTCCCAGGACTGTCTTGTTCTCATGGTTCAACTACCACCATTTCTGAAATCTATGCAATCAATTCACTGGTGTTAATTTTAATTAAAAGCAAGAATACATTTCAAATAAGTGTTTCTGTTAGTCTATTCAGAAATGTCCTGTTGGGGATTATTGAGCTGCTTAGTCACACATGATTGCTATCATCTAGTCATCTTACTCCTTATAGATCTCTCCCAAGCAACCACTGTAGAACAAACTTGCAACAAAAATCCATAGAATCACTACCATTCAAATTCAGTTCTGTATTCTCTTATTTATTAATAGGATACAAACCATATTTTCAATTTAAACAGTAACTTATTTCTGAAACAGCAGAGATCACGTTTTTCTTCCAGAGCTGATTTGGTCTACATGTACTTTTAAGTTTTAGTTTTCAAGAGTGGGGCATCAAGAGAGGGAGAATGTGTTTGCAATGATACCACTACAAATGTACTTTGCATTATACTTAGCCTTTTTTGTTGTCATCTAGAAAAATTTCACAAGCAAAACAATCATATTACTGCTTTCATGTCACATCAAATCTGACTAGGATTAACCCTCTCTTTTTTAGTAATCTATTGTAATATGAAATTACAATAGTGCAAGTCGTGTGACTCTTCAAAGTAGCATGAAGCAGCAAATATATTGATTTTCAGATACTCACAACAATAAACTCTGTAGTATCAGGATCACTCAAACAAATGTTGTAATAATGAAACCGTCCCTCTGTTTTAGTAGATAGTTCAAACAAAAATTTATTGGCTTCTATATCATCACAGTTGAAGGATACAGTATGGATGGGAATTTTACAGTGAAGTTGGACTTCAGCCAAAATTATCTGGGGGGGCTGAAAATAAACCAAACCTATATGTTAAAAACGTGGCATCTAGAAACATATCCATCAAAACATGGAGAATTTGTAAGAATTTAATCAGTTGTTCTGTTCTCAGAGACATACCACTTCATACAGATTGCTATTTCAATCAGAAATTAGCTAAATGAGCTAATTTAAAACTGAGTTTGAAAAACTGATAAGTCCATTAAGGCACATGATGTAAATCGTAATATAATCAGTAGTCTTTGTTTCTGAAGTTTTAAAATAAATTACTAATGTTTAGGAAATTAAACTACTACATTAGTGTTTAGTATCGCTGGACATATATATATATAAATATTTTTGGAAGTATATGAGTGTGGATCTTTTTAAAAAACCAAATTAGTTCAAAGAAAAGTTGATTCAATACCAGGAAACAAAGCAGAAGCTGAGAAAATAGGAAAGCTACTTTCCTCCTCCCATAAAGAAATAAAAATTAGGTGAAAAAGTAGATCTACCATCTCCAAAAATGCTAAAGGATCTGGTAGAAAAAAAATTATTGACTCAGTTCTCTAAATTCTGGAAACATTTCAGTTGTTCAAAGATCTTGACAAATGAAGAAATGTTTGCAATATAATTGTTGTGTTGGTTGAACTTTAATACTTAAAAGCAATAACAGCCATTTCCTTTATTTAACTGTTAAAAAGGTATAAAAGACATTATTAACAAGGTAAAAAGAAATTACGTATTCACTAATTTTGAACTTAATAAAAATATTAAAAATAAGAATATGAATTGTACATGAAGGCAAATTATTCTTTGGTAAAATATTAATTTATGCTCTTAGTTAGAAAAACTGTGAAACAATGCCAATAAACATCCAAGAGACTCCACAAAACTCAGCACTGCAGGTATGACATTCATCTCATAATTCCAACTGCTAACACCTCTTTTCTGCATTTTTTGTTTTCTCATTTTGAAATACCTGGTCAGGTCTCCCATCAGTCAAGAGATAAATAGCCTGAGTGTCAGTATCAGCAAGAGCAATCTGGAGAGCTTTGAGTGTATTTGTAGAACTTCCAGCCTAAGAAACCAAAAAGACCAAGAAACAGCTATAAATACAAGCAGTTCTTTGCCTCTGTTCTTAAATTCATAATGACAGTGTACTGATTCAAGGGATAATAGAGAGCCAATGACTAATAAAATGGTGAAAACATTTACGTCATGTAGCTAACAAATGCCAAGCAAGAGTCAAAGTAAAATAAATTGGTACCAGATTGGCATTCAGTACTTATGCAAACACACAGAAGCAAAATGCTGGCAGCAGCAATCTGAGCTGTACAAGTAAAAGCAATCACTAAAAGACTATAAACAGATAGGAAGACGTAAGACAAAAGATGCATTCTCTTCATTTTTACCACTGATGCTCCTGCTTGCCAACTCATCCCATTCCCTTGAAACACATATTTTACTTAATCAAACAGTTCAAAAGTTGCTGAAAAGAGTTGCATAATTTTATTTCTCCAAAACTGGTAAAGGAGTTCTTGGTTTTCCAAACATATTTTTCCAGACTCTCTCCCATCTACCCCTTTGACACATTAATGTAAGTATCATTTCTATTTTAGAACAAAAAAGTTAGCTATAGCAACAAAACATGCCCAGCAAACTAATGCTTTGCTCACTAAAAATTTCCACTGGAGTAATACTAGCACTTTTCCTATGTCATTCACATACTTAGTGATCATGATCTGTCTTTCTTCTTTTTACACTAAATTCAATGAAATGCATTTCATGGTATAGGAACCTAAACTCTACATTTTATATCTTCAACTGTACACCTTTCAAACATTGTGTAAAAAACCTTCCAGACTAAAGGTACATGTAAGGTTTACCAGTATGAAAACCTATTTCATCAAGTCTTAGTCTTTTAATGGAACCAAAGCAAAACTTCTAAAAAGATAACAGTCTGTTTTATGCTTGTACTGTTCTGGAGGGCAGTGAAGATCATAGTGGTGTAAGAAGAGAGTCAGCATCCATGTATATAATGCATTATAGAAGATAAATGTAAATATCTAACACTGACCCACACATGCAAAAATATGCTAAGGGATAGCATTATTTCTTCAGTCCTATGAACTGTGTTAAAATTTCTTCCAGTCCTTCCCACCAGCAACCCATTCTATTAAAAAGGGCAAAGGAAATCAGGTGAAATGGAACTCTCAGAAGGTACATTCTGAGAGTTACTCTGTATGGCTGCGTAAGAGAGTATGGGACACGCAATGTGATAGTTCTACTTAATTATCCTCTAACTCACAAGCAATCCTTATCAGTACCCACTCATGAGAAATAACCAGCTAAAGTTGTTAAATTTATCTAATACTCCTGATATTTTAGAAATTACAGTTTTAGACATATAACTCATTACCATGTGTAAATTGGCCGAACTGATTTAAAATAAAATAGCTTCCTTCACTTCTTTTTACATTATGGGAACATAGGGTGGATGCTGGTGATGTGCAGAAAATAACCCTGCACCTTATGGCAAAGGTTTAAAAGAAAATAACCCTGCACCTTATGGTTCATTTTAGGTTTCTCAATTGCTACTGTTACAAATGTTTTATCAGTGTTTAAACAACAATGACATATTCAACTATATGACAGTACTACTACTAAAATTTTAGATGTTATTACATCCAAAGGATTTTTACGGAGCAGTTAGTCACTGTTAACAGCTCAGTTTCATTATTCATAATCTTGGGACCAAAGAGCATAAAATGGGATCAAAGGATCTATTCAGAATATTCCAGAGCAACCCTCTGTTCATTTCACCTTCACTGTAAAGACAGCTTTTTGATCTCAGATGTATGCCTGCAATGCTTAAAAGAGGTTAAAAGGTCAGCAGCACATGTCATCCCTGAAAGAAAGTAGCCTGTTCTTGTGACATTTCCTATTCCATTTCAATATCTAGATCTGAACTTAGAATAAAATTTATAATCAAAAATTTACACTGTTATGAATAATGATGGAAAAGGCCATTCACTAATGCATATACAAGATGGTATCAAAATATGGTAGTTCAAAGTATTATTGAATCTTTGATGATGCTGTACAACATACATGACTTAGACAAGTTTTCAAGCCTCAAGGAGGGCAGCAAAATAAGGCTAAATGAGCTCAGTTACAAGTGTTCAGCTGCTCAGGGAGGCCACATTAATACTTCCTTTTCTCTGTGTGTTGGTCTGTTAGTGTTTTCTGAGAATATCAAGTTATTGATCTTGCTCTGTAGTCTCAGAGGTATTATGTTACTTACCCAATTCCCTCATCCCCAGAAATTTCATATTAAGTCTGAAGAAGAGCTGTCATAATGCTGAGGAGTTCTATTACATAAACATGGGGTTTTGTGCTAGAAAACAATGTGGGATGTATCTATATCTTTGTAGGACCAATTTTTAGTCCTGTATTCATAATATTGCTGTCCACATAGTACACATTAAGTGGTCCTAAAGCTGCTGATAGTTACAATCTGGTGGGTGACTGTGACTGACAGCAAGCAGTTCTGCTTTGTTTCAGGGAAAAATACTCAAATTTTGGCCACTGTCAGAGAGAGAATACTGGGTAGACAGATGTTTGGTCTGAGTATGATTGTTCTCATGTTTCTATGGCACCTAAAGTTAGCTGTCTATCCATCAAAAGGGATTAGAAATGCTTCTCCAGTTTGCTGAGTTTGGTCTCCTATACCACCTCTGAGCAGTAAGCTAGCCAACAACACTTCTCATACACACAGCAGCCCTGCAGCAAGAATGACAAATTTAGACACAGGGTTTGAACAATTACAGGATTCCTATGGAATTCAAATAGGCCAATGCTCACACTTTGGCTACTAGACACAGCAGGCTGCAAGTTGAATTAATATGATTTCCTAAACAGGTCCATTGTTAAAGGATTATTATACCTGACAAACACATCGTATTCAGATCTACTTATTTTTATCCATCATCTATATTGTCAGCTTACTCAAGTCACTCAGTCTATGCAAATTCACCCTAGCCATACAGAAAGTGAGAAACATACACAACTTTGAACAAAGAAACAAACACACTTCATTACAAACTCTTTGTAATAATTAGACGCCATATTACCTCAAGCCCTTTTATCCAAAGCCAAGCATCTTGCAAATTTTCCTCATTAACTTCAACAAGTTTCTCTTGCCATGCCACTGCTTGGGCACTAAATTTCACAAAGTTAAATCTCTTCTTGTGTCTCAGTTGCTCCTGCAAGAGACAGCATCTGAATTTTACCTTTAATTTTACTTGTATCCTGAAATGCTGAGTAATAGAAATTATTTTAATTATTATAAAATTAATTATATTATTGCAGTAAATTATTATTATAACATTAAAATATGCTTCTATTTTAATATCATTGTTATAATAATATTAAATTAAGTTTTAATTGTTTATATTTTGAATATTATTCTTATAATAATATTAAAATTATAGTGTCCAGAAAGACATACAAAACCAGAGACATTTATTGCTTGCAACTATTAAGATTGCTTGAAATTCCCAAAGTAAGTCTCCATATACTCATATTTCTCAAACAATTTAAACAGCAAATGTGTAGGAGGGCACAAAAGAGAGAGATGAAACCCGATCTGATCAGTGGTGTAAGAAAGAGATTATCGCTGCTTAGCAGAGGAAATTAAAATCAGAAAGAAAGTAAGATGTCATTTAGAGGAGGAGAACAAGAATCATATAAAGAGCACTGGCAAGGAGAACTAAGCAGGAGAAAATCAAGAATTTGCTGAAGCTACTTTTGGACAGAAGTTGTAAGTTAGAGAAGATTTGCGCAAGCAAGTACAAACTTTCAGAGCCTGAAGTCTTTGCTTCCCTTTCATCATAATTTTTGTGCAGCTTCCTGTGAAACCTTCTGGCACAATATCTAATATATTTCTCGTGCTGATCTGCTTAGAGGACCACAAGATACTATGTCCTATGACTTGAGCACTTAGCTCAAAAACATCTCTGTCATAATTTCAATTTTTTTAGTCCTACCAATGATTGCTATCAATGCCAGACTGAATTTTCATCTCAGTTACTTCTCTTAGGACTATAGAAATTTAAAATTAATCATGTCTCTGTAATACTAATGTAAGCTTGGGTGACATCATTGTAGACCTCTAAATCTAGACAAGACAATCCTTTCTTAGGGGTGTCTCCCAGTACTCACAGCTTTTGAGGTACTCCTGCACTTTGCCAGTCCCTGTGCAAAGTTCTGAGTCACTGTAAGATGCAAGGAAGTCCAAAACAATCTACACCCTCTATTGTAGAAGCATGAAAGTCAATCTAGAACACACATTACAAATCACAACAAGCCAATGGAATTGGATGACACTGCTTAAAAGTGAAAATGAAAATGCCGAAAGGCATTTCATTGTATTCATGTATTTCATTGTATTCATGTATTTCATTGTATTGTGCTTGTTTTCAGTTTGGCTTTTTTTGTTGTTGTTGTTTGTATTTTAGTTTGTTTTTCTTTTTTTTAGAAATGAGGTGGCTTGAGGGAAAGAACTACTTAAGCCTTTTTAATTTTTAATATTTTCTCTTGCTTTTTTCAAATAGTTGTATAAATGAAGGGAAAACATAAATTCTTAACTAAAAAATGAGCACATTAAGAAAAATCTAAATATTTTCATAAAGCTGCTGTTTTCAAAAAACTTTTTAAAAATAAACAAAAAGTAGAGTAACAACTACGCAGAAAAGATCAGTTTACTCTAAAATGTTCCTCAGCCTTCAGAGTCATCCCTTTATCATACCTGCATTAGCTGCAATATTTTTTCCTTCACTAGTGGCAGCTTGTTGTTCATAGACTGGGATGTATCAATAAGAATATAGACATCATCTTCAAACACATTCCCAAAAAGCCCTCTGCTTCCTTGTTGAAGCCACTTAATCCTGAGGGAGGAATAAAATATCAAAACCTGTTCTGTAACGTCTTTGGAGCTCTGTGTATCAGAATCTGAAAGGTAGGATCTTTTTGTCACTGCTGTACTTATTCTCTTTCCCAAAGCACGTGTTAGTAGCCACTGTAAGAAGCCCTTGATGAATCAGTCCCCTGTCCCTACATCACAAGACATTTTTAGGTTTTTATTAGTTTTTTATCTTAATAGAAGACAGTACAGCACCTTTATAAATTCAGTTATCAGGTAGTTTGGGCTGGGAAATCCAACATGGAAGCAACATGCAACAAGTGGTATAACTATGGTCCCTGTATCTGTTTTCCAGCCTCATCTCAGTAAATCATTTAAGCCTATACTACAACCTCTTCTCCAAGGAACTTAAGCACTCCGAAGAGCCTTAATATAACACAGATGCTTCAATGGTTTGTAGACCTTGAGCCTTAAATACAGAGTTCAATTTACATTTTAAACAGGACTGGAATGTGCCAGCCAGTTAAATACATGCATACATACTGCTCTGCACAAGAACATTTCCTCAGCAATGGATGCAACAAGTCCAAATCTGATTTCCCTTGAGAGTCATAAAATACTTATCTACACTGAAACAGAGACATTTAACACATGGAACATCACGACCCAGGGAAAAATATTCATCTCCACAGAAGGTTTCGGAAAAATTATATCATGGAAATTTAAGGATACTACTACAGTAGCTACTGATATATATTTTGTCATTAATTATTTCACCCAAAGTGTTTTATGAGGCCTACCAAGACTTTTTAACATTCAGATGAAACATACAAAACAGCAATCTTGACTTGAATTTCAAAAACTCATACTCACCAAAACTGCTTATCTCAAATTTTCCCTTGACAGCATGTAAATGTTATCCTAAATACAGTAAGATGAAGATAAACTAGAAGGAATAACAAAACTCTGTTTGACCTTGCTAAATATAAGCAGATAGTTATATTTTTTGGTAGGGAAGGAGCAATAAAATGAAAAATTCACCAATAAAATAAAGGTTCACATCCTGCTTTTTTCAGTGAGGCATCTTGTTTTCCTAGTATACAAACCAGAGGGCAACATTTTTTTTTCTGTTCTACAATACGTTTTCCTTAGACTACCTATTATTTTGTAAATGTCATACAAAACCTAAGTGTCCATATGGCTGCAAAAATGTAAATTACACAGCTAGTTTGAGCACTGAACTTCTGACCATGTGCATTACTGACTCTGATCTAGACCATTCAAACTTGTCTTCAACACACAACTGCAAAAAGGGCAGATAACCACTATCAGTAAAGAAACAAGCCAAGCTGTGCTTCTTGGAGTCACAAGGGATCCTAGGTACACAGGATGAATGTTTGCTAAGTTTATTGATGATTCTTGAAGTTGTCTGCCTTCTTATAGTCCCAATACTTTTTTGGGACTTTTAGCAGTTATTCCAAAATGTGCAGACTGACTTTCACACCTGTGTTTCAGAAGGAAAACAAAAGTTCAAAACCTTCATCACTTTTCTTCTATGGCTACTAAGAAACCCAACATACAAGATTCTGATTTAAAATAGACTTCTGGCTTAGCACTGCTGCTGTCAGTTTACCAACCACTTCAACTTATTATGACAGTAAATGTCAAACTTTTCAATGTTCATGTAAAACGATTAAACTGATTTTATGTGAAAGAACACACACCTTCCTTCCACTTGTCTGAGAGCTGTCCTCATTTTCTCTTTGTACTGCTTATACTTTTCTGCAGTAACATATACATGAACTACAGATCCATCTTTCCAGAGGGTATGTACAAACTTGTCACAGTATCTTGCATGAATTATCTTCCTCTTTGTCTCCTACAAAGAACAAAACCACATTTAATATGGAAAACATATTATTTTTCAGTGCCTTTAATATTTGGGGAACAAACTTCAAAGATACATGCTTGTTGCATATGAACAGGAGTAGAAATAAACACAGGATATGGTGTTCACAGAATTTGCTCCTAGAAAGATTCAACAGAAAGTGGTTTTGCTCTTGCAGCTAGCAAAAAACAGAAGCTTACCAAACAGTGCAATGGTAAAGCTTGAGAAAAACAAATGGAAGACAAATTAATTCAAATTTTGTTCAGGAACTAGAGGACACTGCAGCATCTGAGACTAACACATCCTCTGAAGATAACAAAAAATTTTTGCCCCACCCCACAGAAATACAAAGAAAACCAAAGCATTGCTTAAGCCAGTCCTGATTCTTCCTTTTAGATTGTATGTGAACCAGCAAGGAGTCCTTAAAGCAGTCATTCTCAAAAAAGTTCTTTGAGACATTATTATTCTGTCTCTATAATTAATAATCTGATTTTACCAAAACATACAATGCAACAATGTCATACACTATTTCATCAATTTATCCAAGAACCAAGTTTTCAAGTTTAAAAGAAAAAAACAAACAACTCATAGGACATGAGGGAAAATTAACAATACTCACAACATCAGTTTGTGAACACTCATCCTCTGGTTTAGTTTTTATGTCAACAGGCCCATCCACATGGTGAAAAACACTATCAGCAAGTGCATCATACAGTGTGAGCTTCTGAGCTTTTAAGCCATACTTCTGCAACCACTTCTCAGAAGTCAAATATTTGTCAGTTATATGTTTTGATAATGGATGACCACCTTTGTTTGCTAATAAAGAAAATAAACAAACAAAATCTCCTATATAACATGGTTCATTTTTGGATAAGCTATTTTCAAAAACAGACTGATACTGGAATCAAAATTTTCAAACTTGTTCTACTTGCTCTGACAGCATTGGAGGGAACAGATATTTGTGAGTGATTTTTAATCGTCTGTACTTTGGCTGTATGGTTTTTTATTATCAGACAACTCACTGCAACAAATCCTTTGTAATTGGGAAAAAAAACTCACCAGAAGACAGGGAGCAAAGACAATAAATAGTGAGAGGATCAACATATAAAACAAATTTTCTTAATAATTGAATTACAAAATGCCAGAAAGTAATCCTGAATAAGATGTCTAACTTCAAGGAGATTCATCTGAGAAAATGAAACAACAGAAGATATAATTGAAAATACAGTCAAGACCATTGGTTAACATTAATCTGTCTAGAGATGGCTATTTAAAGTAAAAGGCAAACTACAATGTCGTATTGTTTCACAAATTTTCTAATTACTATCTTAAGGTAGGGCACTGCACAACTCTGGACACCAGTATAGTATACAGATAACACAGATAAAATAACAGGATAGAGGGTTCTCCACTGACTCATCACTATCCAAATAAACCACACCTAAACCAAATGACAAGGCAGTGGGTCCCATAGCAGGGTGAATTTATTTTGTTACACTTTAATTTTGGTGGATCAAGGTGGTATAAATGTCTTCTCAGTTTAGATGCAGCTACAATGACCACAGTAGTGAGATCCTGAGCGTGTAAATAAACCTATGGAGGCATCTACTGCCCTTACACACAGAGATCAGCCATCATCAGGGCAGGTGCACAGTCAGAGCCTGTTCATGGGGAAACATTTGCTTTATGATTGCTTGTGGTCCTTAGAACAACAAGTGTCACAAATCGCTCACACAATTTTGAAAGGAAAACTGTTGTTTCTTTCTTCCACATGCTTTACATAGAGCATCTCCATTTTTGCAGGACTGAGTAGCTTCTCACTGTCCCTTGTTAAAGCCTTCCAGAACAGAACTTCAGAAACCAGCTATGCTTCTGTCTCCAACAGGGCTCAATCCAATCAATATGCACAGAACAACAAATGAGTCATTTCTAGGCCAAACATAATGGCAGAAATTATGAATTGAATAAACAAATGTAGGTGTTCCTCTATGTTCCTTAGGACAGAAGTTGTCAGAGTGCTTATTCTGAATTGTTTTCAGATCCTGCCCTTGACAAAAATGCAATCCCTCTGCTTCTTCCCTTTATGTGGAATAAACTAGCTACCAGGTTGGAGGCTATACCAAGAAGACTGTAATAGGAGAGGGGTGAGGTATTTCCACAGCACTGTGTAGAAAAAATGGAAGATTTACTGATTCAGGCAGATAGGAAGAGATCACAAAAAAAAAACAAACCACCCAAATAATTTCCATATCCTAAAATCCAGGTAACTTCTAAACCTAGTCACTGGTAAACTAAAAATGGTGTGTTTCAGCCTGAGCTGTTAAAGTTTAGCAAGTTTAAGCCATAGTAAACAGACATTTGTATTGGAAAGTTTTAAGCAATCCTAAGTTTAGATAACTATTATAGTGCTATATAGATATATAGGTGATATACCCTGTATACAGACATTTTGGAGAAAATCATCCCCAAACTGATGTGCAATCAAAACTGTTCACAAAAGGATGTTGACCATTGGTAGCTGTCTTGAAAGAAACATAAATGATACCATCTTGAGAAGCAGACTGGTCAGATTCTGATAATATTTCCTGAACTTGTCTCACTGTACTCCTGGCTTCCTCTAGCTCCTTCCAGATCAAAAAGACATCTTCACTGACGCCAGCTACTGCAAGAAAAATAATAAATAGAACTTCGCATTATTATACAATTTCAGCTTCTTGTAACTCCTCAATCACAACAAAGTCATTGGTATACCCAGATCTTGCCATATAACCTTGTTTTCCTGATGTCCCCTTACAATGACAAATGCTGTTCTCTGACAGACTTCAAAAAAAGGGCTTAAACCTGGGTCCAGGGTATGAGAGATGTTTAGTATATTGGAGCTAACCTCCAAAGTTGGCCACAGAATGTTCCCACAGTGGAAGCAAATATATTTTAACACTCTTGGAAAATAATAAGGAAAATCCACAATGAAATTAATTTGTTTCCCCCTGGACTTCTTTGCAAAACTTGGTTCCAAAGAGTCAACCCAGTTTTGACATTTTGAAGAGAACACATTTTTGAATCTTTCCATTTCCTAAAGTACATGATTAGTTTTATTTATTCCTTGATGACTATCTGATGAAATTTTTCATCCCTACAATCCTCAACAGTCATAAACAAATGTTACCAAAAAACAAATTTACTGCCAGGCTATATTTTCAAAAAATTAGATCCAAGGCTGGAATTGAGACATTTTCTTAACTTCAACATATATGTCTTTCTTTATGAAAATAATAAAAATATTTATTTATTTCATAAAATAAACTACCAAAATTGAGACACTTTGTATACCTAAGCAGTAGGATCACTATCAAAAATGTGTTAAATGAAGTTAGTCTCAGAGTTTAAACTGCAATATTGGACAATGCAGAGAAAACGTGTGCAGTGTTACAGTAAAAATCTAAAAGAAACTGAATCATCAGCTATCCTAACCACAAATACAGGTTCCTAACTATTGCTGATCACAACATATAAATGAATTGCACATAAAAATGCTGAAAAAGGCAAACTGTATCTTATCATCCAGTTATTCAGCTAATATACAGTGATGGTTCACTGTATGAAAGATAAGATATACAAACTTGTCTACTAAAGTAGGCTGCTACCTCTTTGATAAACTTCCCAGAAGAAAAAAAAATACAAATAAAAACTTAATTTTAATTGTCAAATGCTTTCAGTTTCTAACAAATATTTTGAATTGTGCTATTGTACACTGCCATCTCCTGGGACCTTCCTGCATTTCAAAACATCTGTTGCAGCCATGAGGACAAAGATCAGCATTTTCTAAATCACAAAAAGCTTCGGTAAGGCAGATCATTCCACAACATAAAACACATCAGGGAGGGAAAAAACCCTCAGTCTGTAGTCATTACCTGTTAAACTTAAGAAAAATATTCCCTTCAAATATTTCAGAAAGAATTAAACTTTTATTTTATAAGCAATCTCTCCCCAGAAATGCAAACACATGCATTCATACCACACATGAACGTAGTTCTAACTTTAAGGATGTTAAGAATGCAATTCCAGTAGTGCTGTCTCCAAATAAATCTGGATATCCTCCACAAGCTGTCAATTACTGTCATCCAGACTTAATGTTATGAATATTTTAACATTTTAAAATATGTTTAATCATTTGAAAATATTTAAAGAAATATTTAAAGAAACTTAACTACCTCTAAAACAATAACAATTATATCATTGTGTTGCTTCATTTCCCCTTAAGCTGATGCTATGGACTCATCAGTTTTGCAGGATTATTGTTACTGTCCCCATTAAGATAGAGGAATTGAATTGGTATTATATGAGAAGCTATTTTTTCTCATTTACACTTGTAGCACAGCATTCCTTTCAAAGCAAGCGTGCGTGATGTCACTTGCTACACAGGACAAATGCAGGCACCAAGAACTGCACGTTGTGAAACTCCAGCTGCTTAAAACCTTTTTTCTGATAACACTTTTCCTGGATTCTACTGGGAGAGAAGCTTGCAAGCAGTGATATCCATAGCAGCTTTCTCTCTCTACACAGGAAGCTCAACTGCACGTCTGCCTCAGCCTCTTTTCCCCTACAGCCAAGGAGTGGCCTGTGTCTTTCAAATGGAACCCCCAAAATCAAAACCTACATGCAAGGCACAGCATCTTCTGGATGTGGCTCTCAGCTGTGGCCCATCCCTCAAAGCACATCTCTGATAAATAACCAAGAAAGCATGCACCTCACTTTGTTAAAATTCCCTCTGCTCACACCACAGATGTGCCATTTTTTGGGGACCACCAACCAAAGAAAGTCACCCCTCTGTAGGGTGCAGTTCACAACCACTTCAAGCCACTTGTCTCTTGTACACATTCAGGCACCCATGTCCCAGGAATAATCTTGTCTTAAAAAAATTCTTTATCCAGGGAGAGAAAGGGCCCTCCTTGTTCCCCCTGCCATGAAGCACTTTCCCAGCTGCTCTGGGTGGCAGTGTAAGAGCCAGACCCCTGGGGACCCCCAGTTCTGATTCAAAACCCACCCCATTGCAATGGCAGGAGGGTGGCCACCTGTCACACATGAGGGGACTGGCTTGAACACCCTGCTGCACGTGTCCAGCCTGCACCAAGCGCAGTCAGCTTCCCTTGGCTCTCCCCAAAGCCATCCTGACCCTGCAGAGCACCTCACCCTGGGTAATGTTCCAGCAGCGCCCTGCCTGCAGGTAAAGGCGTTTCTGCTCTGGAGAAGGGAGGGTCTAGAAAAGAGGAAGAGGATGAGGAAGGTTGTGGGGAGAGCCTGTGGCAAGGGCCAGAAGCATTTTGCTGACACCCACTAACTGAGAAACAAAATGTTAGACCTAAGCAAAACCACAACCACACTTGCACGTGTACACGGAAACTCATAACTGCCCTCGTTTCCATTTCCCAGTTATTTAATTGGCAGACAATCTCAAAAGAAGCAGCTTTTCCATATGTACCTCCCCACAAACAAACTCACCCGGTTTGACAAGTCACTGTAACCAATTTGATCTCCATATTGCTAATGAAAAAAATCCTGCTTTAAAAAAAAAAAACAAACCCAACAAAAACCCTACAAAATATCCAAAATATCTACAGTATCTTTGAAACAGGAAGCAAATACCAATAAAAAAGCAAATCATGGAAAACAGAAGCATTTCTTGCTTGTCTGAATATGTGACT
Organism: Passer domesticus; assembly: GCF_036417665.1. Lineage (NCBI taxonomy): Eukaryota > Metazoa > Chordata > Aves > Passeriformes > Passeridae > Passer > Passer domesticus. The sequence continues at coordinate 32,352,140 of NC_087475.1, read as the reverse complement.
TAAACAGTGGAAGCAAGAAAATCCAAATATAATGAAGTAAGATCTATTTGAAAATTAATTTGCTGGCAAGGAAAGACGGGGAAATAATTGATTTTCTTCACTGCCAGTCCCTTTCTCAGCCTCCACGTGGCAGCAAAACACAGCAATACACCCTTAAGCATTGATTTTTAAAATCTCCATGTAGAGGGGGATGAATGAAGGCACAAAGAAGTATAAGAGGGTAGTCCACAGCTTTTACCTGCATGTCTGCCAGGTCAAACAGGACTGAAACTCACTGCAGCCCAATCCTGCCCCTTTTCCACTGGGCAAATGGACAAAGCAAATGAACTTTGTATCCCATGTGGTATCACAGAACAGCTATCTGCATCATTCTCTACACATTAGCAAAGAGATTTGCCAGGCCAAGGTTAGGCTGCTAACACTAGACAAAGCACATGCAAGAAAAAAGCAGAAGCAATGATCTTTGCTACAGCTTCCAGGCGAAGAAGTCCTCCGTCTAGTCCTGTCCAAAGGGAGGATTCAATCTTTCCCATGTCAGTGTACATAAAGAGTGTAGAATTCATTTATTTCAATGTCATACAGGAGAACGACGCTCTTGCGCTTTCCTTTTTCCACACAACAACCTGAAATATTCCCTATCAAATTTCCCTAAATCTGAAAAATCAAACACACCTAAGAACAGGGCCTTATATTGTTCACAAGGAGGTCAGACACTTTGGATTTATCACATCAGTAAAATCCTGATTTCAGTCAATTTGCATTTTCTCTACATTTGCCAGCTCATCTACTCCACCACACAGAAACCACTACACAGAAATTTACTGTTTCTGTGTCAGCCACCGAGGACCCTGTATTCATTTTAGGATCTAGTTCAAAGCACCATTGCTTTTCAAGCACTATGTAGCACTTACGGCCCTGTTACTCCAAGAAGATGACACAAATGTGCCCTTTTTTAGAAAGACATCTTTTCTCCACAGCTTCCACCATTCCTTGCCCTCTACGTCTTCAAGTTCCAAATTAAATGTCACCTCCTTTCCATTTATAATTTTAACTACGTAACAAAGTTGCTTAATTCTACAGCTTTTTGCAGATGAATAAACTGCACAAAGAATGCAGGCAGAAGTGATAACAGGAGAATTAGTGCTGGATGAGGAGATATAATCATATTGGTGAAATAAGGCTTTATGTAAAAGCATTTCTCTGCCAGAAGTAAATCTGAGGCTGCCAGCATAAGGACCCTAATTCTTTAATGAGTTGCACCTGTTTTGATCTTGAGCACCCACTCAAAATGAGTGTAAAATTTGTCAGTTTATCACACTTGCTTTCTAAATGTCTGCTCAAGATGCAAAAGAGGGGGAAATTGAGCTCTTATCTAAAATTTTAAATAGTTCTGACTTGTTTTGTTAAGCAGATGAAAAAGAATAAAGATATCCAGTATTTGAAAAATGCTGATATTCAGTGGATACCCAGAAACTATCAGATGTCATTAAAACAGCTTTTCCAGTCCATATAACATGGTTATGAGTTTCAGCCTCCAGCTGTTGCATTTGTGGTGCAAAAAGGAACATAATCAAAATATTCCTGTGCCTCCCTTTAGTTTTTAGAAACATCACATTTGGAGGATTAAATCTCTGGTTCATTCTCTATTTATTTCCTTGTGTAGTTTATGCCACATATCCAAGAACCAGTTTCAGAGCCCATTAGTGAGTAATCTACACTTTTATTTTTATTGCCTTATTACTACACCCTTGAAGGAGTCTCTGAAACAAGAGAAATCAGACACAGAGCAGAATAATGTCTTCAATGTGTTTTCTTTTCTGAAAGGACTTAAGATTCTGCATATGACTGAAACACTCCAATTGGCTGCCAGTGATGTCACGGCTGTGCTTGTAATACCCAGTAAATGCAGAAAGCTAATTGTGCTCCTTTTTAATGTGTAAATTCTACTCCATAATAGCAATAAGACACAGCCGACAATGCACTTCAAGGGGATTACTGCCCTTTTGAGCGATTAAAGCTATTCAGCTTTCAGCTTTAGAAACAGTGGTGAGGAAGTAATTTCAGTCATATAGGAGCTCTAGGCTCATCTACTGAAACAGGCTGACTGCCCCAGGGGAAGAGGGAGGCAGTTCCCCCCATGCACACGCTCAAATGTGATACAGCAAGAAAGCACTCACAGCAGACTGAAGGCAATCATTATTCTGCTCTGCATTAGTATGAAACGACAGTGTTTTGAAGCAGACTCTGCAATTGGTTTCTAAACTCAGCACGGGTGAGGCATGAGTGTCCTTTCACAACTCAAAAAAGCAGGTGATACCTCACTCCTTTATTTCTTGCCCCCACAATGGTTCTTTCTCTTGTGCTGTTATAATCATGGTCCTAGTGAAGGATAGGTTAATACGCAAGAAACTTGATTACAACCCAAATATGGGCCAGCCAGTCCAAGACTGACAAACAACCTTACGTGAGACACCAAATTCACCTTATGCCATACATTCCCTAACAGTGAGAAGAGGATAACATTGTTCTACCTTTGGGGCAATGCCCCCAGCACAAAGGGAGATTAGGGGGCAGGTGTGTTGAGCCACTAGACTAAAGACATCTTATGATTCCTGATGCCTAAAAGAAATATTTTTTTTTACTCTCCTGCTGAGAAAGACATCAGATTTGACACACAAAGACTCACTTCACATCACAAGGCCCTCTCCTCCCACCCTGACTGAAACCACAGTCCAGTCCTCCTCTGAACACTTACCCAGAGGAACTAGCACTGTGACTAATATGAAACACATTGAGCTTTCTGCCCAGCTCCACCCACCAGTGAAACTGTTTATTTTGGTTGTTTCCTCCTGGTATTTTTTCTATCAAACCCCCCACCACCACTTTGCACTGCCTTCTCTACGGTCAGTTTACTGTGTATGTTGTCTGTCTTTGTGACAAATTCTTGGGACAAGCAAGTAAACCTGTTGTTGATTTAATCCCCTTATATTACTGATGAACTTGGCCCATATTGATGTTGACTATTTATCATATGGTCTGCCACACTATTCCTCTTCCTTTTTCTACATTTCCACAAGGTCACTGGCACAAGAACCATTCTTCATATTCCTAAAGAAATTATCTTCTTCTCCCCTTTTTTCACTTTTCTTTCATTCTCACATGCACATCCTCTACTCTCTTCATTTTCCTCTTTTCCTTGCCCTCTCCTTCCCACACAGAAAATTTCCATTTCCAGAGCAGCCCTGTCCTCACCCCACCCACACCAACAGGTCTCTTTTGATTTTACACTCATCAAGTTCCTAAACTACATTTCTATTCTGACATCTTGCTGATAATATCAGTATAATCCTGGGATTTGCATTGTCTACCTAGTGGCATTCGCCCTTTCACTTTTCCAGAGTTCAGGGCAATTAATCCTTTTCCATCCTCTTCATATTTTAGTGCAGGTCCAGTAGCATCTCTACAGTTATTCTTCTCAGCAAAAGCATGGAATCTGTAATACAAAATGAGTTTCAAACAGTACACAAAATACATAAATATTTCTCCAATTTTAAATAGATGTTTTTCACACACACAACTACAGAATTATATCTAAAGCTTCAACTACAGTAAGATTATTGATATCTTCAAGCTTTTATATAGATTTATGCACTTTCTGAAGTCTTCTCATGTAGAATATTCTTTCTTTTTGATATTACTAACTGCAAAGCAGCTTACTCTTCAATTTCCTGGAAATCTATTTTTAATTAATGCTTTTAAGAGGGTGAGCAGGCATGTAATTTGAGATGTCTGAGATGACACTAACACCTTTTTATCAGATTATCCTCCCAGTTGAAAGCCTAGCAGGAACATTTATTTCATTATGGACATACAAATCAGGACGACAAGCAGACTTTATTTATCCTCATTGTCAAAACAGAGAAGCTCTCAGAGCAGGAAAAAGATGCATTTCTAAAACAGAAGTACACTAGAAACAGGTTCAAGGCATGAGAAGCCCATGAACTTGGCTCTTCCTGTGGGAAAGCTGACTTAAACTTATATACAGTTGTTGGGCAACTATCCACCAGCAAGTTATTAACAGACCCTGTAAGTCTCTGCACAAATCTAGACTCATGCAAAAAGACGACAGTGAGAATAGTATCAAACAAAAAATTCCTCTCAGCTCCCTGCCACAACCCTTTTTGCCTCTGTCTATACCATACAAGAAACACTCACTTTAATAAAGAAGGTATAAACACTGCCAAAAGAAAATGAGGGATAGTGACTGGCAATGTCCCTGCTACCATAGAGGTACCATGATTCTAAATGACCACAATAATTTTAAACACACATCACACCAGAGCAAACATAACACTTTTCCAGTCTTGTTTTTGGCAGACGCTCCCATCTCCTAAAAGCTATTTCTAAACACAGATGGCTATAAAAGAGCTAAGCAGCTGCCATCTTACCAATTGCTCTGCTGTCATTTGGGAGATTTCTACTGTTGGAGGGCTTCCCACTCTTGCACAAACAACAGTGAAACAGAAAAAGCTAGCAGCAATTTCACAAGTCTGAAACTGTAGGGTGACTTCTGTTAAGCAGAGAAACACCTACTGACTCCTACTGCCTTCTTGCTGTTGAGCATGAGTTTGGTCTTGTGGGTTTTGTATTTGTTCATTTGTTTTCCTTATTTTGATAAAAGAATCAAGATTTAAGTTGTCTTATCCATTTCTACTAAAGGCTGATTCTTACCACATGGCTGATTCCCAGGATAAAGCAGACAAAAAGCCATGTGGAATATATTAATTTCCACCAACCATACCAAAAGGATGCTAGAGAGCATGTCACAGAACTGCTTTTCCACACAACCATGCTTGAAGAATAACACCCCATCATTTTTCTGTTATTCCATGAGCTGCTCATTCAGGACAGGCATCTCCTTTTCAGTACTTGTCTCTACGGCACTCGACCCAACAAAACTCTAGATCTTTCTCTGGTGCTTGTGGGTAGTAACGTAATGCTTTGTACTAATGTACAAAGCAACACAACAAAACTTAGTTCATGTTGTGACCATTTCCCCTGAACAGTTTTTTTCAGACTTCAAGAGAGGTAGATGGCAGATGATTTTGGACATAAAAAGGGAACAGCCTTTCTGCAAGCCAGTGAGAACACATGCAGAAAAAAGCTGGACTTTAACTAGGGCCTGCATTCTAGTCATATCTCTTAAGACTATTTCCATATCCCCATCACTTACTGAACGGATTTGTTGCATTTTCCTCATTGATTATACTCAGGTATGTCCCAATGCCATTTTTATCAGCAAAAAACTTCATGAATACTGAAATCTTTACTGTCCTTCTTTGTCATACCTGCCAGAGGCCAAGTGGCTCAACTCCTTCAGAAAAATAATAGTTTCATCTTCCCTAGCATTGAAAGACACTGTGTTGACTGGACAGGAACCATCTGAAACCTTCTCAAGGAGTAGCTGCTTTGTGTCCACTGGAACATCCCCCACAGCAAAGTAATAAACAGCTTCAACCTGTCATTAAACAGAAAAAAAGGTAATTGGAAGACACTGTTTTACATAAATGCCTGATGCTTATTCAAGCATTGTTCTGTCCTCAGTATTGGTAGGAAAATTTGGTAAAACTGATGCATTACTTGTGCTATCAGATTTTCAGATCTTTGGTTCTTCCTCTCATTTATGCTACTAATTCAAAGGAAGGCTACACTAAGTTTCCTCAAGTGAGACAAGAACCTATCCCACAGTCCCTGGCTCTGATTCTGCCCAATGCAAGCCTCTTTCCACAGACATTAACTGAAGCCAAAGAGAGGTGTAAGGAAGAACAACTGCATCATTAGTCAGAAAAAGGCTCTGTGCCATATGCCACTTTTATCTAGAGACATGCTATGTTGGTGCCTTGCCAGGGCTGAAAAGTAGGAACTTTATACCAGACATAGTTTTACTGGCAGCATGTATTCTGAGGTTAGGAAATATGGCAATCAAGGGGAGGTGATTTTCCCATTCTGCTCTGCATAAGTGCAACCTCACCTTGAATACTGTGTGCAGTTTTGGTCACCGCAATATAAGAAAGACACTAAACTATTGGAGAGCATCCAAGAGAGAGCCAACAGAGATGGGTCTTGACAAGAACCTGTATGAGGAGTGTCTGAGGTCACTTGGCCTGTTCAGCCTGGAGAAGAGGAGACTGAGGGGAGACCTCATAGCAGTCTACAACTTCCTCACGAGGGGAAGAGGAGGGGTAGGCATTGATTTCTTCTCTGTGGTGATCAGTGAAGGAATGGCATGAAGCTGTATGAGGGAAGGTTTATGTTAGATATTAGAAAAACTTTTTACACGGACGGTAGTTGGGCACTGGAATGGTGGTCACAGCATCAAGCCTGCCAAAATTCAAGAAGCACTTGGACAACATCTCAGCACATGGTATGATTCTTGGGGATGGTCCTGTGCAGGGGCAGGAGTTGGATTCAATGATCCTGTGGGTGCTTTCCAACCTAGCATATTCTGTGATTCTGTGATTATTTGAATGCTATTGCTGGTATTTACAGATGATTTGTATTTTTTATACTTCCCAAGGCAGAGGGAGCTTGGCAGTTTTACTATAACTGCACACACTTATATTCTGAAAATGTTATTACAAGAAGTGAGAGAAGCTCAAAAATGCCCTTTAGTTATTGCTTAAATATTATATTATGAGAGATTTTATGTTACCTGCACTTATCTATGTAATGATCCTCATGGTGAGAATGTTTCTTGAATTTTCACCATCATTAAAAATCAATGTAATAAACAGCTATCCCATGATGACTTTCAAGACAAAATGTACAGTATATCAGTTCTATATCATGGTACATACCAGATGATAAATACATGATAAATCATTGTTTAACGGAAAAAATATATTTGAATACCTCTGAGCCCAGTATGGAGTGGATCATCCTCAAAACTATGCTGAGGCACAGGGAAAATACAAAACCAACCTGGCTTCACTGAGGGTAAACCATGCCTGACGATTTGGTAACCTTAACCTACTATGGGGCTACTGACCTCATCTACCTGGACTTCTATCCAGCATTTTACACTGTTCTGCATGACACCCTTGTCTCTAAACTGAAGAAACGTGGATTTGGTGGATGGACCACTCTGTGGATAGGGAACTGACTGGACATTGCACTCCAAGAGTCAGGGCAAACAGCTTGATGTCCAAGTGGAATGTCCATGGTGCTCCTGAGGGGTCAGTAGGAGACTGGCATTTTTTAATTTCTCTGTTAGTGACAAGGGCAGTGGAACTGACTGTACCTTCAGCAAGTTTGCCAACACCACCAAGCTCTGTGGTGTCTGATACCCTGGGAGGAAGGGATGCCATCCAGAGGGACCTGGACAGCCATGAGACATGACACGAAGTGAACCTCATGAAGTACAAGGCAAAGTGCAAGGTCCTGCTTCTGGGTAAGGGCAATCCCAAGTTCAAGCACAGGCTGGGTGGAGAATGGATTGAGAGCAGCTCTACAGAGAAGGACTTGGGGGTATTGGTTGATGAGAATTTCAACAACACCCAGCAATGTGCACTTGCATCCCAGAAATCCAACTGTATGCAAGGCTGCATCAAAATCAGCATGGCCAGCAAGGCAAGGGAGGTGTGTCTGCCCCTCTACTCTACACCCATGAAACCTTTCCTGGAGCACTGTGTCCAGCTCTGGGACCCCCAACATAAGAAGGCATGGATTTGCAGGAGTGAGTCCAGAGGAGAGCCACAAAGATGATCCCAAGGCTGGAGTACCTTTCCTACGAAGACAGACTGAGATAGTTGGGGCTGTTCAGCCAAAGAAGAGAAGGCTCTGGGGAGACCTTATAGCACCTTCCAGGACCTAAAGGGGCCTCCATGAAAGCTGGAGAGGGACTTTTCACGAGGACAAGGAATAACGGCCTTAAACTGAAGGATGGTAGATTTAGATTATATGGAAGGAAGAAATTCTTCACTATGAGAGTGTAAGGCACCAGGAACAATTGTTCAGAGAAGTTAAGAATGCCCCATCCCAGGAAGTGTTCAAGGCCAGGTTGAATGGGGCTTTGAGTTACCTGGTCTAGTGAAAGGTGTCCACACCCATGCCAGGGGTGTTGGAACTAAGCAGTGTTTAAGGTCCCCTCTAACCCAAACCATTCTGTGACTCTATGATCCTATGAATCTGAATATTCTATATTCTATGAATATGAATCCCAGGATGTGCACCGCAAAAGACAACTATCTGAGTCTGGGATGGCACTGAGGAAACGTCTCTGCACTCACATAATTTTATGTAGTAAAGCAATGTAGTATGCAAATTCAGTATCACCTACAAGTGTGCTCATACATTTCCACTATTGCCTTGGATACTGATTTGTATTCTAGCTCCCTGAATAATTTCTGCATTTCAAGCATCCTCCCTCATGGACCTTTTGGCACCTTCCTCAACACTGGAAGATGTCTCTCCCAAGCAGCAAGCCAATATCAGGCTGGATCAGGCAAACTAACAAAGCAGCACCTTGCCTCCTTGAACTTCTGGATCTTGCAGAGGAGCAAGATGCTCCATGCAGAAGGGCAGGGGCCACAGTTACAGACTCCACTTATTTGGGAGCAAGCAGGACCAGGTGTCCTAGCACCACTGATAATACTAGACAAATACTGAAGGTAAAGAGATAATTAATGTATTTTATTAAAGTACAAGATTAACAAAATACTAGGTTTAGAAAAAGGTATACAGAAACAAAAATAATGAACTCTTGCACCTATCTGTGTTTTAGTTCTGTTTTACAAAATTCCCTGTCTTCTGCCTCCAGCTAAAAAGTTATCTGACCCTGCACACACATCTCCCAGATGACACCCAGTCCTTGGACAACACCATGTTCCTACTGGTTCTGTTGAAGAGGCTCCTGGCCCAGAGGTATGCATACATATTTGTGTTTCATCAGATTCACATCTTCTCTCCCTCCCCTCTAAGACTGCCATTAATTCATAAACTTGATATTCAACAAGAATAGAAATTTTCACACTTTCTTCAAGGGATTCACTGCCTGCCTCTGCAATTTTCAAAATGCTGACATTTATTGGGCACAGCTGAAATAGAACCAACCCCCCACAAGAAATGTTTTAAAAATTATGAACCACAGATAATTCACTCTACTTAACTACAAACCCAGCAATGACATACCACAAAGGAAATGTTCCTCAAAGGCTAGTTGGGAAAGGTTAAAACCTTTCAAGTGAGTCCTTCTTATTTTGAAAATTGTAATTTATATATTTAAACAAGCAAACAAACTTCATATAAGAACAGAAAGGAGAACAACATGAACAGTTCTTCACAGTCTTGATCTTGGTGGGAAGGTGTTTTGGGTAAGTGATCCACACTTCATGGAGTGGCACCTACACAGAACTGGAGGCAGTTGTGGCAAGTAGAGCTTAAAGGATTGCAACATTACAGCAGACTGATCTTGACCTTGGGATTTACAGGTCATAAGGGAAGGAAATCTAAGGAATCACCATATATGGGAAGAAAAGACCAGCTGAAGGAATGACAAGAAAAGCCATGTCTAGGGAAAAAAAAAAAAAAAAAAACAAAAACCAAAACTGTTGTTTTGTGTTGTTTTGGAGCACCTTCTGTGGATGAAGCCCGTTCTTAGGAATGATTTATTCATGTCTGCTCAGTAAGTAGACAAGTTTTGTCTAGGACTGAATGGGGTATGCCCACCTGCACTACAGTGAACACTGCTCTTAGGTGAACCGTTGGTTATGAATGATAATGACTCTGTTTAGGAGCACTTGAAGTTCATTTTATGTTGAGCACCTGCCACAACTGACTCTCCCAGACTGCTTATTGGCCCACCAATATTTGGAAAAATAATAATACATGTTTCATTGTCTGACAGATTTTAATTTCTGTTTATTCAAACAGACACCCACCAGGTCCAAGAAGACTTTTTTCATCCAGACAATGCTGAAATCTAAGTACAATGTTTTGGTTACTCATCAGGGAATCAGTATTAATACTGCAAATTGAAAATTCTAATAAAATTTACAAAGGGGGCATTTAAAAAAGCATTAATAAAAAAATCTCACTGGTGAACAATTTGTTCCTTTTTACTCAGTGTTCCTTTGTACTCAGTTCCTTTTTAACATTAGCTTCCAAACATCAAGACCCACCTGGATGAGAATCCAGTAACATAGGGAACCAGAAGGTAACTCAAGCAAAATTTACCTTCTCCCTCAAACAATGTTCCAGAAAGAGATTTATATGAGTTGGGATTGGATCTGTGCACAGGAATGGATGTTAATAGCAGTGAAAACCAATTACTCTACCCCACAGACAGTAGGCCAAATTTTCCATTAAATTCAGGTGTTAGAGAATTGAAAGAATATATATTTTAAAGAAATATAAATAATAAATACAATAAAATACATCTTTAAAAATACAAGTTTTAAGTTACTAGCTCAAATAATGGCATATATGTTTCATTTCTTGTGACTGTATTTTAATAAATAAAGTAATAGGGTACTTTTAAAAATTAGCAGTATTTAATTGCAGGAATAATTGTGCATGCTTTGTCTCTGTCCTGGAAGAAAGTCTAGCTATCACCTAGCTGATGAAAAAGGATTTGTGCAGCCCTATCATAGGCTAATACTTCCATAAATCTCTGTACTCACTATTTTGAATTTTAACTATAACTTTTCATGAGCAAGCTGGATACATATTAAAATAAAAATAGTTTCCCTGCCTTCAATGAAGTTGATACTAGAAATTTTCTCATAAACCTGAAGTCCTGAAAAACTTATATGGCAAAGAAAGTGGAAGGCAAGATGTTTTCTCTTTCCCTTAATGACTGAATATTAGTTATTCTGGGTACTCTAGAAAAGAAAATAAACAAGTTTCTGCATTCAAAATACAGTACATTTACATAAAAAGACAATCATTAAGCATAGTATGCAGCTACACTTGAGGGGAAAAAAATCCTTTCCAAATGCCATCATGAATATTTATCTTTGCAACATTGATCAGGCCAAATCACAGCAGCCAGCCTAGCACTGAACACTCTTGGATTTACTTGGGCTTCTGAAAAGATGTATGAGCTTACCGCTTCATCACCCATGGCTTCCAGCAGAGCTTCAGCAGAGCTGCTGTGGCTGACAGCTGTCATATGCTCCAGCTTCCAGAGCCATGTAACTGCAGACTTTACAGTACGCTCAGACACAGGAGTACATTTCTGTTGCCATTTTATAAGATCCTGAGCAGCTCTGAAAATGAGATTAACTATAAATCAGAAACAGTGAGAATCATGCTGGCAGAACAAGAGAGTGGAGCTCTGCTATTGTTACAAAAATTTTATGTTCTTAAATAAGAATTACAGTATACCACAGATACTAAATCTAGACTTGCAATAAAGGAAGCAGAGAAAAAATGAAACCATTAGAAAAATACTGTAATTTTACAAGGGGTTTTTTTGGTTTTTTTGAGACAATTGTTTCCAAAGTAGCATCAGAAGAGATAAAGTATTTCAAAAAAGACTTCCTGATTCATAATTCTTCTTACCATAAAAACTCAATCAGATTTTTAAAATATGGGCATGAAAAAGAAAAGTGTATTCCACAGGTCTTGTTCCACAATTTGCTCCATGATCTTGGTGGCAGAGCAGTTTAACTGACACTTTTTTTGGTAGTACGGCTCATCTTTATCTAGCCACCAAAAATAAATTTGTGACGTGAGGATTTTTGGTATTTTAATTGACAAAAGAGTGTAGTCTTAATGGAAGAACAGAAGTACACAGCCAATCAGCACTTTTGCCTGTGCACTTGTAAATAAAAAGACAGAAAAGAACTATAAAACCAACTGGTTCTGGTATCTGTGACATTCCATCAAGAACTATTTTGAAGAGTTTCCTGCAAATCTAAAAGACAAATATATTACCCAAGACTCTTTTAAAGTAGTCATTTATATGCTATATGTATCTTGTTTCCGTCCTGCAAAAACAAACAAATTGATGAACATAATAATTGTTTCAATTTTGACTTGGCTTTGCAGTTAATTTTTTTTTTTTAAGTTCTCTGTTCTCAAAAACTATGGAAGCTATCTGCTTTGGAAAATACATTCTTTGGAAAATATCTACTTGTTCAACAGATTCCCCTGAGAAGCTGTGAATTCCCCAACCCTGGAAGTGTTCAAAGCCAGGCTGCTTTGAGAAACCTGGTCTAGTGGAAGATGTCCCTGCCCATGGCAAGTGGCTTGGAACTAGTTGGTCTATAATGCCCCTTCCAACCCAAACCTTTCCGTGATTTTATTATTCTCCTTTCCAAATCTCAGTACTATCACAATCTAGAGAATTAATATAGGGCACCTGAATCAAATCTATAAGACAATGCCTGGGTAAAATAACATTAAGCATCACCATGTAATTGCAACTTAACATTGTGGAGCCAATTTTAAAATTATATTACCGAATTTGTGTATCATTTTTTCCACTCATCTATCGAAACCCAAACGTACACATTCAAACTCTAATGCATATATGAAAATTTTTGCAGATAGGTAAAATTTGAATAGCTGCTTCTATTCTTCTAACTAAATGCAAATTAATTTATTCCTCTTAGGGAACAAGTGCTTGGAAATCTTCTTTTGTTATGGAAATATACTATTGTTTCCTAGTGCTGCTACTGATTTCTGTGACCATGGAAATCTGCAGAAATACAAATGCCTGTGCCTGTGCCTATGGCACTTGGGGGAGTGCACATTTAACTGCAAGGCAGAAACCTGTAGTGTCTAAAGACACAAGAATGCAATAGGTGGTCAGATAGAACCTCACTGTTTCACTAATACTGCAACATCTGAAGGGTATTACTGCTGTTGCAAATCCTTCTGATTTTGCAGATGTGTTGGTATTTGTGTTCTGTTACCCTTTATCTGTTCTTCAGGGTAACAATGTCCTTCTGTTACACAGAAGTGGCAACTTCAGCATGGCTATGGGTGAAAATCAGTGGGAAATCTACAGATATTAGCACGGCATGAACCACGACAATTTCCAGTACAGAAAGTGCCTTATTTAAACATGTATAATATGCAATTCCATTTTATTCTCCAGCAATGGGCCTACATGGACTTCTTTGTCCAGCCTGGGGAGACCTGATTGTGGCCTTTCAGTACTTGAAGGGACTTAAAAGAAAAATGGGGAGAGTCTATTTACTAGGGCCTGTAGCAATATGACAAGGGGTGATGGTTTTAAACTAAAAGAACCTATATTGAGACTAGACAAAATGAAGAATTTTTTTACAATGAGGTACTGAAACACATGAGCAGGTTGCCCAGAGAGGTGGGAGATGCCTCATCCTTGGAAACATTCAAGGTCATGCTGGATGTGGCTTTGAGCAACTTGGTGTAGTGGAAGGTGTCCCTGCCCATTTGCAGGGATGTTGGATGAAATCACCTTTAAAAGTGCCTTCCAACCCAAACCATTCTTGATTCTGATTCTTTCTGCTTACCGAATGAGGTTGAATCTGGAAATTTGTATCACCTGCTCCACAAGCACCATAGAAAGTGCATCACGACACAGATCAAATTCAGTTGGAGCTGCGGTGCCAAAATCCAACACAATGACAATGCACTGTTCTTGAATCACTCCAAATATCTGCCGGCTCTCACTGGTTAACCATTCCATTCGCTGCTTATATAGCTCAATAGCTCCAATTAGACAATCCACAAAATGAAGAATCAGTTCTTTTTTGGCTGTCAGCTTTATTCAAATAAGGGAGAGAAGGAAATTGAACATCAAAACAAATAATACAAATGCAGCCCCAAGCTTAGCACAGCTGCATAGCTAGTTTGTAAGTGTCAGATATGCCAGATAAGGTAGCAGTGAAAACAACCCATTTTCCTTCCACTGTTTCAAGAGCATATACTTGACAAATGCATCTAAGCTATAAAGAAAAGGCATTGCATTTTGTCCTAATTGCTTTTCATAATCTTTTTATGTGAGCATGGGACAGTGCCAGTGGGTTGTCTGACTTGTCTGTCTCAAAACTGGAGCAATTAGAATGAGCTGAACAGAGGCTGGGATGTAGAAAGGACTGCAGAGCAGATGGGTGAACAAACAAGGACACAGAAACTTTGTACCTTCTCAGGCTAGAACTTTGACTGGCTTTAAAAAAAATTTTTTACAGCAATACAAGGCAGCATACGGTTTGGTTCTAGGGCACTTCAATCTCCACCTTGTCTTTAGCATTTGAAAGAAAAACGTTAAATGTTTCTTGTTTGTACTATTATTCAACTAACAATGCCCAGCATTACAGATTAACTATTTGTGGGTAGGTGCTTAGGCAATCTAGTTCAACTAACTGCAATCAACAACTAAAACTTCCTATATCTTTTTAGTAAAGTCAAGTCTAGATTCAGTATTAAAATTAAAACCAGCACATCCTCCCTAGGAATAAGTGCATACACATTCACCATGGCCTGTGAGTCTAAAAACACACCACAGATTTCCCCAATATCTCTGTCCCATGTGAGCTGATTTACTTGTTGCCTTCTACCTCTAACTTCCTTTCCAGGACTAAGTACAAAACCTTGGAAATACAAATGTTTTTAAACAAGAACATTTCTCAGGGAGAAGATATTTTGTGTGTCAGTCTGCACACTTCTCCCTCTCATTTGTATTTTTCTGTGTTCTTTAATATCAGCTCAGGCCCTGTAATGTGCCTCCCAGATACAGAGTCTCAGGCAGTCTGCCAAAGGAATGTCGGCCTGGGAAAGAGCACTTAGAAATCCAGTTTCCTCCTATGACAGTCAGATTCATACAATGAAGTTTCTTGCACTACACCGACCAAACTCCATCTTAAAATAAAGCAGTTTGCTTAGAATACTCCCTCTCACGTGTAGCAAGCAAGTGCAGATTTCCATTTCTCTGAGGGCCAGAAAACATCTGACTGTCCAGCCTAATTTTATTCATTCAGTTCATACCCATGTATTTTTGGACTAGCATGCCTTTTAGCAGAGAAAACTACAGCTTCTCCCTATCCCTGTAATTTGCCTTTCTGTAGCATTCGAGGGCAATAATACTACCCTTCTTCTGTCTTCTTTCAGGCTTACATTTCAGCATCAACCAAGCCCTCTTATAAGATCATCACTCCACTGCAGTTCATCCTACCAGCTCTTCTCAGAACCTAGTCTGGTTTGAATGGCTTCCTCTAAGCCTGTAGTAATTGTATACAATGTTGTACTCAATATCCTAAAGGAGATCTGACCAGATTTTATATAGTAGCAAAAATGCCCTTCCTGCTGCTCACAATATGTCCTAAGATTAAAAGACATTATGTAGATATTTCATACTGAATTAATGGGAATAAAATGAGGGGGAAAGGCTCCCTGAAATGGTTCTTTACCCATTTTTAAGCATTGACACCAGAAGTTACTCTAGTCATCAGAAAAAATGACAAGCCATTTGCTTTTGTAAAATCTTTTATAAATTAACTCTTTCCCTTCCACACTCACATCTCTTCAATCAGAATCCATCCTCTTAACAATGGGGTTGCCAGCAGCTGTTGCTAAGACATTCCTTAGAACATGAGCCTGGGCAGAGATCCAGCTAGCTGTCTCTGTAGAATAGGCTGAGCCTTTTGTGACCTGCTGGCACTAAGCAAAGCACTGCTTTGCATTGGCAATGACAGCGCATTATGTCTTCTTATTTCAGTGTCCCCATTTGTTTTATTGATTAAAATTTTATTTTTTTTAAGTGGTTCTGAGCATCTTCTCTTTAAGGGTTCCCTCTTTCAAGTCAGGGTAGATGTTGCTTAGAAACTGCAATCATGTCTGGAAAAGATTTACTGCAATGCTGCACCAAGGCACAAGACTAAGATTTAGAAAGGAAAAAAGATATCAAATTTTTCTAGCACTGATAGTTATCACTAACAGTTTGACAAAGCAGAAGAAAAAATTATCAAAATATGAAGTTCTCACAAAGAATAAAAGTATTTTTTGTCATAGAAAAGCATTTTAGTCTCATCATTCTGCTACAGTGATAACTTCTAAGTGCATTGGGAAGGTACCACAAGTCAGCCACACTTACATTATACACGCTGCCATCTTGAGCTCTCTTGTACTGAGGAAACAGACCATCTGCATATCGAGAAGCCACAGGTTTCCCCAAGGTGGTCACAAAATCTACAGTAAAATTTACAAAGTATCAAGTTGCTAATCTTCAGGACTACTTCAAACATTTATTTTTCAGGCTAATGTGTATGTCATCCATGTGTGAGGCACTTGCATCAGTATTGAGCTCTTGACATTAAGAAACTTGAGAGAAATTCTAATTCTGTTTTTGTTTTATTTTCTGGTTATATCTATGATGGGGCCCTGAGGCTTTCAACCTCTGGCTGCATCTCCTGCTGTCCTTGGCTGCATTCCTTGGCTGGACCCTAGACATGGTTAATTACCTCACCCTGCTGCAGGACTGTATCCTGTTCAGTGAGGGCACTGCCTGGGCTGCAGTCCCTTTTGGCTCTTGTTTCATTTTCCTCCCATAGAGTAGCCCTGCTTTTGCTGCTTCCTCCCAGTTTAGTCAGAAATGAGAAAAAAAACCACATTTAATTACTTATAGGCCAAAAAGCTACACGGGACTTTAATTATTGTGAGGTTTGGGCAATCTCACAACAGGACTTGCAAATATTTGTCTATCAAACCAAATACAAAATCTGGTACAGATAATGCTGTTCTCTTACACAACTTAATGGGTGCAGAAGTGAGTGCATCTAAGGAAAAGGCTGCACTCGGCACTTTCAGTAGCTACAAATCTTCTCCAGGATCTCCACTGATAGGAAAACATTAGGGGTGGGAATAGTTAACGTCATAAAGCAGCTATCTGTACACCATGCTGCCCTGCCTGCTAGTACATTCTGCTCCTAACACTGTAACAACTTTAACCCTGCTTAACAGCTTCTTCTTCATCTGCGGCATACAAGATATCAGGAATTGCACTGGTGATCTTTGAATGCCCCATGGAGACAAGCCAGCCAAAACCTTAAATTATGCAGCCTAGAACTATGGCAATACATTACAATTCCTACTTCTCAGGCAGCAAGCTGTTCAAAGAAAAGAATATATTACCATGCTCTGCAAAGCACCATTATGGCAGTGGTTAATAATTATTAGCAAACTCTTCCCCTCCAGCTGTCAGATAACTGCAAAGGAACATTTTTCTATAGTCTGACTTTGCATGAAAAGCAGACTGAATTCTAATTAAATTTAAGTTTTTCCTTAAAGCTGGATACCCAGAAATAATATCCTATTCCCAAGCACGTTTACTAACCCTGAAGATCAATAGTAGATCACAGATTATGGCATGGCATACATTATGTCTGCCATCTGAAAGGAGACAGAGATCTTATAGTGTGTTATTTGCAAGAAAAAGATTAACAGTCTCAGCAGCATCAGCTATTTCCGAGCTGCAGCTGTACTGGCGAACTGCAGCCTAGGGTAAAGAAACAGTACAGTTGAGTAAGGAAAGGCATTCTCAGACCCCAAGTCCTTCTCACATCAAAAGAAGAAGGAGTTTCTCAGTTCTTTGAACTGGCAATATCAGCAACAGTGGATACAGCTTCCATTTCTGCCACTACCATAAGAGACAATGTGAAAATCTCCACTGTATACACTGGGGTGCAGAATGAGTGTGACTCTCTAGACTATTCAGAGTTGGGGGTTTTATTATCCTATTATTGATTTGTCTTATACCTTTCCTGTGCTGGAATCCAATCTGGGACAAAATCTGAGACAGGGACAATTTGTTTCTTTTGAGACCATAACGCTGAAGCCATTCAGAAGAAGAAACAAGGGACTGTACATCTGTTCTCCACTGACCAACTGCCAGTCTCCTTTTCTTCTCCTTTGATTTCTTCTTGTGGACCTCGTGGGAATCTTCAGGATCTTGTCTGTGGTTTGAATCAAAGGCATCTACTGTAAAGAGAAATTAGGGAAACACTACATTTATATTTTAACCAAACAATTTAAAAACCAAATGAGATTAATTTCTCCTTTCTTTACCTGTATTTCATGGTACTGTATATATGTATAGCTCACCTCTTGTTTCCTTTTTTTTTTTCATACTGAATAATGTCCTTAATCTGGAAAGCTGCTCTCAGTCCTACATATACACTTGCTGTAACATCTTTCTATTCATCCATACACATTCACTTTCAATTTATTAAAGTAAATGTCTCTTGTATGTTGAAATTCAAGCCCTGAAACGTAAGTCCAGTTTGCCAAATGGCACTTCTTCCAACTCCTAAGATATCTCTCCTAAGTCTTGGAAATCAGGACACATAATAGGCATTCAAAGACTGTCACACCATCACTACATACACATTAGAAGCATTATGCAATAAACAAGTATTTCCTAAAAAAATTATGTTGAACTCCTCCTACAAGCAATAGCATTGCCCCAGAAGAACCTGACTTTATTGCAAGGCTGGTCAAATTCCCTCCATCACTTGCCACAAGTTTAAATGATGGTTCTGTCATTTTCTGCTCTGGGCTGTAATGGATCATGTGTATGACAAGAAATCATGGACATGAAGGTCCAGGCTCCTTTTAACTTCTACAGGACATGGAACACAGCTGAGAACAGCAGTATGGATTGCTAGGCTAGCTCTACCTGCATTTGGCAGCAGCAGCAGCTCAGACCCCAGAGTGCTGAGGCAGAAATGGAAGCAATGACAAACAATAATGCCTCTGTTCTTCAGCACGGAGGTTCTAGGAGGACTTCGGTATTTCCTGTTCATTCCCAAAATACTCTGCATGAGCTAAGCTGGCTCTAGTTGATTAAATACCCTTGCTGTATCTAAGTTTGCTTTCTGTGGACTTTGGAAATTTCTGTACATTTTCCTCAGTACCAACATCATCTGGTTCGTCCCAGTCCTCCACTGCCCATATACTGTAAACTGCCTGCAAATGTACTTCATATAACAAACTGGCCCAAAATACAGGGAAAGGTACTTCTGTCTCTGATGCCTCCAAAATAATCTTCAGCCTAGTATGGAATATGATCAAACTCCCTCCTAAATTCAAGTATCATAACAACCAACCTGGTTCAAAAGGTTCATTAGATAAGACAGTTCCA